>NW_022145613.1:27427802-28160799 GCF_000002235.5 Strongylocentrotus purpuratus
CTTAAACATCTTTTCACGAAGTGATTGCGACAATATGGTTTACATTGTTAATAGATAAATTTTATTATTTTCTCAGAACTTTACTGATCATTCTCAATGACTCTTTAAATTGATCTACAAAGTTCTGAAAAGATAAAAACTTTATCTACAATAGTAAACCATAATTATCAGAATGCCCTCATGAAAAGAGATAAGAAAAATATTCTAACTCTCTCTATAGATGGGCAACAGTGTACATGCCTTCGTGTATGTGTGTCCCAGCTCTTTAATATATATCTCACCCCCCTCTCTCTCTCTCTCTCTTTAAAGAGGGGTATTTTGGTAGTAGTATTGTCGCTGTCGTGAAAACTCTCATCCATGTTATTTCCCACTCTCCTAATTTTTCTCTCATTTAGGGTTGCATCATGCACACTTATTCGAGTAATAAGGGATCGACTGAGACTGGCAACCGAATCTCGATGAAAGTCAATAAATTTCTACAGCTTCCAAGACCAAAACTTGACAAGGAACTTACTGAATGAAGAAAAAAAAATCATATAAAGGATTTTATAATTTTACACAATATTTTAGGACAACCCTACACAATCAATAACCCTAAATAATGTTATGGCACAAACAGCAAAATCTCACGTTGTAAAGAACCTATATATTACTTCCATATTTTGTAATGAAGAACACTTTTATTAAGAATATTATACAACAAGACAGAAATGATTATTATAGTCCTTCAGAAACGATAAAGCTTTCTATGTGATATAACATAATAAATGACATACATCGACTATGCATCGTCCTAACCCCATATTCTTCGAACCTCACTAGATTATGGTTGCCAATTAACTGAAATAATTTTGTTGAATACTCATTATTATGTGACCAAATCTCTTAAGCAAATATTACTTAGCAAGCAGGGCCAACATCATTAGGCATTAATAACAACAACATTTTATACAGCGCTAAACATCTACGACGTCTCTAACCAATTTACAGAAATATTATTATCCTAGTCATCAGATTTAAGCATGTCCACTCCCATTCCAACCCGGCGTCATTTTACAGACGCTCAAAATGCTGAGCAATGTCCAATGACTTTCGCATTCTGATGGGATTTCAAGCGACTAAGAGAAATTTCCCCCAAAAAAATCTTATTTTTTTCTCGCTTGCTTTGCTCAATCAAAAATGAATTTTCAGACCATCACACCCAACTACAAAGTATGATGCTTAAGCTATATATTATATGATGACGAGAAACAAATATTGAAATCATCCCTTATAATGTAATCATAATATAGGGGTATATACCAATATCTAAAAACTTGTATATTTTCGCTTTGAGTTTGCCCTTCGAAGGTACCCTTTTTTGTTGGTGTCCCCCCCCCCCCCACAATTTTTAGGACAACCCCCTCAATTTATTTGAAATTTAAAATTCCCCCCCCCCAACGGAACGAAAATATCGATCGGCCTAATTTTCGGGACAAAAAAAATGCTCTTAATGAGAGTATTACAAAGCAAATGTAAATAAGGACATTTTTCGCGACACATAGTATAAACTAACAGTACTGTTTCACATACATGAATACCTTTCTATAAAATTAAGTACTATATTTTTGAAATCGTTTGACCGTTTCCCATGTAATAATTATAATAAGTGAAAGACGGCTAATTTATCTGCTTGGCACAAACACTATATAAGTATATTCTTCTTTTGTTACGATAATACATAGTACACAATTATGTCTATTATTTTTCATACACAGAAAGACATTTATAACAATCAACAGTACTGTAAGAAATTTTTAAAAGTTACCGCTAAGACCTCAGTAACATCGATACAAGGATTCACATGATTCACAATCAAATTTACAGCTAGGGAGATCAATCAAATAAACTCATTTTTTTGTTGTTGACAGTTGTCGAACAGAAAAAGGGATATTGTTTTCACTGTTAAATACATTACTCATATTTTCATTTATTTTCTCAAAGCGATCAGATTTACTTCCATTAACATTCAGAAACTGAAGTCCTATTCATTATAGATTAAAAAAAAAGTTCATTAAACATGTACCAACCAATCATTACAAATCAAATTGAAATGAGTTTCTTTTAAGGTCAAGCACCACCACCCCCCCCCCCCCCCCATCAGTGAAAGCTGTTAGATTTGACAGGAATATTGTGTTTAATTATTCATATTTGTTGAATCCGTAATAACTTAATTCCCCAGTAAGAAGAAGAAAAAAAAATCACGTCAGTGTCTGATTAAACCTAAAAGCGATTGAACAACATACAAATTGTAAGTGCCACGATAAACAGTGCCCTCATCGGTGAGATGGTGACTGCACCGCCATCAGTAGACTCGGGAGTAGGTCTGCTGTAATAGACTGTGCGGCCATTCAGAGGTTGAAGGTAGCGGTAGTTGTCGACGACTTCGTAATTGCCTTGTGCGTCAGCATGCTCGCCGTACACGGTGCGGAATATGTCAAGCTGTTAAAAGAAAAAAGCAAACGAATTAATTGTTATTGAACTTTCTAGAAGTAGTCATTCCGAATCAAATACTTAGACATGATAAGAAAATCGGAAGTTGTAGCTTGCATCGGAATGACAAACTTTCTTTCTTTATTCAGCCAGTTAATGTTACACTGCTCTTGATTTCAAGTTTTTACTACTACTTCTACCAAACTATTACTGCTTCTTTTTCTTCCACTACTACTACTTCTCCTTCTACTACTAAACTACCACTATTAATACGACGAGTACTAATACTATACTCTTCTACTACTACTACTACTACTACCACTACTACTACTACTACTACTACTACTACTACTACTACTACTCCTACTGCTGCTACTACTACTACTACTACTACTACTACTACTACTACTACTACTACTACTACCACTACTACTACTATTACTACTAATACTACTGCTGCTGCTGCAGCCGGGGGGGGGGGGGAAGTGAGCACTATTCTTTTTTACTCAACAACCCCCCCCCCACCCTACCCCACCTTGAGCACAAAAAAGGTTAAATTGTGGTTACAATTAAAAAAAAACTTTTGTTGTTGCTGCCAGGGGTGGGGCACCTCTTCTTTTTTTTAAAGGTAAAATTGTTGATACCATCTATGTTTTTTACTTTTTTTGCCAGGGGTGGGGGCCCGTGCCCCCTGGCTCTAACCCTGGATCCACCACTGACTAAACTTCAACTATTACTACTACTACTACTGCTACTACTACTATTACCTCTACTACTGATATTACTATTACTACTACTACTACTACTACTACTACTACTACTACCGCTGCCGCTACTGCTGCTACTACTACTACTACTACTACTACTACCACTACTACTACTACTACTACTGCTTCTACTACTACCACTACTACTGCTACTGCTACTGCTACTGCTATATTCACTTCTTCTACATTCAGGAGAATAATAATTAAAAAGAGCAAAAACGTCAAAACGATGGAACTTGCTGTGGGCCTAGATCGTGCCTCGGGTCTGCCAAGGTATTCTGCCCCCCCCCCGGAGGAGGAGGATTTGTTGTGCCCAATACGTGAGAAAATATTTAGCGGCGAATTAGCCAGCCGGTGCATAAGCGGGGTGGGGGCACTATTTTTATATATATATTTTTTTGGTCAACGGGGGATAATGACCATTATTTTTTTTACTCAACAAAAATCAACCCCCCCCCCCCCCTCGAGACCCCATTCTCTCACTCACCTGAGCCTGGGAGATAGAGATCGTGTCTGTAAAGATGGTCCAGATGATGGCCTCGTTGCAATCGGGCACCGCCTTGGAACCATTGTAACGGTAGAACTTCGACAGGTCAGATGGCAAGACGCTGCGGATTGGGAACGATGGGAGGTTGCCCTGGCCCAGGGAGGTGACGCCAGAGGAGTAATTGGCGATCTGGCTGATGTGACTCAGGAAGGGATCGAAAGCAGTGTTATGTTCGCCAACCTATAGATGGGGGAAAGCGGGAGAGAGAGAGAAAGAGAGAGGGGTAGGTAGGGAGAGAGAAAGAGATAGAGAGAGAGGGGAGAGGTAGAGGGGAAGAGAGAGATAGGGAGAGAGGGAGAGAGAGAGAGGGGAGAGAGAGAGAGCGAGAGAGAAAAGAGAGAGAGAGGAATAGGGAGAGAAAGAGAGAGAGAGAGAGAGAGAGAGTAAAATCTTTGCCATAATAAAAATGTACAGAAGACAACAATTACTAAAAATGTCCGAATTTTAATCCTCTTACACCGCTCTTACGGACAACTTAACAATATTACAGACAAGCATACCTAGAAGACCAACTATAATGAATGAATATGATACTCGACTTTACACTGGTAAACTTCTCTTGATCATGCACAAGATCTGGGCGTAGACATATTGGAGATGCAGCACAGTCATCGTGTAATACCCAATGTACATGAGGCGTCATTCTACTGACGCAAGGCTGCGTCAGCGACTGGCGCGGCTTTTGACGCGCCATATGAGAATGGGGTACCAGAAAAAGGGTTTGAAAAGTAAACAATGCCTCGGAATACTCGTTTTAATTGGCACAAAGGTCTATATTAGCGCAGGAAAAATAACGAAATCGTAATGACCCATCGTTTGCAAACTTGGCGCTATATTTCAGCGTATTTACCGGTCCTTATACGCCGCCCTTATGGCGATATATTCAAAAGCGATATTAGAGAAGGCAGTCTGGCGCAATAGACCAGTTCACGGTTAGCACATTACTGCAATGACCCTGAATATCCACAGATCTTCAAACATGAAGAGGTCCCACTTTGTAGATTTTGAAATAATCACTCCTACAGCGATGGAGGTGCTACATAAATAGCCCTTTTCCCCCTTTTCATAGAATACTTCAACCTGTGTATCATGGAGTGCATAAATGAATAATGATTACATAACTTTCATGAGCACGTATCCAGTATTTTGTTTCAGTGTATTTCACAATTTGTTCTGCAATGACCTTTATCTGCTCATGCTCAGATTGCAACCGTGAACTGGCTTATTGAATCGTCGTCTGACTTTGATGACTTCCGTCATGCGTGTGGGTTCGAGTCCCAGTTAACTCGAGGTCCCATGTGTAAGAGAATGTAAGAAAATCACAACCTATATAGCAATTCTCACAAAGAGTAGGGTGTAAACAGGGATTCCGGTGTAAACTAATGTTCGACACGCAGATGTTGGTGGTAAGCTGCATGGCCCATTGAAGATTTACAGTAAAAGAAGAAGAACAGAAAGAATAGGGGCGCTCTTACCTCAATAAATGCACCCAGTATGGTGGCTGCATCCCACTGCATGCTGGTCACAGCTGCCGTGAGATCGGCGTATTTGGACTTGTCGTAGTGAGCCACGTGCAACTGAATAAATGAATAATGCTTTCATAATTATGATTGATAATTTATTCTAATCCACAAAATTAATGTGGCCAAGCACACCAGCAATACAGTGAATTAAAATAGAAAATAATAATAAACTAGATTTGTAATACTTGTTTGGAACAAGTATAGGTGGGCTAGTCCAACTAAAAGTTGAGACAAAATGAATGGCTTATTTGAGATAGCTAATTGTCTCAGCTACAACATACTTGAAGTTCAGCATAAACGAAGCTAAAACGACGGAGATATTGCTCGCGAAAGACGGGAATGTAGAATCCATTTTTTGAGAAAAAATCATGTCCCATAGAGAATACACGCAAAATGTGAAAAAATGACATGCCTCCTTTAATCGCAAATATACGCCATGATGCCTTTATCAAAATGTAAAATTGTGGGTATTGCATTTGAAGACAATCGTCTCAGCTATACATATCAAAATTGTGAAGAAAATCGATTTTCCAAAAATATGCTGACGTCATAATATGCAAATTGAAATTTTGAGTTCGGAGGCCATTATGATGACGTCATGAGTTAATTGAGGGTCAAATGAGACATGAAATCATATCTCCGATTCATACTCTATCAAAATATGAAAAAAAATTGGGGTCACCTTGCATTCTAAAGAGCTACTATGGATTTTGATTAGGCATGTTTTTGCCCATAATATATGCTATGTATTACAAGAGTTCGCACGCACGGAAATTTATGTTTAACGGTCGATCATTCCGTCATTAATAGTCATAAAGAGATAAACATGGTATCAATTTGTTTGTAAAAATATGTGGAATATTATGGAAGAAAAAAAATGGCGATTCTATGTTGTGCAATAGTTTTACGCGCGAAAACGCGCACGCATGCGCGTGTGCGCGATTTTTTATAAAATGCTTAGAATGGCCTAAAACGTATATGCAAAATGATTTTGAGACGATTTTGAGCATTTTAAAATTTTGCATTATTTGACCTGAAAGTGACCGGACGGATATTGACCTTGATCATGATAAATATGAATGAGAAATAGCTTTTGGTTATGAAGATATGATCATGTGTTGATTTTCGTAAAATTTTACAAAATGGCGCCTAGATGATGTCATCAGTGAAGGTCAATGTTAAAAACATTATTGTGCTTTGTACATATGCCTATACATATGTGTGCCAAATTTGAAGGCATTTTATTGAGCCATTTTCAAGTAATCATGCTTACAAAAAAGTGGTTCAAAATAAGAAAAATAAAGAATAATAAATAAATAAATAAATAAAGGCAATTCTTACGAAATTATAAGGTGGTCTGTACGTTATACAGCCCACCTGATAAATAAGAAAAAAAGAAGGACAGTACAGAGACATAATACAACCAAACAACCAAACGAATATCACGAACGTTCACAAAACAAACGGGGCGTAGCTTTATCTTCTTTTCCTTCATTTTGTTGTTCTTTTCGTGATTATCATCATTTAATGTAGTTACACCTTGACACCATTGAGGTCGATTTACGTTATGGAACTCCCGACATCCTTCGACCAGTCACTGCAGGGTCTAGTGGTTCACACCAGGGGTGTACGCAGGATTTTTTCAAGGGGTCGGGGGGGGGTTTAAAATATTTAGCTCCCGAAAATTTGAAAATCGCGCCGGCCGAAAAGTCGCTCAGTGGGGGGGGGGGGGGGGGGGGGGGGGGGGGGGGGGGGGGGGGGGGGGTAAGGGGGACACTTTTTTTTTTGGTCTCGAAATTTCAAAATTTGACATTTTTCATCGTGGGGGGGGGGGTAAGGTCACCTTTTTTAGGATAGCCGTGGTATAATTTTTTTTTTTTTATTTTTTTTTTAAATTAATTAAGAAAGAAAAAGAAAAAAAAACTAAAGGGGGGAGGTTTTAGGTTTTTTTAGGGGGGTTTACACACATAAAAATACCAAGGGGGGGGGGGGGGTTTGAATTTCGATAAATGCTCATATCGTATTTTCCTATTTTCATTTTGCCTTCACAAGAATTATCTCACCAATGGTCGTACAGAATGGTCATACGGAATGTCACAATACACATGTGAACGATGTAATCTACATAATAACATCATTTATTGTTTTTCTTTGTTCAGTTCACTTAAAGGAGGAAAATATCCTGAAACTATAACATTTATCGAAAGGAAATTAAAAACAAGGGGTCACCCCTTCCCTCTGACGACGCCCTGCACAGTTTATGACTCACCTCAGCAGGGTAGGGAGTGCTGTCAATCTGATGTTCCGAGCCTCCAGAGTTCATAGACCCCCAGTGGAAGTGAATATGGGTAGCTGTGTAGGTAGTAGGGAGACCGCCCCCAGAAAGCTTGTATAAGTCCTCAACGTCATCATGAAATTGGATGACAACTACATTGGGAGGAGAAGATAAGAGATGAAACAATGGTTATATTTTCATAGCTTTTACACGTAGCTTGTAGTCATTTCATTCATCATAATGTAGTCATGCTATAGTCATGCTGTTTATCATTATAAAGTCATTTTATCTATCAAAATAGAGTCATAAAATGTTGCTTTATAATTACTTAGTCATGTTTTTTCATCAGAATATAGTATTTGATTTTATTTTCCTTACTTTTGTTCCCGTTGTTTACCAAATCCATGTTAGTGTTTTCGTCGGTATAGCCATCGAGCACGAAGGAACCGAGATCAGTGGTGGTGGCGATGCTGGAGTTGATATTGATGGGCGACTGGGAGTTACCATTGCATTGGCTACCCGAAATGAGAGGCCAGGTTTCTTGGGTATGGTATGACCAGTCTGCAAAGAACAACCACAGAAACAGTTTTTTTTGGTTTTTTTTGGTTTTATTTCCACTTTTTCATATCAATACAAAGAAAGATACAAATAAATATGATGAATAACATGTAAGTTTGACAAAATTTGTTTCTAGTTAAAATAAAAGTTTCATACAAAAGGGAAAAGCAGGAGACCACATGTCGTAAGCGTAAATGCTTGAACATGACCGTGGCCTCTGCCGAGTTAACAAAATAAAAGAACAACCCATGCAACTGCATTGTATTCAATGTTAAATAAGATATAATTGAAGTGATTTAAAGTGAGCATGGCTGAATTAATTTTGAGCGAAAATAACAAAACAAATTTAGTGAAATATTTCGTGTTGGGAATTGCATTTGTGCAAGGTGCAAAAATTTAGCTTGGTGGAATAAAAGTTCATAGTCAAGTTGTCGTATTATCATCATTTTATCTTCAGTTAACTATTCTGATTAAACAGTTCTTATTCACATTGCTGTACCGTTATCTGTATTGTTTTTAATGTTATCATACCTTTAAAAATTCGATAGGAGTAGCAGTATGACAGTTAGTAATAATAATAGTAGTAGTAGTAGTAGTAGTAGTAGTAGTAGTAGTAGTAGTAGTAGCAGCAGCAGTGTAGTATATTAGTGGTGCTAGTAGTAGCAATAGTAAATTAGTAGTAGTAAGAGTAGTCGTTGACGTAATGGTATTGGTAGCGGAAGCGGAAATAAAAATAGAATGTGGAGGGCCAATAACATACTTAATTATAAACAAATTTAAGAATTACATGTTGCGTCATTACCTAACTTCAAGATTTGCATCAATTTGAAAATAAATGTCTTTTTCTTATTCGGGAATGATTCATTAACACTACAGTTAGACGCAGGAAAAGAGGGAAAGATGAAAAATGAGGTTCCAATGAATGATAATTAAAAAAGTTAAAAGAACGTTCAGAGCACTGATCTACAACACCATATCGTAGATGCTGCTAAACCATTGTCTTTCATTTTCTCTCTATCGCGTTTTAAAGCGGGACTGCACTACTTGTAGCTACCGTGCGCCCTCTATATAGCAAACAATGCCTAAGCGGTACCCGTTGGTCCCCCATGATCCCTTTTTTCTTGTGTTAATTGAGAGCTGATTTGATGAGATAACCACCTGTCAGTGACCACGCAGCAGGGGTGTAAATCCGTACCGAGGAGAGGGGGGATGATCGCCGCGATAGCCATCACATACTAGCACGAGCACACGCCCACACTAATTTACGCAAAACACACAACACTTTTTTTTTTTTTTTTAACAATTTTGTTTTATTTCTCCAGATGTGTAATACAAACCATGACATACAATTGAATAAAATAAACGTGTTCAATATTGATGCTTTTACATAAACATAATTAAACACAAACTTATTTGCAGTATAATATAACTTAGCAACAAAGTAAACGTATAAGTACCTAAACATAATATGTAAAGTGTAAATGTTATTTACTTATATATTACAAAAAAAAACTTAAACAAATCTGGAGGTAATTTTACTGAAACAATCCTGCCCCCTCCCTGCCCCCTCCATCACACAAACATACTCACCCTCTATCACACAAACATACTCACCCACCCACACACATACTCACCCACCCACCCCCCCCCCCCCCCACACACACACACAGTACTCACTCAGTGGATGTCTGCCAACATTCTCAACTCAAGAAAAATATACTAAATAAGTTATCCAGGCCGCAAAATCGAGTTACGCTTTTAACAGGCTCACGGTGGAGAAGAAAGCAAATCTTAATTAATCTTAAGCTGCTCCCACTTTAAGAAATGTGATCCTAGCTTTCCCATTTTAATTGCTATTTTCTTTTCCTCATCCCTATACTTAAAATGCTTTTTTTCATCTTTTCTAAAGTTAGTACTCGCCCCCCCCCCCGATCTTGACATAAATGTAACATACTTCACCATGAAAATGATAGTATTACACATTTTTATTCTATATGAACTACCTACCAACCCAACAAATATATCTCGCCATTCTAAATCTTTAATTTCATCTAACTCAAAAAGTTGTATTAAAGCCTGCCATATCCTTTGAACGCTCCCACAAGATAAAAATAAATGTTTGTATGTTTCTATTTCCTGCTTACAAAACGAACATAAATTATCACCAACAAAACCAAATCTATGAAGATGCTCATTAGTGTATGGGTGCGTTCAATCGAATTTTCGAAGCTAGAATCACAAACATGAATCACAATTCAAAACGCCGTTACAAAAAGCAAGGTCACTGCGGTTTGCGTTCAAGCGATTTTTCATCAACGCTGATTCTAGCTCATTGCGAGCCAAACCACTGCGCAGTATGGCCCAGGAACTTCGGCGCGCGCTTTCTGGAATTGTTTACGGCCGACTGTCGACTGCTGTTTTGAGCATAGATCGCAATAATAAGACAAAGAATGAGAAGGTGATAGAAGGAAGAAACAAAGAATAACATAAGGAAAGACAGAAAGATAAAGTCGATAGAATGATTAAAACAAAGAATAACATAAGAGAAGGTGAAAGAAGGAAGAATCGAAGAATAACATAAGGAAAGACAGAAAGAGAGAGTGATAGAATGCTTAAAACAAAGAATTACATAAAAGGTGATAGAAGGAAAAAACAAAGCATAACATAAGAATAGAAGGAAGAAACAAAGAATAACAAAAGAGAAGGTAATAGAAGGAAAAAAAAAGAATAACATAAAAATAGAAGGAAGAAACAAAGAATAACATAAGGAAAGACAGAAAGAGAATGTGAAAAAAGGAAGGAACAAAGAATGACATAAGGAAGAACAGAAAGAGAAAGTAATAGAATGATTAAAACAAAGAATAACATAAGAGAAGGTGAGAGAAGGAAGAATCAAAGAATAACATAAGGAAAGATAGAAAGAGAAAGTAACAGAATGATTAAAACAAAGAATAACATAAGAGAAAGTGATAGAATTATAAAAACAAAGAATAACATAAGAGAAGATGATAGAAGGAAGAAACAAAGAATAACATAAGGAAAGACAGAAAGAGAAATTGATAGAATGCTTAAAACAAAGAATTACATAAGAAAAGGTGATAGAAGGAAAAAACAAAGAATAACATAAGTATAGAAGGAAGAAACAAAGAATAACATAAGGAAAGACAGAAAGAGCAAATGATAGAATGATAAAAACAAAGAATAACATAAGAAAAGGTGATATAGAAGGAAAAAAAGAAAGAATAACATAAGGAAAGACAGAAAGAGCAAATGATAGAATGATAAAAACAAAGAATAACATAAGAAAAGGTGATATAGAAGGGAAAAAAACAAAGAATAACATAAGGAAAGACAGAAAGAGCAAATGATAGAATGATAAAACAAAGAATAACATAAGAAAAGGTGATAGAAGGAAAAAAAACAAAGAATAACATAAGAATAGAAGGAAGAAACAAAGAATAACATAAGGAAAGACAGAAAGAGAAAATGATAGAAGGAAAAACAAGGAATAACATAACGGAACAGGCCACGATGGTATAGTGAACGCAAATTGCATGCAAAGCGGGCGCGCGGTTTTCCCAAACCGGAAGAGGCTTCGTCATACAATCATGATTGAGAACTCCGTCCGTTCAATCGAATTTTAGCGACCGTGATTCTTTTGAATCATGATACAAAACGCATCTTTTTCAGCGTTTCATGTTTGTGTTTTCAAACACGTTTATTTTTACGACCGACGAAAAAATCGCTTGAACGCATTGCGTTTTAAACTAAACGTCTTTAGAAACCGTGATTCTAGGGTGAAAAAGTGTCGATTAAACGCACCCTATATGGCTCCATGCAATAATTTAAATTGAAATTCACGTTGTTTTCTAATGAGTATAGTAATTCTTGGTCTAACAAATATTTCTTTTAATTCTTTATCTATAAAATCATAATCATTTTGCCCATCCCTTACCTGCAAATCATACGTTTGTTGCAGTGCTTTGATAAAAATAATCATAGATTGTTCTTGAACCCACATCCACAAACTTTATTTTTTTACTAGAAATATGGAAATAAGTATTAAAGCTTATCAAATCAACCTCGAGGAATTCTATTAACCCTGAATCATCCTTCCATAACCTGGGTATCGCATCATAAATATCAATAATCATAAGCAAATTATTACCTTTCATACCGAGGTTCATAAAATATTTAACAGACTTAACATGACCTTTCTCAACCAAATGATTCAGTTGAACAATCCCTCTTTCAAACAAGTATCTATCAAATATACTTTTTCCATTTATACATATATTCTGATTATTAAAAATAATTGGATTAATATAACCCTCCAAATATCTTAAATTACTTGTCTCTTGCCATGCTTGCAACATTTCCATATAGTATGGTGGAATATCTAAAACGAGTTTAATCTTTTTTAAATCATAATCACATAAAAAAATAAATATACCACCCACAAACTGTAAGCAATGATCAAAAAACAATTTCCATCCCAAACTTTTCTCTCCAATTATAAAAGACGTTTTATCCACATTATGCGCTGTATTTTAACGGACATTTCAAAATTAATCATTCTTAATCCTCCAAAGTCATAATCCTGATACATTATTGCCCGTTTAATTCTATCTTTCCCCCTCCATATGAATTCAAATGAAATTTTTGCAACTTCTTTATATACCCAATGAGGGACAACAACGAGAGATGAAATATAATTTAATTTTGAAAGCGCATAAGTTTTTAGCAAATGTATTTAACCCATAATAGTTAAATCTCTTTGTTTCCACCATACAAGCAATTTTTTTATTTTACTTAGAATTTCTTTATAATTCAAATCATCTTTTAATCTTCGATCTAATGAATAACTAACCCCTAAAATATGTATTTCCTTAACCAAATTTCCAAATAAAGGCCCATCAGGTTTGTTCTCATCCTCACCCATCCACATAAAATGTGTCTTTGTTTTATTCACTTTAAGACCACTAATTTGTTCAAATGATTCAAAAATATATTGCAACCTTCTAACCGAATCAATATCCTTCAAAAATATTGTCATATCATCTGCATATTGCCTAATTTCAGATTTTCCAAATGCAATCCCTTTAATACCGTTGTCCCTCCTTACTGCATGCGCCAAAATTTCGAAGGCAACCAAAAACAAATATGGCGATAATGGATCCCCTTGCCTTACTCCCCTTTCTATTTCAAAATACCCCGTGGAGTGACCACCGTTCATAACACAACTTCTTATCCCTTTATACAATAATTTTACCCAAGAGCAAAATGAATCTCCAAAACCGAACAATTTCAATATTTGAAATAAATATCTATGAGATACAGAGTCGAAAGCTTTCTCAAAATCCACTGCACACAAAAACCCTTTCCCTTGTTCCCCATAATGCATAGAATAAAATAACATGTCATCTATCAGTCGTACAGCTTCCCCAATATTTCTATCTTTTATATATCCAACTTGATCATGATGAATTATTTCATTTAAAACCTCTTTCATTCTTTTTGCTAGAACTTTAGATACAATTTTATAATCTACATTCAAAAGCGTGATGAGTCGATAATTTTTTATATGGAGAGTATCTTTCGCTTCCTTCTCAATTAAGGTAATTACCCCTTGTTTTTGAGATGCCGTTAATTCCCCCTTTCATATGTTTCATTCAATACTTCTACTAACAAATCACCCAAAGCTGGCCAAAAAGTATAATAAAATTCAACTGTTAACCCATCATTTCCCGGGGTTTTATTCAATTTCATTTCTTTTAAAACTTTCAAGCATTCATCTTTAGTTAATTTACCTTCACAGATTTCCCTATTGTCTTCATTTAACTTTGAAATATCATTAAAAAAGAAAGGGTCGTTTTGATTTATATCAGCCCTTAAAGAATATAAATCTTTATAAAATAGTTTAATTTCCTTTAAAATTTCCTCCTTATCTCTAGTAGTTTCCCCATTTTCTTTGTACACCTCCCTAATTACACTTTTCCTTTTATTCGATTTTAACAACTGTTCAAAATATTGCGTATTGTTTTCTCCATCTTCAAACCAAGGTGCTCTTGATCTTATTTTAATGCCCTGTCGAGAAAAATCATACAATTTATTTAGTTTATCCCTTTTCTCCTCAATACAATCAACAATATATTTAGTGGGTCCCACTACCAGTTCGCCTTCTAAATCCTTGATTTGTTTCTCTAACAGTTCTATTTCAACCCTCCTTGCTTTTGCCTTTTTCCGCGAGTATGTTATAATAAATTCTCTCATTTTCATCTTTAAAAAATCCCAAAATACTAATTTATTCAAAATCTGTAATGACCATTCAGCTTTTAATTCCTGTATTTCCTTATTCATCTCTTCAACAAAATCTTTATCCATACATAAACTACTGTTAAATTTCCAATATGATTTCCCAAAAACAAACTTATCAACCAGATCATTAAATTCTAGCCTAACGCCAGAATGATCTGGCGTAATAGATGTCAAAATCTCACACGTACCCACCAATTTTTCAACACTACAAGGTATAAACCAATAATCTGAACGGCTTTGCACCACCGGCCAATTTTGTCGAAAAGTAAATTGCTTTACATTCGGATTTTTTTTCCTCCATTATATCTTCTAAATCGTATTTATTTAAAAATTCCTTAATCAAATCAATAACCCGAGATTTCACCGGTGTTTTTGACCCCACATAATCTAATTTTCCATCCAATATACTATTGAAATCACCTCCTAATAAAACTAAATAGTCCCGATCACACTGATCAAAAATACTTTCATCTAACTTCTACAAAAAATTCAATTTGTAAAGTTTCTTTATCTCTCGTTGGAAAATAAACATTAACCAATAGCATTTTAACCCTTTGTATTTCACCTTTAAAAATAATGTATCTCCCCTCTTCATCTACTTTAATTTTTTTCTTCTTCAAAATCTAAATGATTAGAAAATAAAATAAGAACCCCTCTACTATGGTTTGACCCATGACTAAAAAACATTGGCCCTCCCCAATCTTGTTTCCACCGCTCTTCTATCTCTACTGTACTATATGTTTCTTGTAAGAAAATTATACTATTCTTTTTAGTTTTGCACCATTCAAAAATATTCACTCTTTTTAACCTATCTCTTATTCCTCTAACATTTAATGTCATGAAAGATAATTTCACTGCCATGTTATTTTATGTGTAACTGTATCCAAAACCTTACATCGATAAACTCCAAAGAAACTTCCACATAATCTATTTCCACCGTGAGCAAATGTATAGAAAAAAACTATCTGCAGCCAAACATACATGCATACTTATCGTCGAATTATATAAAAAAAAATGCAAGCAGAATCCACCCCGTACCACACAACCCAACGCATTCATACACACAAGCATATTCACTACACACACAACACCCCCACACAAAACAACCCAAATCTGCTCTTCGGTGTACGTAAACATCCGAGAGCAAGAGCCTCCCCCTTTCCCTGCCAATTTAACTAGACCAATGACAGAACTCCTCATCTCAATTCTAAACATTTCTTCTTGCACAAGTCGATGAGAAATACGTTGTATTGTTATATAACCGTAATCTAATTATAAAAAAAAAAAATATATATATATATATATATATACATATATATATATATATATATATATATTACAAAGAGCTTTTATCCCTTAACAAATGCCTTAAATTGTATTACGGAACCCGCTCGTCATAACTAAGTTAAATGATTTTCCTAAAATGCATTACAGTGAATTGACCGGCCCGCGTACCTAATCACAATACGCACCTTCTAATCAAAAATAAAAACACGATCCCAATAAACCAAATTCCCCCAAACGACACCAGTTCGGCAACCTAATAAACTGTTCGTGCAAACCGAACCCATCATGCTATCATTTACCAAGTTCTATAATTTGCATAATATGCCTCACCCATGAATGAATAGACCAGCTCACGCACCTGATCATTTTGTATGCACTCCGTAAAAAAACTCCTAAAGGGCGTTCCCGACAACTCGAAAGAACACCAAACGTCAGCCCGACATAATGATAGGCAAGCATGCATACCGGATCCCAACACGTTCCTCCCTCTCAAAACATCACACCACCACCTGGCTTTAAAAAAAATAGTTTTGGCTGGGTGAACAGATCGGACCATTATCCAGATACTCGAATTGTTTTCACTTTACAGAAAAAGTTTTAAATATGTATCAGTCATTTACTAAGATATGTGAATTTACATAAAATGCGTTATCGAAATAAAGCTCATTGTAATATAAAAAAAAAAAAAAAGCCGTCGTTACCCAGATACTATGGCATTGTATAAAGGCGTTGCAATATACATCGTGAAAGAAAGCGGACGTTCAAAAGAGCATTCAATCATCTACCCACCTATTTGAATTTACATAGACTGTGTTTAAAAATAAGCACCTCGTAAAGGAAATGTCTCCTCTCACCTAAGGCGTGCCCAGGATTGTAATACAATCCCGCTGCCATTTTATATCATTATGCCAAGTTATATACTTTGCATGAGTTACAAATGATGAACGGACAGGCCCTCTCACCAATCATAATTGCATACCCCAAAGAGAAAGGGCGTTTCCGACACCATTTCCGCCATTCCGAGAACCCTTTCAATTCAGATGTGGTCTTGCATTTGAATTTGTAATGCTATGTTTACAAAGGTTTATGGAAAGTACCTTGCAATAAAGCTCATTGTAATACCAAGAGCCGTGTTACCCAGATATCATGTTTTGCATAAATAGGCGTTACCACAAAGTACTTAAATATCGTGAAAGAGAACAGATCCCCCCCAAAAGCCGAAGTTTCCCAGATACTATGGCATTGTATAAAGGCGTTGCAATATACATCGTGAAAGAAAGCGGACGTTCAAAAGAGCATCCAATCATCTACCCACCTATTTGAATTTACATAGACTGTGTTTAAATATATTGAACTAGTCGATATACTGTTTAAGCACCTCGTGAAGGAAATGTCTCCTCTCACTTAAGGCGTGCCTAGGATTGTAATACAATCCCGCTGCCATTTTATATCATTATTATACCAAGTTATAAACTTTGCATATCATGAGTTACAAATGATGAACGGACAGGCCCTCTCACCACACACACACACACACACACACACACTCTCTCCCGCGCGGAAGCTTTGGCATTTCATTAAATTATTAGAGAAAGTAGACGATTTGTTAAACCGTGCTCGACTCTTAATCTTTGTCTGAATTTGGTTTACCCCTCCCGCGCAAAGCGCGGACGTTTTGACGTTTCGTTAAATTATTAGAGAAAGCAGACGATTCGTTGTACCGTTTTCGACTCTTAATAAGCCCTATTTATCTGAGTTCAGCTCCCCCCTCTCGAGCGAAGCGCGGAAGCCTTGACGTTTCCTTAAATTATTAGAGAAAGCAGACGATTGGGTGTACTGTACTTGTTCTCGACTCTTAATTCTCGTCTGAATTCAGTTTCCCCCTTCCCGCGCGAAGCGCGAAAAGCTTAGACGTTTGATTTAATTATTATAGAAAGAAGACAATTCGTTGCACCGTTTTCGACTCTTAATAAACCCTATTTGTCTGAATTCAGTTTCCCCCTCTCGCGCGAAGCGCGGAAGCCTTGACGTTTCCTTAAATTATTAGAGAAAGCAGACGATTGGGTGTACTGTACTTGTTCTCGACTCTTAAGTCTCGTCCGAATTTAGTTTCCCCCTTCCCGCGCGAAGCGCAAAAAGCTTAGACGTTTGATTTAATTATTATAGAAAGAAGTTAATTCGTTGCACCGTTTTCGACTCTTTTTGTCTGAATTCAGTTTCCCCCTCTCGCGCGAAGCTCGGAAGCCTTGACATTTCCTTAAATTATTAGTGGATGGACACTCAATACTTGACGAAAGTGATGAAACAAATATCTTAAAATATACCAAAACAGTGTACCAAAACGTTGTGTTAGTGATAATGAATAACAAGACAGGTACATGTAGTAACTAATTTTAAACCTAATTGTTGTCATCAAGATATACTCCATGGAATCATTTCACATAAAACTAATGACAGTAATAAAGCTTGTATTGCAAACATGTCTCCGAGTCTTTGTAATAGTGAAATAAGATATTCCTCAGTTTCAGGAGAAAAAAAATCCATTGCAATCTAGTCAATGATTTTCAGTCAAATATTATTAGAAAGTATGCGACAAATCGGGCCAAATGAGTTTTAAAATTAAATTTTCTTTCAACTTCTGAGGGGGCCACACCCCCTCCTCATACACCGCTTCATATTTTACTCCATTAACGTGTCTCCCCTCCCCACATTAAAAAAAATGATTGACGCCCCTGCTACATTTAACAACGGGGAATTTAAGTGTTTGCCGTTTAAGATTTCAAATGAAAACTTGTTAAGGATGATTATCGTTACATGAAAATTTGATATATTATTTCCGTAAAGTGAAGCGTAAAGAGTAACGTCAGAGTAGCGACCGTCCGATTTGACAACGGGTCGATATTTAGAGAGTTAATTTGGTAAGGAAAAAAAAGATGGCATGAAATTGACGAAAATTGACATATCTATTTATCTATCTATCAAGGTGTGGAAGTTGTTTGCAATATTCCCACACACATCTCTGTTTTATGCCATTCTCCATGTCGAATGGATAAAAACGAAAATCATTTAATTCGTGTATCTTTGACCAATAACTATTCATTACGAAGTAGGTGGATAGTAGGATATTGGGCATTGACAGAAAGAAGAGGTAAGGAAAGAGAACTGCATTGTCTACATGTATTCTTTCAGAATCTCATTCTCGGGTAACGTCCAAAGAAAAGTATAGCTTCGGCAGAGATGGCTGGAGGAGAGAGGGGTTAATGATAAGGGCCTGGAGCTGGTGGTGACGGCCAGAAACGGAGGGACACCATGACCGCCACAGAGAGAGAGAGAGAGAGAGAGAGAGAACAACGAAAAAAATAAACCGTCAGTCGAAAGCAGATCCACATGCACGATTCACAATCACGTTTGTGCTGAAAATGTGAAACTTTAAAAACAAAACAAGTATCACTTACTATTAACACCAAAAACAGCAGGAACCACCGCCAACAGAGCAACGCAAACGAAGAACTTCATCTTCAAACTTATTCAACTTTTCTGCTAGGCAAGGAGAAAATTGTTAAAAATTGGATTTTGTCACAAACTGTCGTAAAAAAGGAGTTACACCTGCTGTTTATATCCTTGGGCCAGATATCGAATATCAGGCAAATGCTACGGGATGTCGTCCTTCTACCAGATGGGAAGAGGGTTTCTGCAGTGGTCCGGATGAACGGAGGAGATGCGAATGAACTAGATAAAGTTCGGTAAGTTTATATAATGTGCATGGGGCTGTCCACGGATGTCGATCTCAATCAGTAGGGACTTTTAGATTTGGACGACGAGAACGTGGACTGCTAGGTGTGACATCCTTATAAGGCAATGTGACGTCCTTTTAAAGGCACTGGCAGTCCCTGGCAGTGCCTGTCAGTGCCCGGCAGTGCCTTAACCTTGAGGTTTTCTTTGATTTCTCAATGCACGTAGTTCAAGTTGGAACATATTTTTCTTACCTCTTTTCATGAAATGATTGTGACAATATGATTTTATTTTATTCATGATAGATAGAAATCATAACATCATGTAAGATATACAGCTTCGCATAAAGTCAATGTTGCCTTTCGTATTTTTTATTTGATCCATTGTGGAAATGTGTTATAGAGAACACTTCTTGACGGCCGTCTGGAGGCCGCCAGCCAGGATAATACAAGTCACGTAAATATATAGACTGTTGCCCTTCAGTTTGAAACATATTTTTCTTACCTCTTTTCATGAAATGATTGTGACAATATGATTTTATTTTATTCATGAAAGATAGAAATCATAACATCATGTAAGATAAACAGCTTCGTATAAAGTCAATGTTGCCTTTCGTATTTTTTATTTGATCCATTGTGGAAATGTGTTATAGAGAACACTTCTTGACGGCCGTCTGGAGGCCGCCAGCCAGGATAATACAAGTCACGTAGATATATAGACTGTTGCCCTTCAATTTGAAACATATTTTTCTTACCTCTTTTCATGAAATGATTGTGACAATATGATTTATTCTTGATCAAGGCTCAAAATACACGGGAGGGGGCGGTGGGCGATTCGCCCCCGTGAGCTTCATACTCGTCTCCGTCAGATTGCTCACGGGGGCGATTGCAAAATTAAATATCGCCCCCGTGGAATTATAAAATATAGATTTTCTTTTCTGTTATAACTTTCACACACTATTGAGTTTCAACTTTCAAACCTTAAAAAATGAAATGGAACTATATGGAAATTAGGTTAGCGTGCATGATTTCTCGCTCGAATTTTAGCAAAGAATTTAGGAGTATCATGGGTACCACCAATTCAATGGAAATTTGTATTAAAAAAGAGCCCCTTTCAGTACTAAAAGAGCCCCCGTAGACAAAAAATTAATTTGAGCCCTGTCTTGATAGATAGAAATCACGAGAGGAACACGCATTTGTACACTGCATTTTGTCGGAACTGTGCTCCTCTTAACATTTTGTGATTATATAGTCAAACCTGTCTATAAAGACGCAGGCCACTCAAAAGAAACTGAAAAGTGGCCACTGTAGACAGGCGGCCTTTCTAGGCAGGTTCTAAAACACACATTTTTTTGCAAGGGTGACAAAATTAATGCACACTATAGAGAGGTACAATTTATAGAGAAGTGGTCGCTAAGACAGGTTTGACGACTGTATATATTTATATATACATGTATGCAAGGGTGTCGATTTGTATCCGTGGTTGGGGGGGGGGGGGACGATAGGTGCCGAAATAGTTTCCCCCTCCCCGGCGAAGCGCTGAAGCATTGACGTTTCAAATTATTAAAGAAAGAAGATGATTCGATGTACCATTCTCGACTCTCAATCCTTGGTTGAATCAAGTTCCCCTTCCTCCGCGCGTAGTGCGGAAGCTCTGACGTTTCATTAGATTATTATAGAAAGAAGACGATTCGATGTACCATTCTCGACTCTTAATCCTTGTCTGAATCAAGTTCCCCTTCCTCCGCGCGTAGCGCGGAAGCTCTGACGTTTCATTAGATTATTATAGAAAGAAGACGATTCGATGTACCATTCTCGACTCTTAATCCTTGTCTGAATCAAGTTCCCCTTCCTCCGCGCGTAGCGCGGAAGCTTTTACGTTTCATTATGTTATTAGAGAAAGAAGACGATTCGTTGTACCGTTCTCGACTCTTAATCCTTTTTTTCCTACGTCCTCTTTCTTTCTTTCTTCTTTCTCTTGTTTTTTCTTTTGGGCCGGCTTTTTTTGAGGGCGACCGCTCCAACCGCCACACCTGGCAATGCGCCTGCCCATCCCTTCCAAGTTATTAGCTTTTTCAAGACACCCTCAATAAAGATAACATTTCAGAGAATATATGAGAGTGGTAATAAAATTAATAACATGCTAAATGTTAGTCCTGACTCTTGCCTGCAGTGTAGGCCTACCAGACTGTTATCATCTAAATTTAGACAATAATGAGGGATATCAAGTTCTGAAAGTATTATGTTACAAGTGGGCAAATGCATTAATAAGTAACCAGGAAAGGTTCATGTAGACAGAAAATTCTTTATTTCCTGGTGATAGAAACATAAATGTTATGAATATTGATGTCTCCAAACAACAATCAAAACAAAAAAATAGTTCTCATTAGTAAATGAAAAACATATTGCTTTTGGTTCTTCATTTGACTCTCTTCCTTCTTTAATATTGAACAACTGAATCGTCTCTGCGGGAAACTCAATTCAATGAAACAGAATATCACTGATGCAAAATTTGGTTCTCAAAATGACATAAAATTTCCACTCCTCATGCATACAAACTGTCTGTTTCTTAAAAACATAATATAAAACTTACGTTCCAACTATCAAACAACAAACTTCCATTATCTCCTTCTTCACCCAGATATACTTATCATACCAGATACGCTCTAAAATATAAGCATAATATTCTCCTAAGGCCCTGACCATGCAGAGCACTATTTTTTTTCCTCAAAAACTATAACTTAATCTACTTCTTGCTCTCAAAAGCAAAATCCTCAAAATAATCTTAGTGATGTGGCATTCTTAGAAGGTGCATTATTATTATTGGAAGGGTGTTATAAACAAAACGTCAAACTTAATAACATTCTAACCTTCAGAAAAAAACCTTAACTATCTTATGCCTGTAACGTTTGAATATAATACAGAGGCCTACATCAGCTTTTCAATAAAAGATAATAATAATTTGTGACATAATAATCTTTCTCATATACGGTTGTCTCATTAACTTCGTTTTCTATTGATATATGTATGTATTATGAAAATGAGATAGCAAAATGTGTATATTGATGGTCATCTTGCGAGTAATAACCATTAACTACTCTCATCGGGCTCAGTTTTCTATTCATTTTTTTTTGATGGTGAATTATCGGGGGGGGGGGATGATTGTACAGGCCATCCCCCACCTGAAATATTGGGGGGGGGGATATATCCCCCCACCCCCCCCCCACCCCCCGGGATCGACACCTATGCATGTATGTACATAATACAATGAAATAGAATACATACAGAACATTCCAAGAACTTTCTAATGTCCGTCTTACTATCATGTTTGTAATCTGTGTATCAGAGAAGGAAGTTGAAAGCATCATTCTTCTTCAAAATTTGTATAAACGTTGGTAAATTAAGAGAGCTGAATCAACATATTCATGGTGTTGACAAAATAACCCAAACGTTCCTTGAAAGTTAACCCAGATCGGTTTATCAAGCTTTAGCCCTCCTTAATCCTTTTTTCCTACGTCCTCTTTCTTTCTTTCTTCTTTCTCTTGTTTTTTTCTTTTTGGCCGGCTTTTTTTGAGGGCGACCGCTCCCACCGCCACACCTGGCAATGCGCCTGCCCATCCCTTCCAAGTTATTAGCTTTTTCAAGTCACCCTCAATAAAGATAACATTTCAGAGAATATATGAGAGTGGTAATAAAATTAATAACATGCTAAATGTTAGTCCTGACTCTTGCCTGCAGTGTAGGCCTACCAGACTGATATCATCTATTTTTAAACGAAATTTAGACAATAGTGAGGGATATCAAGTTCTAAAAGTATTATGTTACAAGTGGGCAAATGCATTAATAAGTAACCAGGAAAGGTTCATGTAGACAGAAAATTCTTTATTTCCTGGTGATAGAAACATACATGTTATGAATATTGATGTCTCCAAACAACAATCAAAACAAAAAAATAGTTCTCATTAGTAAATGAAAAACATATTGCTTTTGGTTCTTCATTTGACTCTCTTCCTTCTTTAATATTGAACAACTGAATCGTCTCTGCGGGAAACTCAATTCAGTGAAACAGAATATCACTGATGCAAAATTTGGTTCTCAAAATGACATAAAATTTCCACTCCTGATACAAACTGTCTGTTTCTTAAAAACATAATATAAAACTTACGTTCCAACTATCAAACAACAAACTTCCATTATCTCCATTATCTTATATTACCCCCCCCCCCCCCCCCCGCTTATTCAGCGGCTGGCTGAGTCGTTGCGAAATTTTGGACCCGATTTATAAATGTTAAACCCCCCCCCCCCTTGAAAAAATCCTGCGTACGCGCCTGTACTACAGTCAAACCTGTCTTAGTGACCACCTCTCTATAAAAGCCACCTCTATAGTGGCCATGTATTTTGTCTCCCTTGAAAAAGAAATATGTGTTGTAGAACCTGTCTAGAAAGGCCACCTGTCTACAATTGCCACTTGTTTCAATTTCCCTTGAGTGGCCTTTATAGACAGGTTCGATTGTACTTTGATTTATGAGTCCCATTGACCTCATAGATGTCTGTCTAGTGGACCCTCCTTCTTCTTGGCTGTCCATATCACGTGCTCTCAGGATAGAGGGCTCTCGGTCTAGTACTGGGATGTCCCTGCATGGGCTGCTTGTCAAATTCAAATTAGTGTTATCAATATTACGTTTTACTCTCTGCTTGCTTGGTATATGGTTGATGAAATCACAAAATTATATTTTACCTATGAGATTGTTTGGCATTTATCCATCTTTTAAAAAAAATCTTTAATAAATAGTATGAAGCACATGCATGAAACACATTATGAACAGATTGCCTAACGATATTAACTCAAGGCCAACGAGAATATTAATTAATATTTGCTTTTTGCGGTATTTTTTCTTCCTAACCTTTAAGTCAACATTGTTTGAATCCTGTCTCTCTGTTCTCTGCCTCTCCCTCTTTCTGTCTGTCTGTCTGTCTCTCTCTCTCTCTCTTTCTTTCTTTCATTTATTAATCACAATAGAATTATAACCCACGTCAGCCCACCATCCTTCAATATGGTACAAGTGGATGCAGAAGTACAATCAAATAATGCACCTTTCTTTGTCCTGTTGTCTCATCTAATGTTCTATTCATTTCACAGATTCATAGACCTGTGTAATATCTATGTGGGTTCCAAGGTTCCATAATGTTAGTGACGCCACGGGAAGCTTGTGAATTTACTTTAAGTTTGAATTCTATAGCCGAAAATATTTCACAGTTTCATTCAATTTCTGTAGAATTTAAAATCAATGGGAAAAACAGTGACGATCAGAATGTATACATATGCCAACCCGACGTGAACGGAGTGAGGTCATCGCAGTAAAACAACAGCCCACGATACTAACAAACCATGGAAATGTAAGGAAATATGGAGAAAAAAAAGACAGTTTTGAAAAGGTCCATGAGGTCAACTGCCCATGAGACAGACTGACAGACAAAACAAGTAACTTATGGAATATATAAATATATCGCTCCTGTGGGCTGTCAGTCTCGTTGGACGTCGGTCTAGTGTTACTTTCAAAGAGCAGACCTTACAAAAAAAATCTATGATATTCCTATGGTACGGCTCTATGGTGAATGGTATTTCTATGATATATTATATGGTAGAATATATTTCTATGGTATACCACACAATTGCTGAATGGTGGAGTTCTATGGTCAATGGTATATCATTGATGCCGTCCTATGGTGTATGGTATTTCTATGATATATTATATGGTAGACTATATTTCTATGGTATTTCTGTTGAATGGTATCCCTATGGTGGAGGATATTTCAGTGGTAGCTCTATGGTGGATGATGACTTTATGGTATATCTATGGTGGTTATGTGACTCTATAATGGCTCTAAAGTGAATGGTAGATCTATGGTAGCTCTATGGTGGCTGTATGGTGTATGGTATTTCTACGGTATGTTATATGGTATAATATATTTCTATGATATTTCTGTTGAATGGTATCCCTATGGTGGAGGATATTTCAGTGGTAGCTCTATGGTGGATGATGACTTTATGGTATATGTATGGTGGTTATGTGACTCTATGGTGGCTCTTAAGTGAATGGTAGATCTATGGTAGCTCTATGGTGGCTGTATGGTGTATGGTATTTCTACGGTATGTTATATGGTATAATATATTTCTATGATATTTCTGTTGAATGGTATCCCTATGGTGGAGGATATTTCAGTGGTAGCTCTATGGTGGATGATGACTTTATGGTATATGTATGGTGGTTATGTGACTCTATGGTGGCTCTTAAGTGAATGGTAGATCTATGGTAGCTCTATGGTGGCTGTATGGTGTATGGTATTTCTACGGTATGTTATATGGTATAATATATTTCTATGATATTTCTGTTGAATGGTATCCCTATGGTGGAGGATATTTCAGTGGTAGCTCTATGGTGGATGATGACTTTATGGTATATGTATGGTGGTTATGTGACTCTATGGTGGCTCTTAAGTGAATGGTAGATCTATGGTAGCTCTATGGTGGCTCTTAAGTGAATGGTAGATCTATGGTAGCTCTATGGTGGCTGTATGGTGTATGGTATTTCTACGGTATGTTATATGGTAGAATATATTTCTATGGTATTTCTGTTGAATGGTATCCCTATGGTGGAGGATATTTCAGTGGTAGCTCTATGGTGGATGATGACTTTATGGTATATTAATGGTGGTTAGTGACTCTATGGTGGCTCTAAAGTGGATGGTAGATCTATGGTGGCTGTATGGTGTATGGTATTTCTACGGTATGATATATGGTAGAGTATATTATATGGTATTTCCGTTGAATGGTATATCCCTGTGGTGTAAGATATTTTAGCAGTAGCTCTATGGTGGATGATGACTTTATGATATATTACTAGAGGTTAGTGACTCTATGGTGGCTCTAACGTGGCACTTTTTACATAAAAGGGCCCCTTTACTTTAAAAAGTGCCCCTATTATTTTTTTTAAAGTGCCCCTTCCCCTTTCCATCTCTGATAAGTGCCCCTTTTATTTTGATACGTACCCCTTTTCCTTCGATACGGTCCGGTTTTCCTTTGCAATAAGTGTCCATTTTCCATTCTCATAAGTGCCCTTTTTTCATCTCTAGTAAGTGCCCCTTTTCAGATACGAGAAGTGCCCCTTTTCACTTTTGATAAGTGCCCCATTCACCTCTAATAATTTCCCTATTCAAATCTGAGAGGGGCCTTTCCCCTTTTAATAACTACCCCTTGTTTAACTTGGATAAGCGCACCTTATATTTTCACATGTGCCCCCTTTCCTTTCTAACAAGTGCCCCCGTTTAAAAGAGAGCCCCTTTCCTTTATCATAAATGCCCCCTTTTCATCTATGAAAACAGTTACTTTTCATTCTCATAGTCCCGTTCTATCTTTAGTAAATGACCCTATTAAATTCTGAGAGGTACTCGTTTTATTTTGACAAGTGTCCCTTTTCCTCCTGATAAGTGCTCTTTTCATCTTCAATAACTGCCCCTTTTATTTTGACACGTGCCCCCTTCCCTTCCTAATAAATGCTCTTTTTCCTTCTTTTAAGTGCCCCATCCCCTTCCTATATTTACCCCTTTTCATCTCTCATAAGTGCCCCGTTTATCTTGACATGTGCCTCTTTTCTTTTTAATAATAGCCACTTCCCCCTTCTCATAAATCCCCCCCCCTTCCCCTCGTATTAAATGCCCCTATTAAAAACTGATCGGTGCCCATTTTCGTACAACAAATGAACATTTCCCCTTATTATTAGTGCCCCTTTTTCATTCTCATAAGTGCCCATTTTCTTTTCACCTCAGATAATTACCCTTTAACAATGATACGTGCCCCATTTTCACCTTCTGATAATTACCCGTTGTAATTTGACATGTGCTCCTTTTCTTTTCTAATAAGTGTCACCCTTTTCGATAAGAGTCCCCTTTTCCTCTCATCACGTGCCCCTAATTTCCAGCTACTAGGAGCAATATCACCCAAAGCACACTCGCATTTCTAGATGTTATAATTATGGTACTTATCAAAGGTCTTTTCAGTCTTCTGTTATGATAATGTAATAAACCCATCAGGATTGGGTTTTTCTTCTTTATAATTGATGTAATTTTTCGCACTGCGACCTCACAAATCTTATTTATAAAGATAAAAAAAATATTGAAATCATCCCTGATAATGTAATCACAATATAGGGTGTATAAACAAATGTTATTTTTTTGTTTATATATATATTTTCGCTTTGAGATTTCCCTTTGTAGGTGCCCTATTTATTTTCTCCAGAAAGTGCCCTTTTTTGCTGGTGCCCCCCGGCCCCCGCCCCCCCCCCCACTTTGGAAGTCGCTCCGCTGCCTCTGTTTGCACTCAATTAGTCTCAATCAATAAAAGAAATCATTAAATAAAAAATTCTAAACCAAATTGTAACAAGTAATGTATATCAGCAGAAAGTAGATAACAAGGACTGTTTGCTGCCACCTTGTGCCCAAGATTTGAATAACTCTTCTAGCCGTTGGTCTCTAATTTCTACTCCCGGTTTCTACTCACTGAAAATGCTTCGCAAAACTCCAAAATATGTGAGGAAGAGGAAGGTTTTCAAAGGAGATCAATACCAGGTATTACAGAAGAGTAACATGAATGCTGGAGAGGTGCCAGAAGAACTAACAGCTAATTCAGAGATCGAGGAAGCTTTCCCTGAATAAGTGTTTGGACAGCCCTATTTTTGGCCCTGGTCCCACATGTGAAGATCCGCGTCATTAGTGGCCCACAACTTGCAGCTGCTTTGCAAAAGGCTCACGTGTGTCTGGAAGGTATGTACTTACTATCAAACAATATTTTTAGTTTGCAAACTGTTACTTTGAGATTGTATTGCATGCTCAAGGGGTGAATGGCTCAAAAAGACAAATCAAATGATTAAGAATAGGCACGGGAAGCTCCGGCTTGGGATACCTGCTCCGGCCGCTAGTGCTATAGATCAGTGGGGAAACGCATGGCGCGCTTGCTTGCTTCCTATTGACTTTGTACATGCGGCCGAAAACTACCTCCGAAACAGTGAAAATGGAAATGAATGTTGTCATGGCAATTCATAATTTTTTTTTCTGGGATTCTTTCTTTGTTTGAATAATAATAGTATTTGCTTCATGATTTGAACAAGAAATGATAATAAATAGGAAGTAAAGAGTCCAAAAAATAGGATTTTGTCTTAAGTGGCCGAAAAACCCCTCCTTTACTCTAGACTCTATGGTGAATTGAAGTGGGGGCATCGGAATGTATAAAAATAAGGATGGGGTCTAAAGACTACTCCAGCAAAGCATAGAGAATAAGAGAGTCAATGCTATTGCGTATTGACCTTAAGCACTGCACTACGCGTTAATAAGTAGCATTTGCTCACATAAATAGTCAATACACTCTCAATAAACAAATGCACACAATCATGCCGATGTGACTAATCGGCATGATTGTGTGCCTTTTGTGTATTGAGAGTGTATTGACTATTTATGTCGATGTGGCTGATCGGCAAGTTTGACAGTAGACTTACAATTTGAATTTTTAAATTATTCTTTCTCATATTGGTACGTTAAAAAATTGTATTTTACTGCTATTTAGGTGTCATCAATTGTCACTAAAGTACTGATTTTGAGTGAAATTAGTTGAGTTTTGGGCGCTAGTTCAGAAGCCTACCCAAAATTTGACCCGTAACTCCGGCGTGGATACCCAAAGTCAAGTAAATGTTCAATAAATGTCCAAATAAAGATCATGAGTTACACGTTGTTATGTTGATTACCCGTTTCGTGTCAATTTTCTTGTTATTTTTGGAGAATTTTGTGGTAAAACATAATTGATATTAGTACACTTTTTCACAGGTTTCACGTCAAACTGCTGCACAATACAAGTGCATACCGATGGTGGGTTGCGGGCGGGCGCACGTCTGTGTGAAGTTATCTACCGTAATGAGGATCCGAGACATTACGGTAGATAACTTCACACAGGCGCGCGCCCGCCCGCAACCCACCCTCGGTATGCGCTTGTATTGTGCAGCGGTTTGTCGTGAAATCTGTGAAAATGTTTATTTGTGTAATACTACATGTATGTCATAACTAGCACTTTGTTATTATTTGGGGATTGTGCTTTTCAAAATATTTTCCCTGTTTCATAAAGTGTTTTGGATATCTTTTACAGGGCATCTCATTCCTCTGGAAAATTTGTCAAAGAGGAATTGGTTGAACTGCGCCATGGTCCTTGGTTTCTTCATTTGCAAGAAGGAGAGGACATTCTCTTCATCAGAAAATGAATGCGAAGGACGTGGAAAGTCTGCAGAAATAAACCGCAGAGCTACTCTGGCAGCAACGGAGGTTGGTTTGGCACGGGATAGCTTGTGCGACTTGCTGACCATCCTCGGAACAGCCCCACTAGTCGAAGCCCCTAGCTACAACAGGCACATAGCCACTTTATCTTCCTTATCCCAAGAGGTTAGTCACCAGCCTTGTGTTTTCTTCATTACATTATCTTAGCTGTACGTACATTTAATCAAAACATATTTTTATTTCTTAGTTATGGTCGATAGACAGTATAATACATGTACATCAATATCCCTTCTTGTCAAATCAAGGGATGAAAATTAATCAAATCTAAATATTTGTAATAGAGTCTAATAAGTAAGGGGCCTGAGGGAACTTGAAATTTACTTGTTATTTATTACAAACTCTTTTTTTTTTTGCAGACCAGTAAGGACCAGAAGAAGAAGGGCCATGGACAAGGATCTGACCATCGGGGAAAATCATTATGTGGACGTGGCAGTGCCCTACCATGGAACATGGCATAGACGAGGTTACACATTGAATCATGGGGTGGGGGTAGTGATACCGATCGATACAGGAGAGATTGTTTGACACAGAAGGTCTATCAAAATCATGTAAACAGTTTGAGTATAGAAAGGGTTGGGTCTTCAGTGTTCTCAGCCAGAGGGACCTTGATCGCCTTCAGAGATTCCAAAACTGAGCAGCAAGGCTTGTCTTTTCTGCTCCTCTTCGAACTCACATACAACCTCTTTGACTTGAACTTCATTGTATACATGTTTATACAATGTTTTAGAACATTTCTGTGCTGCAACTCAGTGCCTTAGTTTTTATTGTACATGTTTATATATTTTTAACTTGCCTTTCATTTTAGTCATGTTTACATACACACTATATATGACATTTTAGTTATTTAGAGGAACTAGGGTGATATATATGTGGGTATTTATTACACCGTAAGTAGTAGAATAAGTCCAAGTAATATGTGTTGCAATTATGAACTTGCCTTTCATTTGAGTTTTTATTGTACATGTTTATACAATGTTTTAGAACAATCCTGTGCTGCAACTCAGTGCCTTAGTTTTTATTGTACATGTTTATATATTTTTAACTTGCCTTCATTTTAGTCATGTTTACGTACACACTGTATATGACATTTTAGTTGTTTCTTTTTAACTTGCCGATTATTTAGAGGAACTAGGGTGATATATATGTGGGTATTTATTACATCTTAGTAGAATAAGTCCAAGTAATATGTGTTGCAATTACGAACTTGCCTTTCATTTTAGTTTGTAGTGTACATGTTTATGTGATATATTTTTTACTTGCCTTTTATTTTAGTTTTTAGCATATGTACATGCATACAACTTTTGATATAAACCAAATACATCCTGCCACTTTCATTCAATTCATTTTTTTAATAAGCATCATGTGTGTATTGGAAGTTAACATTTAAGTTTAGATTTCTCACAAATTCAATATATTATAGTCACCGTTCGGTTTACTATAGAACACACTACAGCCACCATTCTGCTAACCATAGATCAAGACCCAAACTACCATTCTGAATATACCATTTCAAAATGCTACAATTAAGCGTAACATTTTGTTGCAAATTTTGAATGGTAGTGAATGGTAGATGAATGGTGGCTCTATGGTAGATGAATGGTGGCTCTATGGTAGATGAATGGTGGCTCTATGGTAGATGAATGGTGGCTCTATGGTATATGAATGGTGGCTCTATGGTAGATGAATGGTGGCTCTATGGTAGATGAATGGTGGCTCTATGGTAGATGAATGGTGGCTCTATGGTAGATGAATGATGGCTCTATGGTAGATGAATGGTGGCTCTATGGTATATGAATGGTGGCTCTATGGTAGATGAATGGTGGCTCTATGGTAAATGAATTGGTGGCTCTATGGTAGATGAATGGTGGCTCTATGGTAGATGAATGGTGGTTCTATGGTAGATGAATGGTGGCTCTATGGTAGATGAATGGTGGCTCTATGGTAGATGAATGGTGGCTCTATGGTAGATGAATGGTGGTTCTGTGGTAGATGAATGGTGGCTCTATGGTAGATGAATGATGGCTCTATGGTAGATGAATGATGACTCTATGGTGGCTCTATGGTAGATGAATGGTGGCTCTATGGTAGATGAATGGTGGCTCTATGGTAGATGAATGGTGGTTCTGTGGTAGATGAATGGTGGCTCTATGGTAGATGAATGATGGCTCTATGGTAGATGAATGATGACTCTATGGTGGCTCTATGGTATATGAATGGTGGCTCTATGGTAGAATATGTAGGTGTGGCCTAATTTGAATAAATGAATAAATTTGTCCCAATTATTTTAATTAGTTCTATGGTATTTGTATGGTAATCTATGGTAGATTTGCTATGGTGTTTGTATGGTGTACCATAGAGATTTTTTTTGTAAGGGTCATATATGAGTTGCATCAATAATGAAAGAAGAGGATCTAAGCTTAACAAAATATGTGCCATTTATTAATTATAATTGCGATTAAATTATGATAAAACATCGATAATAATTCTCGGTTTCGTTTTTTCTAGCACCTGAACCCGAAATAGAGCATCGTCTCATTATTGCTCCCTGTTGACTGTTATAAAGTGCTGTGAAACTTTATAAAATAGAGTCTTCATTTTCGTTATAATAAACTATTAAGTCTTCTATTTTTTTCTCTCTCTCTGGCTTCATATTACGCATTATTATTATGTTTATTGATTTAAATATATCTTGTATTTCTTGTCACTTTTTATTTTTTATTTTTTATATGTATCTTTTTTTTTGTTATGTACCAATCATTATTGATGACCTGTAAATAATGTGATATTAGTTTTGATTTAATAAAACATACAAATACAAAAAATAAAAATTGAGTCTTCGTAGAAAAACTGCCGGGTGTATTTTTTATACTGGGCTGTAGTACATTAACGCTACGAAAGATCGTATAATCGTATAATTAAAGACACGTTGGAGGTCCAAAATACGTATGAAATAAACATATAATTATAAGCATCTGTAAATCGGAGCACCAGACGTCTGAGTTGGCTATCGTATGGAAGGTAATTGAGAAAAAACGGTCCCAGGGCGAACCGATTGAGGTCAATATCGGATTTACGTGCTTGGTAAAAAGAAGAAGAAAAAATATTAACAAAGAGCTTATAAAAGAACAATGACCGATCTACTTGGACTGACGTAAACTCGCGTGAACGAAATTTACTAATTTTTATGATATTTGCAGGAGTGAAATGAGTGGCTAAGACCTGTGTACGACTCGTTCCGATCTACCAACGAGTATCAAGATCTTCTAACGAGTGATAAGAGTTTTCTACGAATTATGCGATCAATTAAGGGGCGGGAAACGCATAATTTTGGCGCTCTACAAAATAAAGATTGATGCCAGAAGCATTTTTGCACTGCTGGAGGAAGAACAGCAAATTATGGTGCGCTCGTCATGCTCAGCACCCTGCACTCTGCTCATTCGAAATTCGAAATTCGCCGTAAGTCCCCGCGCATTAATCTCATGGGCAGCTCGGCATGACTCGAAAACATTTCAACTATACAAGAACAAGAACGCGGGGGGGGGGGGGTGTCTGAAGGAGATGTGCCCTCCTCAGAACTTGAAGATTCTTTTGAAATTGATGCATAAATGGCTCGAGTTGGTGTTTACTTCTTGCCAAATTAAAACAAGAAACAACAGCAACAACGCAGGGGGCTGTCTGGAGGAGGATGTGCCCCCCTCAGAAGCTGAAGATTTTTTGAAATTGATGCTTGATTTGGTGCATGATTTTATCCAAGTTAAAAGTTCAACCAACAAGAACAGCTCTTATCAAATGTAGGCTGGCTCAGCCCCCCCCCCCAAAAAAAATGTCCAAGGTCGGTTGAACTTTTTTTAGACCCCCCCCCTTTTTTGTATTACCTCGATCGATTACATGTATGTGCCCCCCCCCCCCCCCCCACATCAAACGCTGGCTACGTGCCTGGGCTGGCTTACATTTAATGATGGGAAATGCTAATTACAGTATTACAAACATACACTACTTTTTATTTACTTCTGTCAAAAGAAACTACAATTTACGGGGATGATTTCGGGCAAATGCGTCAATTACTTTGTTTATATCTTTATCAATATCTCTGTTTAAATTGATGCGGGAAGTGAAGACAAACGTTTTTGGGTCATTGTTGATCGCAAGTACGTTTTCAGCAATCGAAGTTCACTAAATGAACGCTCATCAGAAACACTAGTAAGTGCGAAGGTCACCATATTTTTTAGAGGGGTCATTATAGATGAATGTGTCGTTTCCATTGAACAATCAGCCATGAGGTTTAGGAGATACAAGGGATTAATTTGATTTTTTTTTTCTTCAGTTGGTGAAAGGTTCTCCGTCGTCAACCAATGTTTAAACTTCCGGTGATGTGAATGTATAATAACGCGTCTATATCTGATCGCCTGATTTGGCTTGCTTTTCTACCTTTTCTCTACCTTTATTTTTTTTTCTTTTCCCTCTCCCCGCCCTCCTTTACGTCATAATTTACATTTTATAGTTCTCTTCCTCCTGGCCTTCCTCCTTCTATATATATTTATTTGTACATTTTGAAGGATATTATGCGAAGGAGCATAGCGACCGAGCGAGAAGATGTTAACATTTGTATTAGTCTAAACGCTGCACTATTGGGCCCTACAGAGCCTAAACGTGTGTTGCAGTCTTTAGTCAGTATTTGATGTACCATTTAAAAAAAAAAAAAAAAATTGGGGGGGGGGGGGGGGGAAGGCACTTTTTCAAATTTTCCGGGGGAGGGGGGGGGGGGTCGATTCCACACCGTTTCTTTCACAATGCAATTGCATGACCAGAACTCAACTTTATCTTTAAGATAAAGTTGAGTTCTGGTCATGTGATTGCATTGTGAAAGAAACGGTGTGGAATCTATCAGAAAAGGTTGATCATCTAGTATATAAGTATTCGAGTGTATTGCAAGGTTCTTGAATCATCAAAATGATAAGAAATTTGGCCAAATCTTGGCAAAGTTACAAGCACTGTACACAGAATGATGTATATGGGACTACACAAGCACATGGCGAAAAAAAACCTACCCCCCCCCCCCCGATTTTTACGATGTTTCATGTCATATTTAGAATATGATGGCATTTGAAGAGCCATGCTTTTCAGGGAACATGTTTAATCTGATGTTCTTCCACCCTTGCATAATAACAATGATAACGCTCACAGATTATTTTTTACCTCTTCCCAGAACTCAACCTTCTCTTTAACTTTAATTAGAAAAACAGTTAACTCTGCATTACTCTGTCGTACAAATCCAATTTTCCCCCAAGTCAAAATATTTTTTGTTTTACCACATTATGCAAAGCATGTGTTATTTACACTACCTAAGTAGTATTTTGCATAATTCAAACTATTTTTGCAGTCCCAACAGATTCCACTTTAATATGAAGAGTTTACCATATGAATAATACTATTTTTTTACACAAGTTCATAAACAAAACAAATGGCGGGACACAGCTTTTATCAGTGTTAATCATTTCTTTTATTTACATTTTGGGTGTATCATAATCATAGATCGTATATATTTACATTTCTTGTTCATAAAATAGAAAAAGACGTATGTCACACATGTATCAACAAATCAAATTTAAGATCGACCTTTGATCTAAATACTATAGGATGTTGGATCAATATCAATGAAATTATGCACCTACGATTTAAGGCTGCAATTATTGCAGAAAGTAAACTCAGACTTTTTTCATTTAAAATGTAGTTAGATTTCAAGCCCCCTAAAAGTACTGTTATATGATTAATAGCAAGACTAGTGAGTTGGAACAAACACTTTAGATCACATGACATGATGACCATATTAAGAGTTGTTCACATATGCCTTGTTATACTGCTGGGGTAAGATAAAATCTCATTTTATCTGAAGAAAGCACATTTCTGTATTTATAACAAAAAGATATCAAGTGAGAACACATGAAGTTGTTGCATTTAGATCCTGTTTTTTTTCCACCCACTCACAATCTTGCCATTTTTGTACATGAAATGAAAAGAAAGAAAGAAAAACACAAGATTCAAGGGTATACCACATTTTAATTGAACGCACCTTATGTTGTTGGAAGATGTGAGCTGTTGGAAGATACAAAATTTCAACCACAATGTTAAGTATCACATGAATTCAAGCACATTTTACTTGGCTTTTTCCTGTCAAATTTGCATAAACATGTATATGTGTATGTCCAATGTCGGTTGTCCAAACACTTTTGAGGTAAACATTGATATGATTTTCTGTTTGGCCTATAACTACATTTAGTCTATAAGTCAATGCAATTCACTATTGGCTTGATTCTGGGGCACTTAAATACAGAAATACATGTATACAAGACATTCCTCCTTATGTGAAAGTACAGTGCATCTAAAAACTATTTACATTTAATATGATGATATAACCTTAATATAATATAATCTCAAGACCAAATGATTACAATCCCTGTATATCTAAATATTCAAATTGTCAGTGGAAGTTAGAAGATGACATGGATGAAAAGCTTTACGTTAATATAGCCGATAGAGGATAAATTTTGCCCAATAGAAACTGACTAGCTTCTCCGCTATTATCTGGACAATGCCTGTGAGAGCTGTGACGCCTTCACGGGCAAAATTATCCTGCTTTTAGAAGGATAATTCAGTGGAAGCTAACCATATAATGTAATTAAGTAGAAACTCACGCCGTTCCCATAGAGTGCACATAACGGAGAGAAACCAGAAATCGGAGTGATCACATGATCAGAATATTTGACCCCAACACTAAAATCCCAGGTCCTAGCAATCCCACAATGCTCTAAATGATAGAAATGAGCGGCTGCTTTAAATCATGTACTTAACATTGTATTCATACTGGTATTAGATGGCTCAGATAAAACAGACAAGTGATAAGTAGTGGTTGGACATGTATCAGTCCCAGACGACTCACTCATTACTTGCTTAAGTGGTGCTGTCTTCATTAGATCTAAAATTCCCTGCGTGTCTACAGGATACCATATGATGGTCACGTGACTGAGGCGGTCTAGTGTTGACAAAGCAGACTGGACATTTATCATTCACAGATGATTTATTTGTTACATAATGTTTTAGTTGATTATATTCCCTTCAGTATATAGACTTGTCTGTACAGTCTCATGTGCAACAGCTGCTCTTCCATAAGATTGGTCACATGATCAAGATGGTCACATGACTAAGGCACGACGATGACAATTACGGCTGGGCTGGACACCTTTCACCCAGGAATGATTCTCTCATTACAGTTTCTTTAATCAAACTGTTGTCTTCATTGCATCTAGATTTCCATCTACCGAAATGTCAGACTCATGTGCAACAGGTGATTGCCTCAAGATAGTCACATGGTCAAAATGGTCACATGACCAAAGCGGTATGATGACGATGACAGCCAAGGTGAGATCTATCAGTTCCATGAGATAAGATCCTGGACCGGGGCTCCTTTCTCTGGGGTATCCTTCTCAGGTGTGAAGAGGGATGCAGCCTTGCTCAATCCAAAGCCCATGGAACTCTGTTAACAGGACAATCAAGATTGAAAGAAACAATGTCTCAGTGGATGTTATGGAGACATGCAGTTACGCTACTTTAAAAAGAGGAACTCACAAAATGTAAAGCAAATGGCCCACATACTAACAACTGAACTACAGAATTATAATTCTGCAGTTTGCAAAAACATTCTGCCATAAAAATAGTCATTGTTGAGAAATTGCCAAAGCTTCAGACTTTACAGCACTCTTTGGGTCAATTGTTTATCACTGTCAGCATTCCAGAGATACTGCTAGATTTTCAGATAGTATACACAAACAAATACATGTATCAGATTCAGAGTTTAACTGGTTCCAACATACATATCAATATAACTTTTTGTTTAATTTCTCATCAGATTTTATATAAAATCTTTAGTCTACAATCTACAATCTTTCTTGACTCTTTCTATCAACCAGAACTAGAATGTTAGTCAAATTCTTATGGTCTAAGAACTCTTTGATCTTCTTAGAGATTGTCATTTAGTTCTTTACCTATCTTTCTAGTCATATTTTCTTGGACTAAGAGTTTATTTGGTCCTCTTCCATTTTGGATACATTCTTTCTTTGCAGTCCTGAACTTATCTTTCAGAACTGGTCCTACATGTTTGGTCCTCATTATCTGGTCTTACCTTCCTGGTCTTTCTCCTGATTGGACTGCAGAGATTGGTTAATGGACTTTCCATCATCTTGGTCCTCTTGGACTGTAGAGCTGGACTACACAAATTGGATCCTGGACTGGCCATGATGGTCATCTTCTTCAGGGCTGGACTACACAGAGTAGATGCAGGACTTGCCATGATGTTGGTCCTCTTTAGTAGGGCTGGGCTACGCAGATTGGATGCTGGACTGGCCATGATGTTGGTCCTGTTCTGTAGAGCTTGACGACTAAGTCCATCTGGAATAATCACAAATATTTGTTAACGAACCTATGTATTTTCATTAAGGGGTAGTTTGGGAGGACTACGGCAATTAGCCAGGTTTGAAGTATGCATTTTTACCTGTTTATTACCAATGTAAGTCCCCTTCTTGGGGAAGAATGAGCATTACTATTTTTCCCCCAAGTCCCTTATGCATGGTATTAGTGCGAAGGATGAGAATGATGATGATGATGATTATAATGACAATAACAACAACAACAACAACAATAATAATAATAATAAAGAGTATTTTATAAAGCACCCTATCCTTTGTGCAAAATACTCAAGATACTGGGAGAGTATATTGGTTGAACCGGCAAGAACCCTGTTTACATGTCTTCTGCTTCTTATTCTTTGTGAAATTTATTTAAAATACTAAATGTAAGAAAATGGAATCCTCAAGCACATACCTTCACGGAGCTCCTTGGTCTTGGCAGGAGTGGCCTTCCTGGCCGGGCTCTCAACCTTGAAGAAGCCTCCTTCAAAGACCACCTTCTCCGACTCCGCCTTTCTCGTTGCCTTGGCCTGCATCGCTGCCTTGGCGGCTAGGAGCCTCTCCCTTGCAGCAATACGCTTAGCAGCAGCTTCACCTCCGACCAGCTTCTTGGTAACGGGCTTCTTCTTCTGCAAAAGGGTAACAAAAGAATGGACGGCAAAATTACGCTACCGCAGAAAGAGATCTTGGATTCATGCACACACCAATCATATGTTTTTGTTGTTGTTGTTGTACAACACGTGCTCAAGCGTCAATTTCTCTGCAGTCAATATCCTACCCTTACCAAACCCCTAACCTTAACCCTGGGTCAAACTGTTTACAGATGAAGTCCTAGCTGCAACACTAGTGCTACTGCCCTTTGGCAAGCTATTAATCTTTATTTGAAACCCAAAACCCAAATGCAGTAAATAGTACCTGGTAGCAAGTAATTCCTTAATTGCTTTCACCTTAAGACAAGCTTGAGGGATAAACCCAAGGTAATATTATATACTGTGTGGGCACCTTGAGCACCCTCTGGGCTGGATATCTGCACAGTAAACGTGTTGTTATCAATATAATCTAGTTATTATCATTTTAATTATAATGTAGTGCTATTTTAATCCACACTAATAAAAGTTAGCTCGTGAAAAAGTGCTCAAGTGTGTCATGTCATGCACAGTTTACAATCCTAGTGTTCAAATATATTATTACCCCAGCTTTAGCATGGCTGCCGTTGAGCTCTGATATTATGTTTCTACCAGGTACCCACTAACTTCCCCTGATTATAAATCTTACCTTGATGATCTTTGGTTTGTCGACCTTCTTCTCCTCTCTCTGCCAGTTATTAGCCTGTAGCTTCTCAAGTTCCTTGAATAAAGTATCTACATCCTCCACCTGTAAGAGTGTTTCAGATCATTTTAATCGTTAGCATTTTCCGAAATTCACAGAGCTTTAATTAACATATCATACAGGAAATTAAAAAAGATAATATCATGAGCAAGAGAGAGTGTTATTAAAAATCAGATCAAATGAAAAAAATAGGGCCAGAACAGAGACAAGAAATATGAGGATTCAAGAGAAAGAGAGAGAGACACAGAGAGAGAGAGAGAAAGAGGGGGGGGGGGGCTCAAGAGACAGAGTAAAAGAGAAAAACAGGGAGAAAAAGAAAACTGACCAAAATTTAAAATATTTGGATACAGGGGGGAAGGAAGACAGAAAATATACCACACAACATAACACTCCAGATTATTATGCTGTTTTTCGACCGGATTGAACTAGTTACATTTCCTGTGTTCCACAGTCAATGTTGATTTCTGTCATTCCTTAACCTACCGGTATACTAATTTCAATACACTTATATCTATAAAACTAGATGGAATTCGACTGCGCGCAGTCGAAAATGATGCCTCCGTCATAGAGCAATTTTACAAACCAAAACAGAAGAAATTTTTCGAATTCAAGTTCAATTGTAATCCATTGACAGGTTCTCAGAATATCGTGATTACAAGCAATTTCTCATATACATATATGACCCTTTGATCTTTGACCTCATGACCCTAAAATCTACTCAGTTCATTGGCTCTGCAAGATGTCCTGAGTTAAATAGTAATCCATCTGTCAGTTCTAATGAGAATGCGTTCACAAGCTATTTTTGCATCATAATGAGCCCATGATCTTTGACCTTTGACCTTATGAACCAAGAATCTACTCAGTTCATTGGCTCTGCAAGTAACATACATGACCTAATTTTGGCAGGAATCCATCAATCGGTTCTTGAGATAACGCGATCACAAGCTGTTTTTGCATACATAATGTGTGCTGTGGCCTTTGACTTTTGACCTCATGACCCCTAAATCTAATCAGTTCATCGACTCTGCAAGTAACATACATGACCTAAGTTCGGCAGCAATCCATCAATCGGTTCTTGAGATAACGCGATCACAAGAACGGGACGTACGTACGTACGGACGGACAACCCGAAAACATAATGCCTCCGGCTACTTCGTAACGGAGGCATAAAAACAAGTGTAAGATTGATAAGTGAGTGTCACTGACCTGGAAGTAGATCATTTCCCAGAATCCTTCTAGGTCAGAGCAGTGGGTGACCTTCTCACCGAGTCCAAATTCACAGTTCTTGACGAGGCCTAGGAACTGCTTGAAGCGCTGGTCTATCAGGAGTTTGGCCTTACCGATGGAGCTGCGGATCTCGCCAAGCACTGAACAAAGATACAAAGGGGATGCAGAAGGTATTCAAAACAACTGGAGATTCTTCCAATATTACTACATAGAGATCAAGGCTCATATATTCTTCTAATTCACTTAAACCTAAGACAAAGGCTAAAGTCATATTAAACAAAGGGATCGCTAAGACCTCTGTCTAACTTCCTCTGTTGAACTTGACTTTGTAGTGAGCTTACTTTCAGTTTTAGTTGAATACTAACCCAACAGTTTATACAACTGTAATAGGATGTAGATGAAATAATAGCTTATAAACCTTATCAACTGTGTACTCGTAAAGGTCGTCCAGATATGACGTAGTAAACCGCCGCAAACAAAAACTTTTTGTTTTTATAGTGTAAATTAATGGCAACTGCGTACAACAAAGTTCCTGGGCATATCAAATAAGCTCTGGGTTATTAGATGGGAAATGTCAAGCGTATTTAACTTTACTCAACTTAAAGAAACGGTCGCAGGTTTGCAGCATCATATCTGAACAAGGTCTTAGTGTATATAACGAAAACAAAAGAAAACCAGATGGACATAAAGCTTTACCTTCCTCTGATAGTTTGTTGTCAGACATGATAGTCTCCCAGATGCTGCACCTATCAAGCAGTCTTGTCGTCTCTGATGATACCAGGTTCTTGAAGTACTGCAAATCTTTTTCCTGCACTGGTGAGGCATCTGTGCTTTCTGAGGGTTTCCTGAAGAAAACAAAGGTAAAGGAGAAGAGGAGTCGTAAAATGGGATCTGTTATTGAGTTTGGATTGTGCACAAATCTACTCTGAAGCCTTTTGCACAATCCCATCGATGACTCGATGGATTCTAACCTGGAATCTCATTATGATTAGAAATACAAATATAAAGGGAGTGGATTGTTGGTTTCCATGTGCAGAAGGCCATAATTTCTTACACCAGACTTGGTAGAAATACCATTAATGGTGTACAAGTCTGCACACAGCAAACCCATAGGCCAATCAAGAAATACCCCTTAGTCTCTCAGAGAGTCTTCGGATGAGGGAAAAGTCAGAGCACTACATAAGGCCCATTGGTCATAAAACAGAAGGCTAATCCTGATGATTGACAACACCCATAATTCGGTAAATACTTGGACGGTGTCAAATTCCCCACGAGAGCCCACTACTATGCATCTTTAAAGAGAAGGTTGAGTTCTGGGAAGAGGTGAAAAATAATTTGTAAACTTTATCCTTCTTATTATGCAAGTGTGGAAGAACATCAGATAAGACATGTTCCCTGAAAAGCATGGCTCTTCAAATGCCTTCATATTCTAAATGTGTCATGTAACATTGTAAAACTCGGGGGGGGGGGGGGGGGGGGGGGGGGGGTAGGTTTTTTACGCCACATGTTCGTGTAGTCCCATATACATCTTTCTGTGTACAGTGTTTGTAACTTTACCAAGACTTGGCCAAATTTCTTATCATTTTGATGATTCCAGAACCTTGCAAATGCTAGATGCTAGATGATTAACCTTTTCTGGTCAAAACACTGTTTCTTTCACAATGCAATCGCATGACCAGAATTCAACTTCATCTTTAAACAGTAAAACCTTCCTCGTTGAGATTGCTATATCATGAATATATCATTTGAAATTGTGGCATGTTGCAGGCCTTCTAGACAGAGAAAATTCTTCATTTAGGGATGGTCTTGTAAACTATCAAACTGAGTTTAATTAACCCTTTGCCTACGACACCAGGTGGTCCCTGTATCAAGCCTATGGGACTTTGACAATGCTGTAGTCAACAGGTTAAGAACTGCCTAGCTGACTTCTTACCTCTCTACTGGCTCTCCTGTCACAGCTTCTCCTTGTACATCCGTTTCCGCTTTTGCAGTGTCTTCCGTTTCCATAGCGACCTCTTCCTGAGGCACAGGTGTCCTGAAGGCAAAGAAATCAATCAGTTCCCACAGCAATGAGAAAGCTAAAACATCTAAACTACATATTCAGTGAATTTCTATCTCCAATAATTGCTGTACCTAAATATTTTGTTTAAAAATTCCTTTCCCTGTTTATCAACATCTACAATCAAAATCAGAGAAAGAGAGGGTTAAAATTACAATGTTAACCTGGCGTTGTTTCACAGAACCATCATAAGTACAATTTTGACGACATCCCATTGAAATGTCTGTAAATTTTAATACACACCTTTCAATGGGATGTCGGCGAACTTGAACTTGTACTGTCAAAACGCTGCCCAGAATACGAAATTCTAGCTTTAGTTGAAGTTTATATGCTAGAGAAAAGAGACATGCTAACAATCTTTCTCCCCACAATATTTTCATGATTTTCTTCCAAACAACAATTTTTTTCATTCTCTTTTAGCCTCATTTCTGATGCATATTGATACCACATTTATACAATGTTGAGACAGTTATCATGCAGCTAAGAGATCAATTCAATGTCAGGTCTATTATAAGCTACCATCCAAAAGTTCCTCCTACCTCTCATTTTCAGTAGTTTCTGGCTTATTTTCTGTCTCTGGTTTCACATCACTTTCTGTTTCTACAGGTTTACTTGTGTCCGTTTCCATGGCGAAATCTTCCACCTCTGTCAAGATTGGTTGTGGAGGAATAGGTCCTGAAATGCAGAAAAGAAAATCTTTATTCACATCATCTTGCAAAAGTACTCTGTGGTTTACAATTATTAATGTCTCTTCAAAGTGCTACGCTGGTTTGGGCCAAGCTGATAAACTGCATTGAGAGAGGTGCCTTCAGATAAAAAAAAAAGGCATTGTCTAAATGCAACAGGAAGGGATGTGAACCCTAAATATCGATGACAAATTTGCTGCCAGCCAATCAAATGCCTTGATTCTATAGTAGCTTGTAACAGCTTCTGTAACTTGTTATTGATAACAAGTTATATAAAACAGGGCCCAGCTGATGCTAATTCATGTTCAGAACTCCACAATACTTGGTAAAAAATATGGAACAGCAAGAGTCCAATTGTTGTGGACTTGCCAAACAACAAGTATGTTGCAGATATCCTCTCCTCTTCATCTTAAGAAAATTGTTGTGACTCTTTCCATTGCTATGTATTCTGGCAGCCTATGCTGTACCCCTACAACTAACCTTGTTCTTGCTGCTTGCCTAGTGATCTCAGTGGTCTCAGTGAGTATGGAGTGGAGCATCTACATGGTATTATTGAGAATAGAATTGACTTTACATTACTAGGAAAGTTTAAACATGACTTACATGAAGATTTACATCAGTCAGCTACACAAACAAAAGACATTGGTATGTCCCTTCCCATCAACTGACAACCTGCTCTCAATAGCATTGCATGTTTTTATACAATGCCCACTAACATAATTCAATTACATTTTTAAGAAGTTGCTATGTCAGAAATCTCCAAGCAATGCCATGAAGAGAAGGGTTTCAATGGGCTATACCATATGACAACATGCAATGCAAATGCAATAAGTTACTCAGTGGGTGAGGACATACCACTGTCTTTTGTGAACAGGTGGTCAGTTGATGGGAAGGTACATACCAATGTCTTTTGTTCATCTAGCTGACTGATGAATGACTGGCATGATGATGTCACAAATGTCATTGCTTTTGGAGGGTTTTTTATTAGGGTTGAAGCTTAGCAGGTAGAACAAAAGTAATACAAAAAATGATGTAAAATAAAAAACAAATAAACAAAAAAGTCAAAAGATCAACACAAGTCAACATGATGCACTATCTGAACTAACAGGAGTGAAATGAGATCCGGACCTCTACATGAAATCACCCTTAACATCAATTTTAAAAATTATAACCGATGCATTGAACAGAAGCGAAGCTAAAGTCACCTTCAAAGAAGGGCTTAGTGCTGTGTTGGGCTTTGCAGTAGAGAACGATTAATGTGTGAGCTGGGCTGATGTGATGGTAGTAAAGGGGACGTTGGACTCCTTTGTGAGACCACCTTTAACACTTACAAAAATAGGATGAAAATATGAGCTCACCTTCGCTGAGAGGGTGTTAATGCTGTGTTGGACTTTGCAGTAGGGAAGAGGAAGATTGATGCACTAGCTGGGCTGATGGGTGTGAACGGGAGATCTGGTACAGCCATACTGAATGTGAATCCTTCTGGTCGACCAAAGGTTTCTGCTAGCATTGACGATCCTCTCTGATTGTTTATGTTGAATGTGGCCTCGTCTGAGAGGGGAGATAAAAGAATATAACAAATTACATGAATATGGAATAGGGCCCCTGGTATGTCAAAAATATGCAAAATCCATTCCCCCCTGTATACTTGCCGTGATATGTTTGTATAAATTTTCTTCATGACATTATAGCCTCTAGCGGCCGTATGCATCATTTGTACAAAATTCACAACAGAGCAGCATTTTTGTTCAAATCAGACATTTTCGAGAAAAAAAAACATGGGGGCTCGGGCGAATAAGCCCCCTAAATGCTAAAAAGAGCCCCGAAAGTCATAAAAGAGCCCAAAAGATTTGCATAGAGTTCAATGCAAAAAAAATAAAGAGTGTTATTTTCATGCAAGCAAGCTTGAAAAGTAGCCCCCGACATTTTTAAAGTATTTTTCCCCCTGATTATCATACAATGTAGAATTGTTATACATGTATGTAATTGTGAGGATTCAATGATTATATGATGATTTATTCAAGGAATATTATAGTAAAAAGGGGGAGAGGAGAGTTGGATGGAGATAGGATTCCCCTGGCTTGAGAGATCACCAAAATAACATAGCCTTTACTTCAGATACAGGAGATAAGAGCAGACTAAAAGGACCTTAACCCTATTTAGCCCGGGGGGGGGGGGGGGGGGGGGGCTTTAGAAGCCCCCCTCGTCAGTTTTTGCAATAATTTTTTAACGCAAGAAAATCTTGCACTAAAATTTTGTGACTTTTTTCTTTCGAGTCTTGCGCATCTTTTGAAAGAATTTTTCGAAAATCGTACCTACCATTACGAAGTCACATGTCCTTTTGTCTTTGCATGTCAGCCCGAAAATCGCTCATTTTTGTGATTTGTGTACAAAACATATGGAAATCTCATTTTTCAAATAAAGAGATAAAACATTGGTTATTTGGTCTTGTTTACAGTTAAGGAGTTTATTTTGGGGTCAAAAATAGTTGAATTATAGTTGTAAATGAAATAAAACAACAAAAAAAATAAAATAAATAAGTTAAAAAAACAAAGAAATACATAAGAAATTATCAAAACAATAGATAACATAAGGAATAACCCTGGTTTTTCATTTTTTTTGTGTTGTATTATTATTCCAAATGGTCTAACAAATATATGTAGTGAGAAAGAATGCTTAAATATGAATAATGTCTGATTTATGGGCAAAAAATGTGAATTTGATGACCTTATTTGCATAAATTACCATAAATATGCAAATTACCATAGTATTTTATACACTTCACAAATTTTCGTGGCGATCGGTCGTTTCACGGCCGAGATCATAGGGGGGGGGGGGGGGGGGCCTTAGAAGCCCCCCCCCCCCCCCCCCCCCCCCCCCCCCCCCCCCCCCCCCCCTTGGCTGTGCAGTTTCAAAATAGCCCGGGCTAGATAGGGTTAAATATTAAGCGTTATCTTTGAGTAATATGAGTGAGTGATGCGGGACCCTACCAAACTGCTGATATTATTGCTGACACTCTAGACTTGTCGATCCTTTGATATGCCTTCACAATGGACTGAAGGAATAGGGGAAAGCATAAAATAACATATAAAAAACAAAATACTTACCAATAACTGGTTTTGCAGGCTCCACCTCTAACTCTACATTCTCCTCCTCTACAATCTCCTCCTCTACAGTCTCCTCCTCCTTCTCTACTGCTGGAGCTACTTCTCAACCACTGGAGCGGCTTTCTTCACAACTGGAGCAGGCTTCTCCACCTTGGCCCCCCTGGTGGTGCGACCAGTCTTGCTCTGGGGAGGGGCTGGCTTGGTTGCCAGGCGTGCCGACTGCCTGGTCGTGGGCGGGGCACGGTTGGTTGAGACTGTTGTTCTTGTGCTTGGCATTCTTGATGATGCTGGTTTGGAAGTAGGAGGAGGAGGGGGCCCTCTCCTGGCTCTGGTTGATGGGGCAGGTTCCTGGGGGGTGGTGGGTAAAGAAAGAGATGGTAATCATATGTGAGATACAACACTCCCTGAAGCAGGCGCGTACGCAGGGGGGGGGGGGGGGGGGAGGGGGGTTGAACCCCCCCCTTCCTTTGGTATGTTTTATGTGTGTATTTTGAAGGAAATTAATAAATTATTTTAAAAAAAATTGTGCCAATGGCTGACCTAAAAAAGTAGACCTTACCCCCCCCCCCCAACGGAGCAAAATGTCAATTTTTCAAATTTCGAGACCCCCCCCCCCCCCCCCCCCCCAAAAAAAGGTCTCTTCTTATGGTCAAGTCTTTCAGATAGTGAGTTAAGATGTTGGTGCCAGATGTAAATGATCATTTCTCATTAATATGCGTCTGTAAAAATCCAATTACGCACACACACACACACACACACACATTCATTGCTTACAACTTTCTTGACAGGAGCTCTTGTCCTTGAGGTGTCCTTCACTCCATTGGTTGGTGGCTTTGCTGATGACCTTGTAGATGACCTTGTAGACCTCTGAGGTACTGGTGCTGGTCTGCTAACAGGTTTGCTGACAGGTTTCTACAATGAAATGTAATGAGAAGGTTAATGTTAAAGGTAAAGACCAGTATTGGTAACGCCCCAATTTCAAAAAATGAAATGGAAGCTCTCATTACCAATCATGTGAAAGAATATGTTTTGACTAATACATGATGATAAAAAATTTGCCGGGAAACCGCCTACTAATTCATATATTTGGTAAATTTATTTCTCTCATGGTCGTGTGAGAGAGATAGGGTAGTCCCATATACATCTTTCTGTGTATAGTGCTTGTAACTTTACGAAGAATGGGCCAAATTTCTTATCATTTTGATGATTCCAGAACCTTGCAGATGCTAGATGCTAGATGATCAACCTTTTCTGATCGATTCCACAACGTTTCTTCACAATGCAATCGCATGACCATTACTGGTCTTTACCTTTAAAGATAAATTTGAGTTCTGGTCATGCTATTACATTTCATGAAATGACTGTCTGGATGCAATTAGGAAAGATTGATTATATAGAACATAAGAACTGCATTGGGCCTATTTTCACAAAACTTGTCATCAGTGCCAAATGAGAGTTTTTGTTTAATATTATAAGCTAGTGAAATCCTTGCTTCTGATTGAATATCAGCAAATTTGTCAATGATTTTTGTCATTTGTCATTGGAAAAAGGCTTTGTGAAACAGGTACATGGTGTCTAATGTGAGGTTTTGGAATCAGCAACATCAGGAGAAATGGACTCAATCTTGCTGAAAGTTACAGGCACACAGAAATGGGTATATGGGACTACACTCATATGTTAGCGTGAAAATTAATTGGTTCAATTTCATAGTTGTTTCTAGTCTCCTGTCTGATATAAGGGCATTTAAAGAGCAATCCTTTTCAGGAGGACATTTCTACTATGATATTCTAATTCCAATTCTTCTATACAGACATAAAATGAATACTACTTGGTCTCACAAAATAAAAGAAATATAACAAAAATAAAAGAAAGATTGAGGGTGCGATTTCAAGTTTCCATTTCATGAGACACTCTATACTCACTGCTGCTGGTTTGGCTGCAGACTTGGTCTTGTTTTTTGAAGACATGAACAGATTTGCGTCTTCTTTGTGGTCTAGCTTCGACACTTTGAACACCTGCAAGTCAAGTCAGATCATCAAAAATGGTAAAATTCATTGTAGTAAATGATGAACAGTTTATAATTTTGGGGTTTTGTTCTCAGTTTGTACCAATTGTTTACATTAAAGTCTGAAGCTACACATGGTATAAGCATGTCTGCCAAATGTAAAAAAAAACATAATAATATTAAATTGAGTAACAACTGAACTTACTGAATGAAGGACAGCATTGCCCACACCCCCAAAGGGGGGGGGGCACCCTTTTTAGGGTTAAGAGTAAGACTCATTCAGACATGAGGCAATGCATTGAAATATGGTGGGGCAAAATGAATCATAAGTGTAGTATGCTTCACAAATTTTCTGCATCATATAGTGCATAATAGTACAATGGGAGCACTGAGGTATATTTGTGAAGGATCTCGACCTCTTACAAGAAGTCCATGGTTCGATCATCATTGAATAGGGTGTTTTGTCCACATTTTCTCCTCTCCATGCACCCAGATGTCTGAAATGAGTGATAATAATTGCAGGGCGTACAGTAAAAGCAGAAGTAATTACTGATGTGGCTAGTTATCCTGGGTAAATAAAATCAAAGTATTATTTATTATCATAATTCAGTAATTACATAGAGATGCCACTGTTGTGATTAGCTGTGTGCGTAATGGATATATCTGTTTAACTCCAAGATGTTATCAGCGCTTGCCATTCACTCACAGAGTTTAGGGAGAATCACCTTTGTTCGTATATAACTTTTTGACTGGCATTTCAAATAACTTACCTGTGGTTTGGCTTTACTAGCCATCTGTTTTCTTTTCAGTTCTTTTTCCTCTTTCCATTTGTTGAGTTTGTCTCTCCTGCTCGTAGCAGATGCTGGAACGGCAGCCTTGACTGAGGGGGCCGAAGAGGACTTGTTGTTTGCTCCATTACCGGGACCTAGAAAAGAGGGGGATTGTACATGTATTCCAATCCATGATGAAGTTGAGGAAGGGGTTGTGGGGGTGTGGAGGGGGTGGACGGATTTGTCCAATCTTGACATTGTGGCACTGTTTTTAAAGAGGACCTTCAAATAAAGTTGGCTTAATTGGCAGACAGAAAAGCAGAGAAAAATATTAAATGAGGTTCAGAAAAAAATTGGACAAAGGTTGAAAAGAATTTCTGTACCTAATGTTAAAGTATCAAGAAAAAATAGGGACCTGTTCAGTCACTAAACAAGAAATTGATATATTTTAATACTTTTTTTGCACAACATATGAGACAGCCATTATTATTTTCACATGTATTTAAATTAAGAGAAATGATTACTGATTATGATTGGCTGTTGTTTGCTTGTATTGATGTAGACTGTCGTAAACACTAAACTTGATAAACTATACACATTTACCCAACACCCTAGTCATTATTTTCAAATGTATTTTAATTGCATGAGATTTTCAGCTGTCAATGAATCTAAAAATATTCACATAAGCCAAAAACGGTAGAGGATATCCAACCCTCGCTTCCTTACGTTTGATATTACATGTATGTATAAAGTATTATATTCCACATACTAAGAATCTTGCTCTACGATTGGTCATAAGTAAATCACGTGAATGACGTGATCAAAGATAGTTCGCCCATCATTGATGGGAGAAGCAAAAAGTTCGTTGCCCTTTGTAGATAGTACTACTATCTACAAAGGGCAACGCACTTTTACTCAAGATAGAGGTACTATCTACAAAGGGCAACGCACTTTCACTGAAGATCATCCAAAAGCGCACTAAAACAGGCGTAATTAAGCGCGCATTACCAATGAGCGCAATTAAAGCAAACACATGCGCGCACCATACCCTCAAGGGGTTGTGTTAAACTTTTACCTTTTTTGGTGTGAATTTGGGCCTGATGTCTTTCATGTAGATGCATACACGTCCTTTTCTTGTTGTAGTTAAATTGTTTTAGATGTGGAATATAAAGCAAATAATCACCTTTTGGTTTCAGGCGATGGCAAACTATCACTTCCTCGTCGATCAGAATGTATACGCTATCTTTCCTCAGCTTCGCTTCGGAAAGATAGCTACATCCAGATCGACTCGGAAGTGACAGTTTGTCCCATCACCTTCACCAACGGTAGTTATTTGCTTACTAACCAAGAACAGCTTGAAGATTACCAAGTAAATGCCAACCCTCGATCACCTTTCTTTCTTACCCTTTTTGGCTTTGAGAGGAGCTGCCGTTGGTGGTGGCATGGCTGCTTTTGATCGATCTTCCTTGACTGGGGAGAATGCTAACCCCTCCAGGTTTCCCATTGTTCTGTTATCCATGAAGCCCATCCCCCTCACACTCCTCTGGTCGATGGATCTTCTGTGCAGCCGGGGCAAACTTGGCATCCACGGTGGAGCCCTTCTTCTTGAAATAGTCTGCTCTGTCCATTATCACTGTATTAGTACGCAGTCAGAAGTAGACCTAAATAACAATTTTTTGGGGAAAAGATGGTACACCTACAAAAGTAAATGATCAAAATCTAACAATTCCATGTGGGTCCAGGAAATAATCGATGAGGGAAAAGAATCATGATGCATAATGCATGCATGTCATGTAGAATTAAATCTATCATAAACTTGATCTAAACTTTTGTCATTTGATTAAGAATAGTCTCTGGTTTAGTTGACAATGTTTGACAGCTCTTTATATCTGACTCTCAATCTCTAAACAAAAAAAATCAGTATATTTCATTCAGGGATGTGTTTAGCTGAGACCATGGGCGTAAATCCTTACGTAATACCTATTGTTCAGGGGGGGGGGGGGGGGTGATCTATTCATTCATCCCCCCCCCCCTGAACAATAGGTATTACGTAAGGATTTACGCCCATGGCCGAGACTTTACCTGAAAGTGTCAAAAGACAAAATATTTTTTAAAAATTCTTTGACTCAAAGCACAGTAATAACTTAGACCAAAAGCTTCTGTCTCTGAAATCAATAATTATTCCTTTTAAACTACATCTTGCTCCACTGAGCGCCTCTATACAGAGAATGAAGTACGTTGTACAGGTTAGTGAAGGGAGGTTACGCAATGCAGTTTGTGTGTGACTGCCAATAAAGCCGATCTCATGCGCACTTGCGCAGTAGTTTATAAACAAAAAATGGAGAGTAGATAGCTGACTGTAAGTCCTTATATTGATATGTTTTTAATACAATGATTTACATTATTGTTATAGGATATGAAAATTAAATCTATTTTCTTTCCAATAATTATTTTTTCTAAATCAAACCGAAAAAAATGTCAAGGGATTCAATACAGGGAAAAAATTAATATTTATTTTTCGGGGGCTACTTTTCAACCTTGCCTGCATGAAAATAACATTCTAAAATTTGTTTTGCATTGAACTCTATGCAAATTTAAGGGGGCTCTTTTCTGATTTTCTCTTTTGGGCATTTCAGGGGCTATTTCGCCCTGAGCCCCTGTGTATTTTTTTGCACTGATTCAATAATACCTTCAACTTATCTTTGCTACGCCTGATACAAGATGATACATTACTCCCATCTAATAGAGCCAAAGGCCCAGGCTAGAGTCAAGACTGATTTTTTAAAACTTGAGATCAAACTTTGAGTTGGCTTTGTCTTTGAGCAGACGCGTACTAAAAAATGAGAATCGTCCTCATTTTCGCGGACGATTCTTATTTCTAGGGCTGTGCTCAACAGTGTAATGAGGTACCCGAGTACACTCCCAGGCTCACAGGCGAATACTCGAATATTCGGACGCCATGTTTTTTTAAATTTTTTTAATTTTTTTTAATTTTTTTAAATTTTTTAAATTTTTTTTTTTTTTCTTTTTTGCCACTACCATACCCTCGGCAGTTTCTCAGGTCCCTCGCTGAAAATGCATGCAACTTTACTTTGAGTTGCAGTTGAAGGCGCCGATTTAAAAAGAATAATAACAGTAAACAATGCTGTTTTAAAAACCAAAGATGGCAGAATAATCCATTTGCTCCAAGTCCGAACAGAAATCTGGACATTTGGTCCCAGTTTCTGAAAGGTGAGTTTGAAAGTGCTTGAGTTGGGAAACATTTTTACCGATAGTACCATGCCAGCGGATGCCGCTCTCCCTGGCACGGGTAAGCGTGGGCCTGGAAATTTTTTTTTTTAATTTTTTTTTTTTTTGCGGCCGAATATTCGGGTACGAGAAATCGTACCCGAGTAGTTGTCAACCGTGCGGGTACTCGAGCATTCGACTACCCCTCGCAGCCTTACTTATTTCCGATCCGCGCGTTGGCGATGCAAAAAACGGATTCAGCGATGATCCTCCTCGATGCTTTTTACATTCACTTTGCACAGAGACTTTAACATAATGAATGATAAAATCCGGGGAAGATGGGCAACCCATGAAAGTAGACAGGAAACTGGGGCTATTTTATTACGCGTAATCTCTTTTCACATTAATTGCCAACCCACAGATTGGGAACCCTTCACCCGCAGAGCGCTGAAGAAAAAAAAAATGCAGACGATCCTCATTCTCTGACCAGCGCCCCTAGCCTACTCACCCACTGTTGAGTTTACTCTGTCAAGTCTGTCACTTGTCAAGTTTTCAGATCTAGACTATTTGTTATGATACTCTCTCTCTCGTCACTCCAGCAAAGCATAGCCATAGACTAGACCGAAAGCTTCAGTCTCTATACCGTCGGTTGTTCCACTGAGACTACGTCTGGCTCCACTAGACCTCCGGTTATAGAGACAGAACGATCGCCTATGCCAGCCTATGTTGAAGATATCACGGCTAGATTTTAGCCGTTAGGCCCCTCCCACAAACATGAACAAACTTGCCACGGCCGTATTGTTATGCCCCCAAAATGTCATTTTACCTCGTGCATATCCAATTTTACATTAGGCCTAGGCTATAATACATCGGTTCCACTTACTAACTTGATTGAAATAATCCGTTTAATGGTCCCTTTTAAGGAAATTATGGGTCAAAATCGACATCCATGTTGAAAATCTTGCAAGCCGTGTTAAACTCTCGCTGCTGTCAATCTCATTCCTTCTAGTCTACGCCGAAGGCAAAAATGATTATGAAGGAAAAACTGTGATAACGCCATTACGAACGTGTAGATGGCGCACAGTTTTTAAACGGATTATTTCAATCAAGTTAGTAAGTGGAACCGATGTATTATAGCCTAGGCCTAATGTAAAATTGGATATGCACGAGGTAAAATGACATTTTGGGGGATTTGGGGGGGCATAACAATACGGCCGTGGCAAGTTTGTTCATGTTTGTGGGAGGGGCCTAACGGCTAAAATCTAGCCGTAATATCCTCAACATAGGTTGGCATGGGCGATCGTTCAGTCTCTATAACCGGAGGTCTAGTGGAGCCAGACGTAGTCTCAGTGGAACAACCGACGGTATCTAGAGACTGAAGCTTTCGGTCTAAGCCATAGACTAGAGAGTCAATGTAATGCGTATTGACCGAGCTAGCATTGCACTACGTGTTAAAGGTAAAAAATGATTGCATTTGCCTAGGACTAGGTCTAGACCCTAGGCCTAGATAGATCTAGTCTAGACTCTAGATCTATTTCATTTGTTTCTTTTTCGGCGGATTTTGACTTTTCTCAAACTTTTTTCTTAGAATTTAGAAAATATCTAGATCTAGGTAGGTTCCCTATTGACCGCGTGAGGGCGATATTGCAAAATCACCCTCTCACTGCATTGGACTCTTTGTCACCAGCGAACGTGCTTTTGTGCAGTGTGTGCCAATACGAGGGGCGGATGAATTTCACTTTCTTTATTTGTGATTCACCTCTCATGAATATTTATAAGCACTTACCTTATTTGGAAAACTTTACGAAGCTTCTGACATCAGAATCACAGTCAACCCGATCTGTCTTTGCCTTCAAATCACCTTTCAGCTCAGTAGAAAGTGCAATTTTGACCGTGTATGAGCGATTATTTGTGCTGTTCTTATGAAATGAACTATGAGACCGGTAGGGACCACCTTAAAGTGTGGTATTATCGGAAAGTTATGTAATTTGTGATTGAATGTTGACAACTCCAGAGGCCCACACCCTTCAGCGATAGAACATACCAGTGCTAATGATGCCCTTCCCGCCCCGGCCGGGTTCAATTTTGAGAGATTTCGCGTACGGAAGTGGGCAGTTAGTGGCAGTGCCATTTTTGGCCAAAAAAAAAAACTCTTTATTAATTAAATTTTGTGATTTAGGGCAAGTTCTCAGTGAATTTGCTTTTCATATATAATGTATAAGATAAATCAGTATACATCTATCGCCATTACGGGAATTTTAATTGGAATTTTATTTTTTCATAATTATGACTAATCTAGGTCTAGATCTAGATCTAGATCTAGATCTACCTAGAGTCTAGATTACTAGAAGTCTAGATCTAGACTAGAAGTCACTAGATCTACACAGAAATAGGAAAGGCAAACAAAACAACAGCCACGGTCAAATTCATGATTTATATTTATTGCATTTTCCATTGGCACGAATCATTGCAAACATGACAAATTCCAACTTCGGAAACACTACAGAATAATGGGCTATTGGGACTACACGACAGAACAGTCGGGCAAAACTATTTTCTAAATGATCACACATAATACTAAAAGTCCTCATTTCACCTGGGGGTATACATGATACAAATCGAATTGCTTTTTGCCGACATACTTACCGAACTTTACTTTCAAATACTGCTAATCTTGGGTGAATTAGAGGATAAAAGACATCTGTCCTGTGGAATGTGATTTGAGCTGTGTTCCTGTTAATGTGCGAATGAAACTGTGCGGCAATTTAAATTGTACGGTCTTTCCTCGCTCGTCGCTGATTGGTCGAATCGCGACGAATGGCTAGTTCGGGTAGCTGAGCTTGATGGCGCTGAGCGGATCTGTGGGTCGGGCTATAGCCCCACCCCCCCCCCCCCCCCCCCCCCCCCCCCCCCCCCCCTCCCACCCCCCCCACCTGGCGGACCTAGGATCTAGGAGGGACCGGGGCCCCTCCCCTTGCCCCCCAAAAAAGAGATAATTTAACCTTTTTTTAATAAAAAAGAAGACGGGCCCCTCCCCCTGGCGCAAGGGGGGGGGGGGGGGAGGGGGGGGGGGGTTGTTGATTTAAAAAAAAAAAAAAACAGTGCTCCTTACCACCCCCCCCCCGCTTATTCGCCGGAGGCTGACTCGCCGCTAAATATTTTCTCACATCGAACTAGCAGCACTTGGTTCATTAGGCCTAACAAAAAAAAAGATGTTGTATTGCCCTTTTCGACCGATCCCAAAATCTTTAAATCTACGGTCGGCTTTTTAATATTTTTTTAAACTGTTTTTGGAGAGAAAAAAAAATAACAAAACATTCAAGTCTGAAAAAAGTCAGTTCAAAGAGGGAGAAAGAAAAAGATTTCCGACCGACTGACCCACGTTTTGGCACCTAAAGGGCAAGAGAACATCTTTTTTTTAAAGCTAAATATATATGTTTTCAAATTACTTCTGAAATGTTCATATGTTTCTATTCGGGCAAAAGTATATAAAAACAGCACTGGCTGCACATGAATAATTTTGTCACAATTTGAGGATTACCTGGAAGTTCTTGAACGCAGATTCTTTCTGGTTAATGTATTAATGATGGCTATGATATATGATAGAGCAAGCCATTGAAAAATCCATAAGTTATAAAAGTACTTTAAATTTGTTATGAGTAATTTCTAATAATGAATTTTAAGTCGAACCCCCCCCCTCCCCCCCCCCCCCCCCGTCCCCCTTATGATGATAATCCCGTATGTCATCCGCTGCAGTGCGTGGTTTTTCTTATAGGGCCTGCTATCTGGCTCTCCTATCTGTGATTTATTATCATCATTTTTTGGTTGGTTTTGTTTGACATTTGTAATTTTTGTAAGTTTATCCCTTGTCTCAAAGAAAATTGAAACCAATAGCCGTTGAAATTTGAATGATGAAAGGTGGTTATTAATTTAATTAGGCTTAGCCTACATGTGTTTGAAATCATCAAAAACAAATTGACTTGTCATGATCAGAATTTACCTATGTTAACTTTCCTCGCTTATATTACAGGTAATAAATACAAATATTAATTGACTATATAGTATAAGAGAGATAGAGAGAGAGAGAGGGGGGGGAGAGGGAGAGAGAGGAGAGAGAAGAGAGAGAGAGAGAGAGAGAGAGAGAGAAGAGAGAGAGAGAGAGAGAGAGAGAAAAGAGAGGGAGAGAAAGAGAGAGACTGAATGAAAAAGAAAGAAACTCAATGAAAGAGAGGGAGAGAGTAGAGGAAGAGAGAGAGAGAGAAGAGAGGGAGGAGGGATGGGGGAGGTGGGGGTGGCTCAAAGCGAGCCATTCCTCGATTGTCTGCGATTGTAATCTTCTTCTTCTCCTTTTTTTCTTCTTCATTAAGATCGGATAAAGGAGCATAAATTAAAGCAGCTATAATGAGATTCAACTCTGGATGAGCATAACATCATTATTAGCGCTAAAAGCAAGCTAGCGCAAGCTGGATAAATTAAAACAGCGCCACCTCTTGAACACAGAATTCATTTATCTCTGGAACTTAATTACTTTTTGCAGATTTTCAGCTAAATGACATAAATGGCAGAAGTTGCATCAGGTTCAGACTGTTCACGATCTGTCGAGGATTGTGTTTGGGCAAGCAGCTTCAGATATGCCAGCTATTTTGAAATAGAGCCCAAGAAACAGGTGAGTTTTTAAGTTGCTAAATATCTTGACTGTTGTGAGCTGGATGGAGCCGACACGGGCACCAGGCCGAGGCGAACGTGGCCGCCGCGGCTCTGGCTGACCACACTCTGCACTGTCCGCTGGCTCGCTAGACTACAACGCTCGAGTCACTAGACAACTGATAGAATATGATATTGATATTACATATTGATACCTAGTGTCATTATCGTGAAATAGGAAACCATCATTTGCCCCATACAGTAGCGATAGCGCTATTGTATTGGCATTGCCATAGCCTTTCCCATCCCATATGATTGGGGGGGGGGGGGGGTACAGACTCTTAACAAAAATAGAGGCCTCATGTTTGATTTAGTAATTTACAATAACTAGTTTTAGCACTACCGGTAACCATCATGATTTTTTTAATGAATATGATATTGTCTAGGACGTAAGTAAGACTAAGTTACATGTTTTTTATTGCATGTAAATTAACTTCTTCAACAAGATCTACGTCAACTGTCCGGATACACAACCTGTCTGGAGTCTCTGGATACACCATGTCTGGGTATACATGTGTAAATATTTCTATGCTGACTATAATGAGTACGAGCTAGACTTTTACTCACCACTGTCTTTTGTTGTGTAGAAACTTGAGAGTGATCCTATATATGTAGTATGAAGATGACAATGGCGATCGCAATGTGTGTTGATCAAATATACAATGTCGAGTGTAACACGTTGAAGAAGAATTGTAGAAATTGACACTCCTAAATGTTGGGGAACAGAGGGAGTGTTCGTAGTAAATGTCCCCGACGACTATATACAAAATACTAGACTGAGACTGAGAGAAGTGGAATGTAGTTGTGGAAAGACTTGGTAATATAAACGCTATCTAATAACCGGAGGCCTCGGCTAAAGTACGAGAAGCGGATCGCGTTCTTCTAAAGTTGTGGCAAAAATGAAGTAACGTAAATATAAACACCCTCGGGCTAGCACAAGCGTAAATCAAATATGCTAGCCCAGGAAGAAAGTACACGAAAATAACCACTGGCGCGTTGTAAATAAACCGCGTATTCCAAGTGAAATAAGTGTCAGAATTGAAGTCACGAGATGTCGAGTCGCGAAAAGAAAACAAGCAGTTCGCTATTAACAGTTGTCGTGAAGAAATCACAGGCGTGTACTAGTGGAAATCCAACGGAAAACGCTACACTATGTCGCCGTAGCTGCTGGATGAAAAATCGCGAAGATCGCTATAAAAGTGAATCAATCCAATACGTGATGATCTTACGAGATCATGCAGGCTAAGTCACGAAAACCCCAGCTCCGTGGCGAAAACGTGACCAGCGGAAACTGTGATTGGTCACATTACGAAAACAAACCATGGCGACGAGATATGTGAAGGCAGGTGCCAAAATGTGTCAAGAATGTGAAACGTACGACATCGCAGGAAAACTGCATAAATTATCAGCGTAAATTTCTCAAAAAGTTGTCGGCACAACAAGGCAATATCAAAACATTACATAAAGTTCGTTGACACTATAATGGAGCATAAATTCACTACATATAGTCCCCCTCTAGATTGTTGCTTGAGAAGATATGAAAAAGGAAGCAATCGATGAAGATATCAAGTAGTGTTCAACTCACTGCAAAATACTGTACAAAACGTGCAGGCCAATGAACGTGTCTCCCTGACCTGGTCGTCTTCACTGGAGGAGGAGTAGGCGTTGGAGAAACAGGAGGCGTACATCCTTCCAAACGTGATGTAGGAGCCTTGACAAGAGGAGGAGCCTTGACGGGAGGAAGAATCTTGTCAGAAGGAGGAAACTTGTCAGAAGGAGGAACCTTAGAAAACTCTGAATCGATGTATGCCGGCTTCAGTCTGTCGACACTGACACTACCATGTTTTCCACGCACATCGAGAGTGAAAAACTTGTCAGAACGCTAAGAATCTGAAAAGGACCATCATACGGAGGTTGTAGCGGCTTCCTCACAGCATAATGTCGCACAAAAACATGTGTACAAGTAGATAAATCAGGAAAACTGCATAAATTATCAGCGTAAATTTCTCAAAAGTTGTCGGCACAACAAGGCAATATCAAAACATTACATAAAGTTCGTTGACACTATAATGGAGCATAAATTCACTACACATGTGCATGTACATGTATGAGCATAAATCACAATCAGTTTTCAATTTTGACTAAGGGGCTAGATAGGGCCATATATAATTGCTATGTTTTTTTTTCTTCTTCAATGTTTTTCCATTTTGTCTCCCCTTTTCATCGTGCTTGTAGAGTCAACACTTAGAAGAAGAATTGAAGAGATGCTGACCAAACTTGATGAGTTTTGTGCTGTGGTGGACATGGTGAGTACAAGGCAACATCGCTTTTTCCTTGTTTCCATTGTTGCGTGCTTAAAACCACTGATGGTAAAATTGTTTTTACTCCCAAATGGTTACTTGGTCCAAAATGCTTAGAATACTGGTACATGACATTGACATTGACATACATGTACATGTACTGTACCTGTCTGAATCGCAATGTCTGTGATTTTTTAGCCATTCGCTGTAGGATTTATGTGTCAGAGTCAGAGACATTTAGGGCTAGAATTTTATTTAAACTTTTAGGATAGGTTTAACATTATCGTTTTGGGGTTACGGTAGCATAAGGTTGGGTTCAGGAATGAAGTTAGGGACTCCGGTTAGTGCTAGAAATTGATTGCAAAGCAGTTGTGGCCTGAGCATGTATCATACAACCACACATAGTGCATTACTATCCTGGCTGTGTATTAAAAGCTGTGCTATTGATTCTCAACATTTCAAACACCACTGTACAAAACTCAACTGATTTCATTCAAAATCGGTACTTTAGTGACGATTGATCTCACCTAAATAGCAGTGAAATACAATTTTTGTCAACTTCCCGATGTTAGAAAGAATAACTTAAAAATGCAAATTGTGAGTCCACTGTCAAACTTGCCGATCAGCCCGCATCAGCATGATTGTGTGCATCTGTGTGTTATGAGTATATTGACTATTCATGTATTCAAATGCTGCCTATCAACACGTAGTGCAGTGCTAGAGGTCAATACGCATTAGCATTCACTCTCTATGCTTTGCTGGAGTGCATACAACCTTTGACCCGAGAACTCAACCTGCTCTGCTTCTATTTTCTTCTAGGTTAGAACAGATTCATCCCTTGCCTTGAACAGAAGTCTTCCAGAGATTCATAACAAAGCTAAGAACATGGAGAAAATCTTCACAAGGATTGACCAACTGGAGGTAAGTAGGGGGGCAGTCAGCCCGCCCCCACCAAGAAAAAGGAAAAAAAGAAGAAGATAACACACAAGGAAAAGGCTGATTTGACCCTAAGATCTTTAAAATGACCCTGTAGATGAAAAAGAGCCACTCGTAAAAAATGTGAATGTTGTCAAAAGTGATAATGCATGAAGTTGCTCATGCAAAGAATGTTACCACATATGACATTTGATTTGATCATGGGTACATGAAATGGCGAAGTAATTTTATTGAGGTAATTCAACATTTCTGGGTGTAATTTAATCTACCCCCATGCAGAACTAAAAGCAGAACTGCGTAAAGTAAATTATCTGTGATTTGTCCATGAGTCTTCAGTCCTGAACATTTAAACTCTGTCTCTAAAAGTTATCAATGTATTAAAAAAAAAAAAAATTCTATCCCTAAGCTAGAGCTAAACTTTGACTAGTCAGTGACCCTGTAAGTTCCAACCATTTTAACCCCTGCCTCCAAAAAGTAGGAATAATGGATATTAAGGTTGTCATATTTAAAACAGAAACAACTTAAAACACTAATAAAAGAAATAGATGGACGCCCGCCAAGCCTAAAAGATATGATATACCGTAGTAGCCTTCTAGCAGCTTTAACATGTATCTCAAATTGACAATGGTTATAGACCTCCACGTACTGTTCCTTTAAAAGGTAAAATGATGGATGAGCTTGCGAGAGTCATAAGTTCAGGGAAGTTTACTATGTTCTTTTTATGTTGCAGGAATTTGTATCAGTTGTAAAAAAGAATGTTAATGCCTATGAGGAACTTGTCAACACCGCAGAGAAAGACCTTGGGACTCTGAATTCCATCAAGTCACTGTTCAGCTCATTACCACTGTTTTCAGTAAGTCAAACATTGTTGAGAATTTTTGTTTCATCCAATAAATATAAAATGTATACCGGTAAGCTTTTGTCCTCAAGTTTTCTGTGGTAAGTCTGAATAAAAGAAAACATAAAATACTATTGTCAATTTAGAGCGAAGCTTGCATTTGTTATTTTATTCGACAAGAATGTGTTTAAAGGAATATTGATCCCTTCAATTAGCAGTCCCCATGGTTACATATATGAGACTTATGTGTTCATGGTTCTTTCATCAATTAAAAGAATTGAAAACAATGTATCATAACAATGTTATGAAAATATTTTCCAGCTTGAATTTAATTCTAGATATGTTTTGGTCATATTCCAAAGTGAGCTTTTGCTGGTCAGATGGAGGAAGTATAATCTTAATAGTCTTTTGGGATAGGTTACATGTACTAAACTAAATCATCAGGAATCAAACTCTTCTGACTGATGTAATTAAATTGAGATGAAACCACTTAACCCTATCTCGCCCGGCATGTTTTGCGATAATTTTTAACGCAAGAAAATCTTGCACTGAATTTTGTGATTTTTGTCTCGCCTGCGTAGCAAAAAGCGAGACATAGGCGCCGCTTTTCCGGTGACGGCGGCGGCGACGGCGACGGCGACGGCGACGGCGACGGCGACGGCGACGGCGACGGCGTCAACATCAAAACTTAACCTAAGGTTTAAGTTTTTGAATTTTTGGTATAATTTTTAAAGTATAAGTTCTTAGTCAATGAAACTTGGACTATAGGGTAATCGAGTATCCCCCATCATGTGAGTAGAATTTCAGGTCACTAAGTCAAGGTCAAGGTCATTTCAGGTCAACAGACTTGGACTATGTTGTAGCATCATCATCAAAAACTTGACCTAAGGTTAAGTTTTTGAATTTTTGATATAATTTTGAAAGTATCAGTTCTTAGTCAATGAAACTTGGACTATAGGGTTATCAAGTCTCCCCAATCATGTGAGTAGAATTTCAGGTCACTAAGTTAAGGTCAAAGGCCATTTAAGGTCAACAAACTTAGACTTTGTTGTGGCATCAACATTAAGATTTTCAAAATGCTTCTTCTTCGTTATTTTTCAACCGATTTTGATTCTGATTGTTTCATATGATAGGGCTAGGATGGGATTTAAAATTTCTACACAGAATCGTGAAATTCATTATCTATGCTAATTTATGCAAATTTATTCGAAATCACAAAAAAGGCTTCTTCTCCTTCATTTCGACCGATTTTGATTTGGTTTGCTTTATATCGTAGAGCTAACTTTGGTACACAAAACTTCTACACAGAATTTTGAAATTATTCTCCATTAATTAATTATGGTAATTTATGCAAATTTATTCCAAAAATACAAAAATTGCTTCTTTTTCCCCTCATTTCTTGACCGATTTTTGCCTTATCTGGTAGAGCTAAATTTGGAACAATAAACTTCTACACAGAATTGTGAGATTTTGCTCCATTGATTATTTATGGTACTTCATGCAAATGAAATGAAATTATGTCCCTTCCAGGGCATCAATTTCTATTTTTTGACCAGTTCAAAAGTGGACCACATAAAATTTACGATATTTGTTGTTGTGAGATGCGGATGAGCGCTACGTCATTGACGTTCTGGTTTATCATATTGAATTGCGTTATGCAGGCGAGACCGCCGAGAGCGTTTCCCTTGTTTTCTTTCGAGTCTTGTGCGCATCTTTTGAAGAATTTTTTCGAAAATCGGACCTACCATTACAAAGTCAAAGTTAAAAAATCGCTCATTTTTGTAATTTGTGTACAAACCATATGGAATCTCATTTTTCAAATAAAGAGATAAATCATTGGTTATTTGGTCTTGTTTATAGTTTAGGTGTTTTTATTTTGGGGTCTAAAATAGTTGATTTATAGTTGGAAATGAATAAAACAACAAAAACCGAGATCAAAGGGGGGGGGGGGGCCTTAGAAGCCCCCCCCCCCCCCCCCCCCCCCCCCCCCCCCCCCCCCCCCCCCCCCCCGGCTATGCAGTTTCAAAATAGCCCTGGCTATTAGGGTTAATTAGGGTTAATGTTTCATGCCATACTGTGATAAAAATTATTTAGATTGTACCATTTGAAGAGCCAAACAACTGTTACTCAAATCATCAATTTGCTTGATCATGCACACCAAAGAAGATTTGATAATTGAAATAATATTCTGAGCTTTACAGTTGTCATTACCCTGGTTCTCGGATTCACAGTTATGGCATATCATAATATGACAAATACAAATAATGCTTTCGTCATTCTACCAGGTCCCATTTCTCTCCTGAGTATGGAGTGGCAAATGTAAATTAATGCCTTGCCAATTCTATTTCTCAACAGAAAAAGGTAGCAACCGCCACCACGCAGAAGAAGTTTGCTGCGCCTGAAGTCTTTTCCACCGGTGACTACATCACCAAATCACCCACACCTACAAGTAAAATGGAAGGAGACTCGTAGTGGTAGCTCTCATTAGTTTGTCTTGTTTGAAAATGTGTTCTTCCAGAGTTAGACCTGGGGGTGTTTCACAAAGATCCTAAGTTGGACTTAACAATTATGGAAAGCCATTAGCATGTTTAAAAATGATTTGTAAAAGGTATTTTTAAACGGCATAAAATGTTGATTCAAATTATTTACATGTTCTTTCATCATGGAAGATTTCATGTCCTTGATGTGGAATTTATGAAAAGTCTAAAATACTTGAATTTTGCATTTTAATATATTTTATTTTAAGGCTACAAATGGCTCTCCATATTGTTTAAGTCCAACTTGGAGTTAAGTTTGACTTGGGATCTTTGTGAAACACCCTCCTGTACTGTTTCATGAAATACTCAGTACTCTTATACAGTCAAACCTGTCTACAGCAACCACCCAAGGGAAACACAACAAGTGGCCTTTGTAGACAGGTGGTCTTTGTAAACAGGTTCCTTTAGTACATGATTCAATGAGAAACCATTTTCAAGGGAAACAACAAATGTGGCCTTTGTAGACAGATGGTCTTTGTAGACAGGTGGTCACTAAAGCAGGTTTGACTGTACTTGTAGATTTTACTCAAAATTAGCGTTGTGAGTTTTTATCAAATACTTTGATTTGGCTTGTGCTGTCCATCCTCTATTCATCTTCTCCCAAAAGTGAGAAGTGATTTCATTCTGTTTGTTCTACCTGAAGGAGCTTGCTGTTATTGTAAATGCACTGTAGCTTCCCCAAGGTTTGCATGACATAAAATGGATAATCTATGCAAATTTATAATGGAAATGGGATTTTAGAAATCAGAAATGCCATTGGACACTTGGGAAATTGTGTTCACAATAACTTCACATTACAGTAAGCTAAAGATAGGTATTTGAGAAAACTCAAATAATGTATTTATGTTGATGTTAAATGTAGATGAGTAAGTAACCATATTTGTTAAAGAATTATGACCATATGCCAGATTGCCAGTAAATCATTATAACATGTGGCATATTGACGGAGCTTAATCATTTTTCTCAGCAGTAGACCAACTCTGAGAAATTGATGGATCTTGTTCATTAAATGTTGTACATTTTTATTTCTAGGCAGCCTAGAACATGGATCACATATTCTTAAGCTTTTCCAAATTTCCTTTTTATGCAAACTTGATGGTACACAAATATTTCAAGCTGTGAGAGAGCATCGAGGAAATCATTCATCTGAGAAGGGACTGCCATAGTACTATAGCAGTTCCTCTGAAGATATATAATTTACACTATACTTTCGGACTAAATGCTTGGTATATTTGTTTTATATCTCTTCTTTACAACTAATGATTTATTTTTATTTTTTAAAGACAATCCAAACTGATTAGCCACCAGATGATCAGGAATGAGCGCTATATAGCGAGGGGCTAAAGTACCAGTGACTTGCGCCTATACTGTGGGCGGCAAGGTTATGAGCAGTTCGTATAAAGACTCGTTCAGCGGGTCGTCTGCGTGTTCAAATTTAACACAAATTTTGTCAATGAACAGTGAGCATGCACAGTAGTGTAGTGCCTTTGAAAAAAATATTAAATGGAGCATGCACAGTTCTGCCCAGCAAAAACATAGTGAAAGCTATTCGGAGCTCTGGCAGAGATTTGTTTTTCCTAGTGAAATTATATTTTATCATGTGAGCACCAATTGACTAATCATGTATTTAGAATACGGTACTCATGACTAGCGGTATTATCTATATAAGGCTTCCAAGTGGTACAATAAATCAATGTATTCAATATCTTTAGCGCAGTACCCGAGGACTGACCAATATTGTTTTCGTATTGCTCAGTCATCGGGTAACCTCAACTATCGATATCGATATCATATCGATATCACACAAAAACAAAGCCATATTTACCGAGGTTAGTCAAATTTTGTTATCTCGCCAGTCAGACTAATAAAGATAATAATAATAATATTTTATGGCTTTGTTTTTGTGTGATATCAAGATTATTCTTTTAAAATCCTAGACAACATCTCATTCACTGTACAGGTGCATATAAATGAAAATCTCTTGTCTTGCTAGTTGCTAAGCACCATTCTACAACTCACAAGTTTGAATCATATTCAGTGAAGATTGCTATTGACAACTTGATTGATCCAGAATATTCTGATTATGCTTACCTGTCCAAAACTTACCACTGTATTAGGGCAAGTCCATGGTATTTGGCTATTTGGTACCCAATACAACAATAATTATTGATCATAGTTTAAATTAAAATCATAATTGCCCTTGATAAGTGTGATCCAAGGTACAGTAGGGCTGTCAGATTCATGCAATCATCGGGTATGTTATACTCTTTGATGTGGACAGTATATGCATGAAAAGGAAGGAAAAAAATAACATACACTTTCCAAATTTCCCGTCTTGAGAGTTGGCAATAAAAGTGTTGGACTGAATATTGGCTCGGCCCTGTTTAGGAAATATTGAGTCATTACAGGATATGAGCTATATTTCTGTTTGGGAAGAATTGTATGGATTCCTCATAAACAGTGTGTTTTGTCAAGCTTTCCACGAATGCAAAAAGTATAATGATGTTACCATGTATAATCTATAGATAACATACTTTTTGATGGATGGTGTATATATATGAAAGTGCTATTTTGTATTAACAGATGTTATGAAGAAGTTTTATGAAATGCAAATGTTAAGTGCAATGTCCAAAAAATAAATGATTTTCTATACAAAGCCTTCCTTTATTTGTGCACTTGAGTTGTTGTTTGTTTCAGATATTTTTGAGAGTTCAATTTTGTTTGTTGCTGTCTGAATATGTTTAACTAAAATCGATATCAATTCACTGTCCAGTGATTTCCTAACATTGATGCATGGTAGTTGCAGTGTTAGCCATGATATACATCCCCCTTTACATCTCTTTCTCACATCCCTCTTTCTCTTCCCTTCTCTCTTCTCCTCTCTCTCTCTTCTCTCTCTCTCTCTCTCTCTCTCTATCTCTCTCTCTCTCTCTCTCACTTCAGCTTTCAATATTGAGTATAAAGTGAGACTTCGAAGATAAGTCTACCCATTTAAAACTCGCTACATTTTTGCCTTCTCTCTCTCTCTCCTCCTCTCTTTCTCTCTCTCTCTCTCTCTCTTTCATTCTCATGATTCTTTCATGTCATTCCATTCCCTTTCCCCTATTGAAATCTTTTAACTTATCCCCCTCCCCTATTCTATTTTTCAATATTTTCAATCTAGACACATTTCATTCTTTGATAATGAAGATACTTTCATATACCGGTTCTAACAGTAGCTTTAATCATTTGGCAAGAGGAATGTGTGATCATAAAACACAGGACACGGAAGCTGGCATGGTTTGTTGGCTTTTTGTCAAATAAAATTTTATCTGTTCTGAGAGAGAAGTACATGTATATGTATAAAGTGAGTGCCCGCATCGTGCAGACTATATTTGCCAGTTTTATTAAATAACATTAAAAAAAAATCAATATGGGTGCCCCATTAGTAGAAACCAGCCACTCATTTACATGTATTTTATAACCATATTTAATGTGCATCAATCTATACTGCTATCATATGCAATATGATTTTAATATGGACAATATTTTATCCCCTTCAAGGCCAATTTATTCAATCATTGAATAGACAAGGTCAAACAAAAATAAGAGAAATATAAAAGTGGAATCAAGCTGGTAGCTTGATTTTGGAAGAGTTATAATAAACCATCTGTATGGCAGTCTGCCAATAAAAATAGTTCCAGCACAGAGTTATTGGCATAGCGCCAGGCTAGGCTAACATGTACATTCGCCCACGACATGTGCACGTTATTTATAAACTATGTACCAGGTTCCATATATTATAGGGGTGATATTTTACACCTTGTTGCCCTGCCTGGACATCGACCCTGTACTTGAACTACAAAAATCATAGACACAGTTCAAATACACTTCACTATACACCTATTGATTACTCTTGAACCATGTTTGGACAGGTAAAACCAGTCTCAGCTCACCTCCCTGGTATAACAGTACTTCATGCTTTATTCTGTCAATAGTTTAGGGTTCAAGTTGCGATTGGGATTTTTGATAAGGTTTAGACGAGGGTAAGGGTTGTGTACATGTATTGTGTTTGATCCAGGGTAAATTTGGTCCGTGTGAAAATGGACGCAGAGCAATTGTCACCGAAGCAAGTGCATGTGTTGTACAACCAAACTTCACTCACTTTTTCCTTGGCAATTACAGACAGTATTGAAAATGTTAAGTTTGCATTTGAGGTTTAACTAACTCCTTGTTATATTTGCTGCAACTGATGTTGTACATATATGTCATGTAGCTTTGTCTTTATGTATTTCTTTCTTTCTCAAAAAAGAATATATATATATATATATTTCTTTCTTTCTCAAAAAGAATATATATATATATATATATATATACATATATACGGTATATATATTTCCATGGGGTGACCATTAATGTACCAGTATGTGGATTTTAAATGCCCAAGAGTGAAAATGGAATGGAAAGATTAATATAAGGGAATAAATAATGGAAAATGTATCAAACGTACAGACAACATTTTTGAGGGTGTATTTGTCAAGAAACCATGTGCAAAGTATATTCAAAGTAATTTTTATCGAGCTTGCCCTATTTTGTCAATTCATGAGTAATGAGATGAAATCACGATTGTTTTTATTGTAACAGGCCAGGCTACATGTACTGTATCAGAGTCTCCTAACTTTAATTTATCTTTCTCCATCCCCAAAGATTTAGTTTCTCTCACTCACTGCTCTCCATTTCTTGTAACATCCATGATCCATTTCACACATGCAAATTCATTCCTCTTCAATTCATGCACAATATCATATCAACTTCATTTGCTCAGAGCTATAAATCCTCTAAATCACACTAAAACAAGATGTACATCTAACACTCATTCCTTACTTTACTGTTAAGAAATGGGAAAAGAAAGAAAAACAAATCAGAGACAATGAATATCATTTATGTTTTTTTTTTATTTGTTGTCATTATGACAAATATAAACTTTTTTTTCTTTTCAACAACTCAACAATATACTCAAAACAAATCTGTGATGACTTTACCACAATGCCATCACTAGCTAAAACCTTGCAATACATACTGTACACGTGCTACAGATTCATTTTTTCCCTTTATGTTCCAAAATGAATAGTGTATAAGTCTTAAGCCTGTACAAACAAGTATGTTTACATAATGCAGTGTCTTTGGACCACAAGAGGAATACTGATTGTGGTCGTTCAGTCAGTACTTGTGTTACAAATTAGAAAACAAATGTTATGCTAAGTCGCAATCATGCCATAATAATACATCCAGACAACGTATAATATAAAGTATAAAATAATTGCATCGACCAGATATCAAAAGTGCTGTAGAAAAAAACAAGAGAGTATCGATACAAGCCCACTTGTGCATGTACACATTTACCAAACACCATATTATATAGGCATTTTTTACAAGCAATTTATAAAAATACACAGAGTTAGTGTACAAAATATCTGAAATAAATACATGTAGGTAATAAGAAATTAACAGTAAGACTACATTGTATCGAAATGATAAGTTAACTTCCTTTTTCCCTTCTTCAATTATAAGGGGAAATTTGTTTACTTGTTAATCAGGGTTAGCATAAAACTTCTATTTTTATCAACACCCTCAGTTTTTTTAATCACACACTTTGTTCCCTAAAACAAATTCAACTTGTTGACATATGAAGCTGCATTATTTTTGGACTGATGGAATTAAAAAAAAATCTTTTGCAAAATGATGGGACTTGCATCTCCGTATACAAATAGTCTAGCTGACAAATAATCAGCCTAATAAGTAAAAGAAAAAATACAAAAAGGTGTCAATGCTTTGTTATCCATTTGATGTATTTCTGCAAGGAAAAAAACAAACTTCAGAGACTTTTTCTATTTTTGCGAGGGAGAAAACCTCATCTCTTCATCGAATTGAAGTAAAAAAAAAAATTGCAGTATCATCATATCAAGAAATAGAATGTAAAAAACAGTATCCACAGGATAACATCGGGGGGGGGGGGGGGGGGGGGTGGGTGTCCAGATTTGAACAAAGAATAAGAATAACATCAAGATGGAAACATCATGTTATCCATGTATGACTAGCTGTCCTATTTGAAGGCCTCCAGGGTCTAATGTTGTGGGTGAGAAACCAAAATATGGGGAGAATGTGAAATGCTCTTTGGCTGGCCTGCTGCCCGGGCTGCATGCCAAGACACCCTAATTGAATTTCCAAAGCCAAAATGTGCAAGGGCCTGTTGGCGATTCCCATGGGTTTAAACATGCGCATATACATGTACATGTGATACATGGCTAAGCCTTGGCCAATAAAATGCCATCACCATCATCAACAACAACACGCGGTGATTGATGAGTAATACACACTTGAACCTTCTGAAGGGTCACACGCCGGTCAAAGCACTCGCAGTGAACCATAGCAATACAAAAGCAGATGTTCGGTCTGAAGCAACTGCACGATCCCTTACATACTGCACAGAACATGTACGGTATACATGTACTATAACCATGATCAAGTAATTTAATTTAATGTTTGACATGCATGGGTACAAACATGAACACATGACATTGATGGAATTAATATGCATGTACATGTACATAACAATTTACAGACCGTGTGTACCCTGTATACATGTAGTACATCCCTAAAAGACACACATGTATTGTCTTGCAGTGTATACATGTACATGTACATGTGTACATGAAGTTAACAATAACTACTGTAAATGACAAACATGTTATGTTCCATCTACCCTGGGAAATGATGAATTAACACAAGGTCAACAGTATTTCAACATGTGTTGTGATTCACAAAGTTACTACCAGTACATGTAGTGCTAAGTATTAGTAACAGACTGCTGGTGGGATTTCTGGTAAACAACCCAAATTAAAAAACAAGTGTGATGACTCAGGCAGTCATGACCTCAAATTAACTGAGCATTTCAAAACAAGTTATTTTGGTGCATGAAGACAGAATACACTGTGAATACGTGTACATACATGTAGGCTGATACTAGGCCCGCAATTTTGCTCGTTTGCTTGACTACCTTCCCATACATGTATATTTGTACACACATAAATGCATGAGTGCACAACTTGTTGGCGGGAATTTTCTTCAAAGGGTCTCCAACTCTCCATATGTACATGTAAATGTATTCATAAGATTATAATACACAGCATGCACCATGGCCCATACAAACTGCAATCTGTTACTACTGTACATTTTTGTTGGATACGAGGAACTACATACATAGTAGGCCTACTACCGGTATGTAAAGTCCAAATAAAATTGCACATTGGACTATTTGCACTAACTGTGTCTGAAAAAAACAAACTCTGAATTAAGCTGATCAAGCACGAACTCTCTAGATACAAACTGTGCAAATATACTGCATAATACCACTAAGTATTGTTCCTGTACATGTATATTCTTGACTTCACACAATATTCTGTTAAACAATTGATATCTAACCAAATTGTCAATGTTTGATGTGAGGAAGAAAAAAAAAGGATACAAAAATCATATACCGGTATTTTGTTTCTCTTCCATAATTCAGTGTTATGAATTTGTTTCTTTGGCACCAGACCACTTGGCAAACAATTTTCCTTTTCTTTCTTTTTTTAGCAGTCCTTTACTTTGTCAGAATGATATTTGAAACACTGCTTGAATTAACAAAACATCACAGTGAACGTAAAAAATGGCGAAAACCAAATGCTAACATTCAAAGAAATCAAGATAAAATCATAAAGGCTTACATGTTGTCTTCTCTTTTTTAACAAGAAATGAGAGATCGAAGTTCCTGGCAAAGAAACGAAAAGAGCCTTTGAAGTTTGATTGCAATCAAATAGAATTTGAGGTTACCTAATGGCAATGTACTACAGCACCAAAGCTGTCTGGCAAAATGCCAAGTACAATCATGTTTGCAAGGGAATACAAAATCCCAAATTTACTCTGCCAATATCAGTGCTTTGGACCCATTCCAAAACACTTACAAATAAGATTGGAGAGGTATACCAGCATGTGTTAGAAAGATAGGAAACAAACAAAGATATAAAACTCATAAAAAGTAGAACCCTGGCCCCATCCTTGGCAAATAAAACCTTTAAATGAACTGTTAAGACAAATAACATTCAGGATTATTTGAAAATTTAAGTAAGTTTCAATTCGATCTTTGCCAATGTTTTCTCAAAAGTACATGTTCTGATAACGTTCATCATTGTCTGTGCCAGATTTAGAATTCATCAAATTGTTTTCCTTTGTTTTGTTTTTAAATATTGACGTTACATACTGTACATGTATGGGGCACAATAGTGCATCTCCAAACAAAACATGAAATAACTATATTTTGGACATTAAACATTTCCATACCAATATGGTAATGAATTCCGTTTTAAAGAAGTCTGCTGGACGGCGGACATCTTTCTTTTTCTTTTCTTTTTTGAATTAATATTGTCATCAGTAATGTTTTTTTAATAGAGGCATAGACTCTAATTGAGGAAAAACAAAATTAAATAACTTAAAGGTTGAAATAGGGCCAGGGTCAAGGCCTACAAATTGAAAGTCACAAGAATATATTGATGGCTGTAGTCATTAAGCATTAATTGGTTAATCTTGTTGAGGAAAATTGCTTAGCAGTTAAATATGTACTGTAAGTGACATGAACAAAATTAACTTGTAATGTTGTATTTTAAGTAACTCTTATAATACAATTGGGATGATTTTCCAGTTGCATTTGCAGGCGCAACATTAGACAAGTACTTCGGGAATAGATATCCAGTTGAGTGTGAAACATCAAGAAGTGTTGAGTTGAATATTGTTGAATCAATGACATGCTACATGTACACTCCTACAGCGAGCATCAGCCCATTCTCCTTTAGTTTAGAAGTTTAGTTCCAGTCAGCAGGTAGCAGTGGTGGGTCGAAGTGACGACATCAACACAGGGATTTTGGGTGCTTTTTGTGATGGTCTTCTTTATCTGAAGCACTTCAAATGCCAATGGGTAGAGGAGCAAGCGAAGATTGAAGATTGAAGATTCTATGGCGATACATCAGGGTTGAGTGAAAACTCAGACCAGGGGCAGCCGGCAGAAGCTACACTGCCATGATGGGAGTCAACTGTCAAGTTTGTGTGATGTCATGATGACATCATCTTTCCTCAGTTGAACTGTATTTTGGATGAGTATGACCCAAGCTGTTTCATGACGGAGCACCTCAGCTCTGTGTGATTTACCAAGTTGGATGCCGTACTTCACCGGTTATCAGTATGTGTTAAAAATGGCCAATTCCCACAAACATATCTCAGTCTGAACAACATCCAACGATGATGATGGCCAAACTCAAACTCAAGATGATGCAAGTCGTTAAAAAGAAAATGTTTCCAGTTCAGACGGTTTCAGTTGAGTAGTGGTTAACGTTAGCTCCTATACATGGTAGAGAGTAGTGAATATAACATTCCACCACTTCATGAGGTTGTAAGTTTTATGAGTTGTGAAAGACAATAATAATTGTTACAAATCAGCTGCAGGCAAAATCACTGTCTGATGCCGATATTCTGTTGGTGAGCAATGGCAATGCTTCGTCGAGTTTGGACTGCAATCTCTTCACGGCTTCTGCAATGAGTGATTTATCCCTGAGAAGGTTTTTCAATAGTTCATGAGGATTATCAGAACAAGAATTTTCACAAGATTGTCTTCTACTTCTGTGATATTTGCACTGTTTCTGGCATTTCAGATATTTCTTTGGTGTCGGCAAGGTGTAAGGCGTAGTGCGTTGCAGACTTCTCTGTGCATGCACCTTTTGTTTACAACTCGCTTTCAATCTCAACGAGTCCGTAATTCTCCTCATCAAATCCTCCATTTCTCCGGTCCCAAAATTGCTTTCCCGAGACTGAACTGTGGATTCCGAGGTAGAGCCACTCACAGACGGCATGTTGGCAATAATATCTTTGGTTAAATTTGGCGAAATAGTTCAATTTTTAGTACTTTCCAAAGAGTATACCGTCTGACAAACGGCTCGTGTCCCAGTACGTTTCAGGAAGGATGAATGAAAGAAAAATGTTATTTGTTGTGACCTGATCACATTGCTGAGAATAAATATCCATCCGCACACGGTATTAGAGAAAACTTATATTTTTCATCTTAAACCTTTGAAAAAGATCATTAAATGTATAAAATAATCCCTTACATGAACCAATACATCCATTTGCAGGGATTTTCATTAAAAAAACCCTCAATAATTAAATATTTTCGTATTACAGCTTCTTTAGGCGCGTATGTCCACGTCTAGGGCGTATCGCACTATGTGTAAACCGTCTTGTTGTTGTTTTGATCATAAAGAAGTAGAGAGATCGACCGCGATGTGAACTGTCCACGTGCTATTAAAAGACGTGGAGCATGCATCTCGGAGAACGAATTTTCATTGGTCGAAATGCGCATACCATCGTCTGCGGTTGTTTGTGTTCGAAAACATAATAAGCGTCCTCGACCGGATATCAGTATTTAGTGTTTTGAGGTATCGTGTAAACAAACGGAGACTTTTTTCAAAACATGTTTGCCGGAGGGGGGGGGGGGGGGGGGGGGGGGGGGTCGAGTGTAGTTGTAGCACTATTATTGGTAGTTGTAATAGTGCTACAACTATCTTTTTCAACTTTTTCTAGTACAGCTAGTACCGGTACCAGAAAAAGTTTTTTTTTTTAAATAATACTGTAGTATGATTTTATACTACTACTACTACTACAAAGAATGATAAAGACTATTAATAATAGTCTTTATCATTCTTTGTAGTAGTAATAATAGTATTATAATAATCCTGGGATAATAATAGAATCAATGATAACGATAATAATAACGATGTATCGATGATAATAATACTGATAGTAATAATAATAATAACAATGATAATAGTTTATTACCAGTATTGTAAGTAAACTTTATAGGACATGTATCAGTTATTCTTTTCAGGAATCCGACTAGGGATAAAGACAATTACAGGCTAATAATGTGATTGAAATTTTGTTCACCTCTAAAACGGGAAAGGGTTATATATGTGAGAAAACAAAATGAACGTAGGCTTAAATGGTATTGAATGTAAAGTAAGAAACTGAGAATCCCTCTTTTCTAGCTTCTAACTTTTTTTAAATATATTTTTAAAATGCACTCGACAAATGCTATACTTTTGCTAATGTAGCCACAGTCTTACAGAAACGTACAGCTCCGTATTTTGACGTCATAATAAAGTTCGCGAGGGCACTAAAGCTTTATTGTTACGTCATAATGGATTGGCCGAACAAATCCCCTTGTAGAGTTTTTAGACCGTCTTTCTTTATTTTTCAACTTTTTAATTAGATTTTAAAGTTTCTTATCATTACAGATATATGACTAATTTTAAAGAGGTATGGGAGAAAATCTATACTAAACGTACGTGACATGAACAAACATCAAATAGATTTGTGTATGTGCGAGCGTGTGCGTGTGTGTGTGTGTGTTTGGCTTTAGTACAACTTTTTGAGTCAGATGAAATTAAAGATTTAGAATGGCGAGACATACTTGTTGGGTTGACAGGTAGTTCATATAGAATAAAAATATGTTATACTATAATTTTCATGGTACTGTCGCTCATACAGTTGGAATATTTTTTTTTACCCCAATTTATGGAATTATTTTGACAATGATTTATTCCTAATAGATCTAGATAATAGTATACATTCACAGATTTTATTGAATAATAATTTGCCAGTCTTTGTTATGCGTGACTGCTAAAGCATGTGTATGCTACTATGCCTATCAACTAGGGGACCTACGCCATTAAGTCATAAATGACAGTAATGAGGATTAATGCCCCACAAAAGGGCACTAATATAGCTCATCGACACGGTTTTCATGGGGCCTCACAGTTGCGAGGCCATTGCTTTGCCACTGAATCATGACTGTACGAAGCGGGGACTAGGGTTGGGGGCACTTCCCACACACACAACAAAATGCAATACATTTTCAATAATTCATTGAATTTTACCCCGGTCCCCAACATAAAAAAATCCTCTGTACGACCATGCATTATGGCTCAAGGCGACAGTGTATTTTATAGTTTTGTCAAGATCGGAGAGGGGTCAAGTATTAGTTTTAGAAAAGATGAAGAAAACCATTTTGAATTATAAGGATGAGGAAAAGAAAATAGCAATTAGAATGGGAAAGCTGGGATTACATTTTCTAAAGTGGCAGCAGCTTAGTGTTAATTAAAATTTGTTTTCCCCTCCACCGTGAGCTAATTGTTAAAGAGTAACTCTATTTAGTATATTTCTTGAGCTGAGAATGTTAGCAGATATCCACTGAGTGAGTAGTGTGTGTGGGTGTGTTTGTGTGAGTGGGGAGGGCAAGGAGGAGCAGGACTTTGTTCCTATAGTACCAATAAAATAACCTCAAGATTTGTAAAAGTTTTTTTTTTATATAGATCGAACAACATGTACAATTGATTAATAAATTATATTTGTATACTTTAAGTTCACTTTGTTGCTCAGTTATATACTGCAAATGGGTTTTTGTTTAATTATATGTATGTATAAGCAATTAATTTTGTTCAATTGTATGTTGTTCTTGTTTGTATTAAGTTTGGGGAAAAATAAAAAAGGAAAACAATCTCTCTCTCTCTCTCTCTCTCTCTCTCTCTCTCTCTCTCTCTCTCTCTCTCTCTCTATTGGGTTATGTTCAGCCGTTGTCAAGACTCAGTCAAATAATTGATAGACCAGTTTCTCTCTTTCCAGAGTCCAGACTATTCCACTTTTAAAGTGGAACAGCCTTACAAAAAGTTGTAGGTAGGTCTTTACATAATCTAACAATATCTTAGGATACAGAATCTATGATACAGAATTATATCACTGGTGTTAAGTAGTCTCTGTTAATTTCCAAATACATGAATTCATGAGCATTTATTTATGAAATACGATTTCCCCCCCCCCCCCCCCTACCATTCCCTCTCCCCTCCCCGTTTTTACGTTTTCACTTTTTTCCGTCTAGAACAAAGCGTTGCAAGACTTCTCTGTATGGGGCTAGAGTGGGGGGGGGGGGGGCACCAACAAAAGTTTACCAACACAATTGCCTCATACCCCTACCTCCCCCCTGGAAAAAAATATTTTAAACATTTCGGGGGCTACTTTTCAAGCTTGCTTGCATGAAAACAACACCCTTTAATTTGTATTGCGTTGAACTCTATGTACATTTTGGGGGGCTCTTTTATGACTTTCGGGTGCTCTTTTGGGCATTTCGGGGACTAATTCGCCCGAGCCCCCGTGTATTTTTTACCCTGCGCCCCCCCCCCCCCAACACAATCTTCCCCGTGTGGCTGTCGGGGCGGGGGTTATTTCATAATTTACGCCTTGAACCTAACAACCGACTCACAAATAGAAATGAACACCTCTGCGAATAAATTTCTTTAAAGTATAAAAAATATTCTTCACCATGCATCGCCTTTTTATTGAGAAATGAAAAGAAAATGTTCCAAGTTGTTCAACACACTTCAAACGGCATCCCCATGACTCATATCACATGTCACATGATGACTCTGAACCAGTATGCCGTATTGCGCCCTCATAGGCTCACTCTATATACAGACATAAAATTGACAGCTGATTATCTATTATAAAATAAAACGTGGTGATATTTGTCATTTAAATGAGCGTGACCGACATAACTAATGTTGACTAAGTTTCTTTATTTCCAAGGTTTTTTTTAAATAACCTTTTGAAAAGTGATTTGATCCCGGGATTTGACGCACAATATGTTTTCTCGTTCTTCTTTATAAACCCGATCACCTTCGAATTCTCAATGGTATATAGGCATTATTTTAATCAGTGTTTCTATAAAAAATAAAAAATCTAATCCTAACCCTATATCTGATACACGTACATAACAAATGAGTAATAACCTCAGCTACATTCGTTCTCTAGTGGATATTTTTAGAGACATGCCTCTAGTATAAACCTGACTGATTTAATAAAAACCTACCCTTCTCAAATGTCATAGTCCCAATTGGCTTATCCTTACCTTTGCGTGGAGTAAAAGGATATAGAGTATTTAGATATTTTACAACAACAAAAGAGACCCATGTAACTATGGGCTCTCATTTGCGCCTTGTTGGAGGTTATCATCACGTTTTTACCGGCATCTCTTTTTAGTATTTCTTTGTCTTACTAGGTGAAATTTTAAATCATTCATCATATTTCAAATTATCTACAATTATTTTACGAGGCAGTGACTTTTTTTGGGGGAAACAAACATCGGACAAATCTATGCAAAGAATGATTAAAAATAAGAAAGTTATGAATTGTTGAAGGCAGAACATAAATTGGCAACTCTGTAACGTATCTTGAGAAACCCCCCCCCCCCCTCTCCCTTTTTGCACTGTACTCAGGCGAGTACACAGCGGTTTTTTTTTGTTTTTGTTTTTGTTTGTTTGTTTTGTTTTGTTTTTGTTTGTTTTTTTTTTTTTGGGGGGGGGGGGGGTTTGAACCCGCCCCCACATTTTTTTTACCAAAGGGTGACCCCCCCCAAAAAAGTGACCTTACCCCCCCCCCCCCCCCCCCCCCCCTGAGTCATTGCAAACCTTTTGGGATCCTCCCCCCCCCCCCCCCAAAAAAAAAAAAAAAAAAAATGTGCTTAAAAAATGTATATATATATAAGATTCCTATTTTCAATGGGATATTGCTCAAACCAACGGTGTCGATTTGTATCCGTAGTTGGGGGGGGGGGGGATGATAGGTGCCAAAATATTTTCGGCAATGGATCAAAGCAACCAAGAGGTAAAAGTATGTGGCAGGTTGCACCCCCTCCCCTACAAGTTATTAACTTTTTCAAGTCACCCTCAATAAAGATAACATTTCAGAGAATATGGGATTGCAACTTGGGTTATTATCCTCTCAAGCGCGTAGCAAGGATTTTATTTTAGGGGGCGGTAGTGAGCACGCGAAGCGCGCTCCCTAGGGGGATGGCTGCAGGGAGGGGTGTTTCCCCGTCCCACGCGAAGCGCGGAAGCTTTAAATTGTTATTAAATTATGAGAGAAAGAAGACGATTCGTTGTACCGTTCTCGTCCCTTACTCCTTGTCTAAATTCAGTTTCTTTTGACGTTTCATTACATTATTAGAGAAAGAAGACGATTCGTTGTACCGTTCTCGACTCTTAATCCTTGTCTGAATTCAGTTCCCCCCCTCCCGCGCAAAGCGCGGAAGCTTTGTCGTCTCATTACATTATTAGAGAAAGATGACGATTCGTTGTACCGTTCTCGACTCTTAACCTTTTTTCTTCCTACGTCGTCTTCCTTTCCTCTTTCTCTCTCTCTCTCTCTCTCTCTCTCTCTCTCTCTCTCTCTCTCTCTTTTTTGGCCGGCGTTTTTCTTTTTTTTTGGGGGGGGGGGCGACCGCCCCCACCGCCCCCTGGCTACGCACCTGTATCCTTTCTGTCCCTCATTATCTCTCTCTCCCACTCTCTACTTCTTTTTTGCGCTTCGCGCTTAACATTATTTAGCTCGTTGCTTTTTAACGCTGCGGCTTTGCATTTGGCGCACTGCATTTCTATAATGCTGTTGATTGAATAAATTGAATAAATTCATCAATTCCTGATGAAGCCGTACGAGCGAGAATTCCATTTATTCTTGTCCCATATACAGTTGTCTCATTTGTATTATGAAAATGAGATAACAAAATGTGTATATTGATGGTCATCTTGCGAGTAATAATCATTAACTACTCTCATCGGGCTATCATCATTAATTTTTCTCTTCATTTTTTTTTTTTTAATGTTGAATTATCAGTTTTTTAAATATATTTGGGCAGCGATGGGTCCATTTGTAAGTTTTTTTTCATACATTATCTATTGTATTGTATAATGCTTTACCTTTGAAAAAAATCAAGGATGGCGTTCGTCAGTTTTCACAAACGAAATTGAAGAACTCTTAATACATTGAACAGAGATATAAATGTTGGTGTTTCCTTATTGACCCTGTTTCAATGTTGGCTGACCGGTGTGACCAATTAGGAGGCAGTGCATCTTTTCATTCAATTTCTTGTTTTTTAATTATTTTTTTATTAATTCATTAATTCATTAGTGTTAAGGCCAAATAACAAAATAACGTGTTTCTCGTCCGGACTTTAACACAAAAGGAGGAGGCAGGGCATTACTATTTTGCAAATTTTGTTTTTTTGCATTTTTTTCCAAGATGCCTGCCATGCTAATTTATGGCTGGCCAAGCCTATTTATTTACAGATATTTTGCTATGTGAGTATACTGATGCAATGTTCGACAAAAAGAATAATTTGTATTACTTTAGAAGCTATTTGAACAAAATGTATATCACATGCTTCTTTCTTTTCTCTTCTTTTGAGTAGTAAATAGTATTGAAAAAAAATGAGGCGACTCCAAAAAAAAAAAAAAAGGCGGGCGGGGACGAGAAACACTTCATTTTTGTTATTTTGCCTAACTGTTATTGACTGAATCTTGCCATTGCCACCTTGAAATCTAAATCATACTGTTATTCATGCTTTATACTCACAATACCCCGTGTGAGTGACTGAGTCAATAAAAATCAACAAAGTTGTTGAAACAAAACATGCAACAAAAATCCGGGAAGTGTGAACTTGTCAACATAATAAATTGAAGAAAAAAAATAGCTTGTAGAAGAGTCATCAGTCACTGTCAGTTTGTGATAAACTTGCCGTAGAAGCAAATGATTACACTAATAGGAATAGGCCTAATAGAGTTCATTTTATTTGGAATTTTGTAGGCCTTTTGAGTATCAACCTCCACTGTCCATCCAATGTTTGTACATGATTGTAATGTTTATTAACGTAGAGGGCTCACTACTCTTTGAACTGCGGAAGCGGCCATCTGGGAGGATCTCGCTAAACGGAGCACCTTCCTGTCACTAACTGGCATTGCATTGCAGAAACTCAACTCAGCCCACAGTCATATTTTACTTCTAGGAATTAATTATCTGTTAGGCAGAACTTTGCACAAGGCAGGAGCTTGATTAAGTTGGGAATAATCTATTCAAAACAGTAAAAAGGTCAGTATAACTAGCATGATAAACTTCTCGTAACGAAGCGATTAGAAAGGAAGTGGCCTCCACCGCACTTTGAGGTCAGAGTACGGGGAGAGTTCGGGGAGGCTTCCCATGATGTTCCCGTTGACGTGGATCATCGAGCGGGCAAGCTCCAAATCGAAAATGAGTTTGTGTCCATGAAGTATGATTATGAATACGAATGATATGTATTTTGTGTGAAATAAAAAAGCTCATGATGTTGTTTTTCAATGTTGAAAATTAAGGTAAAATTTGTTTTCATTCTTTTTCTTTTGTTTTTTAAATTGAAAATGAAATGGGCTTGACTTGTGAGAAAGATTTTTTGGAGTTGATTGACGAAGACAACATCAAACTAAAAAAAATAAAGTCAAATATTTCTTGACATTGTTCAAATATTGGGGCATGGTTTTTGTCAATAAAACTAGACGAGAAATACATACATGTAATGTCGATATGACTACAGAGTACACATGTAGAACTTTAGCTTACAATGAATTAGCGCATGCGCAGATCGTTCATCCGATCTCAGCCTCATTTTCGTAAGTTGGCGCCTAGCCTAGCCGACATGGGGCCTTCAGATTGGCTATTGCTGTTCACCATTCACTCAATGCTATAACATATTTGTGCGAGGAGCAAGCTTGCGATTTTCTGTTTTTTTCAATACCCAAATTATGATATTTCAGTCAAACCCTCTAGAATCTAGATCTATTTGTTATGATTTTTTCATCAAGTACATGTATTTCACTTAAGTATTTCACGGAGGCGCGATGGCTCATTCGGTAGAGCAGTGGTCTCGTAATCCCATGACCCGGGTTTGAAACCAAGGTAAGGCATTAATCCTCATTACCAGGCCCCTCGGAGAGGACCTAAAGCCGTCGGCCGTCTAGTTGCTTACTTACAAGCATTTATGCTCTCTTAGCAGTCAGGTAAAATAACCATCACTTAAGTTTTACTTAACTATTTTTTTACTTTGAACAATTCTCATTTTCGTCATATTTAAGGTACAAACTGGAAATTTATCCTGAGATGTTCGTTGATTTTTCTATTTTATGTGTTTGCAATGCCGTGTGAGCCTGTAAGCTGGGGCTTTGATCGTAGCGACATTCTTGCACCTGTGATCGGTATCAGCAAATTTTTTAATGCTGAAAATTTTCAAGTTTTTGGCTATCAAATGCCTTTAAAAACTGTAAAGCTGGGATTATTTTGTCATTTGGAGTTGTTGTAGACCATGTTTGTTGATATTTGGTGCCTTTTCATGACTTTGAAATTAATAATATTGGTCCAAGAAAAGAGGCAAAAGATGCGGGCCGCCATCTTGGATTATAATGCATGTCTATATTGTAAAGTTATATCAAAATCACTTGTACAATTTTACTCAGATTAAATCTAAGTTGGCTAAAAATTTATGAAACAATAGTCCCTGATAGTGTTTTAAGGCAAGTGGTCCAATTTCTCTAGAAATTGTTTGTTCTCAATGATGACAATCGGAATTCCATTTGTACTGCAGTACAAGTAAGCCTTGTTGCTTTGTGGGGGTTCATTAGTAAATAGATGTACATGTAAGTTCCATTTTACCATTGGTGACTTACAATGTACATGTACATGTAGAGAAAAATTGAATGGGACGACTCACTCCCTATTTGTTTTGTGTCTTGGTTACAAAGTTTGCAAACTGTATGTGACGTCTTTGTACTCTTTGTAGAAATGACATCATACATCATAAAATTTGCCATTTCAACAGACAAACAAACTGTGTAGAATTTAGGAGTTGAAGAGGTTTCTGTGCGTGTCCCTAATTCTAGAAAATCTGTCTTTATCTCTCAAGGTTCAAAGTTCATTAATTAGTATTTCCATGCAGGCTTTGTAGCTGTATGTACATGTACACAAGCTGTATTTGAAACAAGAAGAAGGATTATCTTGTAGCAAGTTGATCTCTTTGTTTAATGGTGATCTATATTCTTTAATATCATTTCAATTTTCAAGAAATATTCAACAAAGTTAAAGATTTAGCATGTTTTGAATCCTATAATGAGTCGATCTTTGATATACTGTTGTGACTCTGTGTTTAAAGATTGACTTAGTTAAAATATTGACTTCAATTAATCTGAAATGAAAGTAATAACGACATCCTCTGGGCTAATGGTCAATGAACAGAAACTGGTATCATTGTTCATCAGTCACATTGAACACAGTTTCTTCTGACTTAAGTTCTAATTGCATTTCTTTTATGGTACCTCTTCACACTTCCAACAAGAAAAGAAAGGCTGAATTGATTGAATTCTATATCTTTTACGTTACTAGAAGGAGAACAATTAGATTCATGGGTAGTTAATAACACTTAGTGATAAAATGTAGTTGGGATCAGTTACGGTCTGGAGATCCTCCTTGGCCTACCTGCCATAAGTGATTTCGCAATTCTGTGTTAAATATTTCTCATAAGTTTCTCTTTCCTCATTGTACTGGAGTAGTCCTTTTTCCTCCATAGTTGATGTAAAAAAAATGTACACACATGCATATGTATATTACCCAAAGTATTTTAGGGTTGACCGTTTTATCATGAAGAATACTGTACGTGTACATAGGGAAGGGGAACATGGACAGAGTTTTAGTAAATATACGTAATGTACATTCTGCTGTACCCTACTACATGTACATGTACATGTGTACAGGACATCAAACTTCTTGACTAAATTTTCAATGGAAGGATCTCCTATGGACTAACTTTTAAAATCCCCAACCTCCCTATTCTTTGTTAGTCTATATCTAAATTTGATTTGTTTCTAAGATTTTTCTGCGTCCTCGTGTGTAAACTTCAAGCCTTTGTGGGTGTTCATTAGTTATTAAGTTCCATTTTACTGTAGGTAACTTACATGTACTGTACATGTTTGTACAGTATGTAGAGAAAAGTTGAATGGGACGACTCGCTTGTATTTGTTTTGTGCCTTGATTACAAAGTTTGCAAACTGTTATGTGACGTAACTCTAATAATCACTTCCTGTATTTTCAATTTTTCATGTTGAACTTCCTGTTTCTTTTTTCTTTCTTTTTTCTTCGTTTTTAGTCTGCAAAGACAGTCTGTCAATCAGAAACTGTGCAATATAAAGAGTAGCAAACATTTTGTTGGATTGAAACAGCTCATAGATTAGAGGGAACTCAAAACATTGTCGAATTTTGTATAAGGTGCTGTCTTTGAATTGTTTTGAAATGCTGCTACTGCGTGGTACAGTACGTGGGTATGAACAATAGCATCTCCCACATTAGCGTATACTTTAGTGTGTGCTTTACTGCTGTTTGAGTGAGAATAGAATGTTTGTGTTTTAAATGTTTTGTTTACCAGCACATTTGTTTTTTCAAGAGTGAGGAATGTTGCAGTAATTTCAGTACATCATTAGACTCCAATAATTTGCTTTAAAAATGAAATACCGTATTTGCCAGCATAAAGGCCGCAGTATTTTTGGAAGAGAAAATATCAAAAAGTCGGGGTGCGGCCTTTACGGCGAAAGAGTAAGAAACAAAACAAAAAACTCAAGTCAAAACCAGCACAAATTTGCACACATGGGACTACGAACGGTACAATAACTATACCACTATGGTATAGGACATTTCCACACATCTTACCGACAATTTTATCTTGCTTTGTTGACATGAAGACGAAAATAACTTGCCAATAACTTCCTAAAACAACATTTGCCGATATATCTTGATCTAATTTCGTGCCAATGCATTGCAAAAGTAAAGAAAGGGACCGTTTAACGTACCCGCCGCGAAGCATCCATGCGAAGAGTCGCCATTTTGTTTTCCATTTCATGCAATTTCGCATTACACCGTACATTGTGGTAGGGGTATATCGGACACCAAATCTGCCTGCGATCACTTTTTTAGCTAAACTTCCGGTAAATTATAAGAATATTGATGAATTTGGTATCAGTTTGTAAAAAAAAATAGTGTTTTAAGAGAAAATTATGATTATTTTGTTTTGTCCGTTGGTTTTTTTTTTTTTTTTCGTTTTTTTTTCTTCCCCTCTTTGAAATGTCTAAATTGGGGTGCGGCCTATGCGGCGGTGCGGCCTTATCGCCGGCAAATACGGTAGTCTTAAGATGTCCTTTTCAGCATGATTTAAGAACAGTACTTGTACAAATAAGCATGAGTTACTTTATAATATAAAAGGGTTATTTTGACATGGGTGGTGGAGGATAATTGTTTAGATAATGGCATGATAATTAAGTACGCAGTCAGAAATTCATTTTTGGTTCTGTACCGTATTTAAAAATTAATACCGATGCATCCCCACATAAACTCTGTGTTTTACATTCACCAAGTTATAAAGAAACAAAACTACATGGACAGTATGCCAACTACATTGTAACCCTGTGCTTTCCTCTTTTGTTTAGATTAGATTAGATTTGAAATAGCCTTTGAAATATTCAAGGATTGTCATGTATTGGCTCTATTGAACTTGACATTGGCAATAGAAGTCTATGCAGGAAGATTGAGTGAGCCTGGATGTGTACAATATACATGTTGTATTTGCGTACATGATGTGCTAGTTCACTTCAGTGTGACAAATTACATTATTTTACGCTCCACTGGTTCAAGAATATCCAATTGTGGCTGCATTTCCTTCAGAATGCGCACATGAAGTCTACACTCTACTGTATGCCCGCCCGCCCTTCATGTTCATACTAATTTTGTGAATAGAGTTGGGAATAAATTTGTACCTATCTGACAGTAAAATGTACAGTACAAGTGAGGCATACATGACATGTATGTCAGATTTTTAGTGAGATGGTTCTAAATTCTTTCTATCCTCTCTTCACTCCCCACCAACCACTGAATAGGATGAGTATCTTCATCATCGTGTCTAGATTACATCAGTGTCACCTAAGCCTGCTATCGATGGTATGGAGTTCTCGCTCACCTGCTCTAGAGCAGTCAAACTGAATGGTCCCTCACACACCCACCTGCACGGCCACCTCTGCGACATACAAATAACATTGAACATCTCTGTTGAGAATGTCAGTTAAAGACTAAATTATCCATACCGGTACCCCTTTAGAATGTGATGTCTTTTTTTTTTCTTAACAAAACTTGGACCGTTGAATTTGGTGCTTTTGTTGAATAATTTTAGATGTAAACTTTAATTTCATGGAATTTTTTTAGTTTCTGACTACCATCCTCCAGAAATTACTTCAAGCTCTAGAAAACATTTCACTTTTTAATACCTGTATTTTCCTCTCCAGAGGTTACCCCCCCCCCCCCCTCGTACCCCATCACAATGCACTGAGGTGAACTCAGAAGACCCCTTGTTGACCTCATGAGGAAAGAAGGAAAAAATCCTGCAGTGACCAAAAAAATAATGGATTTGGAGCTTTTTTAAGCTGCAGGAAAGACCCAAAAGAGATCTGGCAATAGTAATGAAAACAAAATATGAAAGCTGTAGAAAAAAAATCCCAAGCTTTCAATCAATTTTTTTGAAAGAGTTCAATGGAGGTCTACATGTACATAACTTTTAGACATACAAGAAACACTGCTCTATCAGAGCTGCCAACCATTACGATTTTCCTGGAATTATTCTGTTTTTTCTCAAAATCACAATAGTACGTTTTTTCTTCATGAAATATGTTTTGTTCTTCTTTTTTTTTTGTGTGTGTTGTGTGTGTTTGCACATAACCTAATGCCCTTAAATGTTGATCACTCCTTCAATAGAGATTCATGATTTACAAATAGTAAACAAAAAAGATAGAGAAGCAAATGAAAGGCGTAAATATTCTCAAAAAGAATGAAACGCTGATAATACCCCCCCCCCAAAAAAAAAAAATGGTACCTACACTGTACTTGTAAATAAACTATAGGCCCTAAAATGAAAGGCGTAAATATTCTCAAAAAGAATGAAACGTTGATAATACCCCCCCCCCCCTCCCCCCCCCCCAAAAAAAAATGGTACCTACACTGTACTTGTAAATAAACTATATGTCCTAATATGGAAATAACAGCATGAGGAATTGACATTTCTGGATAGGAAGTGTGTCGCGCGTGGTTGTAAGTTTTGTTTCAATGAATTCCCTTAATTGTTTGAAATTACTTTTTTTTGCCATCATGGTTCCTTTTTTGGGTTGCACAAGATTGGCAGCTCTGCTTTATATACATGTAGGCTTCATATTTATTTAGAATGTCAAGCCTGAAGAAATGTGTATATTGGCAACCTTGGGAGAATTTATGTGTGTGTTCAGGCATCAATAAATACCATTCATGTCAGTCAGAAATGTCAATTGAAACTGTCAATTATTTGTTTGTCAGCTCAACCTGCAAATGTTATGTATTTTATTATCAATTTATTATATCCAGGAATGTATTCATCATCAATAAATAAAATTGTCAACATCTCTGTTTACAATGTAATTCAATGGAAAATCTGAGAAAAAAAGAACACCATGGACAAGTGACCTTCTCTGCATGCCATGTACATGTATACAGTGTATGTCCTCTTGAATGCCAATGTTTGCTTGATATGATCAGTCTGTATCCTACTGATACTAATAATGTACAGCTTTGTCCATGAAATCAGGCAGCATCTAAATGCTCTTTCCTATTTTCTTTCTCTATTCTTTCACTTCCTTTGCTAATTTTGGTATTTCCTGACATTTCAAATCATCAGTGGTTGAGTCATCTATACACATGGTGAGAATAAAGTCCACGGCGACAAATACTTCTTGATGATGCCATGTAACCACTTTCATACTTCCGTCGTATGTGGGTCGAGTGTGGACTATTAAAGTAACACGGTAAAAAAGCTACCGTAATGCATTCTGGTGCTTCTGCATTCGTTTTGTGTGTCTCGAACCAATTCATGAAGTGGATGGTCAGACTAAATGGTTAGAAACCACAGCAATAAACGATTCATGATGATGTCTTATAACCACTTTCATACTTCTGTTGTATGTGGGTCGAGTGCAGACTAACAATGTCAGAGAGCTAATGCATTCTGATGCTTCTGCATTCGTTTTGTGTGTCTCAAACTAATTCATGAAGTAGATAGTAAGACTGTTAAATCGGTTAGCAACCACAGCAATAAACAATTCATGATGCTGTCTTGTAACCATGCACTTTCATACTTCTATCGTATCCTGGTCGAGTGCGGACTGACAATGTCAGAGAGCTAATGCATTGTGATGCTTCTACCTTTGATTCATGTGTTTCGAATCAATTCATGACTTGATACATGTAGGTTTGTATTGGGCGAGTTGGCACAGGAACTGGGTTGTGTGTTCTTGGAAACACGTGAACAAAAATTGTCATGTATTACAAATTTGCCAATTTGAAGTTCCTATAGTGATTTCAACTCTAAATCTCAACTTGCTTATCGTTTATCTATTATCTTTTAAAAAAAACTATATTTATTCTGTGTTTCTGATTTTTGTCCTTGCTATAATGATTTGATTGTACAATTCCACCAGAAAACCAAATCGCATTGCACTATGCACCCAACCTTTATGTTTAGCATAAACAAAGGATTTTATAAAGGATTTAATACCTAGCCTTTAAGCTTACATATAGCTTATGTGGTAACATGGACAGAAAAGCACACAGGTACAGGGTACAGGTATATGTATTTTCCGCATATCTTTGAAGGTGAACCGATGAAACTTTGCATTCATACTGTAACCATAGTCAATGAGAAACATTTATACAGTTCTGACTTGTAGTTATGTGTGAAGTGACACCCATACCCATCAAATGTCACAGCTACAGTATTTTCCTCTTTCAAGAATAAACTCGGATACAGTAAGGTTGAGCAATTTTGGGGCAAATCCCGAAGATTTCCTTTGGGAGGCAAGAAGATCAGCACTAGGGGTTCACCAAGAGGTGCGCATCTTTCCTGAAAATGTAATCCTTTTCAAGGATTTTGGCCTTCTGGGTCTCGTTAGTACTTACTGATATGCATAAACGAACATACACGTACATGTACCGGTACATTATACAGGCAGGCCTACAGAATGTATCATGTCAGATACAAGCAAATAGTATTGAAACTTGAAAGACATAGGGTGCGTTTAATCAACACTTTTTCACCCTAGAATCACGGTTTTCAAAGACGTTTAGTTTAAAACGGAATGCGTTCAAGCAATTTTTTCGTCGGTCGTAAAAATAAACGTGTTTAAAAACACAAACATGAAACGCTGAAAAAGATGCAGAATCACAGTCGCTAAAATTTGATTGAACGAACGTAGTCTCAATCATGATTCTATTGTGGCCTGTTCCGGTTTGGGCAAAAACCGCGTGCCTGCTTTTCGTGCAATTTACGTTTATCGTGGCCTGTTCCGTTATATTATTCCTTGTCATTTTCTCTTTCTTTCTTTCCTTATGTTATTCTTTGTTTCTTCCTTCTATTCTTATGTTTTTCTTTGTTTTTCCTTCTATCACCTTTTCTTATGTAATTCTTTGTTTTAAGTATTCTATCACTTTCTCCTATGTTATTCTTTGTTTTAATCATTCTATCGACTTTCTCTTTCTGTCTTTTCTTATGTTATTCTTTGTTTCTTCCTTCTATTCTTATGTTATTCTTTGTTTCTTCCTTCTATCACCTTCTCATTCTTTGTTTTATTATTGCGATCTATGCTCAAAACAGCAGTCGACAGTCGGCCGTAAACAATTCCAGAAAGTGCGCGCCAAGGTTGACCTCTACTTCCTGGGTCAAACTTGTGCAGTGGCTTGGCTCGAAATGAGCTAGAATTAGCGTTGATGAAAAATCGCTTGAACGCAAACCGCAGTGACCTTGTTTTTTGTAACAGCGTTTTGATTTGTGATTCATGTTTGTGATTATAGCTTCGAAAAATCAATGGAACGCACCAATAGTGAAAGTTAAAAGGCACTTTTTAGGCGTGAGAATTTGAGAAATCATTTGCATGACAGTGGTATCTCTCAATTGACTCGCAACTCAGATGTCGAGAGTTTGAATTCTTGTCTGATTCCTACAGTACATGTACATGTACATGTATGTCCTATAATGTACATGCATTTCATGTAGAAATGCTTCTCTCAACCCAGGTTTAGGAAGTGGGTACTTGGTAGAATTATGTGAATGCTTTGTGCATGGCAATGGCTGCTGTGGGATAAATCTATACCAGATATGGGTAATGAAATTTATCTGTGTGATATACATTCTGTGAGAAATCATTGTTGTTATCATTTTGATGAAAGATATGAATTAGTTTTGTTCAATCCATTGGGTTTTGATGTAGCCAAAGTAAACCCAAAAGACGTCAATAGTCAATACCGTTTACACAGTAACATACATGTACATGTACTGTATGTACAGGTATACTGTACACGTATTGGGTGTGTGATTGCAGACTACATGTATGTTGATTTTTCAAGTTGCAAAAAGCCCCGCCTCCCCTCCCTAATCTCCTATTCTTGTCCCAAGCACCCATCATTCAGTGATCAATTTTACAATGTTGCTCTCCGGTAATGTGAATTCATTGCGTTGGGGGCCGATTACTTTCAATAAATAATAAGTTTTTTCTGCCTATGGTAGCCGTTAGCACTCTCCATCCTCGTTGAGGACATACCCCCTCCCCTTTCAGACCACCAAGTTTCATTGTATAGCTAAACAAAATCGTATTACTATACTATTAGAAACTAAGTTTTTTCTAGTCTGAATGTTGTATAATTCAAGATTCAAGATTATTTTATAGGTCCATGCATGCAAACATATCAAAATTTTGCTTCCAATGGCTTTTTTGACAGTGAAAATACAAATGATAGAAATGACAATATAACATTTAAAAATAGATAACAATGTACATAAATATGGATAATTATTTATAATGTGCATGTGCCCCTCAATTTCATATTGCTTACAATTAAAAATGCATCATAAATTAAAATGTCTCATAATATAATATTTCTTGTCAGCTCCCCCCCCCCCCCCCATCCGCTAGCTCCCAATCCACAGTCTCCAGTTATCTGTTTAATTGAACTTCAAAAGAATCTATTGAAGTGCAATTAAACGCATATCTATCGAAAACAACAATAACAATTTCAAATCCAGTAGGAAATATATGATTATAAAGATAGGTAATGAAACATTGTGTAGCAAACCACCTTTACAAAACAATTTATGAGCATCGTTTTGAGTTTTGAACAAATATTTGATAAAGAACGAGTGTCCACTCCACTCCCTTTGTGAACATTGTATCATGAGAGATCTGTATATATATCTGGGTGGGGTTTATCCTGATTGCACAACAATGATGGGCCATCTGCCATTTATGCTGACTACAAAAATACATGTCCATGTACATGTACATTATATCAACTGATCTCTTTAAAACTAGTTAGATTACACAACGTTTCTTTTAAAGACCCTTTTTCATGTGTGTACGCCCTTTCTGCTGATCTTCATACTTTGTTTTTATTTGCAAATTACACCTAACTTTTCCTGAAGTCTGAATAGGCCATCAGACATATTCATGTTGATAAACATGTGCCATGGAACACAAACATGGCATTTAGCTTTGCATGACGCTGCCCTTGCCTCTTCAATCTTGATTTCTTGGGTATACTAGCAGAAGATTGGGTAGAAAGATGCACCGTTGCAGCCAGCCGGGCTGGCAGAGAGATTCCTCATTGCTAGCTTTGACTTGAGGCTGATGGTAATCTAGAGTACCTTAACTCCTTAACTGCAGTGAATGAGCATCTTGTGAGAAACTGTCTAGTAGCTGACTACAATGTGTGATTGTGCAGCTGGTGTCGTTTAGACAAGTTGCCAAGATGTAAAAGAAATTTTTACAAAACACTTCCTGAAAACTACATGTGAAATGGACATACATGTATACTGAGAGTTTTCAACTTTAATATTGAAGATGAACTAGTAATAACTGATTATAAATCTGTGAAACCATGGCAGACGCCTCATAGAGTTTAAAAAAAAAGTATTTTGTGAAACAACTTACAAATTAAATATTTTGCATCAAATTGATTAGTTAGCAGGTCTAGTATTTTATTCTTACCTAATTTAAAAATAGTGCATCTTGTGATGGGCCATTCTGGAGCTCTATCTTCAGTTCACAGGGTGGTGCGTAACTCAGCTATTCCAATCTCGTAAATTGCGTATCCCGCTTCAGAACTCATCCCGGAGATCGATGTGATCATCCGTACCCCTCTGACTTCCAGAGGAGGTAGTCACCCTTGGTATCCAGCAACAAAACGTGCCTCTTGGATTGAATGGGTTTATAGATAGAAAGTGGTATTGACTTTATGCCTGGCCAAAAGTTCACCGAACCCCCGTTTTGAGTCAACCTGTGTTTTCCTAAGGGTAGCGTTTCAATGCAAAGATGCAGGTGCGAGGGAGGGAACTTCAATCGATCCCATCTTCTCCCCTTGTCCACTACCTGCGACCCATTGAACTGAATTCGATGTGTTTACTTTAAAGCTAGAATGTGGTACCACAGAAAAATATATGGGTGGGAATGCGGCCTGCTGGCAGTAACAAATCTATTAGTCGAGATGCACATAGAGCTGTTCAAGTTGGTTTCTATAGCCAAAAAATATTGACTCCTAGTTTCTCGTCTTCTTCCTTTTCTTTTGGCCAGCTGCAATTTTCTCTTGTTATTATAATTTTTGTTTATTCAATAAATAACTATCTGAGAATATATCAACAATAGTGTTAACAGAAATCATTAATACATGTGCATTGTAATTGTACCTTGTTTCTAGCCTCTTTCATGTATACATGTTTATGCAAATGAAATTTAATTAAGAAAATTTGAGATGAAATTACCCTTTGGTATTTGAGTGTACTGAAAATATCAAATATGAAATAAAATGAAATTTCCTCCTTCTCATTAAAAAAGAACTCAGGCCTAATAATGTCAAACCCCAAACATTTTGTTCATGAAGCTTTTATGAATGTCACCAGTGGACCAAATTTGCCAAAGATTCTTGTTGTGAAAATATTGAATTACCAAACTACATTTTTGCGATTTAGGGTGCGTTCAATCGAATTTTCGAAGCTAGAATCACAAACATGAATCACAATTCAAAACGCCGTTACAAAAAGCAAGGTCACTGCGGTTTGCGTTCAAGCGATTTTTCATCAACGCTGATTCTAGCTCATTGCGAGCCAAACCACTGCGCATCACACTGCGCAGTATGGCCCAGGAACTTCGGCGCGCGCTTTCTGGAATTGTTTACGGCCGACTGTTGACTGCTGTTTTGAGCATAGATCGCAATAATAAGACAAAGAATGAGAAGGTGATAGAAGGAAGAAACAAAGAATAACATAAGGAAAGACAGAAAGACAGAAAGAGAGAGTGATAGAATGCTTAAAACAAAGAATTACATAAAAGGTGATAGAAGGAAAAAACAAAGCATAACATAAGAATAGAAGGAAGAAACAAAGAATAACAAAAGAGAAGGTAATAGAAGGAAAAAACAAAGAATAACATAAAAATAGAAGGAAGAAACAAAGAATAACATAAGGAAAGACAGAAAGAGAATGTGAAAAAAGGAAGGAACAAAGAATGACATAAGGAAGAACAGAAAGAGAAAGTGATAGAATGATTAAAACAAAGAATAACATAAGAGAAGGTGAAAGAAGGAAGAATCAAAGAATAACATAAGGAAAGATAGAAAGAGAAAGTAACAGAATGATTAAAACAAAGAATAACATAAGAGAAAGTGATAGAATTATAAAAACAAAGAATAGCATAAGAGAAGATGATAGAAGGAAGAAACAAAGAATAACATAAGGAAAGACAGAAAGAGAAATTGATAGAATGCTTAAAACAAAGAATTACATAAGAAAAGGTGATAGAAGGAAAAAACAAAGAATAACATAAGTATAGAAGGAAGAAACAAAGAATAACATAAGGAAAGACAGAAAGAGCAAATGATAGAATGATAAAAACAAAGAATAACATAAGAAAAGGTGATAGAAGGAAAAAAAACAAAGAATAACATAAGAATAAAAGGAAGAAACAAAGAATAACATAAGGAAAGACAGAAAGAGAAAATGATAGAAGGAAAAACAAGGAATAACATAACGGAACAGGCCACGATGGTATAGTGAACGCAAATTGCATGCAAAGCGGGGCGCGCGGTTTTTCCCAAACCGGAAGAGGCTTCGTCATACAATCATGATTGAGAACTCCGTCCGTTCAATCGAATTTTAGCGACCGTGATTCTTTTGAATCATGATACAAAACGCATCTTTTTCAGCGTTTCATGTTTGTGTTTTCAAACACGTTTATTTTTACGACCGACGAAAAAATCGCTTGAACGCATTGCGTTTTAAACTAAACGTCTTTAGAAACCGTGATTCTAGGGTGAAAAAGTGTCGATTAAACGCACCCTTAGAAAAAGGTGTCTTCCCTCAGAAAAAGATGTTGTTTACAAATCACAAATTCTAGGTTCTTGAGTTTTTTAAATTGTAAAGTATGTATTCTGTTGATAGAGACTGCCAGTGAGCAGAAGTAGAAGATTTAAGGAAACTACTTACTTGCTAAGCCCTGTTTTCAAAATATGCCAAGTTGGAAAATCTGTATGAGAGACATGAAAACAATTTCTGATAAACAAAACTCCATATTATCTGAAATTCCATGACTGACTGCTGATATGTCTACCGGGCTCCAAAATACCAGAGATATTTATGATGTACCGGGTGAATGAATGTGAAAATAAATACCATCCATCATGTATCCCCTGGGCTCATCATGTTAGAGTACTTGAAAGCTCCCTAATGACAACTGAACAGTTCATAAATACTCTGGTTTCATTAAACATGATCCGGACTCTAAATTGCACTTAATGGGAATACATACCCCTTTTTTGTCTACATTTCTCAGTTGCATTCTATTTTAGTGGAGTCATAGCCTTGAGCTTGATATTTTATCTTTTTGTTTGCATCACTGTCTTTCATCTTTGTTTTTACTATCATTTGTCTTCTGAATTTATTTTCATTCACTCCCCCCCCCCTCTCTCTCTCTCTCTCTGTCTCTCTGTCTCTCTCTCTCATACATGTAAATTTTTTTGCAATCGATGTCAGTCAAGTTCTCATACCAATATTTCATCTCACATCCTCCTCACCTTTTCTCTTGTTTCTCTTCTCTCCCGCTATTAAACCTTTTCTCATGCATGTCCTCTCACGCTGAGTTCATTTCATATCAGTCAATTTCTAGACTAATGTTGCGACTGAAAACCAGATGGCAGTAACACATACATGTACTGGTGACTTTTTTCATTCAGTTTCTCAGAGTTTTGATATTTCATTTCTTTCATATTCCATCTTTTTCCATTTTGTGTAATTCCTCCCCTTCTCACTATGCAACTCTCAACTGCAGGGCTGATGGGGGGGGGGGGGGGGGGGAAGGGGGTGACCACCCCTTCAATTCAGATGATTTCCTTAAAATTTGCTTTCCATCCCCACTTGTGGGTTTATGGCTAACTTGTTTGCAAATTTGTTGTGACACCCTGTACCTCTCTCCCCTTCAAAATCAAATGTATAGCAGTACCCCTGCTCACCTTCTTCATGTTCCCTTTGTCTTACTCTGGATAATGAATATCACTATAAGTTCAATTCCAATTAATATAACTAAATCACTTTTATCTTTTCTTTTGTCTTCTCTTCCCTCTTTCCATTCCCCCATAAATTTGTCTTGACCTCTTTTCCTGTTCCCTCTCTCTCCTTCTCCGCCTTAGACGTCACTATCATTCAAGTTCTTCCAGACTAATATTTCATCTCTCCAGGGAATACTCACTAAATTTAATCAACTCACTGGCGATACGCCATGACTTTTACAGGCCCTAGCTTTTTACTCGTGCCCAGTTATTTCTTTGGTAACCTTTGCAAGGAAATTGCTCAAGAATCTATTACATTTCTTTAAGTAAGTTGATAAATGTACATGTACAAGTATGTATAGTTCGTATACAGTACTTTAGTCTATACAGTGTGGGTCAAAAAAAAGTTTACACCTAGAAAATTGCTAATTATTTTTAAAATCATCTATGAACAGTATGTGTTCACGCTTGGATGAACACTTGGCGCAAGTCGATTTTTGCACTCTTGCAAACAATGCCTCCTGTTCATCCAAGCGTGAACACATACCACACAAAAAGTTGCTTATCTGATGTTTAAATAAAACAATTGGAATTTGGGTATTAAATCAGTTTCGCACATCCAAATAACATCCCTGACAAAATTAAACATGCCACACATATCAAATATCGAATATCAAATATCAACGAACATTTTGTGCGCGTGTGTGACTTTGCTTCTGCAATGAAACGCATTTGCAATGCATTTCATTTGATACATTCAATTCATTCTCTCACTCCGCTAATCCCAACATAATACATGCTGTAGGCATCACTTTGGCGCAAGTCGATTTTAGCACTCTCGCAAACAATGCCTCCTGTTCATCCAAGCGTGAACACGTACCACACTAAAATGATACCAAATGATTTGGGATAAAACACTTGTTCATATGATGTATAATAATGTATTGTTTATAGAGGATTTTAAAAATAATTAGCAATTTTCTAGGTGTAAACTTTTTTTTGACTTACACGGTAGATATGATTTTGTTTTAGTGTTCAAGCACATTAATTCATTACTTCCTGGAACAGAGTGCTCCCTGTATTAAGCCAATGGGAATAAGAGAATTAATTTGTCAATGGGTTAAGTGAGTATTATTTGTATTAGTGAATATCAAAAATACTCCCCATCTCCATTATGAGTCTTTCAAGAATGACTGAATTTCTGCATGCTGCACAGTGTACTCCTCTTTGGCACTCAGCAACGGTTGGAAACGTAAATGAAATGCAGTTGAGAATATCTTAGCTCTTAAAAAAAAGAAGAAGCTATGGATAGCTACAAGAGAGTTCCATAATAAAATAAAAATCCCTTTTAAGTTTATATGAAAATTCCACCTTTGAAATATGCATTGCATTATCAAGCCATACCGGTAGCTGTTTCTTATTCAGAATTATGATCTCCATATAATCATACCCACAGCATGGTATGCACATGTTCAGTGTTCATTATACATGCACATTCATGTAGTTAAACCTTTGAGCACTTGTCCAATTCATTTGCATGCATGAAATCACACTGAAAATTAATGGGCCATCAAACGTGCAAATTATAGCCCCGTTCGCTCACATTATCATTCAACGTTTGAATTATTCATGAAATCAACTTGACATGTCTTTACTCCACTCCTCATTATCCTTAACACATCTCTTCTTTCCAAATCCGTACAGTTTAGATGCTATACGGGCATTTCATTTGTACCTCATTTACAACATCAAACCAACTCCAGACCAACAGAATTTTGGCCGTCAGGGTGATGCAACTGTTTGTTCTACCTGTGCCCTGTACCGGTAGTCGGTCTGGTATCAGCCTCACTGGTGCGACTGAGGTATTTGAATCTGTCCACCGTCCTCTTCTCTTCTCTTCTCTTCTTCATCTACCTATTTCTGAACTAAATTACGAAGTAAATTTTTACTTGCTTCAGTAACTTCTAGAACTTTTAGAAGGTACATGTAGGCCAAATAGAATTCTTGCATTGTTCATACAGGCTTTCTAGGGATCAGAGAGATTAACATATTTCTTTTTGTTATGCTATGGTCACAAAGGTTCATACGAACGATAATTTCGTACAAATCTCCCTGTTTTTCCATTGTCTTCCCGAATTTCCATTGTCTGAAAATCGTTCATACAGCGTTCGTAGCAGTTCGTAATGGCATTTGTGACCGAGGCTTTAATCACAGCTAATCTGTGTAATCTATCTTAAAGGCCCACTGCACCACTTGTAGCTACTTACGCCCTCTATATAAAAACAGTGCCTAATCGGTGACCATTGGTCCCCCATGATCCTCTTTTTCATATGTTAACTGAGAGCTGAGTTGATGAGATAACCACCTGTCCAGTGACCTTGCAGGGCAGTATAATCCCTCCTGTAAACTACGGCAGATAAGCTTTAAACATCTTTTTTGTAGAGTGATGTAATGTGATCAAAGTTAGTGGCCCGAATTCACAAAGGAGTTTTGTAGAAAAACCTAGGTTTATGTGCATCATATAATAATAATAATAATAGTATACTTACAATGTATATAGTGCATATCACAATTTCGGACTAAGGTTTGCCTGAACCTTGGTCTGAAACGCATCGAAACGCGTCATATGACACACATAAACCTAGGTTTGTCCACAAACCTCCTTGTGAATTTGGGCCATTAAGTTTAACTTCACATCTTCCCTGAAGCAACCACAGATTAAATCATGGCTTGAGGCCAGTTTAGTTTTCAGGTGCATACAGGGCAGAAGACATTATACAGGATTTGAGAGTGCCCTTTACACAACGCACCAGTAGTTGTCTCATGTTACCCAAAACAGGCCTCAACAAATAATGCTCACAGTATCGCCTTGATGATTAAATTATCAAGTTTCGGTACGATCTGTCTTTATTCATTTTCCTTCGTAGTCGTGAAATATAACAGTGGTTTATTATTTGCAAGAGGCATACATTAATGTAGTTAACATTAGTGATGTATCCAACGGCGCATCCATGTTTCTTGAACACCCCCTCACTAATCATCATCATAATCAATGCCGACACGAGATATGCTCAACATAATGATGAAGGATTACTGCACTTATGATCATCCAACATTGTTATCCCTGCCCTAGGACCTAGCTAGATTTCACCCCGACTCCATTGATCGATCGTGATTTTTTCTTGGATTTGTCTTTGCCCATAGTACAAGCAAGAGATACTAGGGCAATTTATGTTGGCAGCATTTTGAATGAATCATCATCATCACCAGCATGTTGTGTAGAGAGATGCATAATTGCACATTATGTACACATCATTGACTCAAGACTCCAGCTGGTGGTTTTGCCTCGTGAATACCGTTTCTTGGAAAAGGGGATTGCTTGAATTTATGGGAGATTTGGGATGATTTGACGAGCTGATGATGTTCCATCCCGTAGAATGTTTTTAGTTTCATGTGCAGTGCTTAGATTTTGCATGAATCATCATACATTTATCCTCACATTTTATCATTGATGATGGATGCCTGAATCTGTGACCTTTTTAAACGAGAACTTCAGGATGAATTTTCCTGTGATGCTGGCTTGGGGCCGGCTGTAAAAGAACAATTTCAGAGAATCCAGGCATTCTTTACCCTTGTATATTTTATTGACATACCTTCTAGCAGTAAGTGAGGATGGAGCTGCTCTCATGAATCATTTGATTCTCGTCACCGTTTCTCGTCGATCACGAGCGAGCGAGCGTTGCTGAGCAAACAGGGTGTGGAGCTAGGGTTGTGTATCAGGCCTGACGACGATGCTAGCTAGCTCACCTCGATCGTATCTACTACATCCCGTGATTAGTAGCAGGAGGTTCATGCTCGGAAAGAAAGAAGTTTGCCATGGACATTGATCTAGCTCACCAAAGTTGCATCCATATTCAGACTTTCATAATTGTATCATGATGATCATCATCGATAACGCGTTTTGATTGCCGTCATGTCTTCCTGAGGCCTCTTCTCATCATGAATAATTGCGTTTGAGCAAGATGTGAGATGGACTTGACACATGCATTAAACGCTAACCTATTAGAGTTCTACATGCACTTCTAGATCATTCTCAAGTCATTGAACAGTATGTGCATGTATTTATGTACGGAGTAAAGTACATATAGCTGTTGTACATGGTGAAAATGGATGTGGATTGTGAATACACACTTTGAATTTGCATTAGGTGTCTTGTCTTGGAAGCGTTTGTGGATTAACATTTGTGGATTAGGGTCTGTGGATTAGCGTTTGTGGATTATACAGGATTTCATCTCAAACACGGTGGAATAACATGCACTTCATCTCGCTGTCTTAGTTGTATTTAATGAATGTACATAATACTGGAAATGTCATTTTCCTTCTGAGCGATTGTTTATGTGGAGGTCTTTAAAGGCTACAATTAATGCTTGCATGTAGATTGAAAGCTGCGTATGTTCATTATACAGCACAACACTTTTCATTGACACTGTCAGTTGCACCATTTGTCAGCTTATCAAGCCGTAGCCACGAGTGATGATTCAAAGTTCCATAATTAGCAAGACACCCAGACAAACTGTCATGCCAGAATGACTGTGTAAAGTCTGTGGTGTGAATGTTAACAAACATGCATCAAGCATCGCTGCATGCAGTCAACAGCAAGAGCGAATGAGCCTTTGTCTCATTTCTGATCATGACTTGGGAGAGAAACGCGTACACATCTTTAGCTAGAACATTTTTAATTGATTAAGGAACAAATCAAGACTATTAAAGAAACTGTTGAAGTTGTCTTGATGTGCATTCCCTTCAATTTGCTTGCACCAGAATCTACATCTACAGAGTTCCTGTCCTAAGCTTGGAGCCATCTGTAGCGTTCCAGTTGATATTGCCCAAAGGATAATCATCTGAAAATCATCTAATGCAGGAGACAGTATTAGTATAATTAATTCCTCTTCTGCTGTTCCTAATAGTGGTATTTTTGAACTCATAGAACATCATACACAATAAACACCTGTTGGATGTAACTGGATTGGAACTCTGGAGGATTGACCAAGAAGAAGGTCCATGGGTTTACCATCAGAACGCATTCCCTGCCATCTTTAAAGGAAAAGAAACCAGACTACAATTTCCGAGTTGAGCGGTCTTGAAGGAAACTCCAACTTGAGTGGTCTTTGAGGAACTCTATGTAGTGGTTCCATCTTCAAGGAACTCTCGGTTGAGTGTTTCATTTGAGAGAATTCTCAGTTAAATAGTTTTTCAGGAAACTCTGAGTGGTCTTTCAGGAACTTGAGTGATCTTGAGAAAACTTTGAGTAGCATTTTAGGCAACTCTCAATCAATAGGTCTTTGAGGGAACTCCAACTTGAGTGGTCTTTGAGGAACCTTTGAGTAGCATTTGAGACGACTCTTAAATCAAGAGGTCTTTGAGGGATTCATCATGAGCAGTTCAGAGGAAGACCGTGTGGATGGCCATCTACGATGTCTGGAGCTGCTACCATGCATGCAGGGAGTAGCTGATCAACCACTCACAGACACAGAGTAGGTCCAATTATGCTTCTATCCTAGCTGATAGGATAGTGCACTCTTATCACAGCTTGCATCACACTCTGCTGGCTGAGTACTGTCAAATTAAAAGCTATATTTTTTAATTTAACTTTGTCTTACGATATGTTTATTACATTATTATGTCTGCAGAACAGCAGCAGTAGTGAAATGGAAGTTAGACTGTCAATGTGGAAAGGTTTGAGGCGTTAATTATGTACTATGCAAATTAAAAATTAAGAATTAAAGATTAGAAATCAGACCAAATAGAAAAACTGCGAACAGAGCGGATCATGAAGTTGTAGGCATGCACATTTTGTTTTGCAGGACTCGGTGTAAGGATACCCGTGTTTGCAGTAATACAGACAGTCATGATGTGGATATAATACATGATTGATCAACTTTTGATCAACTTTCAGAATGATGAATGATAACCTGTAATGATGTGGAGGTGATTTTGTTCACAGTACATGCAGGTTGCGTTTATCTAGGAAATTTTTGGCTAGAATCAGGTTTCTCAAACGTCTTTCAGGCAAATTTAGAAGTAGATAAACGCAAAGTCTTTTTCAAACGTCTTTAGATATGGGCATATCAAAAGACGCAAAAAGGTGCATTTTGTATGTGACATACAGCCAGAATCACGTTTCTGAGAGGTCGATAAACGCAAAGCTGTTTTGAACGTCACATACAAATAGGACCACACAGGTGTTGTGTACAAGCATGTGTGTGAATTTGACCTCCGAGAAACTGTCTGCTTCCCGGGTCAAAACAGCTGGGCAGACACAAGGCCTTTATTTTGAATCGTGAAGAGTAGATAAACGCGACATCCCGCAAATCACGATCGTATAGTGGGGTATGATAGTGGGGTTCGATAGTGGGGTACGATATGTACATATCTAGTGGCAAGCCTAGATAAATGTGCTCATAGTCATATAAACCTTGAATGGTTCTTTTAAAAAAGATAGGTGGAGAGGATAATTTTGTACCGTATATTGCTCTTGCATGTTGATACTTGAAATTCGAGATTGATGGCACATTAAACTGCTGTACTTTTTCCTCAATTTTTTTGAAGAGTTTAAAGCGGTTTTTCAAAATGGCATCACCCATACATGTATGTAACATGCATATAGAAAGTGTAAGGATGTGTCCAATGTTATTTGTACAAAAACATGTTGTAGCAGATCTTATCAACCCATCAAACACCCTCCAAAAGCCTCATATTACAACTATAATGCCTGCAGCGATAGCTTAAGAGAGAATGCAGCAAGTTGACAGGAATTAGGGCTGCCTTGTCACATAGTCTGCTACCTCAATAGACAAAATTCATTTCAATTTCCATGTACCGGTAAATGACTAAGGTGCATTTGTTAGCGATCGTGGAGTCTATTATGATCAATGTCACCATGTATGCATTGGATAGTTTTCTCAACCATTGTGATATCTTTGGCCTTTGATGATTACATGCATTTATACATGGAGCGGATGAAAGTAGCAGCTTTTGTCAGCAGCCTTCGCCCATGGGCATCAGGGAAATGTAATAGGTCTGGAGCGTTCATGCTTGTTTAATGCTCGGATTATTTTCTAAGGGTTTTATTTTTGGCTATATTTAGCTTCTCCAGCAGCTAATTTGTGAATCTTCCCCCCGGCTACATCTATATTTATTCCGCTCGTACTTTAACTGTTTTGTTATAGTCTCCCCTGTTTTACCTTCTCATCTCTTTTTGCCTACCGGGTAGATGGATAAAAGATTGTTTAATGTTGATGTGAACACAGTACATGGAAACACCCTTAAATATTGTGTATTATTTTCCATTATGATATTTTTAAAATTGATGGAGGGGGGGGGGGGGTGGGGTGGTTCATTTGTTTAGAGCTCCCCTGCCATTTGCTCTGTAAAAAAATTTCAATAACTCGTTGTTGATGATGGAATAGAATTATTTTGTATACTGCGGCTGTTTAGAAACATATTTGCAATCTAATTATATTTAGGGTGCATGTATGATTTACAATTTTCTGGAGGAAAAATAAAATGATATGATTTTGTTAGTACTGAGCAAAGTAGAGGGGAGCTTGCAAGATACGTCACTGAGTTGCCAATTTGTGTTTGATTAATCGCAACTTCTTGAATTCATAACTTTTTTTATTTTTAATCAAAATTTGCTCAACTTTTACTGACATTTTTCTTCTTCTAAATATAAAAGCAACTTAATATCAGGGGTGGACTTTTCCTTTAACGGACATGTAGTTCATTCAGTGCACAGTAGCCCAATCAAAGTACCGTAAGAGAATGACTTCAAGATTGTTATAAATAAAAGGTAATTAGTGTTAATGGGTTTATTGATTGAAAGAGGAGATGATCCGCAGTGTGTACCCCTCTCTATTCCACTTAGGACTACTAACTACTATCTGTACATGAACATGTGCATTGCCTAGGTATCGTGAAAAGCTGAATTGTTTCCTTATGCTTCCCAAATTCCTTATCTTTCTTTTACTCATCTCCTGGCCATTTTAAATTTTCTCCCCAAAATTAATTTGAACATATCGTCCCTATTTTCACGAAGTGACGGTAGTGAGGAAAATCGTAACGCAAAGTGTATGTGATTTTCATTCACTACCGTCACTTTGTGAAAATAGGGACGATATCATTTATTTGTGACACATGTAGTTGATAATCAGTGTTTGTTTCATTTGATCTAGTAAGAAACTTTTCTTCCCATATTACCAAAAGGTCAAGTTACACTATAAACCATAGAGAAGCTGCAGAGAGGTGAAATACCTTCAAACATATCCCCTATATATTGAAGGTTTTAGAATCCAATACATTTTATTTAACATTCATGAGTTAAATCAGCATCGCTTTATCAGTTTCCTTGAAGCAACCCACTGTAAATGTAGGCCTTCTCGATAAACTTTTACAAGGATTTTAGTATTCATTACGTTTGTGTACAAGACTCGAGACCAATCCCATTTGTAGCTCTGTTTACAATTGACATCACGCTATCATCCTTGAGATACCTTGAAGCACCTCTTTTTTAGGCCTGCCTTCATCAGCTTGAGATTGCCAAATAGCCCGCTATTTCTGATTTGGGAAATAATCCTGAAGTTACATATTGCGTCTTCATCAGCTCTAGACCTGACCCTGAAACTTGAAACTCAAGCTTGAGATATTTTGCTCAGTGTTCCCGCATAGTGCGAGTCTTCAGGGTGGTGAAGACGCACCAGACAAATAGCAGGATATTTTGAAAACTAGCCCAAGATATCTTGGATGATTATCTCCACCAAATATCCCGCTAATTGCAACTTCGAGCTGATGAAGACACAAATTAACTGGATAATTTGTGATCGGGATAGTTCAAATAGCGGGATATTTGGCAATCTCGAGCTGATGAAGACAGGCAGTGGCATCACGCTATCATCCTTGAGATACCTTGAAGCCCCTCTTTGTGGCAGTTCTCAAGTCAGATAAGGATGCTCAGAACCCTGATCACATTGATATGTTTAGCTTCACAGAAAGAAGATTTAACGCTTAATAAGATTTCGAAAACGATTGTCTTGAGTCAGATAAGGATGTCCATTACCATGATCACATTGATATTTTTAGCTTCATAGAAGGAAGCTATACTCTAAAGATTTCGCATACGGTTGTCTTGAGTCAGATAGTTTAGGATGTCCATTACTCTGTTCACATTGATATTTGTAGCTTCACATCAGGATGTCGTTTTTCCTGTTTACATAAGGCTGTCTCAAGTCACTTAAGGATGTTCATTAACCTTTTCGCAATAAGCTCATTTTCGTACCCGGTTCATGCGTTCTGTCTTCTAGCAAATAAGGATGTTCATTATATTCAATTCTAGCAGTAGCAGACATGAAGTCTGACTAATCCTATTCTTATTAGAATGTTTTTTGCATAAGGATGCTTGTTTATAACCAGCTAATGTATTCACATTAAGGATGTCTTTAATAAATGGGTTTTCATTACCCCATTCATGTGGATGTCATCCAGCAGATGAGAGTGCTCATTTTCCTACACCTACGGTACATGATTTCTAGTAATTATGATTACCTTTGTAACACTTGGGGTATGTTTATGCTCAACTTTTTCTGGCCAGAATCAGGCATCTGTTACGTGTTTAGTTCAAAACATGGTTGCGTCCTTTCGTATTTTGTGGAATCACCGAAAAACGGCTATCACGATCGCCGATCGTAAACTCACAAAAGGTGCGTTTACGATCGGCGATGCTGCAAAATCGGCGATTCTGGGAAGCATAAACGCACAATCATTTGTAAACGCGTTTAAATGGGGTCAACACACTGACCTCTAGTGGGTCTATGTAGCATGCGCAGTAAAGGTTTGCAAATCCAGCTGCAAGGCCACCCAGCCAGATTTGCCTGGAGGAGCCAGAGAAGTAAGCATAAACAGTACACCGTGGAACTGCGATTACGATGAGCGTTTACGATGAGCGTTTACGTTGAGCGTTTCAGATCGCTCATTCTACCTTCAAAATCAAGCATATAACCAAACTTGGATGACTTTGAGCAGACATCAACGCTCACTAATACTGGTCACACAGATCACTGTACAACAGAGAATCTCATGGCCAGTTCTCAGTAATACTTTGATCTAGATGGGGATTAAAAGATTGTCTATTTGGAGCCATAATGGTTTTAACTCATATACTTTAACACAAACAGCTTTCTGGCTCCTATATAACGGACACTGTACGGCACAATATCAATGCACCAACATTTATCAGGCTACACAATGTAGATTTTTTATGTGTAATACATCTATCCTTGTTGGCTTCAGAGATTTTTTTTAGTACCTACAGCAGGGGATCTGACTTTTCCTTGACTCCTTAAAACTGTGCCACAAAACAACTTCTTGTGAATTTATTTTGAGTTCTGGTTATTGGAAAATTCATTGAGAGGGATACTGTTATGGATCCTTTATTTTGCTATGGAAAGCTAGCATAAAAATGTGGCTAGTGGTGTCCTGTTGACATTATGAATATGTAGATGATAGCTGAAATAGGTCTGCATTAAGTTTTATCATTGTAAATGGGGAACCTGTCTATAAAGACCACTTATTAAGGGAGACAAGAAAAGTGGTCTTTATAGGCAGATGGTATTTATGAACAGGTTCCTTTAGTACATCTATTGACATAAATACATAGATCTTGTTCATCATTTGCAGAAGGAAGGAGAAATGCCAAATTGTCTTCATGTCTGGACAAAAGTGCTCATTAATTTACAGACACACATGCTTCAGAGTCAGACTCACTTGCCCGACTATACTCAGTCCTATACTGCTTTCTAACTGGCTTCTATCGGAGTCACACCGATGAAAATACCGATTGAATTTATATGTAAACAAAGGTGAAACCGCAGTTTTTCCCCTGTCGTTTTCTAACTGCCGGTGAAATTCACTCGCTGTGGCGAGCCCTTGCCGGAAGTGAAGAATTATTGCGTAATTATTAAGCCCGCGCTCCATCTAGCTAGCATGCAGCATGTTCAACCATAAGTAAAAAAACACAGCTGGTTACGATAAAGCGCGCGTACATGTATACTGCGACCTTGGACCATTTTAATCGCTGTTTTAATCGCCTTTTTCTCCCGAACGCTTTCTAACTGGCAGTTTCATCGGTGTCACACCGATAGAATAAGAATTTCTCCTGGTCTTGAGCAGAAGAATTTAATCGCCTATTTCTCTTCTTTTCATCGGCTATTTAATCGCCTTTTTCTCCTCTGTTGCTTTCTAACTGGCCATTTCATCGGATGCGTCCAGATGCATCCAATGAAAATCAGTGCAGTTAGAAAGGGTACTAGTCCTACATGTACATGGATAATGCAGATCCAGGTTTTTTTCTAATTAAAGAATTAAATACTGCATCAGTATTTTAAGCATGGGCTATCGCATATATGTCAAGGGCCATATATTATAAAGCATTTTGATTGACATAAAACGTATGACCATTCGGTACAATTGTCTGAAAATCAAGACTATTACTTTTGGGCTCTATAGCCCTAAAGTCGATTTGACAACTAATAGTCATTATTTTCCCACTTAAAGACATTTTCAAGCCCCACCTTTTTTAGGGAAGTTGTAAATAAGTATTATCTTTCAAATGCAGTTGGAATTTAACTTTTTCATTTTTTGGCCTGCAAATGGGACATAGTACTTTTAAAGGAAACCAAAACCTTCATACTAAGTTACTTTTATTGTAAAGTTTAAAAGATTTGAATAAAATCAGTGAAAATTTGAACAAAATCGGGCAAGGAATAAGGAAGTAAGAGCTTTTTGAAATTACTAGTCACTTAGAGGGCGGTGACATCATCTGTGGACAACTCTCCATGCCTTTTGTACATCAAATTTCATGTTTTTCCTTCTTTCTTGTGATTGAGATAATGTACTCCCCTGAAAGCAAGATATAGAATGCAAAATGATATTCTACTTCACATGTTTTAAAGTCGGATCAAGAACACAAATAAATACGAAGAAAACATAAAAATTGTGAAATTTTATGTACAAAAGGCATGGAGAGTTGTTCACAGATGATGTCATCAAATTGAATACCGCCCTCTAGTGACTAGTCATTCAAAAAGCTCTAACTTTCTTATTCCTTGCCCGATTTTGTTCAAATTTTCACTGATTTTATTCAAATCTTTTAAACTTTACAATAAGAGTAACTTAGTATGAAGGTTTTGGTTTCCTTTAAGATCAATCATAACTCTTTATGATACGCGGCCTTTGACTTGTTTACTTGGCTTCAACATGGAAACCATTCACAACCACATTCATTTGGGCAATCCGAAGGGATCTCTATGATTACGGTATACATCTCTTTTCTACAACATAACATGAACATGTACATGTAGGTCTACACTAGCATGTTGCACAGGGCCAGAAGGTCATTAATGTACTGTACCACTTCCATGTATGTAACACAAATTTGACTCCCTTTGGTTATCTGCAGATGAACTGTAGTTACTATGCACATGGATGTATACTCATCCATGCTGATATTATTAACAAATTCATTTTGAAATAATTATATTTCATCGTGAATCAGCAATGGTGATGCAAAGTGAATGTAGGTCATGTACAGCAACGTGAAACAAAGGATTTATTCAGCAAACCACTAAAATCATACACAGGATGTTTTCAAATATCAAAGTCTTGATATGGCCTACAAACAGCAACACTTCGCATAATTGCAAATCCTTCCTTGTAATTAATGCACTGCTAAAGTTATTTAGGGAACTTACACTCTGTCATTGTCAACAAACAATTCCTTTGCATTTGCATTGACTGTGTTTGCATGTCTTCTTTATATTAATATTCCACTGTAGATAAGTCCAGCGGTTTTCACTTTTCAGTAGGATTTAAATGGAGTGGTGATTGTGGTTGTGGTGGTTAGGGAGGGGGGGGGGGGATGTTGATGAATATTATGAGCATTGTTGTACCTCTAATAAGGAATATCTAGGCCCGTCTTATAAAGAGTTGATATCATTCCAGGGATGCCAGTTTTCAGGCCATTACAATTTATTTTTAGGCCTTGGCTCATTCTTGGTGATTTTCAGGCCCTCTGAACAATTCTAACTGGCTTCTCTGTCAATCACAACTATGTACATAAGAGATAGGAGACTGCAAACTTGCGATTGATTAGGAGGACTTACGATTGATTTGAATCAATTGTAACTCTTTATAAGACGGGGCCCAGATATCTAATGGTAGGTGTTGAAATAAATCAGTACTGGTCATTCAATGAAAGAAAAAAATATCTGGAAGCAGTTTGAAGGGTTGATTATGGAGTACGTAAGAATTCATAGATACTACAAGGGTTTGGAGTCATCAAAAGCATAAAAAATTGACTCAGTCTTGCGGAAAGTCACATGCACACCAAAATGTGTGAATGGGACTGCACATACATGTGGCATGAATGTTTGGTCCAAAAGTAGCTCTTCCTCATCATATTTAAAATATGAGGGCAATTGAAGACATATCCCTTTCAGGAGATGGTCCTACGGCATGTATGTTATTTTTACAAAATGATTTATATAGATTGAGAAACCTCTCACAATTAAAAAACAACAATCTTCACCAGAACTCAACCTTCTCTTTAAAAGCACATCTAGTATAAGATGGATGGCTCTGTTAATCTGTTATCATATGCAAGAATAAATGTGATGTAATGCTTGGCTTGTGAGTCACTCCAGGCAATCCTTTTCAGGGGACATTTCTACTATGAAACTCTTCTAGACTAGCATAAAGGAATATGATTGCTCACAAATTATTTTACCTTTACCAGACAGAACTCGACCTTATTAGGCCTAAAAAAAAAATTGATGACTTGGCGTAACCTGCCCGACCCTATTTTTATCGCCGACCCTACGCTTTTTTATTTTTTTGGATCCGATTGCGATTGCGTAAATATCGATATCGCAGTGGGGAAAACCCGGATGTTTGTTGCTTTCGTTCTGGGCTTTGCCGCGCCGTGTTTGGGCCAGCTCGCGCGCCGAGTGCAGCGGGCAGGTACGCCATACTGTAGGCAATTGTATCCCCAACATGGCGTCCTATGGCGTTCAGTTCACGGGTAAATTTGGTGCTCACTTTGCTCACACAGTGTGTGTGTCCATATATGTGTGTGTGTGTGCGTGGAGTTATTTGAACATATTGTGGTCTACCCCTCTCATCAGATCATCCCCAAGGTCTGAGGACCTATCTACGCCACTGTATGTATGTATGTGTATGAATGGCTAATTTCATGTATGCAAATATAAGCAACAACAAAAAAAAAAAAAAAAAAAAAAAAAAAAAAAAAAAAAATCGCCCTACCTACCCTAATTTTCAGTGACCCGTTACGCCAAGTCATCAATTTTTTTTTTTAGGCCTTAGCTCTTTCAAAGCATATCTTATATGAGATGGATGGCTCTGTTAATCAGTTATCATATGCAAGAATAAATGTGATGTAATGCTTGGCTTGTGAGTCACTCCAGGCAATCCTTTTCAGGGGACGCTTGACACGTTTCTACTATGATACTCTAGAATAACAATGCTCACAAAGTATTTACCTTTACCAGACAGAACTCGACCTTCTCTTTCAAAGCATATCTTGTACGAGATGGATGGCTTTGTTATCATATGCAATAATGAATGTGATGTGATTATGAGTGTGAGTGTGTGTGTGTGTGTGTGTGTGTGCCAGTGAGTCACTGCAGGCAACGCGAGGTCTCTACTGATTAATGAAGCGCACATAAATAGCGCGCTCTCACTAATTATAGAATACTGACTCAAAACACAAGGCAAATTGGATTTAGCAAGGTCTACAGGTTCATGTATGTATTATGTAAATGTAATAGTGCACAAGCCAGGATAAAAAGAGAGTACATCAGGGCTGAATATGGTTGATAAATTTTTTTTTCTTCTATATATGGCTTAGAGCAAATGTTAACAAAATTGTAACTTTTACTCTGGATCAAACCGATGTACAGAGTTCTTTTCAGTGCATGCTATGCTATGCTGATGTACACTGTACATGTACATTTACAACTTATGATTTGATATAGTCCGCTCAAAATATTGTGTATCTAACATGGTTATGTCCTTATGTTTTGTTGTGTACTGGTAGTTGTCTTTTTGTTACGTCATAAAACCGATATAAATTTTACACCGTAAACTGTCGGGGAAAAAATTTGTTTACTCTGTTTGAATAGAAACTTTATACAAATACATAATTGATCCGTTTGTTGTAGGCAAATACTACACTGCAAGGAAACTATAGATGCATGGGGGCTGACAGCAATTTGTCTGTTACACTCCTGCAAAAATACACATTGAGTAGTACAAAAGCTACTGTTTGATAACATTCTGTTTAATAATAGGTGGATTATAACGTAAGAAGTCTCTGAACACAAAAGCCTGACAGGTTGTGAGTGAAATTTTGATATTTTACCCGGTTCTGCACATTAAACTAGAAAGTACCGCAGTAAAGGTTGTCTGAAACGTATTTCAACACATACAGTGTAGTTTAGTCTTTCACATGCCATATGCTTCTGTGTACATAAGATGGGTACCTCACACCTCCAAGATGTAGAGGGTTTCTCAGGTTAAAGACCTCCATCCATCCATCCTTCCTTCGTCAGTAAGCCCCAGTGTCACTCTGGCCTGGTCCCTCGTTTCCATGGCTGTCCTATGGCTGTCATCTCTAGTTTTCTCATCGTCCTAATGCGTGCTAAAAATCAATGTGCCTGGATCATTATACCATCCCTCTTGATTTCATAACCATTAGGCCCGTACAGAGGATGTGGCCTTTCATTCCAGACCCAGTGATGGGGGTTGATCAACTCCATTAGCTTTTACAGGGGTCTTAGGGCAAGAAGGGCGCTTTATACTGATAAGATGTACTCAGACTTAATGCCCTTCTGGCTCTCAATTAACAGATGAAATGATCCTAGCTGAATTTTAAAATGGCCCCTAAATGTTCAGCAATTATTTTTCATGGAGATATGAATTATGAAACTGGACTCCCTCTCTTTGTATTGTTTTGTTTCATTAGTGACTGTAAAACAGGAAAATTTTGCTTGCATGAAATGTTCATGAATTTTATGAGTGGTTCAGATTCATAAAAGTTTGCTGGAAAGTAATTGAATCACAACCGAGGCTACACTGAAATTTTGCAAAATTTTTTTTGTGTGAAAGTTTCTTGTCCTGAAAATCTCTTTCATTTACAAATGAAATGATGAAAGTTTCCAGTTTTGCAACAGTTTTATATTGTTTGCTTATCTTTAGAATGACCTCTTTACATGCCCATGTACATATGTGTTTAACTATGTTGTAGGCATTCTAAAGTATGGATACTCTTTAAAATCGAATGATTTTGGTTTGACAAATATTAAACCAGCATGATGATAATAATCATGTCATGATTGATAGCAGCTGCAGTAAAATACCTACCAGCATTTATGTAAGAGTTAGTCTATACTACATAGTTGAGACCCTGCAATATGTGAATTTTCATGAAGAAGGGTGCATGAGTTATTTCCAGCTGCATCCATTTTATGTTTTATGTGCACACAGTCCCTAATGGATGGAAGTGCCCCCCTCACAAAAAACTCCTGTTCCACCCCCTCACATATATTGATCATCAAATCAATGGTACGATATTGCTTCACCAATGCCCCCTTCCCACCCACCACTTGTGTAATATTTTGAATCTTTGTAAGACATAACATGCCTCATTTTTTTTTATGTTTAAAAAAAGGTTAAAAACTTTCACTCACAAATGTATGTATCTGGTGGGCAGAGAAACAGTTTATTTAATTAACACGATTCTGTAAACAACTTTGCAAAATCGATTAAACTTTCAAATTGAGGCTGCAGTCGTAGACTAGACTGTTGTTAGAAACTGGTAATCCTGAAGCCATCTCGCTGTGTGGTGATCGCATCAGACTGCAGGAATGCAATCGGGATGCCCTGACAAGTCTACATCTACTCTGGATTGTTAGAAGCTCAGCTATGTCCAGTCATAAGGAAGGCAGCTGGAAATTAGTCTCCATGTGCAGTCCCTTTGAGAGTGCTATGAAGGGGTATTGATATAATCATACACAGGGCAGTGATTTTGTTCTGTATATTTCAAAGGCTAAAGTAAGAGCACTGAAAAAGTCTAAAAGATTTTACAATGATGTGATAATAAAATATATAGAATCCAAACTGAGCTTCAGTGAACAAACATATTTGAACTCTAATGAGAGTTATTCAAGAAGACTAATAGTGTTACCTGTAGTTGTGGTGATTTTCTTTTTCTTTTTTCCCTTTTTTTAAAACTGAGGGTGCATTTACCGGTACTTTCTAGGTAGGCAATCTTTTGGAACCTGTAGAGGTTTGCGCACGTCACTACGTAAAGGAAATGTTGACGCCCCCTAATGAATATGCATTATGCTTGTGCCGACACGGCGTGTGTACTGTCCGTACACGCTGTGCATGCATATCTATCTAGGCTATGACAGCACATCTGCACTACTGATTCAAGCAAGAGAATATATGTATATTTCACTACACTTTTATTGTTTTGAATACATTAATTGCATCTATACTTGCATCAATTAAGTTAGTGCATTTCTAAATTTGTATTGTACTGTTGTGACTTCATACTTGCATCAATATAAGTTGTTGCATCTAACCTGTTCCAAACTGCATTTTGCGTGTCCCAAATTTATATCTTTGTCATGGTTGCATTGTTTGCATCAATCAAGTTATTGCATTGTACATGTTCCAAGCTGCATTCTACGTGTTTCAAAATTTCTATCTTTCGGTAATTGTATTGTTTTGACTACACACTCCAATTATTTAAGTTATTGCATTGTATATGTTCCAAGCTGCATTCTACGTGTACCAAAATTTCTATCTTTGGGTAATTGTGTTGTTTTGCCTACACACTCCAATCATATCCAAATTATTGCATTGTACATGTTCCAAGCTGCATTCTACGTGTACCAAAATTTCTATCTTTGGGTAATTGTGTTGTTTTGCCTACACACTCCAATCATATCCAAATTATTGCATTGTACATGTTCCAAGCTGCATTCTACGTGTTCCAAATTTTCTATCTTTGGGTAATTGTATTGTTTTGCCTACACACTCCATCATTCAAATTATTGCATTGTACATGTTCCAAGCTGCATTCTATGTGTTCCAAATTTTCTATCTTTGGGTAATTTTATTGTTTTGCCTACACACTCCCATCATTCAAATTATTGCATTGTACCGTACAAGTCATGTTCCAAGCTGCATTCTACGTATTCCAAAATTTCTATCTTTGGGTAATTGTATTGTTTTGCCTACACACTCCTATCATTCAAATTATTGCATTGTACATGTTCCAAGCTGCATTCTACGTGTTCCAAAATTTCTATCTTTGGGTAATTGTGTTGTTTTGCCTACACACTCCAATCATATCCAAATTATTGCATTGTACATGTTCCAAGCTGCATTCTACGTTTTCCAAATTTTCTATCTTTGGGTAATTGTATTGTTTTGCCTACACACTCCCATCATTCAAATTATTGCATTGTACATGTTCCAAGCTGCATTCTACGTGTTCCAAATATATCTTTGGGTAATTGTATTATTTTGACTACACACTCCCATTATTTAAGTTATTGCATTGTATATGTTCCAAGCTGCATTCTACGTGTTCCAAATTTTCTATCTTTGGGTAATTGTATTGTTTTGCCTACACACTCCATCATTCAAATTATTGCATTGTACATGTTCCAAGCTGCATTCTACGTGTACCAAAATTTCTATCTTTGGGTAATTGTATTGTTTTGCCTACACACTCCAATCATATCCAAATTATTGCATTGTACATGTTCCAAGCTGCATTCTACGTGTTCCAAAATTTCTATCTTTGGGTAATTGTGTTGTTTTGCCTACACACTCCAATTATATCCAAATTATTGCATTGTACATGTTCCAAGCTGCATTCTACGTTTTCCAAATTTTCTATCTTTGGGTAATTGTATTGTTTTGCCTACACACTCCCATCATTCAAATTATTGCATTGTACATGTTCCAAGCTGCATTCTACGTGTTCCAAATATATCTTTGGGTAATTGTATTATTTTGACTACACACTCCCATTATTTAAGTTATTGCATTGTATATGTTCCAAGCTGCATTCTACGTGTACCAAAATTTCTATCTTTGGGTAATTGTATTGTTTTGCCTACACACTCTCATCATCCAAATTATTGCATTGTACATGTTCCAAGCTGCATTCTATGTGTTCCAAATTTTCTATCTTTGGGTAATTGTATTGTTTTGCCTACACACTCCCATCATTCAAATTATTGCATTGTACATGTTCCAAGCTGCATTCTACGTGTTCCAAAATTTCTATCTTTGGGTAATTGTATTGTTTTGCCTACACACTCCCATCATTCAAATTATTGCATTGTACATGTTCCAAGCTGCATTCTACGTGTTCCAAAATTTCTATCTTTGGGTAATTGTATTGTTTTGTCTACACATCACTCAGGCGCGGATCCAGGATTTTCCAATAGGGGGTTGGGGGGGGGGGGCGGAAATTTAAAAATTGCGCAGACCGTTTTTGTCCAACTCAATATACCAATACTGACAAGGTCATAATGGAAGCACGATACCGGAACATCGGGGGGGGGGGGGGGGGGCTATAGCCCCTTGCACGAAAAAATAATTTTCTGGTTTCACAATTCGGCTAGAGAGCGAGCAAAAATTTGAGCATAAATTGTATTTTGTGAAAGTGTTATTTGTCACCAAAATAAATGAGAAAAGATAAAAAAAAAAAATCATATTAGGGCAGCTCGCTGTTCCCCCCTCCCATTACTGGCGAAGCGCATAAGCTTTGTAGTTTTATTAAATTATTAGAGATAGAAGATGATTCGTTGTTCCATTCTCGACTCTCAATCCTTGTCTTAATTCAATTTTCCCCGCCCGCGCGTAAACTTCTGACGCTTCATTAAATTATGAGAGAAAGAAAACGATTCTTTGTTCCATTCTCGTCTCTTAATCCTTGTTTCAATTCAGCTTTCCCCCTTCAGCACGAGGCGTGGAAGCTTTGACGTTTTATTAAATTATTAGAGAAAGAAGATGATTCGTTGTTCCATTCTCGACTCTTAATCCTTGCTTGAATTTAGTTTTCATTAAATTATTAGTGAAAGAAGACGATTCGTTGTTTCATTCTCGACTCTCAATCCTTGTCTGAATTCAGTTGCCCCCGAGCGAGCGAAGCGCGGAAGCTTTGACATTTCATTTATTATTAGAGAAAGAAGACGATTCGTTGTACCGTTCTCGACTTGTCAGAATTTCCAAAAATGTTTCTTTGTCTGCTACTTTTTCGTCCTATGTCCTCTTACTACCCCTACCGCCCCTAGCTACGCGCCTGCTTTAAAGGGAAAGTAAAACAATCATGATTGTGATAGCACATAATTAGGTTAGTAGAAATAAAAGAAAAAACAGATCTATTACACCAACCATGGATAAATCACGGCCCGGGAGCGTCATATCATAGTTTTGTGTTATCGGGCGAGGACCGGGGTGTATAGCGACCAAGCGAGATTTTGCAATGTTGAATGCTGAAATCATGTATTCTAGAAAATTCCTAAGCTCAATATGTACGTTCTTTCCGCTAGATTTCTTTCTAGCTATATTACTAAATTTTCTGGGGGACGTGTCCCCGTATCGGATCCAGGATTGCCGCCCCTGTCCATGATTACTACCAACATGAGTTCAAATACAAACACAAGCGAGTTGGTTGTGAGCTGAATCCAAATGAAGGGCAAAATAAGAGTTGTGAAGCGCCCTACCGTTTATTTAAAATCTGACTGTTGAGTGTATAGCTTCTATTTAAAAGAGATCCAACATATTGTGCCCTTTTCAAATTTCTCACTAAAGAGTGATGACCTTTGTAGCGCAGGGGCTGTTTTTAATGTTTAACTTTGAATCCGCGGCTCGAGATTTTATGCGGCCGGCCCGGCCCCCTCTATTCAATAACGTTTGCCAAGCCTTCAGGAATGACCCCCAAATCTCCGGATTACAGTTTTCCCTTATTCGTCGTTACTGTCACTTAGCGCCATTTCCTTTTCTTTTCGCCTTTCTCACCCGACTTTTCTCTTCCCCACCCACTCAGTGTTATCTAGGGTACGCACAGGGGCGTCGCTAGACCCTTTTTCTCTAATAATTTTATGAAAAATAAATTCAAACAAGGATTAAGAGTCGAGAATGGAACAACGAATCATCTTCTTTCTCTAATAATTTAATAAAACGTAAAAGCTTCCACGCCTCGTGCTGAAGGGGGAAAGCTAAATTCAACAAGGATTAAGAGACGAGAATGGTATACAAAGAATCGTCTTCTTTCTCTAATAATTTAAAGAAAACTGAATTCAAACAAGGATTAAGAATCGAGAATGGAACAACGAATCATCTTCTTTCTCTCACAATTTAATGAAGCATCAAAGCTTATGCGCTTCGCCAGTAATGGGGGGGGGGAACAGCGAGCTGCCCGAATATGATTTAAAAAAAAAATCTTTTCTCATTTATTTTGGTGACAAATAATACTTTCACAAAATACATATTATGCTCAAATTTTTGCTCGCTCGCTTCGCTCACTAGCCGAATTGTGAAACCAGAAAATTACCCAAAGATTACCCAATTACCCAAAGATAGAAATGTTGGTACACGTAGAATGCAGCTTGGAACATATACAATGCAATAATTTGAATGATGGGAGTGTGTAGGCAAAACAATACAATTACCCAAAGATAGAAATTTTGGTACACGTAGAATGCAGCTTGGAACATATACAATGCAATAGCTTAAATAATGGGAGTGTGTAGGCAAAACAATACAATTACCCAAAGATAGAAATTTTGGAACACGTAGAATGCAGCTTGGAACATGTACAATGCAAAAATTTGAATGATGGGAGTGTGTAGGCAAAACAATATTATCCCCTAAAGATAGAAATTTTGGAACACGTAGAATGCAGCTTGAAACATGTACAATGCAATAATTTGGATGATGGGAGTGTGTAGGCAAAACAATACAATTACCCAAAGATAGAAATTTTGGAACACGTAGAATGCAGCTTGGAACATATACAATGCAATAATTTGAATGATGGAGTGTGTAGGCAAAACAATACGATTACCCAAAGATAGAAATTTTGGAACACGTAGAATGCAGCTTGGAACATATACAATGCAATAATTTGGATGATGGGAGTGTGTAGGCAAAACAATACAATTACCCAAAGATAGAAATTTTGGAACACGTAGAATGCAGCTTGGAACATGTACAATGCAATAATTTGAATGATGGAGTGTGTAGGCAAAACAATACGATTACCCAAAGATAGAAAATTTGGAACACGTAGAATGCAGCTTGAAACATGTACAATGCAATAATTTGGATATAATTGGAGTGTGTAGGCAAAACAACACAATTACCCAAAGATAGAAATTTTGGAACACGTAGAATGCAGCTTGGAACATGTACAATGCAATAATTTGAATGATGGGAGTGTGTAGGCAAAACAATACAATTACCCAAAGATAGAAATTTTGGAACACGTAGAATGCAGCTTGGAACATATACAATGCAATAACTTAAATAATGGGAGTGTGAAGTCAAAACAATACAATTACCCAAAGATAGAAATTTTGGTACACGTAGAATGCAGCTTGGAACATATACAATGCAATAACTTAAATAATGGGAGTGTGTAGTCAAAATAATACAATTACTTAAAGATATATTTGGAACACGTAGAATGCAGCTTGGAACATGTACAATGCAATAATTTGGATGATGGGAGTGTGTAGGCAAAACAATACAATTACCCAAAGATAGAAATTTTGGTACACGTAGAATGCAGCTTGGAACATATACAATGCAATAACTTAAATAATGGGAGTGTGAAGTCAAAACAATACAATTACCCAAAGATAGAAATTTTGGTACACGTAGAATGCAGCTTGGAACATGTACAATGCAATAATTTGAATGATGGAGTGTGTAGGCAAAACAATACAATTACCCAAAGATAGAAAATTTGGAACACGTAGAATGCAGCTTGGAACATGTACAATGCAATAATTTGAATGATGGGAGTGTGTAGGCAAAACAATACAATTACCCAAAGATAGAAAATTTGGAACACGTAGAATGCAGCTTGGAACATATACAATGCAATAACTTAAATAATGGGAGTGTGTAGTCAAAATAATACAATTACTTAAAGATATATTTGGAACACGTAGAATGCAGCTTGGAACATGTACAATGCAATAATTTGGATGATGGGAGTGTGTAGGCAAAACAATACAATTACCCAAAGATAGAAATTTTGGTACACGTAGAATGCAGCTTGGAACATATACAATGCAATAACTTAAATAATGGGAGTGTGTAGTCAAAATAATACAATTACCCAAAGATAGAAATTTTGGTACACGTAGAATGCAGCTTGGAACATGTACAATGCAATAATTTGAATGATGGAGTGTGTAGGCAAAACAATACAATTACCCAAAGATAGAAAATTTGGAACACGTAGAATGCAGCTTGGAACATGTACAATGCAATAATTTGGATATAATTGGAGTGTGTAGGCAAAACAATACAATTACCCAAAGATAGAAATTTTGGAACACGTAGAATGCAGCTTGGAACATATACAATGCAATAACTTAAATAATGGGAGTGTGAAGTCAAAACAATACAATTACCCAAAGATAGAAATTTTGGTACACGTAGAATGCAGCTTGGAACATATACAATGCAATAACTTAAATAATGGGAGTGTGTAGTCAAAATAATACAATTACTTAAAGATATATTTGGAACACGTAGAATGCAGCTTGGAACATGTACAATGCAATAATTTGAATGATGGGAGTGTGTAGGCAAAACAATACAATTACCCAAAGATAGAAATTTTGGTACACGTAGAATGCAGCTTGGAACATATACAATGCAATAACTTAAATAATGGGAGTGTGAAGTCAAAACAATACAATTACCCAAAGATAGAAATTTTAGTACACGTATAGAATGCAGCTTGGAACATATACAATGCAATAACTTAAATAATGGGAGTGTGTAGTCAAAATAATACAATTACCCAAAGATAGAAAATTTGGAACACGTAGAATGCAGCTTGGAACATGTACAATGCAATAATTTGGATGATGGGAGTGTGTAGGCAAAACAATACAATTACCCAAAGATAGAAATTTTGGTACACGTAGAATGCAGCTTGGAACATATACAATGCAATAACTTAAATAATGGGAGTGTGTAGTCAAAATAATACAATTACCCAAAGATATATTTGGAACACGTAGAATGCAGCTTGGAACATGTACAATGCAATAATTTGAATGATGGAGTGTGTAGGCAAAACAATACAATTACCCAAAGATAGAAAATTTGGAACACGTAGAATGCAGCTTGGAACATGTACAATGCAATAATTTGGATATGATTGGAGTGTGTAGGCAAAACAACACAATTACCCAAAGATAGAAATTTTGGTACACGTAGAATGCAGCTTGGAACATATACAATGCAATAACTTAAATAATTGGAGTGTGTAGTCAAAACAATACAATTACCGAAAGATAGAAATTTTGAAACACGTAGAATGCAGCTTGGAACATGTACAATGCAATTACTTGATTGATGCAAACAATGCAACCATGACAAGGATATAAATTTGGGACACGCAAAATGCAGTTTGGAACAGGTTAGATGCAACAACTTATATTGATGCAAGTATGAAGTCACAACAGTACAATACAAATTTAGAAATGCACTAACTTAATTGATGCAAGTATAGATGCAATTAATGTATTCAAAACAATAAAAGTGTAGTGAAATATACATATATTCTCTTGCTTGAATCAGTAGTGCAGATGTGCTGTCATAGCCTAGATAGATATGCATGCACAGCGTGTACGGACAGTACACACGCCGTGTCGGCACAAGCATAATGCATATTCATTAGGGGGCGTCAACATTTCCTTTACGTAGTGACGTGCGCAAACCTCTACAGGTTCCAAAAGATTGCCTACCTACTTTCTAGTTCAGATCGATGCAAGCTGTGGACGTTTAATAGATGTAATTTCATTTTTTATCGGAGACTATAATTGATATCTTACACAGAATTTTTATAGCAATTGAAGAAAGTTTGAACATGGGGTCTTTCTCTTCCAAGATCACCATAGAAAAAGTGAGGAACTGCAATTAGTAATTAGAGAGACGAATGTGCATTAGGAATTCAGGGAAACTGTTTACTGGTAGATAAAGTCAGTATTCTTAAAAACTCTGATTCATGAAGTGGTCCAAGTTGTCTGTTTTCTGTTTTATTTGCAAATAACATCATAGTCTTCGATATGTGGAGGGAAGGCACATTCATTTAGGATGCTCTGACTTATATACATGCATAATGCTCTGGTGACAATTGCTCCAGACTTTATGTTTTCGCGAGACAGAGGATTAGGTATTAGGGTTATGGTTGGAGTTAGGGTTGAGGTTAGGTTTGTGATTGGGTTTTAGGATTAGGGTTAGGCATAGTGTTGGATCCAGGGTGGAAGTTAAGACATCAAACCAGTGGAGGCAAATGACCTCAAAGCGATTTGTCGCCGGAGCGTGGTACAGTACAAGCTTCATGGATGAACTGATGATAAGCCCTGATTGAGTTGATCCCCTCTCTCTCTCTCTGTTTACATTCTCAACATACTGAGATGGAAACAAAATATGGTGTTCAAGTGGTGTTTAAAGAGAAGGTTGAGTTCTTGTAAGAGGTGAAAAATAATTTGTGAGCGTTGTATTATGTATTATGTATTATTTATCATTGTATTATGCAAGTGTAGAAGAATATCAGATAAAAAATGTTCCCTGAAAAGCATGGCTCTTCAACCTTTTCTGATCGATATCACAATGCAATCGCATGACTAGAACTCAATTTCATCTTTAAAGGTGTTCATGATTTCTGGAATGAGTTTACCACATCATAGATGAATGAGCCATTATATGTGTGGAGGTCCTTCATACAGGCACACAATATCATGAGCTGCATTTACACCACAAGCAAAAATGGTTTCTTTTTCTCACACTACTGACAAATACCATACAAAATTACAAATTTTTAAAAAATTGAAAAATCCACAAATTTCACAAATTTGTGAAGTGTAAATGCTTGCCCTCAAAACATTCCGGCTTTTGGTCACATGATTCTCCTTGCTTCTATGCGCTTTGGTCGCTTGTAACTGGTAAAGTGCATTTTAACAAACAGTTGTTATTGTTATTACGATCATGTGGTGTCCGCTCTTCAGTAAATTAATTTGATTGAGGCTATTCCATTTATCGTTCCAGAAAGGGGTGGAGCAATTCTGCTGCCGAGGACGACCAGAACCCCATCCAGCACGAGCCAACCGAGGTCAAGATGTCGAAACCAAAGAGCCAACAGCTCCCTCTACACAAGGTCATCATGGTGGGGAGTGGAGGGGTCGGCAAGTCGGCGCTGACCTTACAGTTCATGTACGATGAGGTAAGAACCTGGCGTTACGGGACATGTCGTCTATTTGGAGCCAGAAGGCAGTAAAGTCATAGAATTTTTACGAAGAGTTAACAGCTTTCTGGCTCCAAAGAGACAATGTTGAAATGTCTATGGGGAAAGTCAACACATACAGTAACAGGTAGGGTCATAGATGTTCTACAAATTCTAGATGGAATCTGAACACTTTCTGTTCAGACTCATATTTACCAAAGTGGGCTAGCCCCACCTATAGTACGGGGTTAGCTGGCCCTGCAAAATAGCAGGGCCAACCCCGCAATTGTGGTGCTAACTCCTGCTAACTCCGCAATTGCTGTGCCAAGCAAGTGAATGAGAACAGAAACGAAAAATAGTCCGGTACTACTCAATGGAGCGTATCGCAGCTGGCCAGATGCGAAGTAACGAGCCCACTGTCCAATCATAACATTCGCGATATCCGGGGCTAACGAATCGCCGTGAGGACAGCGTGAATTTTCTTATTCCGGAATAGGCGCTAGTACGGGACTAAAAATAGCATGTGTGAAAAGCCAAAAAAGTTAGTTCGGGGTTAAGGATAGTACGGGCTAAGCAAAGTACTGGGTTAAGCAAAACCAGTGTGAAAAGAGTATTAGGCTGCGTTTATGCTTGATTTTGAAGGTAGAATGAGCGATCTGAAACGCACATCGTAAACGCTCATCGTAATCGCAGTTCCACGGTGTACTGTTTATGCTCACTTCTCTGGCTCCTCCAGGCAATTCTCCCTGTGTGGCCTTAATTGGCCTAGCAGCTGGATTCGCAAACCTGCACCGTGCATGCTACGTAGACCCACTAGAGGTCAGTGCGTTGACCCTATTTAAACGCGTTTACAAATTGTAAACGCATCTTTTTGTGAGTTTACGATCGGCGATCGTGATCGCCGTTTTTCGGTGATTCTACAAAAGTGAGCATGGACGCAACCGTGTTTTAAACTAAACGCATAACAGATGCCTGATTCTGGCCAGAAAAAGTGAAGCATAAACACGCCCTTAGACTCATAACATCATTTCCTTGACAATTGTTTTGATGTGGAATGTATATGTCCTCTGTAATTTATTCATCAACAACCTGATTAGCATGCAGTTATTATTGATGCTTGAGGTTTGAGGCTTGAGGCTTGTACATGCTGCTTGAATATGAGTTTGGAGAAGGAAATGAGAAGTAATGTAATTACCCATCATAACCACATGTGAAAGTGAAAAAAAAAAATATGCACAACTTGAATTCTATTTAATTGAATTTGCAGTGTACATTCTGCTTTCTTAAATTGTATGCAGGATGTTTAGTTATTCATATCATCTGCACATGGAGTGAATCCGGTAGGAATGTAATCAAATTAATAAATGCATTGTTAAAGTGCCTCATTGCAAATTATTTAATTTGATATAATATATTAGTTGTTGCTAGGTAGGACATACATTAAAGCTTGTCATACCTAACAACTCGGAATGTATGCAATTCACATTCTGACCATTGAAATACAATTATTTGTAACAGGTGAATGAAATGATTTGTAACGAGCCACTTAAACAAAGATATGTGCATTAGATTTGATTACATTACAAACATGGCCCATAATTGCCATGTAGCTGTGCATTTCAATGTGATGTAAATTTGCACATTGTCAGAATATAGATTTGTGCACATCCTTTTTGTGTGTGTCCCGTTCTTTGTCATTCAAACTCACTCAAGAATTGTCAATCGGTGTACACTATCACAATCACACAATCATACAATCATACAATCTGAAACAATTATACATTACTAACAATTCAAGAATTGTCCATTTAATAGTGTACTTTCACAATAACACAATCATACAATCTGTCACAATCACACATTATTAACAATTCAAGAATTGTCCATCAATATATTCTCTTTCACATTAATAAGCAAACAAAGCTTGAGGGTACTCTTTTTATTGGCATTGCATTATGAATTTTAATGAAATTTGGCTTTATTGCTCTATTAAATTACAATTCAAAGTTTGTATTGTTTCTTAAAGTTAAAGAATTTGTGATTCCATTGAATCTAAATACATTAAACATAGGGTTAAAAAAAAAATGGATACTGATTGTTTTGAAGTATCCACTTTAAAAGATAAAGCTTTTAAAAGTTAAAACTTTTAGAAATAAGAAGAAAGTGTCACAAGCATTAAATACTACATCAGGATGTCTTAATTCAAAATCATGGCATGATAGTTTTCTCCTTTCAGAAATAATAACATTTTACATTGCCTAAGTGATTAACTATTTTGACATTACAACCTTATTATTTATGCCTTTCACTGAGCAAGATGCACAAATGATTTTCTAATGGACAGCCTATTCCCAACCACAATCTCATGTTAGTATAATTTGATTTCTAGTAATAAAATTGTCCTGTGTTAGCGCTTCAATTGAATGACAAGACCTTGGGCTTGTTGAATTAATAAGGGTACAGACCTGCGTGTGTGTGTGTGTGTGTGCGTGTGTGTGTGTGTGTGTGTGTGAGTTATTGTTGCATGGGTTGGAGGGGTGGAGGGGGGGGGGGGAAGCATACAGGCAAAATGTGAAAATGAAAGGAGTTCTTGGTGTACATTATTGTTAATATCTCTTATTTGTAGTGATCATGTTCAATTTGGTAACTAAACTTTTTTCCCTTTTTTTATGATTAGGGCAAGCAAATTTATGTTGATCTTGTGGTGCAAAGGTGCAGTTAAAATCAGTATATTATTTTCTTATGCCATGGGAGCCCTTTATACATGTAGATGTTCTATGAATTGAGTGGAAGTTAAATTGTATATTTCTATGGGGCAATATATATTTTTACAAATAACCCAAGTGTTATGAAGTGATTAAGTTTACTTAAAATCCTAGGCACGCGAACACTATATCGCGCCTTTGGATGTTTTTGAAACAGATATATGGCGCCATACAAATGCTATGAATCATCATCATCATCGTAAGGCTTTCCAGAGCCACATTAACATGAATAAAGGACAGGTGTAGTTAGGTCTGCATGTGGCGTATGTAGCATACTGTACTGACGACAATGCGAGTCCCCTACCCATCCCCCACCCCTCCCCCTCCTCCACAATCACAGACCCATCCTTTTTCCATTGTTCACACAACGGTGAACGATTGTGTCGAGTATGAGGCTCGTGGGGGTGATGTAATAAGACAAGATACATAGTTACCCCAAAAGAGAAAATGACACATATTTACGAAACTGAAATTAATATGTTTATGGTCACAGATGCATTTGTTTAACCATCTCACCCTCCTCCCCCACCCTCCCATTGACTTACCTTATTTCCATTTTTCACACACCAGTAAACATTCTTTTCTTTTACTGGAGTATGATAATGATAAACGGTAATTGGATGAGATAAGTGCTGTACATATGTACACAGAAGCACACACATATATACATGGATATATATATATGTGTAGGGTACCGTACTGAATTTATGTTAACATGTATGGTGACAGATGTGTATTTTGTTCCCCTTCCCTCCTCACCCCCCCCCCCCCCCCCCCTCCCCCTCATCTATCCACCCTATTTCCTTTGTCCACACTCCAGTAAACATTGTAGTGTGGTGTGATGGTACTGAATAGACAGGATATTACGTAAGTAGGATACTGAAATTTGTTTATGGTCACAGGTGCACATCCCCCTCACCCCCTGCCCCCTCCCTCTCCCCCCCCCCCCCCTCCCTTTTCCCATTGACCCATCCTATTTCCTCAGTTCACACACCAGTAAACATTGTGTTGCGGAGTGTGATGTAATGAAACGAGATAGGCAGCTAGATTATGTAAAGCCCTAATGACTCATCACACCCGCGAGGGGATTATGAAGCGACTCGCTTGCTGCAGGGGGTTAACCAGCCTTTTGAAATGGAAACTGCACCTGTACCTAAAACATGCATGTATTGAGATGAAAATAATATTAAGTTTTGGTCATGGAAACATTTCTACAGAAACTGTTTGGAGGTCACACTTAATCGTATATAAGTTTATGAGGAATTCTTGTATCGAGTGTAGCAGCACTCATCACACTTGGTGTGAGATTAATAGGCAAGGGGTTATCTTGTCTTATGAACAAAAGACATTCTTAATCATGTATTATTGATTGGAAATTCTTGTAATAGTGGCACTCATCATGTGATGCTTCACTTGCTGCACAGGGTTAAAAAGTCTTTCGAAACACAGAAAGCACCTGATAAATTGCATTTCAATTTTAATTCTGGAATTTCATTATTCCCATGAAGGGCCCTTTTACAGTAAAGAAAATCTTGATTTCATTCAAAATGTGAAAATAAATATATATATTTTTTAAACCCACATACATATATGACAATACAGTCAAACCTGTCTATAGCGACTACCCAAGGGAAGCACAAAAAGTGGCCTTTGCAGACAGGTGGTCTTTGTAGACAGGTTCCACTAGTACATGATTCAATGAGAAACCATTTTCAAGGGAAACGACAAATGTGGCCTTTGTAGACAGGTGGTCACTAAAGCAGGTTTGACTGTATAAGAATGTAAGACATTACAGTATATTTTATGTACACGCGCAATTTTTCAAAAAGGGGGTGGGGCACAGAAAAACAATATTATTACTGCACATTGTTGACTCAAGTTGGATACTAGTGATATCCCATGGAAGAGACTTGTGCTGTTGTGCATTATTGATGCCTAATGAATCATGCACGGCATGTCCAGAACTCTTGCTGTGCTTTTTCTATGCAAGTGTTGACGATGGGGAAGAGTAAGTGAGAAAGAGAGAGAGAGAGAGAGAGAGAGAGAGAGAGAAAGAGACAGAGAAAGAGACAGGAGAGGGGGGGGGGGGGGTAGGGTCCGGTGGGGAGGGGCTATGGAGTGAGAAGTACATGGAGTTCTCTATTGATCTAAGAGATGATACAAGTAGGCACCTGTTTAAAGGTGAAGTCGTAATTAATGGAAGGTTGAAAAGTCCGGACAAAAATAGTGTGCATGCCTTTTAAAAATGTGAATATGGATGAGCTAGTAACATCCGTTGTTGTTCAATACTGACTTATAGATGGTCAAAAAAATCAGGATAGGAATATGGAATACAATATGTACATGTACATAGGCGTATGGGCACATTTTTTTAAGAGGAGGGGGGGGGGGGCTTGTTGCTTACTTGAATAATAACAAAATAAAATAAAAATGGTGAGAATGATCTTTTGTCATCAAAATATAATATTTTTACACTTTTGTGCGGATGGTTTACAAGTAGAATATGTTAGTGATCAATTACTATAATTCTTGACAGGATAGACAGAAATAGAAAACATGTCTGTTGGTGTTTGAACCCGACTATGAAAATGTTGTTTTGATGCTCAGGGAAAAAAATACATGGGGGCTCGGGGCGAAGTTACCCCCGTAATGGCAAAAAAGAGCCCCCGAAAATCATCAAAGAGCCCCCATGCTGATTTATGGAAAGTCATAACATGAGGGTAAAAACAGTGCATTCCCCAACTCCTCAACCAACGTGAATATGGATGAACCAACAAGATTGACAATAATCAATAATGATGTAAAAATTAATGTATGGTCAGAAAGTTCATGCAAGAATATGCTTGCCGTTGGCCAATACTTGTTTAAAACATGAATGTAGATTGGCAAACATGTCTGGGGGTAATCAATGCTGATTTATAAATGTTATAGATGGGCAAACTTCCCTTTTTAACATACTGAATTTGAATTATGAAAGAAACTACATGAAAGCATGCCCCTGTACAATACATGTACCGTATGTACAATTTAGTTTCAAGGAAAGGCATTTTAGAGATTCCAACAGATATGAAAAAACGTCAAGAACTATTGATCTGTGAAGTGTACAGTATATTTTACAACACTGACTGTAGTGCAATCAATTTTGATTGGAGAATAGTGATGAGTAAGGCCAGGTTGTATGAAAACGAATGATGTGATGTGATAATGATTGCTGCAGGAATGCATTACTGAAGCTGATTGCACCAGGAATGCCCTTGATAAGTTTCATGCCAGTGTAAAGGTTCATTTAGACATGGCGCGGGAAACCGCCTTTAAAAAATGCTGCGGCAAAATGAAATTAAGTAAAGCTTAATGTGCATCACCAAATTTGTATTACAGTAATAGATGATAGAGAAGGTGTAGGACTAGGAGGCTTTGTTGCAGAAAGGTTATTTTTCTCTAATATGTTTGTCATACATTTACATATAAAGTGGTTCTATTTTTCTGTTCAGGGTTTTTATTTAAGCAGGGTTATGATGTCTTGTCTGAGTGGGGCTTGAAGATGGAGAGAGTACAATCCAACAGGGGATTCAATCATTCAGAGTATTTGCCTCCGCAGCTAGGAGAAGTGACGTCCATGACTCCTCCACTGCTCTATCCATTCACACGGAGAGCTGGATGGAGTGGGAGAGAGGTGGAGAATAGAAGGAGAGAGATAGAGTGGAGAGGGAAGACAAAATCTGAATGTATGGAGGGAGGGAGGAAGGGAGGAATAGAGGGAGGGAAAGAGATCTTTTGAGAGTGAAGAGAGAAGCTTCTGAATTGTGAAACATTAATTTTTATAGCATACCGCAACACAGAGCACAATTCGTGCACTACATCTATACAAAATTTACTTGTTCTAAGCCATTTTTTTAAAGGTAGCTAAGCTGCTGTGTGGAGTCTGTGGACGTAGTTTGAGGGTAATTCTAACTTAACCATACAAATTCTGATATTTTTGCTCACCGAAACCCTAGAGACCTACCAAGGGAATTGTTTTCATTTTTAAAAATTTGATCAGAGAATGCTACTGTCCAGTGATGCAACGATCTCTTGAGGCCCGGTTAAAACGGCTTCTTCTAAAGGCTCGCACGTACTCATCCGTACGTAGGCATCTCAAGGAGGAATAAATAATCTTCACATGGAAATATGATCTGAGCTCTTTTCAAAATGAATTCTTGCAGACTGTTTTCCCCCTCCCTGAAGATCGTGATGTCAGCGCTCTCGCCGACCCTCAATTGATTTCCGCAGGTCGTTGAGAGGGTTGCCGGATGAGGAACCATGTGCAAAGTCACACACTCTTTCATGGCGTCAGATAGAAGAAAGACATCGTTAACTCACTTGAAACTGTTTCATTTTCATTTGATGTGCAGTCCAATAGGCTTAATCCCATTTTGTCTCAGATTCAGCCTTTAATTGGTTAAACTTTGCTATATATTCCGTGTTGACAAATTTGTAAAAGAATAAAAGATTTGTACAATCTTTATACATGTTTGATGTCTTCTTGTTATTTTGAGTACCGGGAGTTTGAAGTCATCATCCCATTTTGAAAATATCTATGTCAATTTTGAGTGTAAATCAAATATTTTATCGGATTCATTCATGATGTTAGATATTGTGTTAATGATGCATGTTTTGATTGGTGTTGCTTTCAACATAAACTCAGGAAATGGTGGGCATTTCATAACATATTGATATGGTTGAGTTCTGTACGCAGAAACAACACCATTTTCCTTTTTGTTCGCTCTTCACTTTTGACCCACTCTTTACTCAGTTTGTTGAAGACTTCAAAACATGGAAAACATACAGTTACAGCAAGAAAGTTACAAAAGAAAGGAACAAGAAAAACCCTCACTATTCCAATACTTTAAGTATAAATGAACATCAGTATTTTTCAGAAGACACCATGTGCATACTGATATGGTCATTTTCTGTTGCCGACTCTAAGTTCTAACGATTCCCTCCTATTTTTCTCTCCCCCTCAGTTTGTCGAAGACTACGAACCGACGAAAGCAGACAGTTACCGTAAGAAAGTCACTGTAGACGGCGAAGAGGTTCAAATAGATATTCTAGACACGGCGGGCCAGGAGGATTATGCTGCAATAAGGGATAACTACTTCAGATCGGGAGAAGGATTTCTATGTGTCTTCAGTATAACAGAGCAAGAATCGTTTGCTACAACAACAGAATTCAGGTATTTAAACACATTGACATTATGTTACAGATGCAATTCTTATTCCTGTCAGGTTTTTTGGTATTTCGTTATTTTGTGCCTTTAACATAAATCACTGGTAGTAAAAGTGTTATGCTAGGCGCATACTACATGATGAATAATATAAATTTAGAATAGAAGTATAGGACTTAGGTACTTCCTTTAAATATTGCATGATTCTGATTCTGAATATAGCTATAGAAAATGATAGTCGAGCTTCCAGGTAGTTTGAAAAGCATTTGATTACATGATGCTTTCTGTACACTTATATTTGAATGAAATCTAATTCTGTTAGGGTTACAAAATACATGAAGTATTGAATTAAATTTCATGTCCTTCCGAAAACAATTGTAAAATGTTTGTTAAATGTAATTAGATGTTTCATATTACAATAATTGATAGCAAAAGATCTGCATGTCAATTCTACACATATGTATATTGCATGATTCAGAATATAGATAGCTATATAGAAAATGATAGTTGAGTCTCGAGGTAGTTGAAAAGCATTTGATACACATATGTATTCAATTGATTATTTTTTCTTTTAAATAAAATACACAGTTAATACATTTTATGCTAGATATTTCTCATTACAGATCCCCATAGCGTTTTACATTTTGCATCACCAGCACAGTGCATTATGGAACACAATCATGCACTGTGCATGGTGTTGGAGTTATTACACATTAGGTTCCTAATTGGCACTTTACTGCTGCTCATCATACCTTTGTCATTAGATGTAAAGCTCACCACTAGATGTGAAAAAACTCTATAGTAATTCCCCCATCTCCTGTCGATTAAATATTAACCAGTCATGAAATGGGAAATTGATATGAATATACTTTCCAATTTATCTCCATTCCCAGTTCCCCCTGTCCACTTCATGAATTATCCACAATCATTTTTCTGTGGCTTATCAATAACCGACCCATCCCTTGTTTATTAGTGGGACAGTCCTTACTATAGTCTAGTCCTATACTGAAATATGTTGTTACACTATAGTATACAGTAGATGCCTGTAGGATATACTTGTAGTTTCTCATTTTTTCCCAGTCCAAGGAAAATTTCACTGTAAAACATGAACTGACCATCTCCATTTATCTCATTTCCTATCTGTTAAAGAAGTAGACTATGCTTAAATATGAAATCAATCCAAATACACAAGGGCTCGGGGCAAAATAGCCCCCGAACTGCCCAAAAGAGCCCCCGAAAATCAGAAGAGAGCCCCTGTAAATTTGCATAGAGTTCAATGCAAATTTTTTTTTAGAGTGTTATTTTCATGCAGGCAAGCTTGAAAAGAAGCCCCCGAAAAATAAGTATTAATTTTTTCCCAGTGTATCTTTAAAAAGAACAATTCATCATTGAGTAACAACAAGTGATATCATTCTTACATTACTGTTTTGCATTGGCGTATTGCAATAAATGTAAACTCTATAATAATTACTCCAATACTAAAGGTTGAACCATTCCTTTAAAGTGGGTTTTCCCTCTCAGATTTCATATGGCTGTACGGTGTCTTTCATCGGTGTATCGAGTGGAGATAGAACTGGGCGTGATGAGATTAATTAATGGTCTTATCCGCAGTAAATGTCCCCTAAAGCTCTGGGGTAGCGGCCATCCCTTTTGATTGCATCGCATCAGCTAGGTTATCAACAATAGCAAAGATTTTGTTTTCATTAAAGGATTATAGGGGACTGAGAAGACTAAGCACAAAAAAGTATATGAATGGAATCTGTTTAATAGAGTCCTATGGTTTTCAATTCTAGAAAAATTAATGATTAGCTGATTGGTGCGTTTGCTTGGATGAAACAAACATGGAAGGGATTTTCCTAGAAATTTGTTCCTGTGGATATCGTCTCCGATCTCATTTAATTACTGCTACACAACACGTAGCTTATTTCAAGGGATTGAATTCATGCAAATGCATGGGGAATTTTTTGTATCAAGTTGCAGGGAATTACCTATAGAGGCCCCATTAATATTGCAGGAAAACCAATATGAAAAGCCATCATTATTTTGAACTACTACTACCACTTTAATACACAACTGGAAAACCCATGAAAATGGTTGGTGTTAGCTTATTCTGTGTTTTTAGTGATTTTTTTTTAGTGAAACATGAATTTGGACTAATACTAGCTATACTGTAAACGTGATATTTATAGATCATGACAGCTGTTATTGGAATAGATTTGAATTAACAAGCCTAGTTTTGATTGAACATCCTGGATTTCTCTTTGAAAATTCTTGAAGTAGTGCCACCCTCTCCCCATTACAGGCATGCCATCTTGATGTGGATGCCTCCTCCTCTAATTGTAGAGTTCACACTTGACCTAAATCCCTAAATCCGGTTTTTAAAAACACACGGAAGTGTCAGTGTGAACATGCCCGGGAAAGGCCAATATGTATGTAAATCGTGTGGATCCGCTTCTCCATGCATACTGTCCTAATTAAAGGGTGTTTATGGAGTATTCCCGCATTGATACAAGGAGATGATGAAAGGTAAACGAGCCTCCCATCAGGAAGACATTTCACTCCCAATCAATATCATCATTTTACATCCAACCCCAGAGACAGGAAAATAGATTTTCATTTTTGGGGTATTAAATATTGATCCCGGCGGTGTAAGAGCCGTAATGACAGAAACTTGTATTACATTCTAATTGATCTATAATGATTGATTTGGTATCAATCTTGCTTTGGATGAGTTTTCTCTTTCAGCTTTTATCACATCTCTCTCTCTCTGTCTATCTGTCTCTCTCTTCTCTCTCTCGTCCTCTTTCTCTCCATTGAATTGAAAGAGATCCTCTATTTCTAGGTGGATAAAAGACTCTCTCTCTCTCTCTCTCTCTATCTCTTCCTCTCTCTCACACACACAGTCATAGCATCAATCTGTGTAGGCTACTATTAATCTTTTAATAGCATTTCTTCTCTCTCACTTGTCCTGGTATATAATGTATATTTAAAAATTATTTGATTAATGTGTTCTGTTTATTGCTGCTCGATACTGTGACTAGCATCTTAACCTACATTCAGAATTATTTTCTAGATGATTTCATACAGGTTCCACTCCAAGAACTATGGGGTTTAAAATTTCTTTTTAACATAACATGGGTCGCTGTATTAAAGAGAAGGTTGAGTTCTGGGAAGAGATGAAAACTTGTTTGTAAGCGTTATCATTGTTATTATGCAAGTGTGGAAGAACATCGGATAAAAAATGTTCCCTGAAAAGCATGGCTCTTCAAAGGCCTTAATATTCTAAATATGGCATTTAACAGCATAAAAATCTGTCCCGATTTTTATGACACATGTTCGTGTAGTCCCATTTAGATATTTCTGTGTATAGTGCTTGTAACTTTACCAAGACTGGGCAAAATTTTGTATCAATTTGATGATTCCAGAACCTTGCAATGTGTATATGCTAGATGATCAACCCTTTCTGATCGATTCCACACCGTTTCTTTCACACTGCAATCACATGACCAGAACTCAACTTTATCTTTTAAGTTTATGACGAGTTGGCAACTATTCGCTCTGAAAAGCATCTTAAAGCTTATCTGTACTAGTTTATAGGAGGGATTAGACCACACTGCAAGGTCACTGGACAAGTGGTTATCTCATCAACTCAGCTCTCAATTAACATAAGAAAAAGAGGATCATGGGGGACCAATGGTCACCGATTAGGCATTGTTTTCTATATAGAGGGAACAAGTAGCTACCAGTAGGACAGTGTGGCTTTAAACTATGCGTGTCATTTATCCTCCGTTATCCAACCTGTTCCGTGCTTTGCTTTGCCTTGATTTCTCCAGGGAGCAGATTCTTCGAGTGAAGCACGATAAAACAGACGACCAGATCCCCTTCTTACTGGTGGGCAACAAATCAGACTTGGCAGACAAGCGGCAAGTGAGCGAGGAGGAAGCATCAGAAAGAGCAAAGACATGGAACGTACCCTACGTAGAAACGTCAGCCAAGACAAGAGAAAACGTGGATAAAGTAAGAACAGAGTGCAACAGCTATTAGTATTATTAAGAGATGATCCAACAAAACATTCTTACTTGGTAGGATTCCTCCATAAGACGTGAAGGTGTTTAAACTGGAAGTGTGTCGTGATGTGCGGCCACCAACTTAAGGTGCTTGTTTTAAGTTGGTTTTAAGTGCAGATTTAAAAACATTTAAGGAAGGTTGGGCTACAATAAGGGAGAAAGACTGTTCCAGTCCTTTACTGTTCTTGGGAAGAATGAGTATCCATTCTGGTTGAATTTGCTCTGGGTTTAGTTTTGTAAAAGACATGGTTAGGGTTAGGTTTGCAATAAGGTTTTATGTTAGATTTAGGGTTAGGGCTAGGCTTTGTGTTTTAGATCCATTAGTTGTTCATCATGGACTGATTGGGATTTGCAAAAAATACAGTGGTGTAGTGTTTCATAGATTGGATTTCTGGATTTCTGCTCCGAGTTCGAGAAAATGCAAAAAAATATATTAAAGAAATAATGATACTCCGAACACGTCAAAATTGTGTTTCACATTTGATTTCTTGAATCAGTAGCTCCTGGGTTCCAATCTCTGGCCCAATACTTTTCTGCCCTGTAAACAAGGCATTTTATCTCTTTGTATCTCTTTAGCTGGATGTAGTAAATGGGTACTGTAAACGCTGTTATTTTCGCGTGATTAATTTTTTGCACTGAGCGACCCCAAAACATATTTGCTGGTTCTTAAATTCGCGTTGAACGCAATTCAGCCCATTCAAAACATGTGTTACAATTAATGCTTATATTTATGCGAGTTCTAAAATTCACGCTTGCCAATCTTAGCGAGAAATCCGCAAAAATTAATACATGTATACCCCGAATATTTCTAATTTTACAGTATCTGGTTTAATAAACTTTCTTCTCTAACGTTGAGCGAAATGGATCGTCTGAAAGCCGGGGGAAAATTTCGAAAGTGAAGAGAAATATATTCAATAACTCATACCCCCTCTATACCCGAAGAAGTTAAGAGCTAAAGTGAGCTTCAGCGAGGCATACTTTCAGCTGGATTCTAATCATATTATCGATAATGAAATTCATCTGTTTCGAATGCTCTAATGAAATAATGAGACTAACTGGAGGGCACTCATTAACCAATTGGCAGCGTTGGGGCTTCGGGTGATGGCAAATTATGGTATTGCTAATTGAGAGTGTGGAAATAGATTTTTTTTCTCTGATTGGAATAATTCTTTGGCTGTCGGGATAGTTTTGATTGCCAAATTAAAGTCACCTGGCAATGTAGTATTTAGGAAACATGAAGTAAATATAGATACGCAGGTAGTTTATTTTTGGTTTAAAACCTTCCCTAACAATAAAATATAATGATTTTTTAACTGTAAAAGTGGGAGTTCGGTTATCATCCATGTTTTGTTACAGCAAAACTATAATTCTCTTAAAATCACACAATATACTGTAGGATTAACTTTAAAAGTTTAAATTTTGCATACAAAAAAAATCACATGCGAGCATTGTGGTATTATATTTCAATTTATAAAAAAAGGAAAAGCAGGAATACTTGCTCATATACATGTAGACCTTATTTACTGCATCCTTATGAAATGGCATAGAAAATTATGAAAATATATGTATCATCATGTATCTTTAAAATTAGGCCTACAAAACATAGTTAAAACATGAATAGCTCCCTTTGCTTTCTGATAAATAAACCTTTACAGAAGATGACAGGTTCATTTTTTGAAAATATGACATACTATTGATTGTTACTTTTCTTTGTTTTCTTTCTCTTTTCTGCTTCTAGGTCTTCTATGATTTGATGAGGAAAATCCGGGACCAAAAGGCGCTGGAGACACAAAAGCAGAACGGCAAGAAGGGCAAGAATAAAACGTCAGAGGGCAGACGAAAGAGAAAATGTATCATATTGTGAGGAAGAGAGGGAGGGGGCGAGGGAGGGAGGTAGACAGTCGGATTAACCAGACCATTTTTGTAATGGTCTATTTATTTCGCCTCTTTTTTATATAATATACATTGATATGATGTAAAATGCAAACGTAGGAGCCAGTCTATTTCACAGGCATTGCAAAGTTTCTATTGTGTTGTAGTAAGGACTCGTTCCCATATGACTCTGTAAACTGCCGTGACAAAATAAAAAAAACTACCCAGTATTTTGTGAATGGATGGCGATGGGGTATAACAAAAAAGTGACTTCATGCAACTAAAAGCCCCTAAGTGTACTCACATATTGATGTGATATAAGATACTTTAATATCTCGTTGTATTTTGCTACATTGGTTTTCTTTGTTTTGAGGTTGTTACACGTCACATAGGAACGAAGACTTGAGAGTTGTTTGGAATCGTCTGCAGGGTTTAGCACCTCACGATTCCTTGCAGACTTGGTGTTCTTTCTGATCAGAGGGCATGTCTTGCTGCAACGACATCACTTAACAGAGATACCATGCAGAGGAAATGAAATGAACAGTCTTTGCGTAAAAAGCTGGGGGGTGTTTCACGAAGATCCTTAGTTGAACTTATCTCTAAGTTGGACTTAACATTTATGGAAAGCCATTACCATCTATGGAAATATTTTGTAAAAGTTATGTTTAAAAGGCATAGAATGTTGATTCAAATCTTTCATATTTTCTATTATCAAGGAGATTTCATGTTCTTGATGTGGAATTTATAAAAAGTCTAAAATACTTGAATTTTCGCTTTTGAATATATTTTATTTTAAGGCTACAAATGGCTCTCCATAATTTTTAAGTCAAACTTAGAGTGAAGTTCAACTCAGGATCTTTGTAAAACACCCCCCTGGTTGTTCAGAACGAATTGGTTGATGGACAAAGCTCAGCAGAAACAAGAAAAGTAGTCTTGTCTGTAATCTGTATTAAAGAATAGTTGGTCACTGTGGCAGACTTTGGCTGTATTTCTCAGCCTCTGGTCAAGGAAGTTTACATTTTACCTCTTTGTCCTCTTTGGATTGAAATGCAAGACTAACATATCGTTTCTAGAGTCTATTTACGTACACATTGTATGTGTGACAAAATTGAGCTGTGGTGGGTCATCGTTTGTCCCATAAGTTGACCTAAGCAGAGAAGGAGTTAATGTTAAACCATACAAAGATACCCAAATTGCCATTTGACAGAAAACATATTCAGATTTATGGATATTTCTTTCCTGGGGACCTGCTGACAAGGTATTCCATTAACCTGATATTAATGAATGAACTACAATACTTGGAATCCAGTCGGCATACCGGTGCATTACTTGTTGCTATATTGGGCAAGCTTCAGGCAAGCTTTCAGGGTGTCAAGAACAACCTTTCATTAAAAAGTATGCGTACAATTTGAATATGGAAAACGGTCTGTGCCTCAGAAACTCCATTTTATTTGGATCTTACATTCTGTTCTGGGCTTTAATTTAAAAGTAAGACACTTATTCCTACCACGAAAAGAAACATCCATCGTGCCTGTGATATAGACTGTTTTAGTATATACATCAGGGTATATTCACAGCAATCACCAACCGTAAAAGCAGAAACTTTTATGTTCATGAAATGTTTGCGTACTAACTTCGTGGGTGGTTCAGATTCACAAAAGTTTCATGCCGCAAACTGATTGAATCACATGTACACAATATTAAGTTTTTGCAATTCACAGATGTTTCATGCCTTGAAAATGGCCTCCTTAATAGGCCTTAACAATTTGCAAAAGCTTAATGTTGTGAAAGTTTCTGGTTTACAATAGCTTTTCCCATGTGGATATCTAATTGTCAAGTAATGCATCTTTCAAAAGCATTTGTCTTCGTTCAAATTAACGTTCAAATTAACATGGTTGCGGTATATTAAAGTTTGATTGCATATCCTTATGTTACAGGCACACATAATGAAGTATACTTGATTTGTTTTTATACTTTAACAAGAGATAACATCATCAAGTTCAAGTCATGATTATTACATCATTTTTTCAAAAAAACATTTTCAGTAAATAGAACTTTGACATGTGATTAATAACCAGAGAGCTGTGAATACACTTTAATGTAACTTTTCTAACATAATCATTTATTCATATGATACTAACGAGAATGGAAATCTAAGGAAAATTATATACTGACAATTATTATATTCAATGTATGTAAATAATATAAATAGTTGAAATAGATCCTGAATATGTGGGTGTTGCATATATGTGCGAAACCCATCAAGCACTTTGGGGGAAGTCATGGTATGATGATGGCCTATGGCCTTTCTCTATCTTCTATTCATGCATTTTTGTGTCTTGTTAATGTTTATAAGAATGGTAAAGTTGACCTTTTTCATCATGTTTCGATGTAGTGTTCCGATTTCCAGGTCCGTACCAACATATTAGAGTTTATGAAGAAGAAATTGCCTGTAATGAATTTTCACCATGGAGTAGAATGGTGAATAATATGCAGCATAAGCACATTAGCATTGCTGCATACCAATTGTCATGAGCAATACAAGATTTTAAGTATGTGGGACCTGTGTAGTATAGTACGCTCCCATAGACTTTCATTGGTAGTTAGTGGTTTTCACTCATTCTATGACACCCTTAGAATCAGCCTAGGCTAGTATGCTTTTGTCTGGTAGTATAGATTACCCAAGTGTGACGTCATACTGGCCAAGTTGTCATGGTTACTGGTTCCAAACAATTTTGTGTTAAACAGTGGTGTTGTGATAACACTCCAGCCCAAAACAATGAATTTGCCCTGCTTCAGCCCATTGCTTGAACGTACGGTTTCATGCCGAACCTCATGCCGCAGGCTCTGCTGTTAAGAACCAGTATCCTGGACGACGAATGAATATGACGTTAGCACTTCGGTACTCCATTGGTCTGTAATGGTTTGTGTGCATACAACTAGAATACATTTTTTTGAGAGGTTTCTCATGGAATTTCTCAAATCAGAGAGTGCAAAACTAGATAATTTATTACTCACAAATTGTCACCATGCAATAGTTTTTTGTGCCTGTCTGGCAAATGTCATCACTTGTTTCTATACAGTAGTTAGCTGCATCAGGGCTTAGATTAGGAGAAAGAAGGATATGGGTAAAAGAGTGTTTTATGTAGTCATGGATTGATTGCCAATCTCCTAATATATCTTGATGGCACGTATCAAGAAGATAAAGCTCACAGATTGTTGCCTCGGTGCGAACCAGGCCATGTTTTGAGGTGTTGTTTTCTGCACACAAGCAAATGGAACATACATGTACATTTATAACTAGCAGGAAAGTTTGCATCGATCTTAACCCTTCGCCTACCGGAACCAAGTGGTCCCTGTGTTAAGCCTATGGGAATGAAAGAATTCAGTAGCCTGTGGGTTAAAAACGCTGGTTTATTGAGCACCATGCAGAAGGGCATAGTAGACACATGAAGACGCGTAGCTGAAGGGTGGTATTCATGTTAGGGCAAGAAGCACTGTGTTTATGTCTTATTTCACTACACACCATGTTTTTCTTACCTGTAATGTCTACCTACTTCAATTTCAATTTCAATTTATTTATGTTTTCAACGAAACATTACAAATCAATTATAAACATTTACAACAAAATAGAAATACATATTCGAAACAGAGGAGTCCACTGAGAAGCAATGCTTGTACAAGTGTGAACACCTCAAATGATACTTAGGAATAATGAGTAATTATGTATGTACACTCTGAGGAGAACCGATTGCTCTCTAGACTCTATCAAACTGCTTGTGTCCTCAGACACTCTTATCAAAACCAACATGAAATTGTACAAGAACACTGCCTGAATCACTTGGATATCAGCTCTTCCTAGAGCCTCTTTCATACCTAATAGGCTAATACAAACTTCATATACTAAACATAGGGATAATTTTGTGGTTGTTAACATTCTCATGTCTGACTTTTTACATGGGTTGCTGGCCTTGTGACATTCAACAAATTGCTCAGGGTTGGAAAACTCATATACAGTTGATTGCATAAAATTCAAATGAAACAATTTGTTAGTTAGCCAATGCACAGGCAACAGAGGGAAGACGTATATATTGTCTGACATGAGTTAAGGTGGTCAATAGTAACCAGGCAACTATCAGTTTAAGCCCACAGTATATGTTTTCCTTTTTTCAAATAAATAATTTATTTATGTTATTAGTAATATATTATTTATTTTTTCCTTGGGGGGGGGGGGGGTGGAAAATTGTCAATGCCATCTGTAAGAACATGAGTAATGTGTTGTCACATTTCAATGCTATTTGCATTTTCTATGGAAGTTGTCATTACTCTTTGTGCTGGAGGCTTAATTACTTTCAAGCTCAAAAAAATGTCCATATGTAACCTTTTGGCACTACATAGAGACAATTTGTTTATGGATATACTGATACTGTTTGTGTCTTTTATTTACTACCGGTATGTTCTAGTAGATGTCTTATTTGTTTTGAACAAAATAAAAAAATCACCTGTTTAGGAGAACTAGTATGATCGCAAAATTACTCTAGAACATGATTGAGATGTAGATACTTCCTTCTTTGCAAATGAACATTTATTACTGTACATGCATTTTATATACGTTTTAAATAGTTCAAGTTTGTTTTATGTATTATTGGAACATGCTTCCTTCTTCCATCATGAAATCTGTATCACATGTGTACATCTTCTGAATATTCATGTCACGTTGCTCGTATTTCTGTATAAATTGATAACTTCATAATTGTAGTTACCATGTTTGTTTATATATTTCCTTGTATGTATCTATCTATGTATATAGTTCAACATAGCCTTATCTTGCATGATCATTACTTTCAATCAGAGTAAGCATACAAAACTGTGTATAATTGAGCTTCATCCCGTTTTTGGTCAGTCTACTTTTAATTTGTAAATGAACCATTTAGAATTCTTTATTCTCTCATACCGGTACTTTTCATCTGTCTAGACCAGACATGAATGTGTGAATAATTAGAATTAGATTCAAGAAGATATACATGTACCGAAACTCTGAAAGAGAAAATCACCATCTGATTTTTGGAAGTTATACAAGTTGTACGAGTGACGTGAAAGTCCTGTAATGCACGCCTTAATACAACTCATTGTCAGGAGCATACGTTACTTACATCTTGTGACAATGATGATGTTATTATAGAATAACAGTTTAATAGTTATCGACAATGGATTGGTCAATTCATTTTTGTAATGATTTAGCTTTCTCTTCATACGGCTTTGCTTTACCACATGCTCAATGAAAAATAAAAACCCAACTTAGAGTCAGTAATCGGAAGTCAGGTTTTAGAATAACCTAAAGAATCTAACCGAATAACTCGCAACTAAAATCAAATAACAGAAGTGTTTCCTTCTAGTTAATAATCAATTTTACTTTTGCGCAGTTATTCCCTTTGTGGTTTCAGGGGGGCGTTACACAAAACTTGTCATCAGTGACAAATGACAGTTGTTAAAAGTTACTGAAATCCTTGCTTCAGATTGGTTATCAGCAGATTTGTCACTGATTTTTGTAATTTGTCATTGAAAAAAGGCTTTGTGAAACGGGCCCCTGTTCTTTGTCTAGGATTTTTATATCAGGCTACAGTCGTTTAGTGTGTTTTTTTTCTTCTTATAAATAGGAAATAAAGTATTCAAGAATTTAGGTGTGAAATCATCAATGATTTTCTAACCGAAGAACTGAGATGTCAAGATTCTTGAAGTAGTTTTCCTTTGTATACAGGTGGTCACTTTCAATTATGCACTCATTGATATTTTGTAATAATGTTCATGTAATTATACTTTTGAAATCATACAAATATGTGCATTTATGAATTATTTAGGAATATTTCTTTCATTATTCTATCCTAATGTGATATGCTAATCATTTTGAGAAAAAAAATAATAAAAAAATACAGAAGTAACAATTAAATTTGATGTGTTTTGGTGTGTGCTTTGGGCCATTAACATTTTTTTTTTTAATATTAAAATTTGTAGCTTCAACATTTCATGATCACCATCATTAGAGGTTTAAAAAAAAAAAAAGTGTACAGCCCTTTTCAACGGATCCAAATATCTCGAAATCTATGGATGGCTTTTAAAATAAAATTTTTTTTTACTGTTTTTTAAGAAAAAAAATGTTTAATGAATAAAAAAAGAAGAAAAGATTTCCGACCGACCGACCCACGTTTTGGGACCTAAAGGGCAATATACTATCTTTTTTCTTAGGCCTTATGATAATCGTCTCAAATTTTATCATCATTTATCTACAAATCATCACCACCCTCGATCCTCCTCCTCAGTTCATTAATCCATACATATACCGGTACATATATCTGCATTATCGCAGAATAATACATCTGATACATCTGATACATCTTGTTCTAACATACACACAAATACACTAAAGAGGAACCAATGCAAGGCATTCTTTTTAGTGAAAGCGCCACTTTTAATAGAAATAATTCAAAACACCACCACAAATAACACAATTCAATGTTACATTATTGTAGGATCAAAAGGTAATCCATTGTCTTAGTCACTGACGCAAATCTGTTGAAAAAGATTTCTTCTTGTTCTACATCTAAACTCATCATTTTGGTTTGTTTTTGTTTGGGTTTTCCTCTTTTTATTAATTAATTAATTTTTTGTTTCTTCTTTTTTTTCTGGGGGGGGGGGGGTTTGTTCTGGGGTGTATTTATAAACAATGTCAAAGATAAGGATGAATGGAAAAAGGATCTTTCTCTTTTTACCCCTGACCAATTGGCCATGACCAACACAGTGGATTACCTTTAATAATGTTGGATACAAGTTGATATTATAGTTTAAACATGCATTTTCCACAGACTCTTGCCAGGATAATATCGAGCAAGAGATACATGTAACACCAGTCACTGATTCAAATATCATTTACATATTTTTTTTTGCAACAGCTTCAAAAATCCTATTCAGAACAACATCATGAGGAAACGAGCTGTATCGATCAAGGCAAAAGTGCCGATAAAACCAATATAAACCTTTGCAATATTCAATGCAGTAAAATGTTAACAACCTTGTAAGTCCCATTTTACAGAGTTTTAAATATCTTATCAACACAAGGTGACCTTCAAAGTCTAAAAAATACAAGTCCTATCGACCAGTTCCACTACATGTACTACTCCAAGGCCCTGTTGCACTTTACCATTGATGGTAACGACCATGGAAACCTTGATTTTGATTGGCTGTTGAGCACCGTTACCATGGTAGTTGCAATTGTTGGCAAATTTAAGTTACCATCAATGCTAAGTTTTATGCAACGGGGGCCTGGTAACCTCTTGGATATCATAGATTATATAAACTTTCGTACAAATAAAAGAAGCATACGTTTTACGTACAAAACAAAGCATTGTTAGCATATTGCCATAAAATCTTAGAACATTTGGAAGAAATACAAAATAAGTAAATTCTATTGATTTTGTAACATATTTCAAACAGAAAAATTTAAGCTTATCTATCATGACTTATGGTAAAGAAAAAGAAAAGTACATAATACAATCGATCTGAACTGTTGATCATAGTGCAGTAAGTAATACAAAAAAATGTATTTAACAAACAAACGCTGGAAATGACATTCACTGAAACAACAAGTTCTTTTGCTCCACAATTGATTTGTATACAATGACATACATTTTCTTAGCTTTACATGCTCATTATACTTGGTTTTTTTACTTTTTTACTCATTATTCATTCGTAATAATGGATATTCAGTGTCAATTACATTTAAATCTAAATCTAAAACTTAATTTTCTCTTATTGCCAGAACCATCACTCAAGATTTATCTGAAATGAATAATAACAATAATAATAATAATTGTGATAACAACAACATTAAGAATAATTATAACATTGGATTCAATGTAGTACCACAGTTTTAGCTCAGTAACAATCAAACACTTAGAGCATTTAAGGTATTCCCTCCCAACCGGTACCCATCCATTATCTGCACCTGGATTTAGAGTGGCAACTGCAAGAAAATGCCTTTGATACGGACTTAACAAGCACCGAGGAAGAAAAAGAACCCTAAACCACTTGATTACAAATAGATGTTTAAAACAACACATGTACATACATTAGACAGCATTTCATAGAAGAAATGATATGCTTTGCTTTGGAAATTAAATTTCACGCCATAATATATACATGTATGATGATATACAATATAACACACAAACAAACAAGCAAGCCGTTTTACAGCTACCAACTTTTGCTAAGCTGAAATTCACAAGATATTGGCAATTTTGCCCCATATTTCATTTGAGCATTTACTTTGAGCCATTCCATTTAATATATGGATGGGCTTCCTAATTCCATGAAAACTAAGATATACCAAGCACTAAAAAGACAATTCAACATGTAGTGGATGTACTTCATATATTTAACACAAAGTTCAGTGTTTTTTACCCACCTCAAGTCATCAACATATTATGTTATATCAGAGTTTTTACTATCAAAATTCCCCATGTACATCATGTTCAAAGAAGTTTCAAGCCTTTCTTTTTTATAACTTGAAAAATTGTTTCAGAAACAAATTTCCTCTTATCCCATGTATTTAAATACGACAGTGCAAATACATTGTTTGTTTTTGCTATGGAATCATGCTACATACTGCAATAAAGTAAACATTCATACATACAGCATATATACATGTACATATATGATAAATACAGTTGTTTGTATAAAAGCAAATATAATAGATAACAAATTTCAACTAAAAAAGGAATACATACAAACAAGACATTGGCAAAAGTAAATCACACAAAAAATATGCTTAACCAGGATACTTTTAGGAGTCTTTTAGGGGAAGAGTCCCTTCATATTAATGCCACCAATTAAGACAGATTCCCATTGTATTATAGCATAACTTTATAATTGTGATAATAATATTAATAATATCTCCTATATTAGACTAGGCATGCTCCCTTCATAAACTTTAAAATACTTTAAATGTACTTGAACTTATTCATTAAATAACAACTATGCAATTTTATTTCAGTCATACAAACAAAATATCAATTTTACACTACACTTTATACCTTACTTTATTCAAACTATGTTTGGAAAATAAAGCAAGATATTAAAAGTTAAGTATTTTATACAAATTACATTTAAAAGTACACTCTATTAGACCAATGATGTCAATCAAGCACAGCGCAAGGTTGACATTTTTATTAATATTTTTAACAATTTTTTTTTTCTTCTTGATAGCCTATTCTACGTTCCTATCAAAAGTCATTCAAAGGGAGGGATTAATATGATCTCGATGTGAACTGAAAACAATATGCTTGCTTTAATTGGCTTTGTCTTAAGCAAAGCAGCATGCTATGCCATTAATTAATGTGTTCTTATCTAATCTTATCTCTACATTTTGAGTAAAATGGTTGATAGAATGTGAAAAAAGCCTCTTCTACATCCTACGACCCAGAAATATACTCACTTTTCATCACTTTGTAAGCTCAAAAGGAAAAATTAGCCAGTAATTTGTGCTACATGAAGCTTTGTGAATTTTGCAAGTAATTCAGATTCTTGAAAGTTTCATGCCACAAAATGATTGAAGTGACACAACAATGAATGTTTGCTCTTTGTAAAGTTTCTTTCTGCAAAAATGGCCATCATTTACAAAATCAGGAAAATGTTATGTTACAATTTCTTTTTTTTTTTTCTTTTTTTTTGGGGGGGGGGGGGGATTTATGGTAGTCCAATTTGGGCTTGTAGCAGACACATGAGCAAGGATACATTTAGTTTTAGAGCATTATATTTCATCTTCCTCCATTACAAAGAACATTTACAGATAAAGAAATGGCAATTTACAAATGTATCTATTATTGTTATATACGTGATAGAGTGAAGCTGAAACTCTTAATCACGCTGTAAAAGGCATTTTCTTATTTAGACCATAGGCCTGTCTTCATCAGCTCAAGTTTGCCAAATAACCTGCTATTTGAACAATCCCAATCGCAAATTATCCAGCTTAATTGTGTCTTCATCAGCCCGCAGTTGCAATTAGTGGGATATTTGATCAAGAAAAAATCCAGAGAAAATTTGGTCTTGTTTCCTAAATATCCCGCTATTTAGGAAATAGTGGGCTTATTTGCGCCCGTCTGAGCTAGATTGTGATGAGCCGATCTGTCTGGTGAAGACGCAATTTCTAGCTTCGTGATAATAGCCCGAGTCTGAAACTAACAGGTTTTTTGGCACACTTGAGCTGATGAAGACAGGCCTTATACGCCTTGGTCTGATTACAATCATATCTACGGCACAAAGTTAGCAATATAATTAGCCACACATTTATCAATATTCATCTGTCACACATCAAGTTCATGTTCAAGAAAATATCATTGATTATTCATTCAGTTACTCTTAGACAAGTTTTTGAGCCGCTTTTTACAAATGCACTAAACTTTCTGATTTTGTCTGAAGAAAAAAAATTCATACGATGAATAGCTTTAAATTCGGATATACAAAAGCTTTTCATCATACCGTATGCTAATGTAGTATAAGGCGAGAATGAACAGAAAGCCAAAATCAAGCTATATATAATTTTTGCATGCTTTATTTTTCTTTTCTCTTTTACATAGTTTGGGTAGTCTTAATTTAAAACTAGGGCAAGCGAGGCATAAGAATTTTTTTTTTTTCTAATTGTGTTTGGCAAGTAAACTCAGTATTTGTGTTGAGCCTTTATACACCCATATGCTACAACAGCCCTGATTTGTGGCATCAGCTACCTGCCGAACATAATCTAGACTGATCTAGAGGTAAGCAGGAGTCCTAACAGATGCAAACACACACAAGTTTGAACATAGGGATACATTCACTGTACCAAGATCAGTTGGCTGAAGGGGGGTGGGGGCATACAAAATGGGGATATTTCCATTAAATCCTGATTAGAATGCATCCGTATTGCAGTTTGGGCCTTGTAGCTTGACATATTTTTAATCTAGCTTGTCATATCTTGAAAAAGTGAGAGCCTTGACACTTCATCTGCTATCCTTGATCAGCGGCTTTACTAGCTGCTGAACATCAAGCCTGTAAGCACAAGTGGCTTGTAGAGCCAACCTGTTTCAAAGAGAGAGCCGGAGAGAGAGAGATAAAGAGAGAGAGGGGAGTACAAAGAAGAAAACTTGTAAAACAGATCATATTTTGTAAACATGCATGTAAAATTGGAAAATTGCACATTCCCTCATACTATTTCCTCTTAAAATCAATGAATTCAGAGTCAAAATGGTCGATAACCATCATCATTTGATCTCTTTTATGGCATTTTTTTAAATAGTAGGAAAAGAATATCATGTCAGTCTTTCACCCAACTCCCTCTCTTCCTCACCTGTATGAAATATTTGGTGAAACTTCCACTCATGACCTGCCGCTTTACCTTTTATTCTTCAAAATAATTACTGGTAGATGTTTTTTCACTCATACAAAATATAACGTAATATATGTTCATATGAACTAGTTTTCACTGTACCAATCTATTGCAAGAGAAATGAGTGCTGTCAAGCTTGGTAGCAATCATTACTTTGTGCTAATATAAAAAAACAAGGGAAACGCTCTCGGCGGTCTCGCCTGCATATATAACGCAATTCAATATGATAAACCAGAACGTCAATGACGTAGCGCTCATCCGCATCTCGCAACAACAAATATCGTAAATTTTATGTGGTACACTTTTGAACTGGTCAAAAAATAAAAAATTTGATGCCCTGGAAGGGACATAATTTCATTTCATTTGCATAAAATACCATAAATAATCAATGGAGCAAAATCTCACAATTCTGTGTAGAAGTTTAGTGTTCCAAATTTAGCTCTACCAGATGAGGCAAACCAAATCAAAATCGGTCAAGAAATGAGGGAAAAGAAGCAATTTTTGTTATTTTTGGAATAAATTTGCATAAATTACCATAATTAATTAATGGGGAACAATTTCAAAATTCTGTGTAGAAGTTTAGTGTACCAAAGTTAGCTCTACGATATAAAGCAAACCAAATCGAAATCGGTCGAGAAATGAAGGAGAAATGAAGGAGAAGAAGCAAAGAGACAAAAACAAGACAAATGCAACTGCATCTCCTATATGCCTATACCCTAAATTCAGTATAGGAAATGGATGAAATTATTTGTGACATATCACAATGAAAAAAACCCCTATCAATGTCAACTGACGACTATGATCTTGACCTACTAGCCCCAAAATAGGATTGGATCATCTTCCTATACCGGTAGTAATTAGACACCATGTATAGATATTGCAATAGCAAGGCTAAAAACCTGTAATTTCAGAAATTGACCTTTGACCTACTTAACTTAAATCTAATGAGACTGTCTTATGTTGATACGTTCTATCACCAAGTTTGAGGCTAATACCTCTATAAATGGTTCTTGAGATATCGTGATAACAATGATAAAACCTGTAATTTCATAAATTGACCTCTGTGACCTTTGACCTATTTATCAAAAATCTGATCAGATTATCTTCCTGTGGTAAAACATATTATCACCAAGTTTGAGCCTCATATATATATATATATCTCTATTGGTTAGCGAGATATTGTGCCAATACCTGGAATTTTCCAAGTTGACATATGTGACCTTTGACCTACCGCGTAGTTACTCCAAAGTCTAATCAGATTGTCTTCTTATGGTGGTACATATTTTCATCTGGTTTGAAGTTCATATTTCAAATGGTTCTTGAGATATTGCGATAACGAGAAAGCGTAACGGACGTATGGACGGACAGACAGACAACCCGAAAACATACCGGTAATGCTCTGGCATCACCTTTGGTGTGCAGAGGCATGAAAATACTCACTTAGTTTTCTGTCTTTCTTATAGTGCCAGTGATAATAGCAAATGGGCTCAACAGGCGAGTATTCACTTGATCCAGTAGTACAGTGTGTGCATCTGGCACTGAGCTATCGTTATCCAATTGGGAGAAATAGACTTCAAAGTGCACAATAGCTTGTTTCCCTTTTTTTCTATTAGTGAGAAAGAATCAAAGAAATTATCAAAGATAAAAATGAACAATAATCAAAACTAGCATCATATAGATTATGTGTATCGTAGAAACTTATTCAGAAGCACTAAATTTGATATGCCAATTAGCCTATAGTTTTCGATAGATGCGATATTTGTTAACATTACAGCTTCATTCGCACTTGATGCATATACACACTCGACCAACATTAATCAATTCCCCCAGATACTTTCAATATAACTCGAGAACTAATTGATGACATTTTTTCATTTAAAAACCACAGTATGAAGAAATTTATTATGGTTTTCCCATATTATGATTGATTCTGTGTGAACCATTGTTTTCATGTTGGTAAGGAATTTGAAAGAATTGAATATAGTAGACCCACGGTACTCAACAAAAATCTGCAGTACATAATGAAATGCAAATTACATTTTTCAATGACTATGATGAAAAAATTACAACACTTAACGATAAAACGATATAATCAATTGTTTAAAATAATAAGTCAAAATCTGGGTAATTAAATTCTTCAAAATTTGCTTTTAGAATGAACAAATTTCATCAAATATTTTTGGAGTTATATCAGCCCATGCCAAAGGCAATATACTTTTTTTTGGTGGAGACCAGGGCCCTGGTGCATAAAACTTACCATTGATGGTAACTTTGCCATCAATGGCAACTACCATGGTAACAGGGCTCAACAGCCAATCAAAATCAAGTTTTCCATGGTAGTTACCATAGATAGCAAAGTTACCATCAATGGTAAGTTGTAAGCGGCGGGCCCTGGAGTATATAATAATAATAATAATAATAATAATAACATTTTATTTACCCAGGGTAGCCACTTCGGTTATGAAACTGCTCTTCCAGCGGGCCCTGCATAACATAAAATGTTATTACTACCCTTCTCCAATCTAATATGCTGAGCGCCTAGCTAGAAGGCAGAAGGTCCCATTGTTATACATTAAAGTTGATACTCTAAGACAATCCCAAATACTGAGATAATTACATAAATAGAAAGCTTTTAACCCCCATAATAACACCAAATGGTGTCCACCCGACAAAACAAGTTTAGAATAATGAATTTATTCGAGTAAACTCTACCAAAATATCTAAGTCTGAAACCCGGAAGTGCACGTAGAGTCGGGCCTCTATCCGTGACGTCACGAACGGGAGTCATGGGCTCAGTGAGAGTGAATGGCAGTGATATCCCTACGTAAATGCTATCCTGTCAGAGCTTAGATTTGTTGTTGTTAAGGAGTATATTTGATGGATTTTCTGTTTTCATTTGAATGAAGAATAACGAAGCAACATTTTCCAGTCGCTGATTTCTTTTTATATCCTTATATTCACCTATTTGGTAGAGATTTAAGACGAGTTTACTGCTTAGGAATTAAAGTTAAATCGTGCACTTATGAATAGGCGGATGCATTATATTGTCATCAGATGTACATGAGCAGTTTTGTAAAACGAATAGGTCTAGAACTATGATAGTACTTATCATAGATGTGTGTGCCTGCCTCAAAAAAGGATACAGTACCAGTTAAACATTTTATGTTGTAAAATATCAAACTTGAACGAGATCATGCAAGCGCGCTTCCTCTATAATATTTTGGCGAGTGATGCGGCTCTTGCATGAACGTTCGTGAAGCGAGCAGAATCGGGAGGTAAGACCAAACCGCTGCTCTAGGCGCTGCTTGCTTGTGATGGAACGTACGTGAGCTAGTTATATGTTTATCGGCAATTGCAAGAGAATGAAAGCGACGTTGCCAGCTAAGAAAAACAACTAACAAAGACTTGCTCCTGACTACCGGTGTCAGAATTGGTAGATGAAGGATGTTCAGGGCCAAGGAAGGCGAAAGACATGGGGAAAAGGAAGAAGAAACCATCGGGAGATCGCTGTAGTGTATGGTAATGAACTGTGCATGGGTAGACAGCTACTGTTCACTCCGTGCCTGGGCCGATTTCAACACCAAAACAAAAATTACATGGTGAAAATATCGACTAATAGCACATCGTTGGCATATATGTCATAATTTTTAAAAGGGGAATTGATATTAATACTATGAAGTACTAGGGGAAGGTAAAGAATGGTACATAGAATTATGATTTATTAGACTTTTCAGCCTTTGAAACAAAAATATGCAGAAAATCGTATCACTCTGCACATGTTTGCTATGGAACATCCGGGTACGTGAATATACTCTCTCCCGGACGTGAGGTCATAAATAGTAGACCAGCGCCGTGACTGATTTTCTATGCAAAGAGAGGCGGATATTTTAGACATTTCAATTGAGGATTTCGAGTAGACAGAATTTTTGTGTGATATACTAAGTAATTGAAAAACTTAAAAATAACATATACTTGCCGTAGGTAACAAATTAAGGGACATTTATTTGCTTAGAGTATCAACTTTAAGTCTTTGGTATGACTCGGCCGGGGTTCACACCCACGGCCTTCTGTTCATGAGGCGGGCGCTCTAACTACTGAGCCACCATGCCCGGTTAATATATGAAAAATGTGATAAAGTGGAGAATAAACCTTCCCCAACATGATAGAAGTAGTTGGTTAGAAAATTACTCACTCAAAATCAGTCACTTTCATGCCTTCATAGTAAGCCAGGTATACTGGGTCATTGTGCGCATAGAAACACATCACCTATAATTAAAAAAAAGAAAAGATATAGCAACAGATAAAGACTGGATCTCTTAAAAAAGAAAAAACATCAACTTTCCAAATAAAAGGAATTTTTTTCCCCCATTTGTAAGTTCCCCTTTCCAATCTTTGTTTCAATTTTAAGCATTCATTTCAGAGTTATTTATTGTAAGACTCTGGGATTGATTACATGGCAAGGCATTGTAACCATGGTCTCATGAAACCCTATCCCTGTATGTTTGACAACCAAGGCCAGACAACAATTGTAATCGGAGCAGATGTTTGGTTATATACAAGTAGAGGTGGTCCTTACCGCAGCAATGAATCTATTTTTAAATTTCGTGTAGGCCAGAGATGTGTCATTCTCCAATGCTGCAGTGTAGTTCTCAGTTGTCTCGACGATACCTTGGATAATAGCACCGTGAGTAGGGAGAACTGCAAATGAAAACATGAAAGAAAAAAAACTTTCAAATACATGTATCAGCAGTGACTATCATTTTTTCAACAACAAATTTTCTGCAAATTCTCAAACATATCAAGACTACACCAACAGTCCTTTTCAGGACTATATGTGACCTGCTATGGCAAAACCCAACACTTCATGGTAAAAATGAAAATTGAGTTCTTGGTGTCATTGGAAAGAGTAAGGTATGACCTTTAATATGATACCTCATTTAAAGAAATTGATTCAAATTTGACAAAGTTATTGTCATTTTTGTGATTTCAATCACCGGAAGTTAATTATGAGATATTGAGGTTTAAAGTTAAGAATTTGGTTCAATTTTCACACAAAAAACATGCACACATTCACTCCATAGCAACGGCATCAACCAAACAAGCTAAAGTCTTGTAATTTTTCAGGCATACTTGACACATACCCAACTTACATTTCTGTTAAAACCATTAGATTTGAATAAATATTAATAAAGTTATGATAATTTTTAAAAACAATAGAAAACAAAAGAATTTCAAAGTTTTTGTTATACTAGGCAAAGTTGTTGGGAAAACGATTCCACGGTTTATTATGTTTCATCAGTACAAAATTGTTCTCGTACACAAAATAATAGCAGGTTACATCAATGTTGCAATAATAAAATGTAATAATGCATTTTCTTAAAATTTATGCTTAATAATAGGCCTATTACAAAACCAGATGTAATAAAAATGATTTTTTTTTTTTTAAATATATAAAAAAAAAGATTGCAATAAAGTGAAATAACAAATTGCGTTGAACTTGAAACCCGACAGAATCTGTTTTTTAAATGATAATTACTGGAACACAAGAAGCGAGTTCAAAATGATTTATATTTTGTCATATTTAATAAAAGCTATGATAAAAAGCATTAGTCTTAATCAAGGCTATTTGAGATTAAAAAAAAAACAAAAAAACTTATAAGTCACTCGACAACAGATAACCTATAATACATGTATTGTAAAAAATATCCTGGTACATTAAGGAATGTACAATAAAGTAACAGTTGAGACAATTTGACAGAACTATTGTCTTCTTGAGATAGAGATTAATAATGCAAAAATATCAATTTCAGTCAATCAGTATCAGATATAAAATAATTATATTCTTTCATTATCAACGTAAAGAAAAAACAATAACGAATCCCATAAAAAATGCAATCTGACTAGTGACTACACTAATCATGAACTATTATGCATTAGTGCCCAAGGATTAATGATGTACAGTTTTGAATCTTTTGAGTTATCTCGTTTCATACAAAATTCACAGCCGAAGAGATCAATAGTATGTACATAGGATAGACATTGTTAATGTCAATCTAACAAAAACCTTTACAAATAGAAACATATGGCAGTGGCCAAACACCGATAATTTAGTGCTGATGTTAAGTGCTGATATGCATCAAGCTTAGAATAAATGAACACATGGAACTATTATATTGCTGAACTGAAATGGCAGAAACTATAGTGGACAAAGTGACTGCTACTTATTACATGTAGACAGAAAAAATACTTTGTACACTTCAATGCTGAATACGTCCTGGAGGAATTTAAGTACCTAAAGTTTATGGTTTGACCCAAGCTATTATATTGCTGAACTGAAATGGCAGAAACTATAGTGGACAAAGTGACTGCTACTTATTACATGTAGACAGAAAAAATACTTTGTACACTTCAATGCTGAATACGTCCTAGAGGAATTTAAGTACCTAAAGTTTATGGTTTGACCCAAGCTACTCTGGTGCTGGACATACCAAGTCCCTAGTCTCTGGCGTACAGAACTCTCTGATCTGCTCATACAAATATTTCCTGCGACTGGCATCAAGTCCTGCAGGTTGGATGAGTGGAGGAAGTGTTGGTGGAGGTGACGGGCGAGCAAGGTCAAACATCTCTTCAGCACTGTCAGACTTTTCCTTGTAAAACACTCTACCAGGATGATCTTCAGTAACTCTGAAGTGTCTGGCGAATGTTATACGAGGAAATCGTTTGAAGTGTTTGCCAAGATGGTTGGACCAGTCGTACACCTTCACAAACACATCCCCCTTCTCATTTCCAACGAGCTGTGGAATATTGACCCCTGACACAGTAGAAGAATCTACAACATTAACTATGTCCTGGAGGCAGGAGACTTTGGTCTTGCGGTACCTTTGTTTGAGGAGGCCAAAGCACCAGTCAGGGGCGAATTTAGTATGTCCCACTGGCAAAAATGAAATTGAGACAGATTTGTGGAGATTACTCTCCACACGCCAACAGAGATATTGGAGCATGGTGTTATTCTTATTCTGTCCAGCACAGTTATCAGCATTGAAGTGCACATGTTGTTCTCCAATCCCGTAGTTTTCCAGAAAATGGTGGATGTAGCTTACAACAACATTGGCTCCTTTACCACAGCTGACGCCCTCATCTGCAAGGTAATTAACTTGAGCAGGCAGACCCTCTGCAGCCATGCCAAAGATGTGGCACTTTCTTTGTGTACGGAAATACGAAGGGCCAGGTTGTTGGGGGTCAGCTGGATAATGCACTTGCTGTGCAAAGTCGAAGCTGTAATGAAAAACTACAGGCTTGGAGTTCGCAGCATTTTTCCCTAGCTTCTTGATAGAATGCTCTCTCGCGACTGCCTTTGAGGCTTGACAGGCTGTCCTGTAGGCATCCCGCTCTCTCTGGGCCTCCAGAAGATGCTCCTCCTGCCTCCTGAGTGCCTCTGTCTTCTCTTCATCAGGAACATTGACCTGCAGACATGAGGGAAAAAGCAACACAAAACAAAAATCTCCTGATTAGTCGAATTTTCTCATCTACTATTTTTCTTTACAAATTAAATATTTTCTGTTACACTACAAAGTAGATCATTCTCAAATGGAAAACACCAGCTCACAATAAAGTAAAAGTTGGTTGACTTGGAAGAAGAAAAGAGTAAATGTATTGTAGCAAATTTCATTTCATTAAAACACCTGAAATTTGGACAGAGCTTTGTAACGTTTTCCTAAGGATCCAAATTATAATATTGATTATGCTTGGTACATTAATAGCTACATACATGTATATTATAACTCTACGTGAAAATACTTTAGCACCATTGGGGGCAGCAGCGTAAAACAAAATGAAATTTAAAACAATCGGTATTTAGCCAACACACACCTGTCTGGTGATAAGGTTGTTGTTCTGCTGACATGTCCAGCAGAGATCCGTGGCCGGCTTGGCAACAACCACATAGGAGAGAAGGTCGCTCCACAGCTTTCGGAAGGTAGACTCAGCTACGGGTCCATGCTCTGGAGCAGCATCTCTGTAGAGCCTCCACAGATGCGCCTTGGTGACGTAGGACGGCAGCAGTTTCACATCAGCCGATTTGAACCCTGGTATCCTGCCTGGTAGGTGAATGCAGTGTTCTGCGGTGAAATTCAAAATAAATTTGACGACCGCCTCTACCTGCTCTAGCTTGAGAAGTTTCTTGCCTCTCCGTCCTCCTGGAAAACAATGAACAAATATTGAACAAAAGTAAGATTTATTATGATCAGTATTGTGTCGGAATAGATTGAAACAGTAAGTAGAGGGATTAGATGTCAAGTTTTGAGTCCAGTTGTAGTGAAAATAACTGTCAAAAAACCATCGCAATTAACCTTTGGTAGATTTACTATGACTAAATGCATCACAAAATGATAATACAAATTATTATGAAGTCACACCTGAAGATAATAATAATTCAATATAAATGTAATTAAAATAATGTTAACTTCATTATAAATTTCATCATCTGTGAAAGGATAAGAAAACCACCTCACCTGACTTCTTTCTCCTTGGGATGAGTCCATTGCTGGCATACCACTTCTTGAGATTCGTAAACTTCTGTGGCCCAATCTCCATCAAGTAGAAAAACGTATATCTACAGATCCGTTTCTGCCCATAGCAAAAATTCCGCATCCTTGTGTTTTTCCTCTCCGTTGGCTTAGATTTCTTCCCCTGGGTCATATTTCCATCATTGATGGAAGACGAAATGATACCCAGGAGAAGTAAATCCTTTTCGAACTCCGTGAGCTCTTTGGTTGAATATCTGAAATGGCAAAATAGAAATGAAAAATAATAATGCTACTAGTATCTACTTCCAATGATAATAATGATAATAAGAAAACCAAATGTCCAACTTGTTGTATTTTTTTCTTCATAAGATACCAGTAGACTGCAGTTTAGTGGTGAAGTATTTTATAAAAGCATACATATTCAGGGTCTACTGATTAATGCTGCAAAAAAGGAGAAAATCTAATTAGCTTAGAATAAATGTAACTATATTTTGCATTAAACTGCAGCTTGTACATAAACATCCAGTCCTTAGACATTATTTTAAAGAAATAGGAGTAAATAGTGACAGATCCAATCATACCTTATGGACTCTTGTTCGGCTACAGAGAATTGTTCTATACAGCGTCTTCCATTGAAGATACGGCCGTTGCATTTATTCACGCGATCCTTCAGCGGTTCCAGATCAAGATCTATTTGTTGGGCCAGATTTGTAGCCGCTGCCGCCTCCTCCTCCACGTCATCAATGACAGGACCCGGTCTCCGTATGACGCTTTCATTGTCACTTGACAAATCCATAGGCTCCTCTGCCTCATCGACCCAATCGCTTTCATCGCCGCTTTCATCGCGGCTTTCACAAGGCTCTGCTGGTCCTGGACCTGCCTCCTCGAACTCATCAGACTCTGTTAAGTACAATTATAAAAGAGAGATTCAAAAACTAATATCAACAAGAAGTCTAGACTCCGCAGAGATTTTTTTTATCGGTATGAGAAGCTTCATAAATCATAATCTAATTTAATTATAAATTTTAATTAGAGTAGATCTAGACATCTAGACCTAGAAGTCTAGTGCACTTAAAATAAAGTAATCTAGCTTTTGTTGCTCGAACATTTTTTTCTCGAAACAAGTCTTTAATAAATAATATGGGCGTAGACCTAATTAAGTAACTTGATTACCTTTTTAATAATGATAATATTAATAAACCTACCAGATTCAGAGTCGGAGCTAGGCCTAGGAGAAGAAGGAGTTCCTCTCTCGCCCGCGGCCAGGGGCTCGGTCGGGTTCGCGAAGTAGTCAGCCAAGTGTTCGGTCAAGCCATGCACGTCCATACCGCACGCCGATGCATCATTCAACAAAGAAGCGACGGTTTTATCCGTTAAATTCCTCTTTTTCCTCGACATTGTACTAGCCACTCGACGAATACACGTATTTCACTTGATATATGAAACTCTAGCTCATTAAAAACAAACTTCTGAACAAGTTTTCGAAGAAAAAGCTGGTGTTTCGATGCGAGAATTTGACCGCTGAACAATCACAACAACAAGGCAATGACGTCATGTGCGAATATTGGCGAATCAAGTGTCTGGATTTGGATCACGTGGCTGGCAACGGGCTTTTGTTTACGGCCTGCTTGACAGCTTATCGAAATGATGTCATCTTTTATGGCATTTTTCATTGGGCAATTTTATTTAGGACCGCCCAATATAACCATATTTGGAATAACCGATCCTTTCTCGTTATTTTCGTACCAAGTACGTCAGGGATCGACTCAAACGTGATAAACTGAGAGGGAAAACAACAAGCGATGAATCGCGAACTTTCCCCTCTTTTGACCGCATTGTTTCAACTAATTTCACTGGACAATGGAGCACATGATTAGATACAAAATATAATTAAAAATACTTCTAGATCGTCTTTTGAGTTCATTTTTTCTCTAAATCAATTTATAAAAAATAGACTTTCTGACCATGCAAAAATCTCAGTTGATCCCTAAATTCGAAATTTCATGTTCAAACGGGCCTACAACACAATGGGATTTGCCGAGAAGCGTCGGGTTTTGCCGTAGCGGGTCACATATACACACACTCAAGAAAGAAAGATTATCAGGAGTCCTTCTCAGGACTTCCCAATATCCTCCCCCTCTCTCACATGGTGCAACCGCAAGCCTACTGTATATCTACATGTACATCACCATGCAAGCTGATACTTATCAGCAGCATCTATATCATTTGAATACCGGTATATAAAACACTTTGATTTGTAACAAACAAAAAAAGAAAAGGATTACTGGTTCTGTCAAACCAGAAAATTTTGCACAAATGAAGTGTTTGTGAATTTAGTGGTTATAGTTTATGGTTACGATTCATGCAAGTTTCATGATGTGTCATAATTGAATCACAGCAGTCACAATCCTGAATTATTGCTATTTTTGAAATTTTCTTGCTATTAAAATTTCTCTTGTTTACAAACCAGGAAAATTTCGTAATTTCAATGTAGACATGCTTCCTAGGCTATATAGGTCTCTTTGTGCAAATAAAAGATGTGGTTTTTATTGAAGATGATTTCCAGCAAGTTGTTGTGAGGTTGTTTTTATTTCACTGGTTCAAACAATCAATCTACTGCAGAAATTATAGCCATGTTCTCTCGACATAAGATGCCCATACCAGAGCTCAAGATGAGCTTTAATGATGTGACTGGGATATTGATATGTAACATGACAATGACAAAGGTTCAAGTTTTCATTGCTATTGCACAAGACCAATAAGATACCAAAAACATATCCACAAACAGCAGCAGATGAATGTTTGTTAACCGTCTATAATAAATGGCCATGTAATTCTATCAACGCAACATTTTGTTAACCACTTAATGAATGAGTGATTAAATGAATATAGGCTATCAAAAATAACAAATTTGAAAATGAAAGACAAATCTGTCTGATATGGTATAGATAATGACAGTTTTAATTATAATATCAATTGGCAACTGAAAACAGAAATATATATGACACCTCTGTGATTAGTAATAATGATTTGAGATTGATTGTGTATATTCTGTTAGAAATGATGCCTCTTACACTACTTGTGGGGATGGAAGCATAACAAAATAAAAATGCATTACATGTATTAGTTAGAATTAGAAATGCTAGAGCGCCGTATGGCAGCCGTGCTAAAGCCAGGGTAATAATCGGGAGCGCCAGGAGGGTCAAATCTGACTGACATGAGCGCTATACAAGAACCCACTATTATTATTATTTTTTATTAAAAAAGAGAAGAAAATTCCTATAGAACACAAGAAAGAAATAAAAAAGATCACATATTTGATTGATTCCAAGCTAAGACAGAATACCATTAATTATTATTCTAAGGCATGTATTAAATAGAAATGTGTACATGGGTGATGGGGTGTAAAGAGTTAGCTGACAGATCAAAATCTTTATGAATATGATACAAAGTCAAGAACACTTTTAAGTTCATTTTCCGAGTTCCATTTAAAAAAAAGCAATCTTTGGGTTACTACTTGACCCAATCGGAGGTGAAAAAATGAAGTACGTGAATTATGTGTCAACAGAATGCTTATTTAAGCCATTGATTACAATAATATCATTTATATAATGCTATTTTAAGTACCATGGTAAGTTGGTAACCATGTTTTTTGTCCAAATTTCCATCCACCATAGTAACCATGGTACCAAACAATGAAATACATGTACACTGTTTGATGACCCTATTTTATCATTGTTAGATACCATGGCTACCATGGTGGATTGTAATTTGGACAAAAAAACCATGGTTACCATGGTACTTTATCTAAAGACTAAAAATCAGAAGCTTTGAAAATTGAAAGTTGTCGACCTATAAATTAGCTATCAACTTGATGACACCATCATAATTATGTGGACTATGAATATTCACAATGACTTTGCATAAAGCACGGCTCATAACCTCAGCAATGTCTAGGCGAGCCAATCTGGTCCCCATGTTATTACCGTAACTGCTGATCCATTATTTGGAGGGATGCAGAAAATTATGCTTTAATTTGCTGTTTTGCAATACTCAAAGGGAAAATATTTTGTATTCCTTTGTATTTGAATTCTACGTTCCTTCAACTTTCCACAGATATAAAGATTTATGTTCATCGGATAGGGTCTTTAATGTATTAAGGGGAATATACATACAGAAAAGAGCACACATCCAGAAAACAGGATGAGCTGTATTACCGAAATCTATACTATAATAGTACTATTTCTGTTATGAGGAAATATGTGAGATAAGCACAGTATCATGCTACACAATAAACCACTTGAACATGAGCCATTATCGGACCTCTATATAAAGTTCCACAAAAATACATCACGAAACAACATTATGAGTGACAAGCTTTCAATCAATGTCAATCTTTAATTGTTATCTTTGACTAGTAAAGATGTTCCAAGACATCAGACTTTAGAAATTATAAATCGACTATGAATTTGCAGATTTCAAGTTTGTCTGATTAATCAATAAATATTGGATTCATTATGAAAAGTGGGTGGTTTACATGGGGGTTCGTTTAGAAAACTCTCTTTCATTGCCTCTATAATGTATGGTCTATATTTAATTCAAATTACCTTCACCGAACAAGACCGTACACCCCCCCCCCTCCCTCCCTCCCTCCACCACCTCCTTCATGCAGTGTTATAATTATTACACAGATGGCTTAAGGTATTATGATGATGCAAGTTGTTGCTAATTGCTCGTGTTAGTGGAATACATTTCAAAGTACATGTTGCATGCATGTAAACCTCATGCCTGATGCAATCTTCATTGTGTCTTGTATAATACCCGACTGAAGACTTATCCACTGATAAGGAAAAATATAATTTGATTTAAAATCTGATTTAATCAACAAAAGAATGGATTAGGGAATAATGGTCATGCAAATATACAGTGCGTTTGTATATAAAACATTGTATTTAGTGGAAAAGGTAGGAAGCAAATCCATCTAACCATTTCCATCTTTATTGTGTCTTGTAATACCTGAATGAAGGCTTACCTGTTGGACCTGGCATTGGAGTTGGAGATGTAACACCTACAAATTGAAAGATGTCTACATTTTTAGAAAATGAGAATATTCTGAATTGAAAAGTAATACTATTATATTTAATTTCCTGAATGGCTCTGCTCATTTTATGCAACTCATGTAATAATGGTTTTAGGATTATACTCAAACTAAATATTCAGAGTTGAGGGCATATCTCATAGCATTTTTTAATATTACTTTTTAATCAACTTTTAAATTAAGTTTTTGATATTCAATTAATCCATCTTAATTTGTTATAGTAATCTTTTTCTTCTTTCTCCCCCCCCCCCCCTCTTTATCATGTGCCATATTCTATTTATAGAATTTTTAATTATGTACTGAGAGTAGCATGTGTGGGGGCATATGCCTCCGGGCAACATCTCTTTGCATATGTTCGCTCGTTCTAATTATGTACTTGTCTCTTGCCATGCTGTAGTGTATTTGTGCTTTTTTAAATTTTTTTTATGAATGGTCGAATATATAATGATAATAACAAGCTAAAATGCCGGAAGACACTAAGAAAAAACTCATTCAGCCAGAGAATAATCAATGTGTGGAATGGTCTTTCAGCTAGCAGTTGTGGAGAGTACCACTATCAATCGCTTCAAATCTGGACTTGAGGAATGGTGGAAAGATGCCCCAGATAAATATGATGACAACCCTAACCAAAGAAAACCATGGATAGGAACAACCGTCTAAAGACTGAACAATCCTGGATCAAGTGAGTTACAAGTGAGCTAGAGCAATTTTACAAACCAAAACAATAGCAATTCAAAAAAATTAGAGTTTGATTGTAGTCCATTAATTAACAGGTTCTCAGAACGGTGATTACAAGCTATTTTTCATATATATATACACGTATGACCCTTTGACCGTGTGACCCCAAAATCTAAATCAGTTACGGTAATTGACTCTGCAAGATACTGTATAAGACACATCCCAATTTTTGGGGCCGAAAAAATGAAAAAAACTTTTTTTCCTTTTTTTCCTTCAAGACTTTCAATTCCTTATGTATATTATCAATCTATCTTTGGGAATCATCAAAAGTAAAATATTGGCTGTTGGTTATATTGCATGCTAGTTAATCAATGTAATTTGAAAGAAAGAAAGAAAAAAAGAAAAAAGCTGATTTTAAAATTTAAAGTATATGTTTTTTATGTTAAAGGAAAGCAAATTATTGTTCGTGTTATTGGAATACATTTGAAACACATGCATGCAGCATGCATACAAACTAGAGAGTCAATTTAAGCTTTAATCGGTCTTGTAATACCTGACTGAAGACTTATCTTCTGATAAGAACAATACAATTTGATTTAAAATCTGATTTAATTAAAAAAAGAATGGATTAGGGAATAAGGCCTAAACAAAATGGATGTTGTATTGCCCTATGCAACCGACCCCAAAAATTTGAAATCTACGGTCGGCTTTATAAAAAATAAAAAAAAGATTTCCGACCGGCCAACCCATGTTTTGGCACCTAAAGGGCAACACCTGTTTTTTTTAAGGTCTAAAGGAAGGTCATGCAAGTACAATGTATTTGTAAATAAAACATTTTATTAGTGGAAAAGGTTTGAAAGCAAATCCATATAAATGAAAAACTAGAGAAACAATCTTTATTGTGTCTTGTAATACCTGAATGAAGGCTTACCTGTTGGACCAGGCATTGGAGTTGGAGATGTAACACCTACAAATTGAAAGATGTCTACATTTTTAGAAAATGAGAATATTCTGAATTGAAAAGTAATACTATTATATTTAATTTCCTGAATGGCTGTGCTCATTTTATGCAACTCATGTAATAATGGTTTTAGGATTATACTCAAACTAAATATTCAGAGTTGAGGGCATATCTCATAGCATTTTTTAATATTACTTTTTAATCAACTTTTAAATTAAGTTTTTGATATTCAATTAATCCATCTTAATTTGTTATAGTAATCTTTTTCTTCTTCCCCCCCCCCCTCTTTATCATGTGCCATATTCTATTTATAGAATTTTTAATTATGTACTGAGAGTAGCATGTGTGGGGGCATATGTCTCCGGGCAACATCTCTTTGCATATGTTCGCTCGTTCTAATTATGTACTTGTCTCTTGCCATGCTGTAGTGTATTTGTGCTTTTTTTTATTTTTTTATGAATGGTCGAATATATAATGATAATAACAAGCTAAAATGCCGGAAGACACTAAGAAAAAACTCATTCAGCCAGAGAATAATCAATGTGTGGAATGGTCTTTCAGCTAGCAGTTGTGGAGAGTACCACTATCAATCGCTTCAAATCTGGACTTGAGGAATGGTGGAAAGATGCCCCAGATAAATATGATGACAACCCTAACCAAAGAAAACCATGGATAGGAACAACCGTCTAAAGACTGAATAATCCTGGATCAAGTGAGTTACAAGTGAGCTAGAGCAATTTTACAAACCAAAACAATAGCAATTCAAAAAAATTAGAGTTTGATTGTAGTCCATTAATTAACAGGTTCTCAGAACGGTGATTACAAGCTATTTTTCATATATATACACGTATGACCCTTTGACCGTGTGACCCCAAAATCTAAATCAGTTACGGTAATTGACTCTGCAAGATACTGTATAAGACACATCCCAATTTTTGGGGCCGAAAAAATGAAAAAAACTTTTTTTCCTTTTTTTCCTTCAAGACTTTCAATTCCTTATGTATATTATCAATCTATCTTTGGGAATCATCAAAAGTAAAATATTGGCTGTTGGTTATATTGCATGCTAGTTAATCAATGTAATTTGAAAGAAAGAAAGAAAAAAAGAAAAAAGCTGATTTTAAAATTTAAAGTATATGTTTTTTATGTTAAAGGAAAGCAAATTATTGTTCGTGTTATTGGAATACATTTTGTAAGGATCAAGATATAAGAAGTCAAATTTAGTTTTTGTTTTGAGGATACCGTAGATTGACTGGAATTGTTGTACAAACGTAGCTAGCTAGGCTTGTCACATGGAAACTACAGATATGATATGATGTGGGCACGGATTCAAGGAAGGAAAACTTTGTTTTACCTACTAAACTACTACTACTATTGCTACTTTGTACATTCCGGTGTATGGAAATGATTGGAGTTCAGTTGAGTGTTAATAAACAAAGAACCATGAAATTACCACATTGTCTCAAGGATCATATGTAGATATCTCTACATTAGTAAAACAAAGTCGATTCTTCAACGGATACTGCATGGATGAAGGAATTCGACACGGCAAAGCCCCCGGGCGTGATACTCGCGAACACTGCACAAGTACTAAAGTCTCTGACGTGACGTGACACAGTGAGTAATTCAATGAAATGAAACTCAGAAGTGAAATCGGCTGAATGAAATGAAACTTTGAAGTGAAATCGGCTAGACTCTACTATAGCTCTACACGTTACTGCTGATTTGAAAGGAATGTTTATCAATTAAATTGCAATTATGCTGGATGGGAATAGATCTACTACTCCCAAATCCCCAGGTGGGAAAGATAAGGAACCGAGCAATGCCAATGGCAATGATATTGATCATGTCGTGAAAGATAAGGAACTGAGCAATGCCAATGGCAATGATATTGATCATGTTGATGATAAGGAGAGTGGTGCAATAAGGAGCTTTACTAGAGAAAGAGATCTAGAGAATGGGAAAGAAGATCAAGATGACTCAGAATCCACATTGTCATTATGTGGATCATCGGCCTCTTCTGCCAGTACTGCAAAGAGGAGAGAAAGAGAGAGAAAGAAGGAAAGACAACTTAAAGCAAAGTTGATAGCCTTAAATCAAACGAGTGAACTTGAGAAGAAACTGAGAACACTTCAAAAACAACATGAAATGGAACAAGCCGAACAAGAAATACGAATTGCAAAAGAAAAGGCTGAGAATTTGAGAAAGAGTCAGCTTTTGAAGGATGAAGAAGCGGAGATTGAAAGACAGAAGACTGCTATTCTCTTGCAAGCAGAATTGAAGCTTCTACAACAAGACTCAGAGGAAGAGCTACAGAAATGGAAAGTGGAAGGTGATTCTTTCCGTGATCGTGGACAAGAACGAGAACGAGTTAGAGGTGATTTTGTCGGTGATCATGGACAAGAACGAGATCAAGTTAGAGGTGACTCTTTCCGTGATCGTGGACAAGAACGAGAACGAGTTAGAGATGATTTTGTCGGTGATCATGGACAAGAACGAGATCAAGTTAGAGGTGACTCTTTCCGTGATCGTGGACAAGAACGAGAACGAGTTAGAGATGATTTTGTCGGTGATCGTGGACAAGAACGAGATCAAGTTAGAGGTGACTCTTTCCGTGATCGTGGACAAGAACGAGTTAGAGATGATTTTGTCGGTGATCATGGACAAGAACGAGATCAAGTTAGAGATGATTTTGTCGGTGATCATGGACAAGAACGAGATCAAGTTAGAGGTGACTCTTTCCGTGATCGTGGACAAGAACGAGAACGAGTTAGAGATGATTTTGTCGGTGATCGTGGACAAGAACGAGATCAAGTTAGAGGTGACTCTTTCCGTGATCGTGGACAAGAACGAGTTAGAGGTGATTTTGTCGGTGGTCGTAGACAAGAACAAGAACAAGCCTTTGGCAAGGAACCTGTGAGCAATGAAGAAGGAGCCACCAAACAGATGCTTAGGGAGATGATTAGATTCACTGCAGAAAACAGTCTACCATCGCCAGATCTCGAGCCGTTCAATGGGGATCCACTTGATTACCTTACCTTTATAAGGAATTTTGAATATGTGGTTGAAAAGAGAACTGATGAACCTTTCAGAAGACTAGAGCTTCTACTAAAATACACACGAGGAGAAGCGCATGAGCTTATTCGAGAATGCCCCCACATACAACCAAGTAAGAGGGCATATGAGACAGCCAAGTCCATGCTACACAGAGACTATGGAAAGCAGAGTAACATAATAAATGCATACAAGGAAAGGGCAATTGCCTGGGAGCAGATACGATCAGGAGATAGGCAAGGATTGCGAAAATTCGCAATATACCTCAATAATTGCTCGCATGTTAGAGCAGCAGGGGACTTAGGAGGCATGGATAGTGCAAGTTTTCTGAGAGTTCTGGCAAGCAAACTACCCTTGTATCTCCAGCAGAAATGGATATCACGAGTAGGCCTGACTCGTGATATTGCTAATAGGAATCCCACCCTGGAAGACCTGGCACAGTTCGTCATACAGACTGAAAGAAACATTAACGATCCCATGGTACAGGGATTGGGATATCAGAGGACTGAGAAAAATGCTTCCTACAATAAAGATGAGAAAGAAAAACTACAAAAATCAAGAAGCACAAAGGCATTTGGTACAGCTACACAACAGGATAAGGAGCAGAAGGACAAGAGGGAACCAAGTTGTACTTTCTGTGGCACCAACTCAAGGCACATCATTGACGAGTGCCGAAAATTTGAAGCCTTGACAGTTGAAGAAAGATCAGAGCAATGTAAAAGGAAAGGCCTCTGCTTCCGATGCCTGAAACCAAAACATCTGAAAAAGGAATGCAAAAGTCAGATCAAGTGTGATGTCTGCGACAGGATGCACAACACTCTAATGCATGATCCCAGGTGGATGAAAGACGGAGAAGGAAATACAAGGAAAACCACCAATGATGCTTCAACATCTACCGATGTGCAAAGTGAAGCTGGAAAGATCTCTTCAGGGTCTACCAATGTGAAGAAAAGTGTTGGAGGAAAACCCCAGACATCGACGTGCATGACGATAGTCCCAGTCATCGTGAAGCACAAAGGAAATGACAGATGCATATCAACTTATGCATTCATAGATAATGGATGCGGAACAGTCTTCTGTGACACAGAACTTACCCAAAGGCTGCATGCAAGAACTAGGAAAACCAAGCTAATAGTCAAGACATTGAATCTTGAAGAAGTGATAGATACAGAAGTCACTGTAGATGAGCTGCAGATCGCAGGAGTAAAGGAGAAGGAATTCATCAATCTTCCGCCCATCTATGTCAAAGATGGTATACCAGTGACAGTTTCAGATGCTCCAACTCAAAATGATCTGAAACGATGGAAACATCTGAAGGACATAGAATTGCCAGAAATAAGTAACAGCAACTCTATTCCAAGGGTAACTCTCATGATTGGAGCCAACGTTCCGTCAGCATCGATGCCTCTAGAAATTAAAGCTGGTGACATCGAAGAACCATATGCTATCCGCTCAAGGCTAGGTTGGCTCGTGTATGGTATACAAGCTCAAGAGCAAGCAGATATTCACAAAGTCTGTTTTTGTAAACAGGAGGAAGTTTCCATCATTCCTAGACAAGAGGAATTAGAACGGAAATTCAAGGACTTCTGCAATATGGAATTTACAGAGAGACTAAGTGATCACAGAGAGGGCCTGTCAGTTGACGACAAGAATTTCTTGGACATAATGGAGAAATCTATCACTAAGAAAGACAATCATTATCAGATGGATCTGCCCTTAAAGCAGAGAGATGTGGCTATGCCTAACAACAAGGACCAAGCTGAAAGATTTCTGGAAAGACAAGGACAGAAGTTATCAAAGAACAAGGAAATCCATGAACAGTACACCACATTCATGAATGATCTGGAAAAGCAAGGCTATGCAGAGAAGGTTCCAGAAGCAGACTTGGACAGACATGATGGGAAGGTATGGTATATCCCTCACCATGGGGTGTATCATCCCCAAAAGCCAGGAAAGATTAGAGTAGTCTTCAATTGTCCTATCAGCTACAAAGGAAAGTCTCTTAATCAGGAACTCCTACAAGGACCAGATCTAACCAACAGATTGCTTGGTGTTCTCCTCAGATGGAGGAAAGAGAAAGTGGCTATAATGGCAGATATACAGTCTATGTTCTATCAGGTGAAAGTTACACCAGACCAATGCGACATGCTGCGTTACTTGTGGTGGCCTGAGGGGGATATCACCAAAGAGCCAGTAGCCTACAGAATGCTAGTCCATCTTTTTGGGGCTACATCTTCTCCCAGTTGTTCGAATTATGCCCTGAAAAGAACAGCAAAGGACAATGAAGGTTGTGCAAAGGAAGAAGTCCTAGATGCCATACAGAAAGACTTTTACGTTGATGATTTTCTGAAGTCGGTATCAACACCCCAAGAAGGCATTGATCTAGCTGAATCATTAAGACAAGTGTTGTCCAAGGGAGGCTTCAAGTTAACCAAATGGTCAAGCAACAGACGAGAGGTCTTGGATTCCCTTCCAAAGGAGGAACATGCCGTTGAATTGAAGGATTTGGACTTACAAAGGGAAGTTCTTCCAACTGAACGAGCTCTTGGTGTGAGATGGGATCCAGAAAATGACCAGTTAGGCTTCAAATTGAAAGAAATGTCAAGAAAGGCTACTCGCCGAAACATCCTATCAGTAATGAGCTCAGTCTATGATCCCTTCGGGCTAGCAGCACCATTCGTTCTGAAGGCTAAGATAATTCTGCAAGAATTGTGCCAAGCTAAATTGGACTGGGACCAGTCAATCCCTGAAAAGCAGAAAATGGAATGGGAACATTGGATGAATGAGCTACAAAATCTTGACAAGGTGAAGACTGAAAGATGTCTAAAACCAAAGAACTTTGGTATAGTAACAAACAGACAGCTGCACCACTTTGCCGATGCTAGCATGGATGGCTATGGTGTTGTGACCTACTTGAGACAGACAGATGAGAATGAAGAGGTTCATGTGGCATTTTTGACAGCCAAAGCCAGGGTTGCCCCACTGAAGCCTCACACTATTGTTAAGATGGAGTTAACTGCTGCAACACTCGCAGTAAAGCAAGACAGTATGATCAAGAGGGAAATGAATATGGAGTTGGATGAGACAGTATTTTGGACGGACAGTCAAACAGTTCTGAAATACATTGCCAACGAAACTGCCAGATATCCAGTATTTGTGACAAACAGACTGAGTATCATCCGAGATGGATCAGAGACAAATCAGTGGAAGTACATTCCTACCAAGTTAAACCCGGCAGATCATGCATCCAGGGGATTGGATGCAAGTGAACTAACCAAGAAGAAGGAATGGTTTGACGGCCCAGAATTCCTAAAGCGGTCTGAAGAAATATGGCCATCTGAGGGTGTGAAAGCTCCAGCAAGAATGGAGAAAGCTGATGATACTATGTCAGGAGATTTGGATGAGACTCACATTCATGCCACAATGATAAACAAAGAGGATCCAATAAGTGCACTCCTGTCGCACTATTCTGATTGGGATAAGCTGAAACGAGGAGTTGCCTGGATATTGAAGTTCAAGAAAATGCTACAAGGAAAGGGGAAAGGAATAGATGGCAATTCCAGTGAAATGTTCAGCCTGACAAATAAGGACATTGAAGATGCCGAAGTCGCAATTGTTAAACAATTGCAACTTGAATCATTCCCAGAGGAAATGAAACGACTGGCTGGTCACGGAGAAGAGAAAGGAGTACCAAAACGCTCTACCCTTAGTAACCTTGATCCAGAATTGAGCAATGGGTTACTTCAAGTAGGTGGAAGATTGCAGAATGCCCAGATTCCAAGCAGTGCTAAACATCAATACATCCTACCAAAGAAGCACCATGTAACCACTCTTTTAATGCAATACATCCATAGGAGAGTTGGTCATCAGGGACAAAATCACATGGTAGCTGAATTACGACAGAAATTCTGGGTGGTAGGAGCTGGAGTTTTAGCACGAAACATAGCAAGGAAATGCATTATTTGCAGAAAGAACCAAGGAAAGGCTGGTCATCAGAAAATGGCAGAACTTCCAAGAAGTCGAGTTCAGAGCGACGAGCCGGCGTTCACCAGAGTTGGCATGGACTATTTTGGTCCTTTTGAAATAAAGTGTGGAAGAAGCATAAGGAAAAGATATGGCGTAATCTTCACATGCCTGTCCTGCAGAGGGGTGCACATTGAAGTTGCATCGAGTCTAGACACAAGCTCCTGTATTGAGGCTATTCGTCGCTTCATCAGCCGCCGAGGACCTATGAAAGAGATGTTCTCGGATAATGGTACAAATTTAGTAGGAGCTGAAAGGGAACTGAAGCAGGCGTTAAAGGAGCTGAATCAAGACCAGCTGATCAACTTTCATGCAAACCATGGCATGAAATGGCATTTCAATCCTCCTGCTGCTTCCCATCAGGGGGGAGTATGGGAACGCCAAATTAGAACAGTCAGAAAGATACTGTGTGCAGTCATGAGAGAGCAGTATCTAAAGTCCTACCAGAATGAGGAGCAGCTCCATACATTCATGTGTGAAGTGGAGGCCATCATAAATAGTAGGCCTCTTACCCGATGTTCAGACAACCCAAATGATCTGGATGTAATCTCACCAAACAGCTTGCTGACTATGAAGGGTTCAACGACGCTACCTCCAGGGATCTTCGACGACAAGGACATCTACGCAAAGAAGCGGTGGAAACAGATGCAGTACTTGGCAGACCTATTCTGGAAGAGGTGGGTGCGAGAGTACCTGCCTTCTCTACAACGCCGACAAAAGTGGCTGCAGCCAAGTCGTAACCTTCAGGTGGGGGACATTGTACTCGTCATAGACGAAACAGCGCACAGATGTTCCTGGTCCATGGCCCGAGTGCAAGAGGTTATGCCAGACAACAAGGGGTTCGTCCGCAGAGCGAAAGTGAAAACTGCAACAACATCGCTAGTAAGGCCAGTAACCAAGTTGTGTATTCTACTGGAGCAGGAAATTTGAATGGAGTTTGTCTCAAATTTATGAAAGGATCTACATGTATAATATGTGAAAGTGCCTTTAAATGGATGTGCTTTGAATCATTATTGGAGGAGGATATCAAGCAAATGAAGCAATTTGTGTTTGGATCAAGCGAACAAGTGGAATTCAGAGCGCCAGTGAAATTTTGTGTTTGTGTTAAAGTGAAAAGTAAAATATTAATAGCCATTTGGCTAGTAATTGGTAATCATTTGTGATAATGAGCCAATACAGGATCAAATCATGTTTAATCGCGAATTTGTATTGGATTAATATATGTTTTATCGCGAATTTGCATTGGATCAACATATGTCAAGTCGCGAATTTACACAGGATGATTTTGTCAACACGCGAATTGCAAGAGAGCAAAGTTTTACGCGATTTCAAGAGAGGACGCTTCCATGAAAGGATGTCAATTTAAGACATTTAATTATGATAAGTCAGCACCGAATATTGTTTATGCTTTGCAAGAACGATAAAGGATATGAACATGAACTGGAACGAACTATTGAACTTTCAAACTGTTTAAGTTGAACTCTGTGAAATGCTATTCATGACTGAAATGTTCGTTTTGAAATTTGATGTTTTATACTCATACATGTACATGTATATATGTAAGTTTGTTGAGTTTCAATATTTCTTTGTGTTATCACAATTGGGATGTTTAAATTGAGGATGATGGAACATACATGTACACAAATAATTAAAAGAATATTTTGTTAAAAATTTGTTCAAGGTAATGATTGAATTAGCCTCAGAGTTAAAATCAGATACATTTTGTTAATATAAAACATACCAGAAAGAGAGAACTCAAATAGGGTTAAAGGGAGAAAGTGTTTTGAAAACAGTGTATTTGTTGACATAGAAAGTTAGAAATTTCATTTCATTAGATGTTCAGAACATTAACATGAATGAAAAGATTTAAATATATGTGTATGCACTCTGCAGTGTAGAGCATTATAAGGAAGTTCAGATTGTGTTATATTTAAATTGAGGATTAACATGTTTAAGTGAAGTAAGGAATGTTATTTAGTTTTATGTGCAAATGGCAAGGATATTTGCATGTGCTTAGTAGTCAATCCACAATGTGACTTCAGTCATGCAGGTAAACTTCGGACAGATTGATATATGCAAATAGAAAGAACAAGGTTAATGTTCAAGCGGAAGTATAAGTATTACATGTATGAAGATGGTATTATGCACAATGCTAAATATTTCCTTTTCTCTATTGTTTGAAAGTACATGTGCATCTACGTTATTTCGATGTTCCTTTATGTTGATGTACATGTACATCAGTTCAGTTCAATTGAAGGTGTTCAGAAATTGTTTTATGTTTAAGTAAAAACAAAAGGAAAAATGTTAAAGGTAGTAAATACAGCCACTAATTATTCTTGTTTTGGAAGAACAATTCTTGTGTTTGGATTTCATATTACTGGTCTATTTCCAGAGTTATTTTTTGAAAGGCAATTATAACGAAAATTGTGTTTTTGATAATTTAATTACCATAGGTATTACATTTTGACAAAAGTTTGACAGCTATGAGTAAACATTGAAAATATTTTGATTTAAAGGTATCATTGATTCATGATTATTTTGTATTGGATGCTTTTGTTGAGTTGATACAGGAATGTTTATAGTAATCCAGGGATAAAGCTCGATTTTGCAGAATTTAGTGTATTCTGTGCATTTAGATAGTAGAAATTGGCAGAGTATAGAGATATAAGTGTTACATCTCATTGTGATTATGATTTGTTTTGGAAACAGTTAGGTATTATATTAATAGAAAGTGTTTGAATTTAATTTTACCTAGGTTATGAGACAATATGTAGAAAATGGTCATAAACATTTGATAATACAGTTGGTATTTTGTTAATTTACATCAGTGCTGGACAATTAAGTTTTGGTTAAATAGATGTTAATCGTTGCATCCTCTAGCTGCAACTGGGGGAGGAATGTAAGGATCAAGATATAAGAAGTCAAATTTAGTTTTTGTTTTGAGGATACCGTAGATTGACTGGAATTGTTGTACAAACGTAGCTAGCTAGGCTTGTCACATGGAAACTACAGATATGATATGATGTGGGCACGGATTCAAGGAAGGAAAACTTTGTTTTACCTACTAAACTACTACTACTATTGCTACTTTGTACATTCCGGTGTATGGAAATGATTGGAGTTCAGTTGAGTGTTAATAAACAAAGAACCATGAAATTACCACATTGTCTCAAGGATCATATGTAGATATCTCTACACATTTGAAACACATGCATGCAGCATGCATACAAACTAGAGAGTCAATTTAAGCTTTAATCGGTCTTGTAATACCTGACTGAAGACTTATCTTCTGATAAGAACAATACAATTTGATTTAAAATCTGATTTAATTAAAAAAAGAATGGATTAGGGAATAAGGCCTAAACAAAATGGATGTTGTATTGCCCTATGCAACCGACCCCAAAAATTTGAAATCTACGGTCGGCTTTATAAAAAATAAAAAAAAGATTTCCGACCGGCCAACCCATGTTTTGGCACCTAAAGGGCAACACCTGTTTTTTTTAAGGTCTAAAGGAAGGTCATGCAAGTACAATGTATTTGTAAATAAAACATTTTATTAGTGGAAAAGGTTTGAAAGCAAATCCATATAAATGAAAAACTAGAGAAACAATCTTTATTGTGTCTTGTAATACCTGAATGAAGGCTTACCTGTTGGACCAGGCATTGGAGTTGGAGATGTAACACCTACAAATTGAAAGATGTCTACATTTTTAGAAAATGAGAATATTCTGAATTGAAAAGTAATACTATTATATTTAATTTCCTGAATGGCTGTGCTCATTTTATGCAACTCATGTAATAATGGTTTTAGGATTATACTCAAACTAAATATTCAGAGTTGAGGGCATATCTCATAGCATTTTTTAATATTACTTTTTAATCAACTTTTAAATTAAGTTTTTGATATTCAATTAATCCATCTTAATTTGTTATAGTAATCTTTTTTCTTCTTTCCCCCCCCCCCCCCCCTCTTTATCATGTGCCATATTCTATTTATAGAATTTTTAATTATGTACTGAGAGTAGCATGTGTGGGGGCATATGTCTCCGGGCAACATCTCTTTGCATATGTTCGCTCGTTCTAATTATGTACTTGTCTCTTGCCATGCTGTAGTGTATTTGTGCTTTTTTTTATTTTTTTATGAATGGTCGAATATATAATGATAATAACAAGCTAAAATGCCGGAAGACACTAAGAAAAAACTCATTCAGCCAGAGAATAATCAATGTGTGGAATGGTCTTTCAGCTAGCAGTTGTGGAGAGTACCACTATCAATCGCTTCAAATCTGGACTTGAGGAATGGTGGAAAGATGCCCCAGATAAATATGATGACAACCCTAACCAAAGAAAACCATGGATAGGAACAACCGTCTAAAGACTGAATAATCCTGGATCAAGTGAGTTACAAGTGAGCTAGAGCAATTTTACAAACCAAAACAATAGCAATTCAAAAAAATTAGAGTTTGATTGTAGTCCATTAATTAACAGGTTCTCAGAACGGTGATTACAAGCTATTTTTCATATATATATACACGTATGACCCTTTGACCGTGTGACCCCAAAATCTAAATCAGTTACGGTAATTGACTCTGCAAGATACTGTATAAGACACATCCCAATTTTTGGGGCCGAAAAAATGAAAAAAACTTTTTTTTTCCTTTTTTTCCTTCAAGACTTTCAATTCCTTATGTATATTATCAATCTATCTTTGGGAATCATCAAAAGTAAAATATTGGCTGTTGGTTATATTGCATGCTAGTTAATCAATGTAATTTGTAAGAAAGAAAGAAAGAAAGAAAAAAGCTGATTTTAAAATTTAAAGTATATGTTTTTTATGTTAAAGGAAAGCAAATTATTGTTTGTGTTATTGGAATAGTATGTTTGAAACACATGCATGCAGCATGCATACAAACTAGAGAGTCAATTTAAGCTTTAATCGGTCTTGTAATACCTGACTGAAGACTTATCCTCTGATAAGAACAATACAATTTGATTTAAAATCTGATTTAATTAAAAAAAGAATGGATTAGGGAATAAGGCCTAAACAAAATGGATGTTGTATTGCCCTATGCAACCGACCCCAAAAACTTGAAATCTACGGTCGGCTTTATAAAAAAAAAAAAAGATTTCCGACCGGCCACCCATGTTTTGGCACCTAAAGGGCAACACCTGTTTTTTTTAAGGTCTAAAGGAAGGTCATGCAAGTACAATGTATTTGTAAATAAAACATTTTATTAGTGGAAAAGGTTTGAAAGCAAATCCATATAAATGAAAAACTAGAGAAACAATCTTTATTGTGTCTTGTAATACCTGAATGAAGGCTTACCTGTTGGACCTGGCATTGGAGTTGTAACACCTACAAAATTGAAAGATTTCTACCTTTTTTAGAAGTAAGAATATCTTAAACTGAAAAGTAATAAACACCTTTTTGTTCCTAAAGATATACATATTTTGTCTAGATAACAAAATACTAATTCTGTAAGCCCTGCTATCATCTTTTGTGACAAAACTTTCAATTTAATTCTGTGTGTTGAAAATTTCAAGCGGATGTTTAGTAGGTCAAAGAAAAGAAACATCATCCTACTCGCAGACATGCTTTAAATCACAAACAACAACAACGCAAATCTGAATAATAACCTGAAAAACCACTTATTCTATTAGAGTAAATCATGCACAAATGTGCACAGTTTCTGTGTGCCTAAGGAGCAGCTTCGGCACAGAGTCTATGGGTTCTATAGACTAGGTGCAGTCTGCATAGTCTCAGAGTTCAGACACCGTTACGTAAGTACTATTAACTGACTGACAGGTGTGCAAGGATCTTGGTGAAGGAACTTACCAATGCCACATCAATTCTACCGTACATGTCATTTGAGGAAAGTCAATTTCCTTCCTGTGTTTCCTGGTGAAATAACAATCTTTTCCTTCAAACATTCAGATGTGGGTCCCTTACCGTCCCTATTATCTCAAAATAGGACAAAAATTACATCATCGACCAAAGGCCATGATCCCCTCGCCCTGAAACTAGCAAAATGGAATATTAAAGAGTATTTCCTTGGGAAGGATATGATCTAAAGTCTTAGCGGGTATTGATTGTATTGGTAAAGTAAAGCACTGTAAACTATAAAGATTGTCTCATTGCCGTCACCATGGATTTGTATGTTTGAAGCCGGAAGGACGTTGACTCCTATATTTTAATACAGAGTTATAATACCCTTCTGGTTCTACAGATGAAGGCTAATTTATTATCATCAACATGAGTTATTAAATGGGGTCACAGAGCAATGACATGCACTATGAACATGATAGACAAAGAAAGAGGACAAAATATACAGTTCCTCATTCTACCCTCAACAATTGCTGTGGTAGACAAAGGAACGTCCCTTCACTGCTATTAGGTAAAAATGTGTAGAAAAGGTGAATATGCATGATACACCTGTCCTATACATTTTTACATAGTAGCAGTGAAGGGATGTTCCTTTGTCTACCACAGCAATTGTTGAGGGTAGAATGAGGAACTATATATTTTGTCCTCTTTCTTTGTCCGTCATGTTTATAGTGATGTAGCTGTACTATGGAATCTGAGGAACCTATTGAGAAAACTACATTACTTTCATATAGTCTGCTTGAAGAGAAACATACCCCTTTCTTTGATTTCTGATTGTGTGTTATAAAGACAAGATATATCATTCCTACCTGTCGGTGCTGTCGATGGTGTCGATGCTGTAGATGCTGGTGCTGACATTTTAGCAAGTTTACAACTTGCAACCATGTACAAGGCAAAGAAGACTATAACGAGGATGATTAGAAGGCAAATAATGGCAACAACCAGCTTGTACAGGAGGCAAAACACCATGAATCTTGAGCAACAGCCTCCTTTTCCACTGCCCAATGGAGTGTTGTTTTTCCCTTCAATTTCCATCTTCTCCTTGTCTACTGCCCCTCCTTCTACTCCTTTGTAATGTCCAAGTCCGTCGTCGGCCTTTTGTGTTTCTACAATTGAAAACAGTCAGATGGCGTATGCTGAAAATGATTTTCGATCATGTTAGAGAAAAGTACGTGAATTGTCATAACAAACTGAAATTGAGCGGAACTAATAATTACCATTGGTGCTTGCACAGATGTCTCTTTTCAATTTACCTGACCGCAGTTAGTTTTGCGCAGATATTAACCAATGACTTGTCCAATTTGAATTTGTTATGACAATTAATATCATTTTGACTGACATTTATAAAGAAAACATCATTTTCAGATTACCAACTCGGGTAAATAAATTGGTTAAATTCCTTGAATAAACATAATCAATAACCTTAAAACCTGGGGGTGTTTCACAAGGACCAAGATCGACTTAAGTTGGACTTGAACCCCCCCCCCCCCCCCCCCCCCCCCCGGTACTACATTTCTTAGATTCATATTCTACTGTCCAACAAAGTAGGGTCCACTATGTCTACTGTGTCTTCTTTCTTCCTTCCTATTCTCTTTGCCTGAATCCGTTTTACCTTCAACAGGATTTTTTGTTTCTGCAAATATAGCCAGGTACCGGTAACTTATATAATAAGTAACTCTGTACGACCAGATGTCTACATTTTTAAACTTCACTGGGAGAGTTAATGTTAGCTGCCGTTTCTCTTTCTTTCTCTTTTCCCTTTTTTTTTAACACCGTTATAATTCTTAACATTTTCTGTAAATATTGTGATTATGACTGATTTTGTTGAATAAGTACAGTATATCATTGATCTGAGATTCTGAGCAAAATAAAAGATACCGGTAATGAGATTTATCAGGGCTGTCAACTTTGGGGAACTGCTTCGAGGGAGATCGTATCCAATTTTTTTTTTTTTTTTTTTTTTTTTTTGGGGGGGGGGGGGGGGGGGGGCTCAACAGGGAAGGAGGGAAGGAGGGAGGGGGTGTTGAGTAAGAAAACAAAATTTAAAAATCGAAGTGTTCACTACCCTCCCCCCCCCCCCCCCCCCCCCGTTGCAAAAAAAAATCCATACGATACAAGTATGCTGATTCATTTTACATATTTGGCGGAAGGTTTTTTCATAAACCGGGAGATTGCGAGAGAGCGGGAGGAAGGGCGTGGTGGTGGCAATCTCCCGCTACAAGCTGTTTGGAGAATGAGCGTGGTGGCGTGAGACTCCCTCCAAATGCGAGAGGGTTGACAGCCCTGGATTTATGCTTATATGCCGAAATCACAGTTTTTAAACCATGACAAGAAGTCTGCTGAAAGCATCAGTCCTAATTTTGTTATGGTTGAGAAAAATATTTGTCTTTGTTACATGTTGCTGTTGGTAGACCTCTTCAAATTTAATAATAATAATAATAATAATATCAATAGGCATTTCTATAGTGCCGTCTGTCTAGATATTCTTTTCCGAGGCTCATTTATTATTACCCTGGCTTTAGCCTAGCTGCCATTATAGCGCTCTAGCATTTCAAGGAAATAATTCCTGCCAGGTACCATTTACCTCACCTGGGTAGAGTGTGGCAAATGAAGATTAATGCCTTGCCAAAGGACATTAGTGCCATAACAGGGATCGAACCACAAACTTTGAATTGCAATTCAAGTGCTTAAACCACTCGACTACGACACTTCCACTTACAGAGTGTACCTTCATAATGTTGCAATTACACTGAACTTTTAAAGTAATTTTAAGTGAATTTTTTTTCCATGTCCAAAGAAGGTAAAACGAGTGTATCACACCTGTATTTTCCGGCATTACGGTGATTCGATGTACGAGGGGTGTTTCTGTCTGGGTAGGGTTGGGGTCACTTTGTGCGTCTTGTCCGTTATTCATCCAGCAGTCTAATGTAAATCCGTTTGGCATGCAAGTCCTCTTGGCTCTAAGCGTCTTCAGTGATCACTGTTTCAATGGGCAACACAGCAGAAATCAAATTCAAAGACTTTAATAAAAGACGAGAAATTTGGCCGTACCTATGAGAAATGATTGTGCTCTGAAGCATGGATGGATGTCTTTCTTGATTGATCATTAACTAAATATTTTACAAGGGTAAAAGGAAACCAACTGTCTACAACAGACCTAGATGATATGTTTACAGTCGAACAAAATTCATTTTCTTTCTTGTTACCTGAAATTATTTTACACTGACATGACCCTGACCAATGTCTCCTAATTTCAAAAGCTGGCTTTAAAAAAGAAAGAAACTTAGGAAGATATTGCAAAAGGAAGAAAGAAAGAGAAAAAGTATCTGGTAGGTCAAAATATTGATACACAGACAGTCATTGTGCCTTGGAATACCGGTAGATGAATAGAAATTTGCCTACTGGTATACTAAACTATAGCCCCAGGCCAGGGCCTGTACGTATCCTGAAAACAATGCTATCTTTTAATTTTTTATAAAACCACACTGTAAATGTCAATTGTATTAATGATAATAAACTGAAATTGCACAGAACTAACACCCTTACCATGCATTGGTACACTGCTTGCATGGCAGCTTTGGTGTCTATATTAACTTTAGTCTTTCCGTAAACCGGTCGGTTTTGCCGTTTTGCGCAGACACTTACTAGGCTTATATACTACATTATTAAAGTTGATACTCTAAGACAATCCCAAATACTGAGATAATTACATAAATAGAAAGCTTTTAACCCCCATAATAACACCAAATGGTGTCCACCCGACAAAACAAGTTTAGAATAATGAATTTATTCGAGTAAACTCTACCAAAATATCTAAGTCTGAAACCGGAAGTGCACGTAGAGTCGGGCCTCTATCCGTGACGTCACGAACGGGACTCATGGGCTCAGTGAGAGTGAATGGCAGTGATATCCCTACGTAAATGCTATCCTGTCAGAGCTTAGATTTGTTGTTGTTAAGGAGTATATTTGATGGATTTTCTGTTTTCATTTGAATGAAGAATAACGAAGCAACATTTTCCAGTCGCTGATTTCTTTTTATATATCCTCATATTCACCTATTTGGTAGAGATTTAAGACGAGGTTACTGCTTAGGAATTAAAGTTAAATCGTGCACGTATGAATAGGCGGATGCATTATATTGTCATCAGATAAGGTAAAGGAGCAGTTTTGTAAAACGAATAGGTCTAGAATTATGATAGTACTTATCATAAATGTGTGTGACTGCCTCAAAAAAGGATACAGTACCAGTTAAACATTTTATGTTGTAAAATATCAAACTTGAACGAGATCGTGCAAGCGCGCTTCCTCTATAATATTTTGGCGAGTGATGCGGCTCTTGCATGAACGTTCGTGAAGCGAGCAGAATCGGGAGGTAAGACCAAGCCGCTGCTCTAGGCGCTGCTTGCTTGTGATGGAACGTACGTGCGCTAGTTATATGTTTATTGGCAATTGCAAGAGAATGAAAGCGACGTTGCCAGCTAAGAAAAACAACTAACAAAGACTTGCTCCTGACTACCGGTGTCAGAATTGGTAGATGAAGGATCTTCAGGGCCAAGGAAGGCGAAAAACATGGGAAAAAGGAACGAAACCATCGGGAGATCGCTGTAGTGTATGGTAATGAACTGTGCATGGGTAGACAGCTACTGTTCACTCCGTGCCTGGGCCGATTTCAACACCAAAACAAAAATTACATGGTGAAAATATCGACTAATAGCACAACGTTGGCATGTATATGTCATAATTTTGAAAAGGGGAATTGATATTAATACTATGAAGTACTACTAGGGGAAGGTAAAGAATTGTACATAGAATTATGATTTATTAGACTTTTCAGCCTTTGAAACAAAAATATGCAGAAAATCGTATCACTCTGCACATGTTTGCTATGGAACATCCGGGTACGTGAATATACTCTTTCCCGGACATGAGGTCATAATAGTAGACCAGCGCCGTGACTGATTTTCTATGCAAAGAGAGGCGGATATTTTCAACATTTCAATTGAGGATTTCGAGTAGACGGAATTTTTTGTGTGATATACTAAGTAATTGAAAAACTTTAAAATAACATATACTTGCCGTAGGTAACAAATTAAGGGACATTTATTTGCTTAGAGTATCAACTTTAAATACTAGTAACCTGTCCCAACTCCTAATTCTTATTTGTTATGACAGTGAACATCATTTTGCTAACATGTTTTCACAATACCAAACTAAGCTAAGCTGGCTTGACATCAAAGCACTCGTCGTCTAACATGCCTGAGCTGCTGAGGCTGAGAATGGCTTGCAAGTTTGGCTGGCCTGGGGGTGTTTCACAAGATCCTAAGTTGAACTTATCTCTAAGTTGGACTTGACAATAATGGAAAGCTGTTGGCATCCTTGAAAATATTTTGTAAAAGTTATATTAAAAGGCATAAAATGTTTATTCAAATCATTGATTCATATTTTCTATTATCATTGGAGATTTCATGTTCTTGATTCTGAATTTATGAACAGTCTAAATACTTGAATTTTTGCTTTTGAATATAGATCTATTTCATAGACTACAAATGGCTCTCAATAATATTTAAGTCCAGAGTTAAGTTCGACTTTGTGAAACACCCCCCTGGGTAGACCGAAAGCTTCAGTCTCTATACCGTCGGTTGTTCCACTGAAACTACGTCTGGCTCCACTAGACCTCCGGTTATAGAGACTGAACGATCGCCTATGCCAGCCTATATTGAAGATATCACGGCTAGATTTTAGCCGTTAGGCCCCTCCCACAAACATGAACAAACTTGCCACGGCCGTATTGTTATGCCCCCAAAATCCCCCAAAATGTCATTTTACCTCGTGCATATCCAATTTTACATTAGGCCTAGGCTATAATACATCGGTTCCACTTACTAACTTGATTGAAATAATCCGTTTAATGGTCCCTTTTAAGGAAATTATGGGTCAAAATCGACATCCATGTTGAAAATCTTGCAAGCCGTGTTAAACTCTCGCTGCCGTCAATCTCATCCCTTCTAGTCTACGCCGAAGGCAAAAATGATTATGAAGGAAAAACTGTGATAACGCCATTACGAACGTGTAGATGGCGCACAGTTTTTCCTTCATAATCATTTTGCCTTCGGCGTAGACTAGAAGGGATGAGATTGACGGCAGCGAGAGTTTAACACGTTTTGCAAGATTTTCAACATGGATGTCGATTTTGACCCATAATTTCCTTAAAAGGGACCATTAAACGGATTATTTCAATCAAGTTAGTAAGTGGAGCCGATGTATTATAGCCTAGAGGTCTAGGCCTAATGTAAAATTGGATACGCACGAGGTAAAATGACATTTTGGGGGATTTTGGGGGCATAACAATACAGCCGTGGCAAGTTTGTTCATGTTTGTGGGAGGGGCCTAACGGCTAAAATCTAGCCGTGATATCTTCAACATAGGCTGGCATAGGCGATCGTTCTGTCTCTATAACCGGAGGTCTAGTGGAGCCAGACGTAGTCTCAGTGGAACAACCGACGGTATAGAGACTGAAGCTTTCGGTCTACCCCCTGGGCTGGTATAATAACTATTAACTAAATACAGCCTAGGCCTAATTAAAATGACTTGGTAACATTGTTGAAGTTTGATGAAAAAACTGCGTAATTGTGTATGAAATGTTACTTATTATATTCCTTTTACTGTACTAACCCTCTTCTTACATGCAAAAAATCCTTTAAAAATTCTCAAACCACAAAGATATTTATGATTTTCTTTGAAGGCGTCATTGTGAGACACCCTCTCACTTCTAACAGTAAATTCTCCCAACCATTTTTGAATTTTCCCCAACCGTTTTTCCTTGAAAAAAAGAAAAGAAAGGCTTTTACTAATCTTTCAACATCTAAAATGTCTGGAATCAAGAGCCGATTCATTGCTTTGTGACGATTTACATTCACCTTAGACCTATATATTTATATGTAATCAAATTGTAATAATATAGTTGGGAGAATTAAGAAACGGATTAGTCTAGATCAGTTTAGTTTTTCCCCGATTGTTTTCAATATCATTATCAAAATGATAATAATGGTATCTTTTCACTCAAACTTTCAGATTATCTTTAATTGTACAGCATCTTATATATATAGCATTGAAGACAGTAGTCACTATCTTTCTCCTCAAGCTTAGACTAGTAACGATCACGATTAATGACAAAAAAATCAATCGAAAATGAGTAATGACTTCATTTCTATTCATCACTACTTTCAAAGTTCTAGCCAGTCTAGTATGAGTAGGACTCGGTGACGGACATCATGGACATAGACCTAACTGTTAGATCTACATACCTTTGTAACCTTGCCTGGCCCGTTAAACTGACTTCAGCTTCAGATCGAAGTTCAGAATCAGATGTCAACAGTCAAACAGTGATTGTAGTTCTACTCTTCAGTATTCGCGCACAGCAGCAGTCTGCACAAAAAACACCGCACAATTACGAGTGGAGCTCTAAGACTTATAGAGTCAATGGAATTGCATGTCTAGTTATAATGCAACATGTACATACATGTATGAACAACATTTACTGCACTGTACCGGAAGCAGTTGGGCGCGGTGCGATGGACGCTATGCGTCATCAAGGGGGTTTCCCCTGTTTTTCAGGGTTGCGAGTTATGGAAAGCCAACACGACCAGGGCTCGATGGCTGTGGGGTGGCGCAGATGGAGAAGGGAGGGGGTGGGGGGGGGGTCCATTTCTCAAGTGGGTGCAATGCTAACAGCGGGGTTTTCGTCTGGTACCAGCAATCTACATGGAAAAATGAACTAGATCTAGACTATTTAAAAAGAAAAAAAAAATCGTAGATCTAGACTATTCCTGTAAAAGCCAGCGTAAGTGGCGCTCTACTTGGCTCTTGGCAAAGAGATTCGATCGTACACACGTGTAGTCTACACAGAAGCGCCAGAAGCGCCGCCGCACATCTTGTAAACATGATTAAGATCAGAGCCACGCAGTCAAGATCAACAGTAAGTAGAACTAGATCTAGATCCTACCGCATCTAGTTGCACACAAGAAATGATGGTTAGGTCTAGATCTATACTAAGTAGATTTTTATCACCAATTTTGGCACTAGATCTAGAAGTCTAGCCAAAATTTGACCCGGGTCTCCGGCGTGGAAGTTTCTGTCTCTTTCGTTCGCTCGTACGCGTACGTAGCCTATACAGTTAGCCTCTGATTTGGGCAGGGCCAGCCAGGGTCGGCTCCTCTAAAGAGAGGAGCCGACCGAGAGGAGCCGACCCTGCCCAAATCAGAGGCTAACGAACGAATGAGACAGAAACTTCGGCGGTAGTTCAGAAGTCTATTCAGACTTTGACCCGTGACTCCGGCGTAGAGATCGATAGAACAAACCGTACCGAAAATTGATTTAAACTTAAAGCTAAACTTCTAAAGTCCAATACGCTTTATCATTGACTCTCAATGCTTTGCTGGACCAGTTAATGGTCATGCGATTTGGCCCAGTTTTCGTAAAGTTACAAGCACTGTACACAGAAAGATGTATATGGGACTATAACCGCACATGTGCGCAACACGTGCGTTTATCTCTCACAGACCTTTAGGCTTTAAATAAACTAATTTACCAAATAGATCTAGGTCTATATCAATTAGACTCTAGGTGGTTTCCCGGCAAAATTTTTATCATCGTGTATTAGTCAAAACATATTCTTTCACATGGTTGGTAATATTAATAAGAGCTTCCATTTCACTTTTTGAAATTGGGGCGTTTCCAATACTGGTCGTCTTTACCTTTAAAGAGAAGGTTGAGTTCTATGGGAAGAGGTGAAAAATAATTTGTGAGCATTACTCATTCTTATTATGCAAGTGTGGAAGAAAATCAGTTAAGACATGTTCCCTGAAAAGCATGGCTCTTCAAATGCCTTCATATTCTAAATATGCATGTAACATCGTAAAAATCGGGGGGGGGGGGGGGCGGCTTTTTACGCCACGTGTTCGTGTAGTCCCATATACATCTTTCTGTGCAAGTGTTTGTAACTTTACCAAGACTTGGCCACATTTCTTATCATTTTGATGGCTAGTGTACATTCGACAACGCACGCACGTCTGTTATACTCCTGCTATATTCTGCTATATTCCGTCTATTTATACTGTTGTACTGTTTTGCAAAGTGAAATATCGCCATGGAAACGCCAAATTAACTTGGATGCAGATGTGCTACTGTTATATTGTGTTTTCTTGTGCAATTTGTGATGCTGTGAACCCGGTGCATATAGACAGTTTGATGCCGGACTAGAGTCTTGGTCCCACCTGTGACATTTTATGATGGGGTGAGCTTATATATGCATGTACATTGTGATCACTGTATTTTCTTAAAAGACTTTTTATCGAGAGACTTATATGTACTAGTATATCAACACTGTAGGACGCAATGACACAATTAAAGTCGAATACCCACTCTGGCAATCCAGGAGCTGAGAGTTTTCGTTACAAACTTCCGAAATATATGACTACTGCTGGTCTACGTATAGCCATACAACATCTTCACATTTCATACGAACGCTATGGAAAACACGGTGGAGAAAACCGTATAGACTATGTTACAGATTTATTGTGTCATATTTTACCTCATCTTGACAAGTTTATCTGTGAGCATTTTGTTACCATATATGAACACCCGGTACCAAGTGACACACAGGCCCAACATGGCGCGGGTAACCCCCAATTTTCCCGCCAAGGCGTCCCAAACAAATCTACTCAAACAGGAGAAGGGAGGATTGAAGATAATCAGAATGAAAACAATTGCAAGACCTGTGGTACAATCACAACTACTTTGGAATCTGTTCAAAACCAACTCCAGGTTTTGAATGAAACCGTCAATGGCATCATCTCGTCAACAAAAGGCTCTAAATCAGCTAATCAGACGACAACAGATGAAGCTCAAATCGATTCCGACGCAAGCACGGAGAAAGATCAGCATTGTAATGAACCTAATAGCCTTACAATAGATGATCAATTACGAGACTACAAAGCAAAACATCAGCTCCTGAGAGCATCAATGGTCACGATTTTGTTGTAAAAGAAATTGATAGCCATTCTGTAAAAAAAGCGACAGGGCCTGATGACATCTCTGTTAAAATTTTGAAAATGATGAAATATGCCACAAATGTAATAGATGGTCTTATTTATATTTTCAACCTTTCTTTGTCAAAAGGGCATTTTCCAAAAGCATGGTGCTTGGCCAAAATTCGCCCTATTTTTAAGGGTGGTGATCGATTATGTATAGAAAATTATCGACCAATATCCTTATTGTCAATTGTTTCAAAATTTTTGGAGAAATGGGTACAAAAGCATTTACAGACATACTTATTAAATAGCGATTTCTTCAGTGAAAGTCAATTTGGCTTTAGACCAAAGCATTCATGTGAAAGTGCTCTATTGTGTATGGTTGATGACTGGGCAACCGAAGTTGATAGGAGTAAATTTTGTGGGGTAGCGTTTATTGATATGCGTAAAGCCTTTGATTCTGTTAACTACGATGTATTGCTGAACAAACTTTCTATGATAGGATGCTCTGAGAATGCATTGGCATGGTTTAAATCCTACTTTTGCTTTAGGGATCAATTGACAGAAATATGGGGTAAATTATCCAATACAAGGTCAACTATCTCTGGGGTACCACAAGGCTCTGTTTTAGGCCCCTGTTGTTTACAATATATATTAACGATTTGGTTTCCAGTATAAAGTCAGGAAAGTTGTCATGTTTGCAGACGATGCAACTCTGTATGTTAGTGGTAGTAATCTTGAATCGGTTGAAAGTCAACTAAATTCTGCAATGAATGAAGTCTACAAGTGGACATCTAAAAATAGATTGGTACTAAATGATAAAAAAACGAAAGTGATGCTTCTTGGTTCTCGACAACGATTGAATACCTTGCAGGATAAAAAAATATCTGTTATAATTAAAGGTACCTTACTAGAATGTGTATCTGAAGATAAGTGTCTGGGGGTGTCGATTGATGATACTCTGACATTCAAATCTCATGTTACTTCTATTGCAAAAGTCATGAAACAAAAACTTGGCCTAATTAGAAGAAACAAGTATATATTTAATGTTGATCAACTCAAAAGATTATATTGGGGATTGTTCTCCCCCATGCATTATATTGTTCAACCGTCTGGTCATCTTCATCCGAATCTAACTACAAAATATTAAACACGCTACACAAGCGCGCAGCATATATTGTAAGTGGATATACTTGGGAAACCTAATCGGAAACAGTTTTTCGAATACTAGCCTGGCCTACTCTAAAAGAACTGTTTAACAAGTCAATATCATGCATGGTGTATAAATGTGTAAGTGGGGTAGCACCATCCCAGTTAAGTAGTAAATTTGTTCTAAATGACAATGTCTCTACACGTGTAACACGAAGCACCAACAGGTTGTTATTACGTATCCCTCAATGCAAAACTCAATTTTATCGGAGGACATTTGTACCAGTTAGTGTAAATGAATGGAACTGTTTGTCCGATGAATGCCGATCTGCCCAGTCCTTAGCCATTTTCAAAAAATGTATTAAACCTGGCAATAAATAGCTTTTTTAATGAAGGTGGAGGAGGGGGTTGCAGTGAGGTCAAATTCATTTTATGCTTGATTTTAATGTAATTTTTAGTTTGTAAACAGGTGGTAAACAGGTGTGTGTGTGTTAGCTTTCGTTACCCCTGTCATTTCTATATTGTTCATTGTCATTTTATGTTGTTTTTTAAACAGAGCCCTGTTGTAAACCAGCCTATTTTTAATGTTTTTAACAATGTTTTGTAATGATTTTTAGCTGAACATGTTACTCTGTATAAAGATGCGAAATAAATAAATAAAATAATAAAAATGATTCCAGAACCTTGCAATACACACAAATTCTAATATGCTAGATGATCAACCTTTTCTGATCGGTTCCACACCCTTTCTTTCACAATGCAATCGCATGACCAGAACTCAACTTCATCTTTAATCTTCACCAATTGTTCAAATTATATTATTAATGAATAATCTTGGTCATAATTTAAAAGTTGTTATGTTTCTTGCCTGTTTCGTGTCAATTTCTTCTTATCTTTGGAGTATTTCTCCTAGAAACAAAGATTTATAATATACACTTTCTCACAGGATTCACAGCAAACTGCTGCATGCTGCACAATACAATTGCATACCGTACCGACGGTGGGGTGCAGGCGCGCAGGTGTGTTAAGTTAGCGACTGTAATCTAACCATGCAATTCATTAATACAGAGCTGAGTTACGGGTCAAAGTCTGGATGGACTTCTGAACTAGCGCCGGATCATGTTTTATGAGTTTTACAAATACTAATCTATTTATGGTCTCAAGTTCATGTATATGATGCATTCTTTATTTTTTGTTAATATACTGTAGCTGCCGCGGTTCTAGCTCTCCTACTTTACAGTCAAAAGCTGCCAAGATGCTTTTAGATGATTGCTAACAAAGTCTGTTTTAGTAATTTATAATATGAAATAAATTTCCAGTGCCCAAATTTCACAATAGAACTTAGAAGACAAGGAGCAAGTTGTGATGCTGATGGATATGGCTTTCAGGGCCTTTTTTAATACTCTATATCAGACTTTTTGGAGGCTCTCGGCAGCTTTAATTACATGTACATTGATTACAGTCCCTTGTGGGTCATGACCGCTCTTAGCGGGATATAATATAACAGTTATAACCAAGTTTGTAAATATTTATATCATGTTATTTTTGTATGGTTTGATAGAGATGAGGAAATCACTTCAATTTGACTCGATTCGATTCTCAATCTATTCTTTCTTTCTCCAGGGATGATCAAATAAGGACTGTTCAGCCAGCTATTTACATTTAAACATCACCACTTGTTGTATGGGTGGATGACTCTTTCTGAAGAATTTCCCTTTTTCCACGAGGAAACTATCCATGATCGTTCATGATGAATCGCAGCAACTTCCACCTCAGCTGTAGGCTCTTCAAGGGAGCTGTTTCCTGTCTCAGTACCTGTAAACCATCCTCGGTCCCAGTGACATCTGGCCAAAGATGGCAGAAGCATGGCTTCCATAGCTTTGGTCCAGCCACGGTAGAACACAGTCTCCAGAAGGCTGGGACCCAACACAGTTTCTTACTTCCCAGGAGACTAGTATCAGAGAAAAGAGAGGACAAGGTTATAAGTTCCAGCTCTTCTGAGGATGCTGATTTATCCCCTGATTTATTAGCAAATGCAAAGCCATCTTTTATGGAGGCCATTCCTGAAGACGATGTTGAGGTGTTGGAAAATAGCCATGAATTTGAGGTTGACATCCTTGAAGAGACAGAGAATCCAGAGATCTTGGAACACTTTTCTGACATGCCCCTCATGCCGGAGACATATACCCTGGCCTCGTACGTGGACCATTCTGAGACCCTGCAGAAGCTAGTGCACATGGGCATGGACCTTTCCAAAGTGCAGAGCAGAAAAGGGGTGGCCAGCATGCTTATGAAGATGGACTTTGACCGTGACATAAAGGACAAGCTGGCCTTTCTGCATCACATAGGGATTCCTGGAGAACAACTTGGATGGTTTATCACCAAGAACCCGTTCATCTTAGGTGAAGATGTGCAGAATCTAGAAGCTAGGGTACATTATTTGCTGCAAAATGGATTTTCGGAGGCAGATGTTTCCCAGATAGTTTGTCGTTCCCCCTACTTTCTGAATTTTTCTGTGAGTATTCGTTCTTTATTCTGCTGTCCCTCAAATTTAACCAAATCTTACTTAAAGTGATAATGTGAGACCTTGTGAATGTTCAGCACCAGCCCCCCCCCCCCCACCCCGGGAACGGAGGGATACCATGCGTGTTCCCAAATTCTCTGGCTCGTAACAAAAGAAAAGGTCTCCTCGTATTGACTTTACACACCAGACTTTTGCTGAAAAGGGGGGGGGGGGTCGCTGGGAACACGCATATGCATACCCTAAATAACACTGAGTGGGGGGGGGGGGGGGGCCGGGGTTCAGCATAAACGAACATTCAATGCAAGTATGCAACTGAAAAATAAAGAATGAGGGATGATATCACTTCCTTAGTATAGTAGAGTGTGCACAGTATAATTCTGAAAGCCCATGAAATTTTTGTGTGAAAGATCGAAGTTCATCTTTTCCTTAGGCGATAGAATGGTTTACTAAGTTTACTAAAATATTCAAATTTTATGTATACTCTCTATATACAAAAGTATTGTTCTTGACAAACTCAAAGCTTGCCTGAGGCTTGCCCGACATAACAAATAATGTATCCAGACTGGATTCAAATAATAGTTCATTCATTAATTAAACTGGTTAATGGAATAACTACACTATTTGTACACTATGTAGTAGTCTTTAAACCGTACCTTCAATTAGATTAATTGTTTAATATTACACCCATCTTTCCTTTTTATCTTCAAAGGTGGAGAGAATTGACAACAAACTAGGCTACTTTCAGCAGCTTTTGAGAATTTCTGATTCCAACGTCAGAGAGATCATCACCAGGTGTCCTAGGTTGGTTGCATGCAAGAAGCAAGAATGCTATCTGGTATCATTGGGGGATCCTGTGGAGGAGGGGATAGGGGCCTAGGGGGGTCAATCTGTCATGAAAGTATGTCGCAAAACACATGTAATTGTTCTCTTTGATTGTTATGTGTTGGACACTGCTTATTAATGAAATGAAATTCTGTTTCTACATGTAAATGGCAAGTGGGACAAAAATGTTCATCTACTTCTAAGCTTTTGTGCCGCCCCTGTTCATTAATGCATATATCAGGGACTTTTAGAATCGGCTCTTTTACAAATTCTGGGTTTGTGTCTGGAGTCGGTCATTAGAGTGAAAAGACATACAATTATTTTTTAATTCTGTTCATTGCTATCGCCTATGCAATCCTTGTGTATTTGTTGCTTTCAGCTGGTCACCATGACAGTTTCAAGGCCCAAGGAGAATCTGTTTGTCCTGGAGTTCCAGTGTGGCTTTAGCAAGGATGCTCTACGCTCTATGGTGCTCAAAGAACCAGCTATACTGCTCAGGGGTAAGTATTAAAACCCGTCTGCACTAGTTTAGCCAGGGGGGATTAGACCTCCCTGCAAGGTCACTGACAGGTGGTTATCTCATCAAATCAGCTCTAAATTAAAAACATAAGAAAAAGGGGATCATGGGGGACCAACAGGCACTGATTAGGCATTGTTTGCTACATGTATATACAGGGAGCAAGTAGCTACAAGAAGTACAGTGGGTCTTTAAAGAAATACTACAATTTAATATGTTGGTAGTGGTGATGGTGGTAGTAGCGATGATTTGGATAGGAGTGTTGATGGTACGTGTTTATGATCTTTGTTTCAAAGATACATGTACTTTGCATTCTATAGTGCCTAGAAAATCAATTACAGTCAAACCTGTCTATTGAGGCCACTGAAGGAGAACAACAGAGAAAGTGGCTACTATAGTTAACTGCATCTTGCACAATTACGCGACTTGTGACCAGGCAAAGGACACAAACAACAAACCAATTTTCAAACATGTTCATTAGACATCATTTTAGCCCCCAAAGATTTATTTTGTGATATTGATTTGATGGCTGTCAATTGTTTGAAAGATCAGAAAATCAGAAATACAATTAAAATTGTTCGTCCAGCAACTACTTTAGGCACAAAGTTGGTGCAAGAGTGAGCGGTAAGAGCCTCGAATGTCATGAGCAGAATGGAAATGGAATTTATGGAAATAGCTGAAATGATAGCGTTTAGGATTGTAAGATCACATAATCTATTGTTTGTTCAAGTCGTTGCTAAGATTACTTTTAAGATATAAGGTGTCAGCAAAGAAAACAATACTAAGCTGGAAGAATTGTTGAATATACTTTAATTTTTAGCCTATTTTATGTTTCACTCAATGAGTTAAATACTGGGAATAAAAACCTCACTGAGGATAAGAGAACAAAAATAATCTATTGTTTGTATTGATACCTCACAGGAAAATTTCGTTTGATTGCAACCTTTGACTACCTCCACAATGTCATGGAGATTCCACACAAGCTGCTTCTCAAGTCGCCTCAAGTCTTTCTCGGCCAGGTCAACAGGGTCAAGGACCGACACAAGGTAAAGTTTATTGACCTCGACATGACCTAGGGCCTGTTTCATAAAACTTGTTATCTATAACAACTGCTAAAGTTCTATAACAAATTTGCTCTCAGCCAATCAGATGCCAGGAGTTCAGTAGCTTATAACAGTAGCTTGTAACTTTTTATTGATAACAAGTTTCATGAAACAGGCCCCTGATCTGAGTATTCTTTTTAATCTAGACGCAGGCTCCAGCTTGTTCGTGGGGAAATTTCTTTGACAATTTTGCCTTCAAGCTTTTTATAATTTTTGAATAATTTTAAAAACCTTTTGATCGGAATATGCAAGATGACTGAATTTTCTGCTAATACTGTATACAAAGTGGAGTCCTGTATCAGATATACATGTATGTAAAGTCTCTAGTAGGCCTAATCAGATGTTTTTTGCAGTTGCTCTCACTGTGATTATGGGATTTCAAATTGGCTGAATCAGTAATGTCTATGGCTATTTGCAATTAATCGCAAGCTTTACGCTTGATTTAGGGGATTTGCAACTTTCTTGCACCGCCCCATTAATTCGCTTTTATAAATGATGATGATGTAAGTTACAATCCTTTTTTTCTTGAATTTCTCCTAGTATCTGACATTAATAGGAAGGAACCAGTATAATCCCAAAGACCCTGGTTATGTTCCGCTGATGTCCCTGTTCAAACTACCAGATGAGGCATTCTGCAAAGACATCGCAAGGACTTCACTCCAAGAGTACGAGAGGTTTTTGAAGACAAGCCGTACGTGACACCTTTTCGTTGGCCGTTATTTTTCTTCCAGCCATACTCAACCTCCCTTCTAAAGGAACTGACCAGTAGATTTTGGACAGAGTTTTAGGAAGATTGCCACATTTTACTATGCATTAGGGCACCAAGCATATTTTTGATGTATTACCACCAAATTACGTCCTGGAAATAGTCTGTGAAAGTAATTGGTTAGATTCCTGGATTGGTTTGTTAAGAATTACCAGTTTCAAAGAAGAATTATAAATTCAAAGAGAAGGTTCATTGAAATTTGGATAATTTGGAAAATTGGCAAGTTATGCCTCTATAGATTGCTGGTTGATCTACATTTCCCACACTCAACCCAGGCAGGTGCGCCGGAAGCAGTTTGGGATTGGGGGGGGGGGGGGGCAAACATTCCAGGGGGCTCACCTTCCAGGGGCAGTGACGTAATGAGCAAAAACGTTTGGAAGGGGGGGGGGGCAGAAGAAAAATATGCATCACCACCACTCTTACACGTTACATGCAGGCCCCGCGGAACGTTTTTCAAAGTGGAGTATTAACGATCAGGTAGAGCGTAAATTGGCTTGGGGTCCAGGGTCAGAGCCTCGGCAGGGGGTCAAGGGCCTGAGCCCCCGGAAGCTCAGTTTTTAGGCATTAATTACGGCCAGATAAGCATATTTAGATACCTTATTTGTGACACTGGCAGGTCACAAATTGGCGGAGAGTCCAGGGAGGAGAGCCCCCGGAAGCTCATGGGTTTTAGGTATTTAATTACGGTTATATGAGCATCCAGGGGCCCTCTTTAAGGCCATTGATGTGATCCAGGGGGCAGAGCCCCGGAAGTTCAGAGGTTTTAATATTTAACTACGGTCAGATGAGCATCCAGGGGCCCTCTTTAAGGTCATTAATGTGGTCCAGGGGGCAAAGCCCCCGGAAGCCCAGAGGTTTTAATAGTTAACTACGGTCAGATGAGCATCCAGGGGCCACCTCGGGGCCCTTTGTGGGGTCCAGGGGCAGAGCCCCTGGAAGCTCGGGGGTTTTAGGCATTTAATGAGCATATTTTGATACCTCATTTGTGACATTGGCAGGTCACTTATTTTTTCTCTCTTCCTTTCTTTTTATCTGTAACATACCTTTTCAAAAAGTGAGGGGGCTCAGACCATGACATGACCAAGGCTTCTAAATAAGCATATTTTTCGCCCGACTGTAAATTTGGGAATTTCTAATTTTCCAATAAACGCATTAAAAGGTACGACTTACAACAAAATTGAGAACAAATACTGGAAAATCAAGACATTTCAGCAACATTTGTAAATCACTGGTATCGAATAAGAAATAACCCCCCCCCCCCAATCAGTACGCCACTGTTCATGGGCTCATGTCTTCTCACCCCTATAACAAAAAATAGACACGCTTTCCCATTCTCTCACAATATGCCCACGATATGCGCGTATCGCTATTATAAAAACCTCCATTGATAAATATAGGTGGCATGTGCAATGTTTAGGAAATTTAATTCCTGTTAACTTTCCTTTTCTTTGACTGTAATTTTATATGTGATTTCATTCAAGTCTTTATTATTGGTATGTTCTTTTGGGTTAAAAATACAACCATCTTTACTCCTTTACTGCTTTTTTTTGGGGGGGGGGGGTTGACTGGGGGCAACTGCCCCCCCCCCCCCTGCCCTCCCACATCCGGCGCCTATGAACCCAGGTGATGTAAATGGGTACCTTGCAGGAATTGATTCCTTGAAATGCTAGAGCTCCGTAATGGCAGCCATGCTAAAGCCAGGGTAATAATCGAGAGCGCCAGGAGTGTCAAGTCTGACAGACATGAGCGCTATACAAGAACCCACTATTATTATTATTATTTATTACCGTATTATCAAAGTCATTTTTAAGCCCTCACTATTGTGAGGAATAAATTAAATGCAACTTTGTTTGTAAAATCGCTTTATGGCAGAGGCATTATTTTCGACTTCTTTCCATCTAGTTAGTGAAACACTACTAAACCTGTGATAGCAAGATTATATATTTGATATCATTATACTGTAGTATGCTGATCTATATCAAAGCTATGCAAAATAGATACAATAGGTTTAATCCTAATCAAACCACCAATTGGCTATATCACAACCACCGGCCATCCCTTCAATCTGTCAAAATTTAGTATATGAGATGATCGAGACTTACAGCTGAAGTGCTAGCACCATCAGCTGAATATGAATGTTGTGCTATGGCATGCCCTTTCAAGGATGGTGGACAGATATTTAAAACTTTTTAACATTCAAATACATGTAGTATCTCACTGCTAGGTCAGATTTGATATGTTTATTTGAAAGGGTATGTTTTGTCTGTTATAACGAACACCAATGTTTATACATGTACATGTAAAAAATAAATGTAATAGTCCTTATTACAAGGCTCCTCTGTAACCAGGCGCGTACGCAGGGGGGGGGGGGGGGGGGGGGGGTTTAGGGGGTTAACCCCCCCCCTTTGGTAATTGTATGTATGTAAAACCCCCTAAAAAAACCTAAAACCCCCCCCCCTTTTTTATTTATAAAAAAAAAAAAAAGTGTCAAAGGTGTCCTCTTACCACCACCCCCCCCCCCCCCCACTTATTCAGCGGTCGGCTGAGTCGTTGCGATTTTTTTGGGACCAAAAAAAAAGTGACCTCTTACCCCCCCCCCCCCCCCTGCTTATTCAGCGGCTGGCTGAGTCGTTGCGAAATTTTCAGACCGATTTATAAATGTTAAAACCCCCCCCCCCCCTTTAAAAAATTCTGCGTACTTGCCTGTCTGTAACACAAGCAATCTACATTTGCCATTATTTTCTCATCTCATCAACTGAAGGTTCTACGACTCCTCTAGCTACCCATGAATTATCGTCACCAATAAACTGATTGGATTTTAAGGTCATGAAGTCAAAGGTCACAGAAATAAAAATTGATGACATTATATTTAACATCTTTAAAAAAATTAAAAAATATCCCTCCCATTTTTTTTGTAGATTTTAGAACACGCAGAAGGTGAAACTCAAGGTCACGAGCTTATTGAACTTTAATAATAGAATATAGTGGCAAGTTTTGATAGCTTGGGCAGGCTCCTTTCTAAATACTTGTACACATTTTGGCAAACATCAACAAGAAGGGGCATACCATAGGACAAAAACTGTTAGGACTCTGTGGAGCTAAAACTCTACTTTTCAGCCTCAATTTTCCCATATATACCCAAATTTGGTCAATATAAAGTGTTGGAATTTAGAAAAGGGATGATATGACATAGAATGTCTCTATACATGTATGGACTGAGAACTTGGCTCTGTAACATAAAAGTTACGATTGTATTCAGTTGTATCTCCTTCAATCTATTTCATTAAAAAGTAACTTTCAATTAATTGTATATTACAGGTACCGGTAGATACAATAAATTGCCCCAAAATTGAAGATAAAAAATTGATATTCATGATTGATTGTAAGCAGGGTTCTCTACATACATCTTGTACAGAAAGCTTTTCAAGTATGCAAATGTTGTATTGTGAATGACTTCTACACTTAATGGAAATAAATAATCAATAAGCTTTATTTATCTTGAAAAACATGTTGCTCTTTATTCTTCCCACTCTATTCTGTTGCGAGAGTGATTGTATTATGGATGGATCCATGCTTTCATGTGTTTTTTGCCAAAACTTCTTACCTTTAACAATAAAATCAATTTTATAGAACAGAGATGATGAAATATATCAAATGTATTTGTAAGAGCACTGGCATGAAACAAAATGATAAAATTATATACACGCTCAATTTTAAAAAAAAAGGTTACACATTTTAAACAAAAATTTAATAAAAAGCAATCTTTCTTTTGGTCACCAAAATTTTAAAAATACAATCCAGAAATGTTGAAAAGGAGAAATGTACAGTTAAACATTGTTGTAAAGAACACAGAGTCATAGTCAAACTCTTTATAAAAAGGTACTCTTTTAAACAATTTTGCAGATTGCTCTTCTTTTTTCTGTTTATAGCCCTGATGTAACAGGGTTTCAATACAAGAAGATAATTCTCTTATTCCAAAGATTTTGCTATAATGAGGTTCCACTGAATAGTCAAATAAAAGCAAGATAATAAGCATCTAAATATATATCTACACATGAACAATAATATTGGGAACAACATACACATGCAATGTTAATTAAACAAATACAGTTAACTAAATTATTTGTACCCTTACCAAGTTTTGTAATATGTAAATTAGGTGAAAAATTAAATTCTCCCAATTTATGTTTCTTGAGAATATGACATTAAAGTATTCAACAATGGCAGTACGCCATAACTTTGAGTATTACGAATCCAAACTTTTTGCTCTTCAAAATAGACAAATGAAAAATAAAGTATGAAATACAAGTAAATATGATGTACGATTAAGAACGTGCCGCATATCAAAGATAACACTACCAATAACAACAAGAATTGTTCTTTGAATAAAATGTATTGGATTCAAGAACATCATTGCTGAAGGCTCGATCATCAACCATTGAGCAACAGACATTTCTGAACGGACTGATCTGATAGACAACCAGCCCTTTATGTTAATGTTATGAGCAGTGAACAATGACAGGAAAAAGGTGCACCCTTTCCCTGCTATTTCTTCCTCCTCTTCCTCAGAAAAAAGGTGAGACAAAAGTCAGCTTTGGAGTTGCGCAAGCTACATTTCGAGGGGGTCAGTGACACAAAGACGTAACTTCATTTTGAGAAAAATTGGTTTGTGTCACTGAGCACTTAAGTTTATGTTTCACTAGCCATTGACTTCAATGGGGTGTTGGGTGGAGTTAAGTCTTATGTGTTTTCTGAACATTTTGATATCAAATACTCATTTTGGCAAAATATAGAGTTTGTCTTTGTGTCACTGAACCCTCGATTTGAAATTCAAAAGAGACATGTTTCATCACGAAAATAAAAATGTACTAATATTTCAGGGTAATTTGTACCATGTGCTAACTAAAAACTGGTTTATTACTAAAATAAGCAGTACTTAATGCAAATGTTAATGTTGAAACTATACTATCTACATGTATATTTTTATGATTTATTGTAACAGCAAGATCTAGAGTATTAGCGTAGGGCCCAGTAAACACAATCCCTAGTTTCATACTCTCGCCCAACTTCATACGCTGTATAGTTGTTTTGCCCCAAGAAAGCCAGCCTAAAGAGCTTGTATCAGGAATGACCAACCAATAATATTTTGATGTGCTAAGGTATCAAGTATCACAGAACCTTCTTCATTCTTAAAAAAAACTAGGAATTATTCTTATTTGGCCTTAATTAAACACATGCGACTAAGATGCAATCAGGTATTAGCCAACAAATCATAAATGAATGAAGAGTGTTAACAGTACTTCTTATCGTTGCTATGAAAGGGGACTTATACTTGCTAATTTGAAAGTTGAATACATATATTTACATTATGACATGCAGCAAATGAAAACAAATCTAACTATTTACAAAAATGGATACCAACAAATCTGTGGTAGAAGTACTTTTCCTCTAACCTAGAGTTACATTTACTCTGACCAGCAATGACCCCTTGAACTTTAGAACAGAGGTCATGGTTTGGCACATGACTAATCATTTTATGTTAGCACAGAACCTGTCTTTGAAGCAGCATGTTCAGACCCAGACCCCCCCCCCCCAAAAAAAAAAAAAAAAAATATTAGAATGAATGGCCGATCCCACTTGACCCATAATTACAACGGTAACTACAACTGTTAATACTTCCTACATCGGTCTCCTGCAATTTATCTGGAAAATAAAATGGATATTAGTACTTCAGGTCCTTTCTGATCTCTGCTTATGGGCGTTGGCACCGTTTTTCTCAGGTAGGCGCTGCAAAACCCATATCCAATAATTTTCTACATGACACAAGGCCACTTTTGAAATGATTTATAGTTACAGTTCTTGTTATCGTTCTTGGACAAAAAGGACCGGTCCCTAAGTGTCTGACATGTCCAGTCGCTTCAAGAGATGATGTCTGCGTTGTTTTTAATCTAGCTGATTCGAGAAGTTATTATGGCCTTAAGAGGTGCTAAGCTGTAACTTATTTCCCTGCAATCACAAGTCAATGAAGGACAGTTCGTATCTCTTGGGAGTAATAGAGAGAGAGAGAGAGAGCAGCATGTCCTCATGGGCGCTTGGGTAATGGAGTTATTTCTTGCTGTCTCGTTTCTGCATAAGTGTGGAGAGAAAAATATAGATTTTGAGATGTAAAATTGTAAAATTTATATCAAAAAAATATGTTAAATTATTGAAACAAAATATATGCACTAATTCACGAATAGGTAGGCACTACACACAGCACAAGATGGATACATTGACACTACATGATACACATGTACACAGTTTAATACCTGTATAGCAAATTCACTGTGCAGTATTAAAGTTTTTTGCATGTACAAAACTTGATTAGAGCATCTGACCAAGAAGTCTAAAAGATTTTACTGTCTTGAACAGGAAATTCAATAGCTTCACAAAAAATGGCAGATTGAAATTCCCTGTTTTTTTTTAATGTGATGCTTGTTTAGGCAAGCTGAGATTCATTAGCGTGCACTCAGGTTAAATTTTTCATGTGATATTTACAATTAATCAAATGAGCAAAGACAAAAACAAAACTAATAAACAGATAGGCAGCAATAGTGGTATATCACATTATCTACCCTATCCCTGACACTAAATTGCGATATACTCCAAATCTAAGTATTTTGCAAAGAATCAGCTTGGATGTATGTTTTGTTATACCGGTAACGCACTTCCAAAACCAGAACAAAAATGTTTCCTATTGTAAGGGTATTTTATTCTATTTTTCAAGTTTTGATCAACTGTTCGACCCACGGGTTTCTTGGTCCCCCCCCCCCCAAAAAAAGGAAGTTGCTCATTTAATTTTCATGTTATCCAACAATACACATCAAAAGTCTTTCATGATGCATGCAACAAAACAGAGATAGAAATGCCACTTACGGACTTAGATCTCTCTGGGCTCTTCTTTGATGACTTCTTGGTCTTTTTCTACATGCATAATCAAAGTTTAAACGGATATATCTCTGCGTCAATCATTAAATCATCACATTGCTATGAAATGTACAGTGGTACGGTACATGTACTGTCCAACTGAGAGAACTAGGTCCCGTCTTATATCAATTCATACTCATTAAATATCAATGTTAAAAATAATCTTTTAATAAGAATTTTGTTTCAAGATTCACATAAGATTGCAATTGATGTTATATTGTATAATGAGTGTATAAGGTCTCCCAGTTTGGGAATGGTTGTGTCTTATCTCAGAATATGAGATTTTGTAAAAGGCCTGGGGGGTGTTTCACAAAGATCCCAAGTTGAACTTATTTTTAAGTTGGACTTAACAATTATGGAAAGCCATTAGCATCTATGAAAATATTTTGTTAAAGTTATAAAATGCTTAAAATGTTGATTCAAATCATTTATATTTTCTATTATCAAGGAGATTTCAAGTTCTTGATGTGGAATTTATAAAAAGTCAAAAATACTTGATTTTTCACTTTTGAATATATTTCATTTTAAGGCAACAAATGGCTCTCCATAATTTTCAAGTCCAACTTAGATTTAAGTTCGTCTTAGGATCTTTGTGAAACACCCCCCTGATCATTCTAATTTGACCAAGTTCGGCTATACTGTACACACCTTGTCTGATGATTTAGATTTCTTGTCCTTCTTCTCTCTCTTGTCGTGATCATCTCTATCCTTGCCCTCAAACTTATCATGCTTCCAGGCGGAGGCATAGCCTCCTCGGTTCTGACCCCGTCCGCTGAAACCACCTCGATTGTTGTAATTACCCCTGAAGCCACGGTTGAAACCCCTGCCACGGAAACCCCGGATGAAGCCCCGCCCTCCACGATATGAACCACGGGGCACAAAGCCCCCTCGACCCCTTTGCGGTGGTCTCATGCCACGCTTCTCTTCTGACAAGGAGCGCTGATCACGATCATCATGCTGTTTGAGAGTAGGGATTATTGTTTGGAAATAAATTTTAAATTGCTGATAAAACACCACACACACAAAAAACAAAATAATATATAACAGTAATACAGGTTATCAGTCAGATGCTATGATCCCTTAATTTGACTTCCCCCAGCTCAGCACATGCCAACAAAAGAATTGCATTCTTTCATACAATACCTCCACATTACCTTTCCTTTTCTGGGGATGCTAATAGCACGTCTGACATAGCAAATCCTATATTGGTATCGTATGATCTATTGTAAACGGGTGGTCAGCTCTGGTAAAGCTACATAACACCGTCTCTTGTTAGCTCACAAATGATTGACAGATGATGTCACAAGATGAATGAAATCTGGAGCATTTTTTAAGGGTAAAGCTGAGCAGGTCTGAGAAAAATGTTTTTAAAAATATTTGAAAATCTATGAAATATATAGATATTTGAATAACAAAATATGAAATGTATGCAGCCCTGCACATCGACAGGAATCAACTTATATTTGGATGTCACCCCACCGTTAAGATGTACTCTATAAGCATATAGTCACTTACTTCGTAAAAATTCCCTCTGATAGGCTGAGCAGTGGGATCCAGTCTCTGTAGTTCTTCAACCTCCTTTCTGAAGTCAGGTACTTCACTTTCCAACTTTAGCCCCCCTCTGTCCAGGTCACCAAGCCTCTCCCTCACAGGTCTTCTATCTGACGAAGCAATCTCTCTTCGATCAAGAGAGTATACCGACCCAGTCAGCCTGCCTAGGGTTGGGGATGTAGCGGAGTGGAGCTGCTGCAAATCCAGCTGTTTTTCAGCTTCCCGCACGAGGAACTGACGACGAACATCCAAGTCCATTCGGAGGTCACTGTCTACGTCGAGGACGTTGTTCATACCCAAGCTAGAAGTAAACATGCTGGTGGTCCCTGACAGAGACCCTGACAGAGGCAGAGAACTGTGGGACAGACTGAACTCCTGAGGGCGCTGCAAGTAGTTATCCACCTCCTGTGGTGCTTGTGCTGGTTTGTTCCGCAAGGATTGTTCGTATTTCTCAAAGACAGTGAATGGCTTCATCATGACCGTCGCCTTCCTTGGCTGCTGTGGCTCTGGACTGGGAGATCTCCTGCCATCTTTGTGATGTCTGTTCTGCTTCCTTGGTCCCTCCTCCCTCTCTCTGCTGTATTCGCGGTCATTCTTCCGTTGGCTACGCTCTGGAGACTTCCTCCAACAAGCAAAGCGTTCATATTTCTCTGGGTACATTTCAGGATCATCCTCTAAGTTGCGGACTATGATTTCTGGGCGATCAAATATTTGCTGCAGCCCTTCATCCTTCCTGCGTGGTATGAACACCAGACTAGGATCAAACTTTCTTCTTTTTGGCGATGGCTTTCTCTTGACCTCAACTCTGATGCCATAATCAGGTCGTTTCTGATCTTTCTGATCCCTATATCTCTTGTTGTCAGGAGACATGGCTCTTTCCTTCGAGTATCTTGATGACTCATACTTCTTCTCACCGGGTGACCTACTACGCTGCTTATAACTTTCCTGCGAACCTCTTTTGGAATCATAATAGTCCGTCTGTGAATTCTTTGGTTGTTCTGCAGCTCTGGATCTAGACGACCCTGCAGATCCATGCGTCTCAAGCTCCCTGAGGCGCAAATCCAGATCCTGACTAGACTCATTCTCGGCTCCTTTTCCTCCTCGGCCTATGTAATCAAGTCCAGGGATGTTGGAGAAGTTACCGGTCAGCACCTTGGAGGTATCCAGATATTCTTTCTTCTCAAGTGATCGGCGCCTCGGAGATGATGACTCAGAGCGGGATTGACGGTCATATCTCTGCTGCCTCTTTCTTTCATGCGAGGGTGACTGTTTAGAGGAACGACGATACTTTGGTGGAGTTCTTCGTGAAGACCTGTCTTTATTACGGTATCGCTTCTCTGGTGATCGAGATCTAGATCTGGAGTAACTGGATCCTGAAGATCTGCACACATAAAAAAAAGAATATTGCTTGAGGAACTTTGTACAGGGATGCCTCTAGTAATAAAATCTACTTGTTTGTGACGCTATCAAAATTTCACATGCACTTAATAACCACTTAGTACATGTAGTCATGTACTACTAAAAGCCTGAGATAACTCATGTTTGAGTCTATGGAAACTGTATGCCAACATATACTAATATATAAAAAAAATGTATCCAACTGGAAACATCATGTATATTTGAATGAAAGTTAAACATAGCTTGGCTTTATTTTCATATATTTCTTCGTCTATTTATCAGTATCGTTCTTCAACTTCTTTGTTAACACTTTGATATACTCCCATACTATTTTTATGTATGGAGATATGAGCTTTGGTTATCAGTCTGCTAGTAAATCACTTTCAAATATCCTAAAATCATCCAGTAACATGGTCAGCATTTTAATATCTCTTGAACACAGTACGATTTGAATACCCTGGTGTTAATGAAAGCAAAGTGAACATCTTTTGTGGCATCTAGAATTAAAATCATACATCTAACAAAGTGCAAGAAAACAGGAAATTATAAGTTTAAAGTGAAATCCATGAAGTCAAATGTAATGAAAGTGACATGCATATGAATATTAAGTGATCTATAATATAAAACAATCCTGTTTGGCTACTATTATAGTGACTGTCAAACCTTGGAGGTTTCTGGAATGCTGAAAGAGATATTTTATACATGCTGCTTCAGTTATGATTCTTGCTTTACAGTCTATATACGGTAATTGCCTTTTATCATGACTCAAAAATCAGTCTTTAACATCAGGTCACTTAAAAAAAAAAAGAAAAAAAAAAGTCAATTCAACAATGCCTAATGTGATTGGGCTGTGTGGTACTGACATTCAGAATCAACTTGTAAACATCATACAATGTAGTTTGCTTACATTGAAGAATATGCTGTTAAAGCATCTTTACAATTCACATGCATACCTATTATAATCACATACAAGTGATATAACCTCCTTCATTTTGGTCACAAATTGACCCATGGTCATTAAAAAAAAAGAAAATCAACCAAACAAAAACAATTAGGGATGTTATATGGAAAAAGATATGACTAGCATGTCAGAATTGATATACCTATCTCTCATGCTTATCTTTAGGTAGTGTCATGCACTAACTTTAGCTAACAAGTGTACCAATCACCCAGAAAAATAATTTGTGTATACATGTATGAATAATGTATGAAATCAACCCCAACAAACTGTACATGTATACTCAAAACTCTATGGGCTAACGGATAAGATGTATGAAGAAAATAAAAGAATCCATGCAGGCATTGTTCTATACAAGTGTGTATGGGTGTTTCAAGCAGTCTACCCACAAGTCAATTTTTGTTAACTGACAGAGTATTTCAACTTGCAATATCTCTTTAGAGAAGTAAATTTTGAAGCTCATACATGTATATTGAATAGAGTATAGTGACAATGGACCCTGTAACATTAAAAACAAAATACTTTTGATGATTGGTACACTTGTGAAATCTATCATGCTCGTATTAACTCTAGAGACTATCACATCACAGCAGACAGTACATTCCAAGCATACATGCAGAGTACTCACCTCGTGACTAAGTTTATAGCAAATACAGGTGATATTTAAGAGATGCAAGTAAATTAACCAACTTCAGAGATTTGACTTTATAGGCCCCTTATGTTTTCAACCTTCTTTCCATCCGAGCACTTCTCCGTGTACACCTCCACCAATCTCTTAATCCCATCTCATGTTTGCCTTTTCTTCTCTCGTATTTCAGGAAATTTATATATCATTGGATTGGCATTTCTCAAACTGTAGCTTCTTCTGGTATTTTATCCTGTACTGCTCTCCAAAAGTTGGCATGTTATGCAGATTTCTCCTCATCCAAGATATTTGGTATTACTGTATGTCATCTGCATGTCTCAAACCTATGTAGTCTTCTCAAAGAAAGGTTTCATCTTGCTTTGCTCTTTTCATGTGTTTTCTTCTCCAGATACAGTTGGTATCGTGTCATCTGCATATAATTGATCTCCATCTCTATGGTAGTCTTCTCAAAAAATTTCATCTTGCTTTCCTTTTTTCTTTTAAAGTTACATATGGTGTTGTGTCATCTGCGTATCTCATGTTGCATTTCATTTCATGCATGCATCAGTCTGTTAAGTAGTCCTCTCAGAAAGTTCAATCCTGTGCCGTTTTTTGTTGTCCTCCAGTGAAGTTGGTTTTTATCTCATCTTCTTCCTGCATCATCCATCTTACATCTATTTGATTCATATGTCTTCTTGGTAGACTTCTCAAAGTGTTTCATCCTTTTGGTCTTTTCATGTTTTCTACCTCAGTTCAAGTTGGTTTCATCTCATCTGCATTTCTCATTTTGTATCTCGTTTTATTCATCCGTCCCTAAGGGAGTCTTCTCACATCATTTCATCTTGTGTTGCTCTGGTCATGTTCCTCCTCTAGAGACGTTGGTTGGCACTATCTTATTTGCATTCTTATTCTGTATCTCATTTGTCTCTCTTAGGTAGTCTTCTCACAATCAGTTGAAACTGGTTTCATCTCAACTGCATTTCTGAATTTGTAATTTGTATTCCGTTTCATCCACTGGTCTCTTGGGAAGTCCTCTCAGATCATTTAATCCTGTGTCACCTTTTACATTTTTTCCTCCTCCAGTCAAATTGGTATTTATCTCATCTACATTCTCCATCTGTTTCTGTTGTTGTCTTTATTATTCATCTTTCATTGCTTTCCTCCTTCTCCATCCCTAGTGATATTCATATGTCATTTGTTTTCTCGATCCGAGGCATCCCTGCTGTGTAGTTGTTCACCATGTCTTCAATCCTTCTGTTATAATCCCTGACCCTGAATATGAACACCAAAGTTTGCTTTCATCTCAGCTTGGAAAATACTTGGTAGGTCCTGTTTGTGCTAACATGGTCTCTTTCCCCTCTCTCCCACAATGCCATTCTCGTCTATCAGGTTACTGAGACCTTTGGACATTTCATTGTAGTACCAATATTGTCTTCTTCAGGTCCTTCCATATCATCTGTCATCTATAATGTCAACGTCAATAGCAAGGTCAATGTACATGACATTGTCAACATCTTCAATGACACTGCCAAAGACAAAGCCAATGACAATGATTACGATAGTGACAATGTCGATGGCATCCTCATTTTTTCATGACCAAATACTGAAGATTCTGGCCTAAGGGTTCCTTTGACATCTCAGCCTCTGTTCCTTCAAAGTTATCACATCTGTCTGTCTTTTGGACAATGCAGCATTCATTTGAGCATCATGCCATTCTCATCAGTCTGTCACAGAATTAAATACTTGGTATAAGGTAGATAAGGTGTAGTTGTTGTTGTTCATTTTGTTTCTTCAGTAGTTCAGTTGTTCCTTCCATTGCCCATTTGAGCACCACGCCATTCTTATCAGTCTATCACAGAATTTAATACTTGGCATAAGGTAGACAAAATGTAATTGTTCTTCATTTTGTTTCTTCAGTTGTTCATTTGAGCACCATGCCATTCTCATCAGTCCATCACAGAATTCATACTTGGCATAAGGTAGAAAAAGAGTAGTTGTCATTCAAGATAATTAGCCTTCCGATATGCTTTTCATTCCCAGTTCTGTGTGGCATTCATCCCTTTGTAATCTTGGTAGCCTTTCAGTCTATGTCTCCCTTTAAGCAGAACATACCTTGAAGTCCATCCAACTCGGCAAATGAGAGTTGCTCTCAGAGTAGACTTTCTTTCAACGCTTTTTTTGTAACATGGTTTGATTGGCCAGATGTGTATTCTCTCTTTACACGTCATCGATCTGCTTGGCTTCAGCTTGTAGATTTCTCTCCTCTCCTCCACGGCACTCTGTATGATGGGATTCCTGACAAAGTCTGATATATTCTGGACAACCCTTCTTTCATCCTTCTCTGGTATTGCCCTTCAAAGCTTCAGTTGGTCTGTCAAACAAACGTCCCTCTCATGGTACTGGACTTGATGGGTCACTGTTAGTTTCAATATAGACTTTTAGATTTGCACGTTGACAACGTGGACTGCTACGTGGGAGTGCCTTAAAAGGACGTCACACGTAGCAGTCCACTATGTCGACGTGCAAATCTAAAAGTCCCTAGTGTCATTCATCATCTTGTTCCTTCCTTAGCTCGTTTTACAGCTGTAATTTATGATCCATCAATTCAGTTTTCCCTCCAGATCATCATGCTAGTGGACTTGGATTGCTGCACTTTGGATTTGGGTATCACACCACCTTATCCTGTAAGATGGTGACATAGGTCATATCATCAGTGTTCATCAACCAGAAGGGTTTGGTTTACCTCTTAGTCACAATTCTTATCTGCTCCTGGGACCTGGGGGGAGTTTCACACTTTCACAAAGACTAAGATCGACTTTAAGTTGGACTTAACTATGGCAGGCCGTTCATGCCACTAGTTGCTCTCACCATTGGTCTCTCAATTATGATCTTAATAATGAACGATCAAAAAAATGTAAATTCTGCAGATTTGTGACGATTGGTACCCTCCTTTAGAAACCAATGCCAGTTACATGTAACATGGTAAATGATGAGAGAAAATAGTGACATGAAAGTCCTGCCATAGTTAAGTCCAACTTAAAGTCAATCTTAGTCTTTGTGAAACACTCCCCTGGGCGGCATTTCACGAAACCGTCATAATTACAAGTTTGCCAACAACCTTTTGAAACGCGTAGATTAATATTTAACACACATTTCAATTGGGGTGTCATCATGTCAGCGAACTTGTTGTCAAGACGGTTTTGTGAAACAACATCATATCTTCTATCATTCTTCTGGCATTATTTCTTCTAGAGTGCCAATACAGATTCCTTCATTACAAAGAGATTGTTCAGTGTGGACCTGCACCTTGAATCAACAATTTCTTTCTTTGTGTCTATCATCCTGGGCCCTGTCTTACAAAGAGTTATGATTGATCCGAATCAATCGCAAGTCCTCCAATCAATCAAAAGTTTGCAGTCTCCTATCTCTTATGTACATAGTTGCATTGATATCAATCGTAAATAAGTTGCGATTAATATTAACTCTTTGTAAGACAGGGCCCAGATCTCGATTGGACTTTCCATCAAATGGCCATCAGACTGGGTTCACCTCTTCGGTCTGTTCTTCCCTCTTCAAAGAGTCGCCATACCCCATCTATGGTGCTTTTCCTGTCCTTCCGATTGTGACATGTGAAGATTGTGTTTTCTTGCAGATCTGCACCTTCTTTTCAGTCAAAAAGGGACCTGCCGTCATCAACATTATCTTTGTGCCTCCAGAATTTAGTTGGGTACTTCACATTTTCAACACATTCCAGTTGTTAAGTTGACAATGTTGTCAAATGTTGTCCTCAAGGTGTAAAATGAAAGTGGTGTAGTGCATTGCTTCATAATCATCTCTCCACTTGTCTCAAGCCGCAACAGATTTGTCTAATAAGGTCTTCTGTTCATGTTTTTACTGGGCTTGTTTAGAAAAGTTTTTACATCGTCATCATTCATTACCACCACATCTGATCATCTAAGAGATCATGTGGTCACTTCCCTCACTTGAGATCATGTGGTCATCTATTCAGATCAGGTGATCATCTTTCAGTGCCAATAACGGTCTCACTGGATCTGAGAAGTTATTGCAACCTCTAGATGCAGTGACATCAAAGGTTGGTAGGCCTTTCATCTTGATCATCATGTATTGTAGATTGATTTTATGAAATCCTTCCTGCATTTCGTCCCCGCACGGAAAGACTTTATTTGAAGGTATATTTGGTCTCAAGGTTCTTCCAAGCACATTTGCACAAGATATGGAGCTAAAGCTCAGATACATATGGACTTATGGAGCTGTTTAGTAAACCCTCTACCTCATAATTTATCAACAATTTATTTTTACTGACAGTTGGTTGACGTTATGTTAAAATGATTGCATTATCTCGTTCAAAAGAAATTTCCCTTTTTTGCACTCCCCAAATTTACATTTCAAGCTTCCTGGTAATTTGCTATGTTAGTGAAATGGTTTGCATTCTCATTTTGATCTTGGTGAAATAGCTGCCATTGAATGTCTTAAAGTCTTCCAATCACCTGAAAAATAGCTAGCATAGATAAAACCAACCTCAGAAAACTTAAACTGGTATTTTATAGGTAAACGGAAAGTAGTATGAAGAAAATAAAGGATAAAACAAAACCCTGCAGAACCCAAGTAGGACTTGAATTTCATGTCTGCCCTATTCTATGTGAGCGTGTAAATGTGCATTAACTAAATGTTTTCTACTCAACAAAATGTTTTACTCTTCATTGAGATTGAATTCTAAATTTTTTTTTTATAAGTAATAATTGAAGATCGTATTTTGAGTATACTATAGCCAAACTGAACCCTTAACATCTAGAGCAAAACAAAAACTTTGGGTGATTGGTAAGAGAAGAATTTGGGTTGATTTTGCATAAGAATAAGACCCCTAGACAAAAATAGAAGAAACATCAAGAAGTTTGAATATCACATCCAACACCTAACATTATAATTCCCTACAAAAGCTTAAAATGTCAGGGAAATTGGTTGATTGTTTACTGAAAACGATGCTGCAATACAAATAAAACATATCTGTTGGGACAGTAGGCCTACACCTAAAGTGAGATTCATGCGAGCCATTGCACAGGAAGGTTGAAGTAGAAATAATTGCGATGGCCAGGACATGCAACATTTCTTTAAAACACTCTCAATGACATCAACAAATCATCTGGATTTCTTGTGGATCGCCTTGGGTTAGCATCTCAATTTAAACCAGATGATCACTGCCTCTATCTCCTTTCGTTATCCTCCATTTCAATTTCTACATTAAGAGATGAAATTATAGGCCGAATTCTCTCCTCCTCCTCCTCCTCCTCCTCCTCCAGACTGAACTCAAGCATGAGCACATTACATCCCCTCTTTTATTCCCAGGCTTGTTTCAGCAAATAGCATCCCCTATAGAGGGGAGGTTCACCTCATATTACGTAATCATCTTCAGACCTGGGGGCGTACTTACTTTGATGATCCGTGTCTGTGGAAAAGCAAGAAAAACCTTTTAATAGTTCAATCGGTCTCATCTTTCCCAAACCTACACATAAAAAGTCTCAACAAATTGCTGAAGAGCATGTTTATTATTTTGCATTTTGCATGTACCGGTATGCACCTCAGGTGACAATGTTCTCTTTTAATAGTCATTTTGCTAAAAAATTAAAAAGAAAAATTCTAATTCAGTTATACCTAACCCTGTGTCTAAGTTTCTATTTAACAAATGGAAACTCTCTATTAAACCTGATTTTGAACAAACACATACATGTTACCCCAGCAACTGGTTTGAATTTCATATATAGAATACAGGCCAGTAAGGCTTTCATACTTGTTAAAATGAGAAACACTTCATTCTACTCCATAAGTGACTAAGAGTCTCACCTTCGCCTTCTGTTTCTTTTACTCCTGGATCTGGACCTAGATCTTCGTCGGTATCTCCCGTCTTGAGGCATAGTTGCACTTTCTTTCTTTCCCTTGTCTCAATAATCCTATTGTAAATCAGGCTATTATTTCGTACTTGTCAATGTTGGCTTCTAGTAGATTCCTATGATAAAAAAATCTGAGGATCAGAAAAATATTTTTACATTTTAATTGGTATCAATTGCTTTGATCATCATTTTAATTTGTTAATAATGGGGAAATAAAATATCAATTTCCCTAGACCAAAATTCAGTGTAGGGTCTATTTCGTTTGGGATAGATCTATACAGAGCGTCCCAGAAAACACTGAATTATTAAAAATAAAATAAAAACGGAAATATGAACTTTGACTAACGATAGCTTGCTAATTTAGATCTTCAATTAATGCTTAATCCGAGAAAGACTTGTCGTCAACATGATTTGTTGCCAGCCATCTTGAATTGAGTAAATGAATATTCATATTCGCAGCAACTGGGCAGCACTAATACTGCGCATGCATACTTTCTCTTCGCTGTGTTAAATAGACGATATACAGTATGGGATGAATTGGGTTAGAACGAGGAATCACCCTTTTCCCTATCCATCGATATCATAGACTTCTTCAAATTATAATTTCAAGTGGTTGAACGAATGTACAGTGCAAAGGCCCACGCGTACACAGATAACGTTCCTGATTGGCCCGACCTAGCGCCACGCGAATCGAAATTTTGAAAAATCTGAATTTTCCGGATTTTCAGGTCCTAGAAATATAAAAAAACTGAATATTCTGAATTATTTGTAAGGGTTGGCAGGTATGGTATTGTGTGCACATAGCTTAGCGCAGCGGCTTAGTCTGTGTGTGTGTGTTGACCTCAAATCAAACTTTCATTGACGGGTCACGGGTGTATAAATTTCATTTTGAGACAGAATTTATTTTACTCTAATATAAAGTAAAAGACTTGCAGAAATTTGAGTACTGCAATTTTTGTGAAAAAAAGAAAATGCAGTATTGTTTTTAATATGAGGAAAATAATTACAGCTTTAAAAAATCCAAACAACTAGATCTAGGATCATTCTCATTTTGTTTTCTTCATAACATTGGATAACAAATTTCACAAAGTCCAACATAGACAGATAGAATAACATTGATACTTTTGATTGTTTAGTGCAAGGGTAAATATAACAATGACCTGGAATATAATACTATGATCAGGGGCGTACGCAGGAGGGGGGTTTTAAAATATTTTGCTCCCGAAAATTTGAAAATCGCGCTGGCCGAAAAGTCGCTCAGTGGGGGGGGGGGTAAGCGGACCCATTTTTTTTTTGGGGGGGTCTCGAAATTTCAAAATTTGACATTTTTTGTCGTTGGGGGGGGGGGGTAAGGTCACCTTATTTAGGTTAGCCGTGGGTAATTTTTTTTTTTTTTTTTTTTTTTTTTTTTATAATTAAAAAAAAAAAATTAAAAAAAAAACCAAAGGGGGGGGGGGGGTTAACCCCCCCCCCTGCGTACGCCCCTGACAATGATAATAATTCATCAAATTACTTGTAAAAGTTGTTCAAATTTTTACTTTTTTGGGTTTTTTTTGGGGGGGGGGGGAAATTTTCCCTCGGGTTGCACCACACGTTTTTAATTTCTTGGCGAGAGGCCTGGTACAGAGGAGTTGAAAAACAATTGTACTGGGTAAGTCAAAATTGTAATTACTACTTCTTTACATTTCAGAAAAATGTGCCCCAACCCACTGTTTGAATCGTTTTCCTAGGCAGGCTCTGGAGCTCTCTGGACTGGAGTTAGCTGATGGCAGTAGGGGCGCTGGTCCGAGAATAAGGACTAGAATAAGCGTCTACGTACGCGACAACCAGATGCTGGTGATTGTACGTCACGGACAGATACAGATACAGAAATGCGGACAGATGCGTCTGCATTTTCGCAGATATTTCATATATCTACCGTAGGGCTGCGACGAGTAGTCGAATACTTGCACTGTTGACAACTACTCCAGTACGGCTGCAAAAAAAAAAAAAAAAAAAAAAAAAAAAATCCTGGTCACCTGGCACTGTCCAGGCCGATGCTTACCCGTGCCAGGGAGAGCGCCGGGCGCTGGCATGGTACCGTCGGTAAAAATGTTTCCCAGCTCAATCACTGTCAAACTCACCACTAAAAAACTGGGACCAAATGTTCGGATTTCTGTTTGGATTTGGAGGAAAATGGATTATTCTGCCATCTTTGGTTTTTAAAACAGCATTGTTTACTGTAGATCTAATTATTATTATTAAAGATAAACTTGAGTTCTGGTAATGCGATTGCATTGTGAAAGAAAAGGTGTGGAATGGATCAGAAAAGTTGATCATATAGCATGTAAGTAATGGTGTGTAATGCAAGGTTCTGGAGTCATCAAAATCATCATAAATTTGGCAGAGTCTTGGTAAAGTAACAATCACTTACATGTACACAGAAAGATGTATATGGGACAACACACATGGTGTCGGGGCTAGTACTACCCTGATTGATTTCCTTATCTTTCTATGCTCATTACTCAGCCAGTATACATTTTCTTCCAAAATTGTTTGGCACATGACATTTATTTGTAATCTTGAACATTCAGTGTAAGTTTCGTTAGATTCTGTGAGAATTCATTTTCTTTTTTTACCAGAATTCAAATTTATCTTTAAATCGGCGCCTTCAACGGCAACTCAAAGTAAAATTCAGTGAGTTTTCGGAGACGGACCCGACATACTGCTCCCGTGGTATGGTGGTGGTGAAAACAAGAACAAAAACAACAAAAATTAAATTTTTTAAATAAAAAAAAAAAAATTAATTAGACTTCTAAAAAAAACAACAACATGGCGTCCAAATATTCGAGTATTCGCTTTTAAGTCTGGGAGTGTACGCGATACCTCATTACACGGTTGTGCACAGCCATAGTCTACTGCGTGTTGGCGATGCGAAAAACCTATTCCGCAATGATTTCCTGATGCATTTTTAAATTGACTTGGTACAGAGACCTTCACGTTATGAGTGATAAATCCTCGAAAAGACGGGCAACCCATAAAAGCAGACAGTGAACTGGGGTTATTTTCTTACGCGGAATCCGTTTTTTGCATAGGGAACCCGACAACCGGCAGAGACAGAGCTCCGATGAAAAATATGTGGACGATCCTTGTATTTTTTAAGGACTCATTTTGTCCGCGTTCATGAGGATATCCTCGTTTCTGCGGACGATCTTGATTCTCGGACCAGCTGCCCAACTGCCCGATACTGATAGGATAGCGATTCCATCACATTCTCTAGACTAGATCTAGTTATTGTTTAGACCCCGTATGTGAATTTTGTAATACGATTAGGGTCTACGTGTACGTAAGGCGCAATCCCTCAGGGAGTACATACAGACACTAATAGGGTGTCTGAACGATTTTTCAATTTTCAATTTGGGATCGTTTTTCACCATTTTTGTTTGATATTTGAATTAAAAATGTTATCAGAATAATACATTTCAAATTTCAAGTCTCACCGATGTTTCTATCAAAAGTTACAGCCCCTCCAACACGCTGGTATATTCATATCATTTTGGTCAAAATCGACGAAAAAGACGTCCACGCAGAGTGATGTTGTTTTGCTAAATTTAGCCAAACAGCTGTATCGCGCGATATGCAAGCGTATGCATATCGTACGCATGCTGCTAAGCCAATCCGCGACTTGCAGCTTGAGCTACGCTGTCTCCGCGACATGTGCGATTGACTATTATGGTTGGCGTTCGTCGCACAATAAACCCGGAAGTGAATGCACGTTATAGTCAATGGCAATATCGCGAGTTGTCTCCGCGATATTGCCATTGACTATAACGTGTATTCACTTCCGGGTTTATCGAGGGAATTGCCAACCATAATTTCAGTCACTATAATGTGTAATTGAATTTGGGGTTTCGTTCGTGCGCGGAGATGTTACGCGATGTAACCATGGTTTGGACTGAGCGGAGCGCACGCCTCCTAATTAGCTGATCCACCAAATAGCGAGAAGGGTATTTTTAAACTGTTATCAGTTGTGATCCCTGGGGGCTAGCGAAAATATAATCACATAGAATTGTTCCTTAGGACTGGGACTACTTATCGATCGGGGCGTCATATCTCAAAAGTGACAAACCTCAGAGTTAGCCAGGACACAATGTTTAAATTGCTGTTTTGACCAAGATATTTTTAGAATTTCGGGGGCTACGCCCCTTTGGAAATATTGGAATTCACCTGCTCTTTCATATGACACCTCATTCATTGATTATCACCTTCAGGATCACAACTGATAAAGGTTTGAATCTCGATTTGAAAAAAAAAAAATTGACTTTTTTTGCATGGTCGCGCAATGCACGTAGGCTGCATAGGGATGCGTGTAATCTCTATGGGAAGAATTTTAGCACACAACATCGGGTGCGCGATCAGACACCCTAACACTAACTAATCCTGCTGCAGAGGGGCATATAGAACTAGATCTAAGTAATTATACTTGAAGCCCAACATCAAGGTAAATCAAGGTACAACAATTTGGAGAGCTTGTTAACTCCTTATCCATTCCTGGATTACCCTGGCCCTGTCCCTAGCCTAGGCAAGGCACTAGCCGTAGGGCCGTACGTCGATGCATACGAAACACAATGACAGTCCCACAGATGCAGAGCCTACGTCAAACACCACGTCGCGTCCGCAGTAGGCCTAGATCCGACGCAAGCCTTCATTTCAGTTTGCCAAAACGGCAAAATAACATTAACAATCACTCACGACGTACATATAACTAAATACATAACATTCAGAGTCATACTACTTCTGTCACACCAGATTAATTCTCACTGACATTTCATGGCTCTTAAAGTTACTTCTTGCAAGAAATACATGTTTATTTACCAATCATTCACTACCTGTCTGTGTCCCTTCTCGGCTCTACATGAACAGTCTATGCACGTCGAACACGCCATCTACATCATCACGCAATTTCGTCCCGCACATTATATCACGAACAAGAGAGACAGTCGAGACTTGAAGTCATTTGAAAACCGTTTTATAAACTTCGGGATAAATTAAAGTGTGGGGGCTTCTTCTTCTTCTTCTTCTTCTTCTTCTTCTTCTTCTTCCGTAATTCTTCTTCTTCTTCTTCTTCTTCTCCTCCCTCCTCTTCTTCTCCTAGCTCCTTCTTCTTCTTCTTCTTCTTCTTCTTCTTCTTCTTCTTCTTCTTCTTCTTCTTCTTCTTCTTCTTCTTCTTCTCCTCCTCCTCCTCCTCCCCATCCTCCTCGATCCTCCTCCTCCTCCTCCTCCTCCTCCTACTTCTTCATTTTCTTCTTCTTCTCTTCTTCTTGTTCTTCTTCTTCGGCTTCTTCTTCTTCTTCTTCTTCTTCTTCTTCTAGCTTCTTCGACTAGTTTCGTCTTTCTCATAGCCTCGATCTTCACGAACTTCTTCTTTTCTTCTTCTTCTTCATTTCCGGCTACTTCTTCGATCATCCGTCTTCTTCTTCCGCGTTCTCCATTTTAAGTTAATTAAATTTCTATACTGAGCTTCTTCTTCGACTTTCCGTCTCAGAAATTCGGGCTTCGACCTTCTTCCTCGATCAGTTTATTCTTCTTAATTCTTCTTCATTCATCTTCTTCTTCTTCTTCTTCTTCTTCTTCTTCTTCTTCTTCTTCTTCTTCTTCTTCTTCTTCTTCTTCTTCTTCTTCTTCTTCTTCTTCTTCTTCTTCTTCTTCTTCTTCTTCTTCTTCTTCTTCTTCTTCTTCTTCGATCTTATTCTTTTTCTTCTTAGTTCTTCTCCCCTCTATTCTTAGATCCGTATATGAAGTTCTTTTACTCCTTCTAGATTCTGTTTCTTATCATCGATCGGAAAGTTAATAAATTCTAGAGTCATGGCGAGCAGGCGAGGCAACCTATTGGACTTTTCAAATGTGTTCAAGTTCTTCTTCTTCTTCTTCGACTTTCCGTCTTTCTCATAGAGTCTTCGTGAAGTTCTTTTTAAGTTCGTTTCAAACTTCTTTGACTTCTTTATGATCTTCTTTTCTTCCGATCGATCTTTCTTCTTCTTCTATTTGTTGTTCAGTTTGTTGCTCTTCGACTTCTTTGTTTGGTTTATTTTGGTTATGTTTTTTACCATTCTTCTATTCGTTCATTTTTCTTTCCACTTTCCGCCCCTTTGCCAGGATCCGCTGATTAACATAATTATCTGTCCGAGTACGAGTAGACGATAAAACTAGAAATTAGCAATTTTTTTTAATTGGCCACAACCCATTGTGGAAATAAAAGTCTCGTGAGAGCCAGTTCATGTAAGTGTTTTACGACGAGATACCACATCAATCCTTGTAAAACTCGACTTGTAAGAGCCTAAATAACCTTTATTCACCATTGATATGAAGAAAATATTTATGTATTAGTGATGCTGCATTCATTGGATATTGCATTGATAATGTTAAGTCATAGTCATCTCGTGTACTCTTCATTTTCATGCACCGTTAAAAAACATTGAGCTCTGTTATTAATTGATATTACTATTAGTATTACCCCCACATATTAGAAATGATGTATGGTTTAATTTAATGTACAAATGATTTTGTGGCTGTTCACTCTGTTTGTGTGAGTAAGCAATCAAAAATTGGTATACTTTGTGACATTTTGTTGTGCCTGCATACATAATTTGTATATCTTATCTAGACAAAGTGTGTTTTGATTATAAATAACATAGACTTTCACTTGTCTTTTTAAGATTAAATTAACAAAATGTCATTTTTTTGCTCGCTCTCGCTCTCAGTCTCGGTCTCATCCGCTGTTTGAATTGTTTTCCTATGCAGGCTCTGGAGTTCCCACGTCTTTGGCGGCAGAGCTCCCCTGAGTTAACCAAGTAGTAGCTCTTGATAGTGATACTTGTCTACTTAGAGTAAAGGAGCCGGTAATCGGCCAGCTCCAGTTTTCGGCCGATTGGTTGGATGCAAGGTAAAATCACTCTAAAATACATCGCATAATAGCATAACACATATCCCACACATACCATACCATGCCAGTGTCACTGAAGAACCACATTTGCATTGGAAAATATATCCTAAAATATCACATTTTAGCGATGTAATCGCCGGTCCCGCTACCCAAATCTGAAAAATCGAGTTTCTTAGGCGTGTATGTAAGAAATATGGGTACCATAAAATCAGCTTTATTTCAAGTATTTTACAGATTAAGAGCCCGATTTTGTGTTAGTCGCAAGCTCAAAAGTATCTCATTGCATGTATTAAATCAATGCAGCCGGACCCTGCCACGCACACACGATATGTCTGTCTAATTCAGATTCCAACTTCTGATCACCGCTGTGCCTGTCTTCGGCCAGGCGAGCACCAGGGAGCTCCGGCGTGGGATACCTGCTCCGCCCGCTTGTGCTGTACATCAGCGCGGAAACGCACGGCGCGCGCGAGCGCTTCCTATTGACTTTGTACATGCGGCCATAAACTGAAACGCTCGGCCGATAACTGGCTCCAAAACAGTGAAAATTGAAATGAATATTGTCATGGCAATTCGTGATTTTTTTCTGGGATTCTTTTTTTGTTTAAATAATAATAATATTTGCTTCATGATTTGAACAAGAAATGATAATAAATAGGAAGTAAAGAGTCCTAAAAATAGGATTTTGTCTTAAGTGGCCGAAAACGGGCTCCTTTACTCTACTTGAGTTAGCTCTACTTTTTGCATAAAACATGTTATAAATTGAGAAGAGGTATTACTATTAGGCCATGTAAAATTGATTACATGTTGATCGTCCGGATTTTTTGAAAAAGAGGAGGAGGGTGTACCATGTTATTTGATATTTGATATTTTTCCCAAGATGGTTGCTGCGTGTACAAATAGTATATAATTGAATATGTACATCAACCAACATTGCTGTAGTGAGTTTGATTTGCCCTAAAATATCTATTTTTAAATATTAAATGTTGCCTTTATTTTAAATATGTAATTTGTAAATATATTGTCATTTTTGTTTTGATTTTGTAATTGTTGTTTTAACATTTATGTAGATCTACATGAATGACATGATATTTAACATTTTCATTAGAAGCCTTGAAGGCGTACCTACAGGCTAGCTTTGGTCTATCCAAGTCTGCACTACAGGAAGCTGCCTCAAGCAGAGGACGCCAACTAAGTGACATGCATACTACCATCACGTCATGATATTGAATGCCAAGTATTAAATCCTCACTCCAACATTGAAAGTACCAAGGGTGATGACCCATGCATGTATAAATCGAAATCCAGCTATGCTGCATATACCCTACCAAAGGAGTGCCAGAATGGGAGTATATGCCAGAAACCACTACCAAGATGTGTTGACTGTATCAAATGTTAAGGGCAAATTAAATCCAATGCTCTCTCTTTCCTGAAAAGAAAAACACTGAGAACACATATATATAGATCAAATTTCAACTCTATATTTATTTTTGACAAGGAATTAAAACAAGTTGTACTCGATTATTATTATTTTTATTTTTTTTATTTAAAAAAAAAAAAAAATAAATAATAATAATAAGGAGGCGGGCGGAAAAAAGGAAGCGGGCGGGGACGATCAACATGAAATCAATTTTACATGGCCTTAGTTACTCTGAACATGCTGAAACTAAGTGAAAGGAGACATTTTCAGCGTTGTAAGCATCTTATCCACAGATCTACAGATAGTATATTGTCTTACTATTCTTCGTCTTTTAACTGTCCATTTTCTTTCTCTTTGATTCTTGTTCTTTTATGCAGGTCTTATGATAACTCTTCAAGATGTAGGAAATATCTACTTATTCAAACAGACAAAGGATACAGATAATTTACCTTCTTGTTTAGTTCATCTACAAGCATAACAACTTGGAAGGGTTTCCATCTCATAGAGCCACATCCCTCCTCAACCCAGATGGTATTATTTGCTGCTCCCCCTAGAAATAGAACTCAGTCATGCCTCCGTCAGACACATGTAGCTCTATTGCAGAGACCATGGGCAATGTTGGGCAGCAGCCAAACTCATCGAAGGGGCTGCCGCAGCATTTCAGCTTCGCAACTCTCGCTGCATCTGCTTCTCCCTCAACGATACCACCAATGCCAAGTTTTTCGAAATCAGAGAGCCAGTCTACACCGTCATCCCTTTCACTTGAGCTTGCATCAGGATCGATCATCCACAGACCAGACTGGGTGGAGTATTTATCAGGAGGAGGGGCTGCTTTTGTCAACATCGTCATGACTTTTCCTTTGAACAAGGTAAACCTGCTCAGAATATTTTCTTTAATGTATCTTTCATTTGTCATCATGTTGTTCTCAAGTATCTTGTATCTAGTTGGGGGAGCGGGGCAAGATTATAAAATTACCCTTGTTCTTCTGACAGATACATGTAGAGGAAGTTGACATTTCATATACTGGTAGGCAATATAAACAATTTTTATGTTTGCTTGAAGATATTGTAGAATAAGATGCAACTTGGGCAAGTGATTTCTTTTTTATGTTGATCGGTAACCGTTTGGGCAAATGTTTGCCAGAATTCTTTTGGATAAGATTCATGACTCTGTTTCTCATCAACCTGGGTCAAATCGAACAAAATACAAGTCTTACAAAGAACAAATCATCTAAGGGGCAATTCCACGGTAACGGAAGGACACTCAGACAAGATTTTTGAACTTCAGGTTCATACTAAAAGAAATGTTTTATTAGTATGTATTAAACTATGGGGAACAAAATGTGTTTCAGTCAAGTGGAAAGCTTCATCAACTTCACAAAGTTTGGATAAACACTAATTAACTGGAAAAACCATGTCCATTTTTATGTCCTTCCGTTACCGAGATAATTAATATGCACATTCTTAAACTACTTAACTATAATGACAATTTTTTTGGGGAGAATTAAAGGCACTTATATAGGTATTATATCTGTACTGTTTCACATCTTATACTAATAAAAAAGTTCTTTTAGTATGAACCTGAAGTTCAAAAATCTTGTCTGAGTGTCCTTCCGTTACCGTGGAATTGCCCTAAGGCATTATTTATTCCAACCTTAAGTTTAGGAAATACAAATCTCTCAACTTCCAGGTGCTATTTCGCCAACAACTACATGGAATTCGTGCCAAAAAAGCCCTACGCCAGATCAACAGAGAGGGACTACATAATATCTACCGTGGTGTGCTACCTCCACTGTTACAGAAGACCTGTTCCGTATCAGTCATGTTTGGAGCATACGAGCAGTTCAGCCGCATCTTCAAGAGCCAGTTTCCTAGCCTCAACCCAATTGTGATTCTTTGTCTAGCTGGACTGCTTTCAGGTGGGTAACACTGAGAGGAATACATTTAGAATACTGCATGTGACAGAGAGAGAGAGAGAGAGAGGCAGGTACAGGAAGGGAGAGAGGGTGGCAGATTGAGAGGAAGGGAGGCCGGGAGACAGGCAGTGAAGGAGGGAGGGAGGGAGAAAATGAGGGAGGAAGTAAAGGAGAGAGGGAGACAGAAATGCACATAGAGTTGAGGGGGGGGGAAGAAATGATAGGAAAGAGATGCTACATGTACCCCAAAAATCCAAGGAAGTTGAAATTTTAACCATGACTAATTGTTAACCATAGGTTCAACCCCTCTGCCTTGGACTAGGATATAGGATGTAAGCATATACATTTGTATATTGCCCATCACTTTGACCATGTGGTTATTGTACTTAATGAGGTTTAAATTACATTGTATGGTTTAAACCATGATAATCTGAATAGGGTTATCTCAGGCTTAATATGCATTGAGTTAACTATTAGCATGAAGTTATTTTATCAGCTTATGCAGGCTCTTTATTTGAGTAATGTACATGCGAGTAAATTTATTGTTTAGATAATTATCACAAGTTCGCAACTTACTACTTGTGAATAAATTTTTCTCTACTTATGTTGAATGGTTATATCGTTTTGTTCATGGCGTCTGTTTGGAAATTATTACAGTTACTTCTACAGCTACAGTGTACTACTTTGCAATTATTTTGTTGCAATATCTAAAAAAATTGTCAAAATGGTGGTAAGGCGTACACAGGTAAGTTCATATGTCAACAAATTTCTCAAGTGTACATAGAATAATATTGTAATTGTCGTGATTCTTAATTTGTTGCCAGGTTCTTGTGAAGCCCTTCTTGCACCATTTGAGCGTGTTCAGACACTTCTTCAGGATCACAGAAACGAAAATAAATTTAGGAACACACACCATGCTCTCAGGACTATCTATTCCCTTGGAATACGGGAGTGTTATCGTGGACTGACAGCTGTCCTCCTGCGCAACGGGCCTAGCAATGTGTTCTTCTTTAGTTTGCGTGGAAAGGTCCGATCCGCGCTTCCTGAGCAGAAAACAGACACGGGTATGGTTGTGAATGATTTCATCAGTGGGGCCATTCTTGGTGCGATCCTTAGTACAGCATGGTTTCCAGTCAACGTGGTTAAGACGAGAATGCAGTCCAAGGTTGGTGGTGAGTTCCGTTCCTTCGTGTACGTATTTCGGCAGATCTACGCAGAGCGCGGCTACCGCTGGAGAGCCATGTTCTTTGGAGTCCATCTCAATTTTACTCGGGCCCTGATATCCTGGGGTATCATTAATGCTTCCTACGAGATCTTAAAAACATCTTTCCAGAGCTGGAGTTCATGATGAATTATTACAGGAAGCTACAGAATCTTCCTGTGACATTGTGAACGTTGTCAGTAATGATGAAATTTATGGTTTGTGATTTTTTAATTTTTATTCTATAGTCCATATTATAGGAGGAATCATGTTAACTAATGCTGAAATAATTTGAATTATATATTCTTTTAAAATTTATTTTGTACCACCTTAGTTGTGTTTACATGATTGCATGAATTATGAAGAAATTTTACAACATCTTTCTACAATGCATGACTTTTGGGGGTAAAATAACTATTTCTTGTAACCTGCAATCTAAAATTCCAGGGAAAGAGAATCATCATGTTTTCATGTATTTCATGAATTTCAAGTGCTGCATGCATATCTCAGATTTCAATTATTATTTTACCATTCATTACAAATATTCTCCTACAATGATGAGTAAAGTCTTGATTGGATAACTAATGTTTTGTTTAATATAGTACATGGAAATGTGAAAAGGGTTTGGAATAAATAGAAGAGTATACATCTAATCTGCAAATACTTTATCCTCACATGTAACTCAGACTAATGGTGTGAAATTGCATTTTAGTGTGACATCATTAAGGGTTCAAAAGCTTCAGCCGATAGGGTAAAGCACTATTTCTGTAGCATTTTGTCAACTACAGGCAAAATTCTGTCTTAATCATCTTCTCAAACAGATGGGTTTGTTATACGCAAAAACAATTTGAACTCTAAAACGTACACCTTTCTATTTCTACAAATTATCTTTGGCTTCCTTTATAATGTAAGCAAGTACTGTTAAGGCTCATTAACATATGCTGTAGGAAACCATGTTGAGTTTTTTTTTTTTTTGTGAGTGTGACTGTGTGTCATAAATATATGGCAAGTAGGGATGAAAAAAGTTGTTTGTGCAACAATGATCCTTGCATACTCACTTTACAATTTGAGGCACAGTACACTTATTAAAATAAAACCTCAGTAAACTGGTGGTTTACCTCAGCTTATGTGAGCAACACTTGACAGTGCATTAAATGCTCCTGATTTTGGCCTGATTTATTGTGAGCTTTCTGTACTTGTGCAATGACGAGGAGAAAGTTCATCTCTTTAAAGTTCATATACTGTACACGTGGAGGGTGGACATGTTCTCTTGAAAGTTTGATTGTTTTGTTCAATTATGAATTGATTTCATAATTTATTTTTTACTTTGAAAAAATATTTTGTCATCTTTTCTTGCCTTGTTTGTGAACATGAACAATGCAACCTTTGATGTCAGTTTAAAATGTGAGTGCAGGAATACCAAAGTGTTGATAGATTTAACCTCCCCGATCAACCATGCATGTATTCAGGTTTTGCACCAAACAACGTCATCTATCCCTCATTACCTACTCATAGATGGACATTATGTGACAATGTGTCTTATTCAGATTCAAGTACACATCATGATATCATTTTATCAGAGTTGCGCATAAATCGGTCAATGAGGTATTTTTGTAAAAGGGGGTCAAGTGTCAAATTTTATACAAGTCATTGACATATTATTGAGTTATTCACTTATTTGGCACAAGATAACCAACTTAACAAAAATAACGCTTTCTCATTTAAGGCAATTTCCCAAAGAATGTTTTTTCATCGTACAGTACATGTACAATTAATTTCCATAAAAATGTGATAAGCTATAATAAAATGTTATTGTTTTTTCAGATATTCATACCTAAAACAGAATTGTTATACATGTATAACCATGTAATTTGCCCCAATTGATGTTGTTGCTAGGCATAGAGCTCTGATCATTCATATACATATGCAGTTGGGATGTCTTATATTTTGAAGCCAAGAATGTTCAAAGGAAAAACAAATGCTGCAGATAGTGTTCACTTTGTTATGATATCGATAAATGTTTACATTTACTTGAAATGTATTGGATCTCAATACAATTTAAGTAAATGTAATGAAAAAATATTTGTGTTGCTTGTATAGGGCTTGTATACAATTGATTGTTGAAAGGTTTGTTTTTTCCTTTATTATTGAAAACTCAGATTATATTAGTATAACTCCTTACACATGTCAACTTATGTGTTGATTTTTCACATAAGTACATTTGCATGCCAGATGTTTGAAATGCTGCATTGCTTTCTACTTGCAGAAATTAATGAATTAATTAGAAGTAAGTCATATGTGTGATTGATTGTATTCTTTAAAAATATCCTTTGCTTTATGTTTGTCTTCATCAGATTTGAAAGAAAACAAATTGTTAAAGCTGTATAGGAAGAGAAAACGAATGATGGTGGATTAGGAGGATGGGGATGAATTATAAATGAATAAAAGGTAGAGGGCAATATACAGAAAGAAGCATAGCCTATTGAGAGAGAGAGAGAGAGAGAGTTGTGACATGGGCATGCATACTCACCCAAGGATCAATTCATGGAGCACTGAAATAGTTCCTTCCCATAGAGATTGTATGAAGGGGGAACTATTTTGAGCTCCATGTTTTGAACCCGAGTACGTACATGTGCATGTGTCACAACTATGTCTCTCAGTACGCTGTGGAAAGGAGACTTGGCATAGGGTGTGCCTAGTAATTGCATGCCATACATGTAATTGTGGTTTTATATGCTATGCAAGACGTTTCAAATTTCCTTAGGTAACATCATTTCTGTTATTTTTCTTATCTGAAAAGTTGATGGACAAGTATTTTTTCTGTTCTGCCTAAATGTACAATGTACCCGGTACTACAAAACACTTTCATCATTAGACTGCATTACTTTGGACTTATGCACAACCCATCTTACAGCTCAAAATTTATTCTTTGGGCATACATTTTCTCATTGCTCTGAATATATAAACTGCCATGTGACCATGCACAGTTAATAATATTATTGCTGACAAATATGTTTCATAGTTTTATTATCACAGATGCATTCTGTCTGTAGTTGAGTAAGAATTAAATGTTTAAAGTGTACCAATCATCTAAAAACATTTTGCTCTGTATGTCAGGGATTCCATGTTGGTATACTACCCTCAAAATATGAGCTTTAAATATTACTTCTATACAGAGATATTGCAAGTTTAATTCTGTTTAATATGATCTTGATTTACATAAGAACAACTTGTGAGTAGACTAGTCAACACACCCTTACCCGATTTGTACAGGTACACAAGTCTGACTTGGTACTCTTCATACGGTACTCCTTAAGGATCCGGGCTAACTCGGACCAGGGGACAACTCGGCCCAGCTGCAAAAACGGTCATTTTTTGTCATTTTACCCTAACTCTAACCCTAACTCTAACCCTAACCCTAAACCTAACCCTAAACCTAAACATGCAAAAACTGACCGTTTTTGTAATTGGGCCGAGTTGTCCCCTGGTCCGAGTTAGCCCGACTCCCTCCTTAGCCTATACACTGTATATTGCGGGGGTCAAGTTCTTTCAAGTTGAATATTGTAATGATTGTACACACATTAATTTTTAGGTGATTGTTATGATTTTGTTTTGCTTTCCCTGTTCTATCATGCATGAATATGCATGCCAGCCCATGTACTTTCTTAATGCAATGTATCTAGCACTTGTCCTCATGTACTTGTTCAGTTTCCATTTCAGGAGTGTGTTTACTGAGGCTGGGTTTGAACGTTCACCCCCATCACAGCAATTTTCTTGTCACATTTTCAGCCTTTCAATTACTCCCTCTTGTCCTACCATATAGATGTACAGACATTGCATTTATCATCTCTTCACCTATTGTAATGCGAGGGCTATATATACTATACATGTAAATCTGCATGCTTTCATCGTTTTTTAGACTGTACAAAAAAGGCCTGCATTATGATACCGGTATTCAAACCAAGCGAATACTCTCTTGCAGTTTTCCTACTTTGTTCACCCATTCCTCCTTTCATTTTCTTTTTTTTTCTCCCTTCTTTTTGGTTCTAATATCTCACACGGCTAAATCTAGAACATGTCCTCATTAATCTACCTCAAAAAGTACCTTTGAATTTAGATAATAGTGAGAAATAGATATTCACCATTGTGTCAAATTGATTTACCATAATCAAGACCACTTTAGTTCAACTTTATTATGAATCATTTATGATGAGTGGTTATAGAGAAATTAGGTAATTCTGGATTTGTGTTGTTCATAACATTGATAATACATTGACATTGTCTTTGGAGATATCATATTTAGACTTGCCCCTCACACATTATCGCTTCTCAGCTTGGGGGCTAATATCATGTGCACATTATTTGCACATTCTCCACTCCATGAGGAGCATTAATCCAGCTATGTGCAATTATACAGTGCCTAACAACGCTGAACAAACGACAATGAGTTTCGGTACGCATGTCTCCAGGTGCTCATTTTACTCATGGGTGTAGAGAAGCAAAGTAGATAAAATACCTTTCCTGAGGACCTAAGTATCGTTTTGGGCATTGAACCCATGCCCTTCGTATCGATCTCCAGTCAAATGTCTGAGTAAAGACTCCAGTATATAAGCATGAGACAAAACAACCCACCTTCCATGTGATAATGTGGTCAGTGTACTCAAAAGTGGACAGCTAACTTATTGACTTACGTGCTGCCAGACATGGACTTCGCCATTTGCTATTTGTTTGATATAAGTTCTGCTGGATGTAATGATATTTGGCTTAAATATTATTAAAGATATATACCATTTTTTAATCGTTACATGTGTTTATTTACTTATAGTACTAAAGGTAGTAGGCCTACTAATGTGATGTTGGATGTAAATCAGCATTCTAAAGCTTCTATATTATATCTATTATATATTGATTTGGTTTGTAGTGTGTGGGACAGGGCAATTATAATATTTGTGTTCTTCTGGGAGAAAAGTCAGTTAGAAGAAGTGTATAAATTTAGATGCATGGTGGTGCAGTTACATTGTGTTATTTTGTTAAATGATATTTGTACTTACTATACTCTACGATAAGGCCAAACATGTCAGAAAAGGGGTTTGTGAAGTGAATGCATGCCAATATTGACATGATCTCAAAGGTCCACATTAAAAATAAGTACATGTAATGCAATAGGGATGAATCATCTGATACTTGAAGAGCCCTATTATTATCTAACAGGTTTAGCTCAGCATAGTTGATGAAGTGAATTTTCAGTCGAATGTGAATGAGGCATTGAAGGGATAAAAGAACACATTCTTGGTGTGTCTTCAAAAGAAATTGTTGTAGTTCATGTACTTTGGAAAACTATTTAACATTAGTGAATGAATCTTATCCCACAGTGCATTGCATTGTCTAATTGTTGGACTAGCGTTCCTATGTTACGAGTCTCAAATACTGGTGTACAATGTATTTTGGTCAACCAGGCTACTTCCCTCATTATGAGGTATGTTGGGGCGGACTATGCTGAAAATATACTTATTTAACAATGCTCATAATGTTTGACCTCCGAGATGCATGCTGTTTTAGTAGATGATAACTGGTTGATGAGATGAGCATTTCTATCCTTGAAAATATGAGAAATGTTATACCTCAATGCAATTCAATATAATAATTGTAAAAAGAATATTCCAATTTGTTTGCTTTACACTCATGTTTTTCTGTAGAAATAGTATTGCGGGTAAAATCCTGTTGTATGTATGTGATGGTCATGTAAAGGTGAAAGAAATAATGGTGGTGTATAAGAGGGAGAGAGAGAAAAAGAGAGGGGGAGGAACGGGGGACATGCTCCCACCCCTCAATTTATTTAGGGGGATTTTTCCACCGGAAGATTTGAAAAAGTGCCCTCCAAAAATGTATAGCAAATACTGACTGAAGACTGCAACACACTTTTAGGCTTGGGGGGGGGGGGGGGGTGGAGGCAAGAGTGCAGGGTTTATACTAATACAAATGCAAAAAATATTCACGCTCCCTCCTTCATAATGTATACAAGTAAATATTGTGGAAAATCTGTTTTCCGTTGGTATCATGTAAGCGCAGTTTACACTATATATGCTCCCTCGTCCCTAGCACGATCGCCGCCCCCCCCCCCCCCCACCGGTCATGAAAAGAAATCGCCGCCCCTGGGGTTGAGTATTAAAGGTACTATGTCCCATTTGCATGCCAAAAAAATGAAAAAGTTAAATTCCAACTGCATTTGAAAGATAATACTAATTTAGAACTTCCCTTAAAAAGGTGGGGCTTGAAAATGTCTTCAAGTGGGAAAATAACGACTATTAGTTGTCAAATCGACTTTAGGGCTATCACTATGAACATGACTGACAAAGAAAGCGGACAAAATATACAGTTCCTTAGGTAGACAAAGGAACATCCCTTCACTGCTATTATGTAAACATGTGTAGAACAGGTGTCACTTGCATATTCACCTTTTTACACAATAGCAGTGAAGGGATGTTCCTTTGTCTACCTGAGGAACTGTATATTTTGTCCGCTTTCTTTGTCTGTCATGTTCATAGTGTCTGGACATACGATTCCCATACCTGCAGATTAGACTTTGTCCCCGACCAGAGGTCAGATTCGTGCCCTGTGAATACCTGAAGACCAAAGGATGAATTCAACATTTGCAATTGTTTGCGTAAAAGCAGAAGATTAAGAGAAACGGGTTGGCAAAAGTTATGAATTTTGTTCTTTCTCTTTAAGCACATTTTCATTTAGTTGTGCGGTGTCTTTTGATTGAGATGCTTTAATCATCATCTGTTCGTTTAATAGGACATTTTCGTAATGTAACCAAATTTAATGCATAAGTCTTTGTGAAGCGCTTTAATACAAGTTATTTCATTCACCTGATAAGAATAATAGTATTTCAATAGTTAGAATGCAAACTACATATATAAAGTGTTGCTAGGTAGGTCAAGCCATAATGTTTGTCCAACCTGGCAACAACTAATATATGCAGTTCGGATTCTGTTTATTGAAATACTATTATTCTTGTCAGGTGAATGAAATAATATGTATTGAGGCACTTCACAAAGACTTATGCATTACATTTGGTTACATAACGAAACTGGCCTATTATGAGGTCAATGATATACAAATTACAATGAGCATTGTGCGTACGGGAAGGTTATTAATTGAGGGCGAGTTGGGGGATGTTTCATACAAGGGATGTTTCGTTATAACAATACTGATAAATAATTATGATAGAGCATGTATAGGTAAAGGTGATATTTAGCAGCGCAAAAAAAAAGGGTTTTAGGATTATAATATTAGACTGTGATTATGTAGAATTAAAACGTCATCATGGTCATTTTAAAGCATCCTTAATATTGTACATTCGAGCACCTCGCTCGATATCAGCCCTATAGGAGCTCTAGTGATTGCCCGAACATCGGAACTTTAACTCCTTACTTGGGGGCGGCTACCCTAACTCCGCCCCCCCAAAAAAAAAAAAAAAAAACGTCTGGTGCGCCATTTATAGCAGCCCCCGGTAGCAGCCATGTTAAAGTCGAAGTAATGATAGTTGTAGAGTGCCAGGGGCCCATATCATAAAACTTGTTATCTATAATAACAGCTAAATTTCTATGACAAATGTGCTCTTAGCCAATCAGATGCCATGGTTTCAGAAGCTTATAACAGTAGCTTGTAACTTGCTATTGATATCAAAGGCCCTGGTGTGCAGAATCCGACCGACCTGAGCGCTATATAGACGAACCCACTACAATATTGCCGATTCTGGAATGTTGTACAGCGGATCGCATTCACTTAAGTTTCTAGCATATAGCAAGTGTATAAAATCTATTTTGATTTGGTAAAACATGGCTGAACCACAGTCCTCATCAAACTCAACATCGGCGACCTCCGGAATCCGATCAACGACCACGGATTCTAGCCACCAGGCTCGAGTAATGCTCTGGTGTACGCCCAGGACAACGTCGACCATTTTAACTAAATGTCTGAGTTTTGTGCCGAAAACGCAGGTATTCTTTGAACCATACTACTTCTGCAACGAGGCCATAGAAAGGTAATTAAGTGATACATGACGTTGTATAAGATCCCATATATATTTTTGTTATACTCGATAATTATGTTCATTTCAAGTATAGGCCCTAATTGATTTTTAAATACTTTGTATTTGAGCGAAACAACATGTGGTTTGAAATGTTGCTTTTCAACATAAACTCAGCCATTGAAGTGACATCATTGGTAGCTGGCATTCTTGAGAAAAGTAATCAAACTTATCAACTCATTCGAACTCTATACAGACATCTCTTGCGATCGGTGGGGGGGGGGCGTGGGCATTACGTTGCCCCTTTTAAATCCTTAAATTACGCAAAAGAGAGGGAAATGTCATCCCCCTCCCCGCACTTATTTTTTTTTTTTGAAGATCGAAGACAATTTTTTTTCTTTTACTAGCAACTAACCTTTGTAGGAGCTCAGGAATAGGGATGTAAGACGCATTCACAACTTTTCAATGGCGGAGGCATCACATTTTCGTACAGCCATGCCTTTGTTACGATCATCTTTAGTATTGCGTTTCTCTGCATAAATGCCTTCGATTATGAATTATATAAATATGCATTTCATAAGGTTACAAGTCCAGGAGTAGTACGGGCGGGGTAGGGGCACATACCCCCAACAATGAACTCAATCTCTCATAATTATCTTGAACTCACATTAAGTATCGAAAAAATAAAAGTGCCCCCGCGGCGATGTTTGACCAGGTAATATACACAAATTGAATTACCCTTCTTTCTTTCTTTTCTTGTCTTTTCAAAAAATTATTTTTTCTCGTTCGTCCGCCATCAAAGGCCAATAAAAATTTGCTCTCTCCGGACGCGACGAAGAGTTTTGGGCCGCCTGTGAGACTGAGACCTACCATGTCCGATTGTATAAATATATGTATTTATGTATATGCAGGCGCGGATACATGGGGGGGGGGCGAGCGGGCCACCCCCCCCCAAAAAAAGTAAAAATATAAATTGTGATCAGATTTTTTTTTTTTTGCTCAAGGAGGGAGGGATGTTAAGTGAAATATTGACCGGCTCGATTTTCGAATTTCCGGGGGCAAAAAAAGGGCAAAAAGACCCCCCCCCCCCCCCCCTCACTGAGCGAAATATCGGCCGTCACGATTTCAAATTTCAGCAGGATACTAAATTTTGAATTGATTTCAAATTTGGGGCTCCCTCCCCCCCCCCCCCCCGAGAAATCCTGGATCCTGGATCCGCCCCTGTGTATATGTCCTATATATATACTTCTGATATATTCTACGGTTTATCAATTTCCCATGCGTATAGGTTGAAGAGCATAGGGATCAACATTGATCCGTCGTCGATGAAGTCATACGATGATGTCGAGATGAAGGACTGGTGGACGACTGCAAACATGATCAGCGGTGGTGATTGTAGCAAAGAGGGCAAACCAGACTTCGACCAGATGAAGTGAGTCCTCACAGTAGCATCAAGTGATTGTAACCCTTGTTATTCATGTTAACTACGGGCCAAACCAGAAGATGATCTATATCACCGCCTACAAAATATTATTGTCAGGGGGCGATTTCTTTTCATGATCGGGGGGGGGGGGGCTAAATGCGAGGGACGAGGGACCTTAGTGAACGAGTGGGGCGAAGGTTACGGCAATGATCACAGGTTTTTTGAAATTTTATTGTTAAGTTAAAAAATTACATTCCTTTGCAAAACTAAAGTATAAAAACAAGCAATATACTTTTTTTTACACTTCACTCTTACTATACCAACGGAATACATATTTTCTAGAATATTTACTTGTACCTTTCGAATGATATTTTGCGTGGGGGCGATAAGATTTTTTTTTTCGTTCCAGATCCTAAAGATGTGTTGCAGTCTTTATTCAGTATTTGCTATACATTTATTTTTTGCACTTTTTCTAATATTCCGGGTGGGAGACGATTCCCCCCTAAAAAAAAATGAGGGGGACAACGGTCCCCCCCCCCCCGCACCCACCCTCGGATCGCCGCCCCTGACTAGTGTTATACCAGGGTTCATGGTTATACCCTACCTTGAGTCAAGTTGAGTGAGCACAGCTGCCCTGATGCGCTGTTCAATGAATAGATTTATACCTAGTACCCCATATGTACCCATATTAAATATACATGCTGTTCTTATGTTCTCATGCACTCCATATTAATTCATTAATACCTGTAAACGGCTGTATGCGTTACTTTAACTGCTGTATATGATCTTATTGTTGGGAGAAAGTCGAATGAACTTGAACTTGAAACTTGAAGATAAACCTGGGAGGAGAGCGTTAAATGTAGATTAATGTCTTGCCAAAGGGCGTAAGTGTCGTAGGGAATCGAACCGCACACCATGCCTGATCCATTGTCCAGTGACGTATCTACTAGCGCACCACAACTCTACATACCATCACACCTCTATTATAATCCCTCACTGCATGGCGCCCCGCTATTGGGCCTAACATCCCTCTAACCACCCCCCCCCCCCCCAATATCTATAAATTATACTAATACCTCTGTTATATCTGTATATGGCATTTTTCAAGCTTGGACAAATAGAAATTAGGTTTTGACAAATAAGCTTTTGACAAATAAGTAGGGTCTCCGACGGTGGCATGTTTGTACTGTCTAACTCTTGAGTCCAAAGTCCAGTTCATCCTCAAGCCGTTCCGATGGCCCTATTCAAATCACTCGGATATTCCGTAGAATCAGTGGAAAAAGAAGAAAAAAGACCACCCTAACAGGGCATATATAGAACTAGCAATAGACCATATTGCTACGGTTGTCTCATTTTCACTCGCTGGACGTACATAGCAGACGGCAATCGGCGGTTTAGACGACACTTGGTAGTGAATTTGTATGTGAGATTGCTTTGCTAAATATAGAATACAAGAATATTTTCCACATCTTTAAACTATCAATGATATCTGATAATTAAACAGTTATTAAAATAAACCTACCAAACTACACAATACATTGAAATACTTGACTTAAAGTAGGGGAGTTTGATGTGGTGCACAATTTCGTCCCTCTGTAAATAATCGTGAAAATTCATTTTTTTGCTTACGTCGGCAAAATGCTTGCCTATACTAAATGGAAAAATTACGGTGGGGGGGGGGGGGTTGGCTGAAATGGACATAATGAACCGATCAGAACTGATCTATGATAATTCATGCTTCTTATCCTTCGTGTGCTTGACCTATAACCTTACAATCGCGTGGCAATTTGCGTCCAAAGTTCGACTTGTTTCACATGTGTTATATAGGCAATTGCGAGCTAGCGACCTATTTTGACCAAATTACGGTGGGGGAACTTTGAAAAGTTAATGGGACATGAGGGTTCAAATGAAAGAGCTAGTTTCAACGTATGTCGGATGGATGTGCTTTTTTAATGAATTTTTAACGATTTTGGGGGGTAAAAGTCAGTAGGCTAACATGTTAGGCTGCTGGACTCTGACGATAGGGGGCGTTGTCCAATGAGACTATTCGGAGCCATATGCAATCGAATTCATTGGGTTTGTTGGGTAGGCACTTTTTAGGCGACTCTGACGTGAGGCGGAAGTGAATTCACAGTAAAGGTCACACGAAGCCTAATAAATATTCATGAGGCAAATGTTACTAATGGTCACACACACTCATCTCACTCTACGTTCGCCTCACCTCACTGTATGTTCGCCACATAGTAAATCCAACAGGACTCTGTCTTTGTTTGCATAATTGAATTGTTTTAAATTCTATATTCTAAAGAAAGCCCTAAATTCGTACGTGTTGCGAGCAATAATTACTCTTGCTAAATAAAATTCAACGTTGATTGTTTTAATTCAGTATATGACACCCATAGAGATATATACTATTAAGTATATATCTCTATGATGACACCTCATTCTACGTTCGCCTCACCTCACTATACGTTCGTCACATAAATCCAACATGATTTAGTTTGCATTGAATTGTTTTGAATTCTATAGTCACCGATTAATAGGCCTATAGGAATATAATTATTGTGCAAAATCTCATGTTAAAACCTAAACACAGAAGTCATTAAGGGAAAAGAAACATAAATGCTTTAATTCACTGTATATAGGCCTACACCTCACTTTACGTTCGCCTCACCTCACTGTACGTTCGCCAAATAATTCTCTCACACTAAAAAATCCAACATAATTTAGTTTGCATTGAATTGTTTTTGAATTATATAGTCCAGATTAGTAGGCCTATATGAATATTTTAATTGTGTCGAATCTCATATTAGGACCTAAATATACAGAAGTAGATGTTTACATTTACTAAAGGCCTACACCTCACTTTACGTTCGCCTCACCTCACTGTACGTTCGCCAAATAATTCTCTAACACTAAAAAATCCAACATAATTTAGTTTGCATTGATTGTTTTTGAATTATATAGTCCAGATTAGTAGGCCTATATGAATATATTAATTGTGTCGAATCTCATATTAGGACCTAAATATACAGAAGTAGATGTTTACATTTACTAAAGGCCTACACCTCACTCTACGTTCACCTCACCTCACTCTACATTCGCCACTCATATTCTCTCTATTCATAATTCAATTCAATTTCAATGTATTCAGCCAATCATTAAAAACAATTTACAATGACACTGCCTTGTACTGGAACAATAATTATAATATGATGACAGGCTATGAACCCCTGAGAAGCAGAGCTTGTAAATGGGGCCCATTAACAAATTAAATACATACTGTATAATAAAAACATGCTATAACAAGCAAAACAAAAAAAGAGATACATGTATATTCATACTTATTACAAAACAATTACAAATATCTTGCAAACACACTCAGCCATACTCACTCTCACACACACGCACACACACACACACACACACACCCACACACACAATGCAATGTAGTTTAAAGCATATTATAAGAGAGAGAGAGAGAGAGAGAGAGATAGAGAAGAAGAGAGTAGAATATTTAAAATAAAAAGGAAGAAGAGGAAACACATGAAAAATGCGAAATGTGATATTAAAACTTATAGTCCTACCCAGTTTTACAAATTAATAAATAGTTCCCCTTTGCACAAAACTTTAAACCTAGACAAAGTTGAACTTGATCTTATATCCTCGTTTAAATCATTCCATTTGCTTATTCCCACATTTCTTAATGATTTCAGTGCATGGGTAGTACGTACAGGGGGTTTGTGTAATAACATTTTTTGCCTTGTGTTATGTGAATGAACGGATGAATTTCTAATAAACATGTTTTGAAAAATGTGTGGAAGATTACCAGTGTGGAAATGAAACATAAAATTAATATACAAGTATTAAGTGATATTAGTTCTTGGACAGGAAGAATCTTCATTCTGCTAAATAATAGTCTCGTATGAGAATTATACATTGAATATGTTAAAATTCGAATCGCCCTCTTTTGAAGTATTTCCATTTTATTTAGATGAGATAAATATCAATTTCCCCACACTATATTGCAGTAAGATAAATGGGGTAATACTATCGGGTTGTATAATAACATTAGAACATTTTGGGGAACGGTAAATTTTAATTTTGATGATACTCCAATGCTGCCAGATACTTTCAAAGTTACATTTTTAATGTGGGTCTTCCAGTCCAGGAATTCGTCTATAGTAACACCAAGAAAGGATAGTGAATGTACACGTTGAAGGACTATGTTGTTAACAGAAATGTCATTAATGTCTCCGGGAACTCTCCTGTTCTTTGAACGAAATATGATGTATTTTTGTTTTATTAAAGCATCACACCAAACTATCACACCAAACTTGTTCTCATCTCATGTATTAGAGAGGCACATCCCTGTATTTTACATTAGGTAAGTATATGACCCCACCCCAAGCATTTCCCTCATCACAAATAGTATATATACATATTAGGGACATCACTTTGATATTTCCATAGAACCTTTTAACACTAAACAACCAGAAACCTTTCCTTTTGTTTATCTTACAAACTAAACAAGGAGAGATTTTTTGTGGGGTGGGGGTTGGGGGCTGCTTTAGATTGTACAAGAAAGACACATTTCTTTATACATAATACATACACAATACACATTATAATAAAAACTTTTGGCACACCTAAAACTGTAACCTGAACTGAAAGTCTTTCAGCGAATCTTGGCAGAGATTTAATAAATGTGCTTGTGGGGGGGGGGGGGGGGGGTGGTGGTCGCACCCCGCACATCCCCCTTAGAGACGCCCCATGAGGGCAGCTACCCTCAATACAAGTATGTAGAAAAAGAAGAATACACAACATGCATTTATACTTATCATAGGCCTATAACTAAATCTGGACTATATAATTCAAAACATTTCAACGCAAACAATTAGGTCATGCCTGGATAAAGAGAATTATGTGGCGAATGTAGAGTGATGTAGGCATATATAATTAAAACATGAATGTTTCATTTATTAGATATTAAGGTTCTGAGATTTGGCACAATAATTATATTCCTATAGTTCTATTAATCCGGCCAATAAAGAATTAAAAACAATTAAATGCAAACAAAATCATGTTGAACGGTAGAGAGAATGATGTGGCGAACTTACAATGAGGTGAGGCGAACGTAGAGTGAGGTATGTAGGTCCTACGTGAATTAAAACATTTATGTTCCATTTTTCTCTTCTGTATTCAGGTTTTAACATAAGATTTTGCACAATAATTACATTCCTATAGGCCTATTAATTGGGAACTATAGAATTAAAAACAATTCAATTCAAACAAAATCATGTGGGATTACCTTAGATAGAATTATGTGGCGAACGTACAGTGAGGTGAGGCGAACGTAGAGTGAGGTACCAGGCCTATAAGAAATTAAAACATTTATGTTTCACTTCTCTTAATGATTTCTTTACAGGTCACTAACATGAGATTTGGCACAATAATTATATTCCTATAGGCCTATTAATCTGGACTATATAATTAAAAAACAATTCAATGCAAACTATAAATCATGTTGGCATGTGAGAGAATTATGTGGCGAACGTATACAGTGAGGTGAGGCGAACGTAGAATGATGTACCATAATTATACTGAATTAAAACAATCAACGTTATTTATCTTAATGAAGCATTTTATTTAGCAAGAGTGAACGTAAAATTATTGCGCGCAACACGAATTTAATGAAAATAATAGGGCCTTCTTTAGAATATAGAATTTAAAACAATTCAATTATGCAAACAAAGACAGAGTCCTGTTGGTTTTACTATGTGGCGAACATACAGTGAGGTGAGGCGAACGTAGAGTGAGATGAGTGTGTGTGACCATCAGTAACATTTGCCTCATGAATATTTATTAGGCTTCGTGTGACCTTTACTGTGAATTCACTTCCGCCTCACGTCAGAGTCGCCTAAAAAGTGCCTACCGGTTTGTTGGTGTGAGAGTGTGTGACAGGATGGTACTATGTAACTTTAAACCTTCCTCAACTGTTATTTTGATTATACACTGTTACATGAAAGAAAGAAAATGTGAAATCGTGTAGAATCTGAGATTTTTTCTATGTTCATGAAGTGTCTTGTATCAAAAATCTTGTTTTATATTGCTTATTTTGATAATTTCTTGTTATGTGAATTTCTTGTTATGTGAAATTACGAGGATGGAAATAAAATATCATTTAAAGGTACTATGTCCCTTTTGCAGCCAACCTCAAATTCTGTAGAACTTTGCAGGAAGTATGAATATGTCATGTATGTCCTAGCTGTGAAATTTAAACGTTAGCAGTGTCCTCATATTCAAATTATGCAAGGAAATCCGTTTACTTGCTAGACTTCACTGTCAGACACTATTGAGTGACTGACTGGCTTTTTTTTCTTCTTTGGTAATAACATACATGAAAAGAGTTGTAAAGGGTACATGAGCATTTGTCTACATCAATAACCTACTTCTTGTGATGGCCAAGATTAAACTGATTGAATCTTTGCTCAGCATAAAACGTATGACCATTCGGTACAATTGTCTGAAAATCAAAACTATTATTTTTGGGCTCTATAGCCGTAAAGTCGATTTGACAACTAATAGTCGTTATTTTCCCAATTGAAGACATTTTCAAGCCCCACCTTTTTAGGGAAGTTCTAAATTAGTATTATCTTTTAAATGCAGTTGGAATTAAGCTTTTTCATTTTTTTGGCCTGCAAATGGGACATAGTACCTTTAAAACAAAAAAATATGCTAGCGATATTGAAGCACAATCACGATCGCAAAGACTTCGAGAAATCAAGCCAAGGGCAATTCAGGTATACCCTAGTTATTGTACATTCCATATAATTATTATAGTTGTCCGGACTCCGGAGGGGTACGTCATTGTTGCAAATTTCTCACATTTCAATTGGTGACGGACAAGGCTATTGAAATGGCTTCAAACTGATTTGCCGAAAGTTTTTACAATCGTGTTAGATAATGGGAATAATAATGAAATCAATTAAAAACAAATATAACAATAACAATGGTAATGATAATATTGATAACAATAATAACAATATGTATAATGTTTTATGATAATGCGCAAAATCCTTATGAATAATATGATCAAGGCTCAAAAAGGCCTACATATATCAGGCATAATTTATGTTTGTTTCGGTTTTTTATCCCTTTTCAGGTACCCTTACATTAAAGAGCTGTTGGAAAACCCAGATCCGGAAAAAGAAGTGGTATTCTTAAAAGATATGGCTTATTGCATTGATGGTCGCTACCAATTCCTGCCCGACAAATCATGCGGTTACCGACACGTTTTTCTGCTCCGGCATCCGAGGAAGGTATTCGCATCTTGGCGAAAAGTAATGTTGGACCTGGATCAGGATCCGAACGGTTCGGAACCAAATGGAACAAGGTCAGAATCTTTCCACATAGTTAAGGATTTGCCGGTAGTATATGCACCACCTGGACACTTCTTCAAAGAGCTCTATGATCTCTGGTTACACGTCAAGCTGAATTACGATCCGAATCCGGTTGTCTTGGACAGCGACGATCTCTTATCCGACCCGGCCACAATGCTACCCCGGTTTTGCACCGCGGTTGGAATCCCCTACTCGGATAACCTACTTAAGTGGCCTGAAAGTCCAGATACCACAAACAGTTGGATAAGCGCTTTTTCCCCTTCCAATGATTTTGAGTTTATCCGAATTTATTGCAAGAATTCTTTTAATACCACACACTTCTTCCCTCCTTCCCCTCTCACAGAAATGGATAGTCTGACTGAAGATGTGAAAGAATGTGTCGAAGCAGTCATGCCTTACTATCAAGAAATGTATGACTCTCGAATTTAAACGCATAGGTCCGCAGTTCACCTCATAGTGATGATTTTGCTTTAGTTTAAAATCAATCGTTTTGTGCTGATGTGAGAGATGCAAACAGTGCCCGGGTTTAAAATGTGTAACAAGAAAAGCCCTCCTCCCTTGTGTGCATGATTTAATGATATCTTTTAGTTACTGTCCCAGTGGCAGTGCGTATTAGTGTCTGAGGTTATACTTCCAGAAAGGTCTACTGCACTCCATTGCATTAACTGTATTTTTAATCTATTTTTGCAGATGTTTCTGCACTTAATACAAAAAATTAAAAAATACTCAATTAACAATGATAGCATATAATATAATTGATTTCCGTAAACTGTTAAAACTGAAATGCAAAATATATATATATATATATATATATATATATATAATTGAAAACTTGAAACTTTATGGTGGTAAATCCCAAATAGGCCTATGTTTATTATGTCATTCTACAGCCACACGTTTCCGAAAAGAAATTAACATTCTGGAAAGAACTTTCAGACCCTAACCCTGTTAATTGGGACAAGATTCATATTGATAATTTCAAATGTTCTATAAGCACTTGCATTCGTTCATTCTATTTCAAACTATTTCATGAAGCCATAGCATTAAATAACTTCTTGTTCAAAATTAAACGAAAGAATTCGCCATTCATTTTGCGATAATGAACCCAAGACTTACCTATATCTTTTCATCGAATTTCAGACTGTAAAACCCATTTGGGATGACACCATTAAAACTATTATTCAGAAGATTAATACAGTAGTGAATGTTTCAATAGAATGTTTGGCTATGAAAAGGATATGTTTTTGACGTATTTATTTATTATGCTTAAATACTACATTTATTTATGCAAATTTCAAAGTAAAATACCCAATTTTCAGGGTATCAGAACTTACATTGACTATTATATTAATAAAGGTCTTGAATATCGTATTGCAAAAAAGAAAACAAACTGCCATTGCACTTTCAAAAATGGAAGTTTGTTTTTTTATAATGTTGTTTTATAATGTTGTATAGGTACATGCGCATGCAACTGCCTGCATCTTAGTGTACATCTACTTTTCGTGAGGTTTTGATCTACGCTGTACTGCTTTTTTGTAATCTTTTTATAATAACTTGTAAATATTGTGATTGTTTTTTTTATTGTTTCAATAAAACACATAAAGAAAAAGAAGGAAAAAAAAAAGATAAATGCAGAGGCAACTATTATAAGCCTGAATGCTTGAGTCGATAGCAGCCGGGAAGGGGGTACATGACGCTGTTATAGAAGTATATACAGTAAGAGAACAGAGTGTCATGTATATTTAAAAAAATCAAGTATCTAAATAAAAAGTGGGAAGAAAGAAAAGAAAAGAAAAAAGAAGAAGAAAATTGCAAATGTGTGTTTACCCCTATCTTGACAGCCAGAGACTGAAATATTTCACAAAAATTGTCAGTTAACGAAAAAATAACAATCATTTATTTATTTATTTTTTCATGATTTCTTTCAACAGGGTAGTTTTTATTCAGTTCCACTGGAAGCCAGTTGACATGCTTTTCAAGAAAGCCATGCCTAATAGCCTACAATAACAGTATAAAAACATAAATTGAATAATGCAATCCAAAATCAAATTAAACATAAGTATATACCTTTTTAAAATAACACTATTTGTTATTAAAAAAAAAGAAAATATTGAATTATTATTATTATTATTATTATTATTATTATTATTATTATTATTATTATTATTTCCGTTTCGGTTTAATAAAATTTGGAGTGGACTATTAGGCTATTATTATTATTATTATTATTATTATTATTATTATTAAAAAAGATGCGCCTAAAACAAAAACAAAAACAAAAACAAAAACAAAATGAATCAATGAAAAAACTAAAATAATTTCAGTAGGAATAGAGTAGAGTACTTTATTGCATTTTTAAAAATAATTAACGATATAATCTTGCAATCAAATTAATTGGTTTTATTTAACAAATATTTTTTTTAAAAACACCAGCTATAGTGGTTAGGGTAAATAATTAAATAAATGCGCTTAAACATTACAGAGTCACAGTAAATGCATAAAAATACGGCATTCAATCTTTTTTCTTTATGAATATGAATTTTAGTTGCATTCAGTACAAAAATGTATGTTCTATTTAATAATAATAATTACAGTGCTTATATAGAGCCTAACACTTACTTTGTCAGAAGTCTCTAAGCGCTCTACAATAATGCAGCATAATTACCCTGGCTTTAGCAGTGCAGCTGTTACGCGCGCTGCGTTTCAAGGAATAAATTCCTACCAGGTACCCATTTACTTCACCTGGGTGGAGTGTGGCAAATGTAGATCAATGTCTTGCCAAAGGACATTAGTGCAGCTGCATGTCATGTTTTACATGATAAGAGATTATGTGGTGGGGAGAAAAATAGGATATACATGTATTGCTGTGACAGAGAGAGAGAGAGAGAGACACCTTTTCGAGCACAAATTAAATGAACGGAGACTATAGTTATGTATGTACACGTGTAATAGTTAGAGGCACAGAGAGAGAGAGAGAGAGACGGAGAGAGAGAGACAGACAGAGAGAGGGAGAGGGACAGATAGAGAGAGAGAGAGAGAGAGAGAGAACAAAAAAGAGAGACAGTGAGAGAGAGAGGGACTCTATTTGCTCTGAGGAAGACAGAAGTAAGGCAGTAATGATCTAATGTTATGTATCATTTGAAAGAAAGACGAATAAATATCTTATCTTTTCTTATCTTACAGTTACCGGGAGGAAGTGAGAGAAAAGGATTGTCATTCAGTAGTAGGCCCATGCTCAGGGGAGCGAGAAAGAGAACGGGGAATATAAAGAGCAAGAGAGGGTGGATAGAGACAGAGAGAGACAGATAGACGCATAAAGATATATACATAGACAGAAATAACAGATATATGAATATATATATATAATATACTCAGACAGAGAGAGACTCAGCGTCAGTGTATGTGTGTGGGTGTATGAGAGAGAGAGAGAGAGAGAGAGATTATCCAGGGACGTCCTGTTTCAAAGACATGTATAAAGGTCGACAAGGCTAACCCAGCTACCTTTATTCCAACGCTATAGCTGTGTTCTCTATATAAGAAGGAATATTTCGTGCAGACTCCGCGGCAAATTGTGCGTGTATATCCCGAATATATGAACATTTCCAAAATGGCGGGCCCAACACCAAGTCAGCAGGCCCGTGTTATGATGTGGTGTACGCCTAGGTCAATCTCATCGGTCTTCTGCAAATGCGTGAGCTTCGTTCCCGACATCGATATCTTCTTCGACACATACTACTTCGCTTTCGAGGCAGAAATCGACCTGCTGACCGTAGGCAAGGTGGTCGATCACGATGCCGATAACCTGGACGAGGAGGATTGGAAAAAGGCAGCGGTGATGATCTGCGAGGAGGAATATGACGACCGAGTCAAACTCGACATGCTCAAGTGAGTTGAAAGCGTGTTGTCATGGTGGTGTGTGCAAAACAATGTGTAATATACACGTGTATATAATGATGAATTATGATGTAGAGCCGCACATACTAGAGGCAAGGGAGATATATAGTAAGAGATAAAGGAGAATTGAGAGGGGGCAGAGAGTTTAACATGCAGATCGAGATTGAGACAAAGGCAGAAGTATTGAGAGACAGATAATTATTCTGGGGAGAGAGAGAGAGAGAGAGAGTGTGAGTGTGTTACAGAGGGAGAGAGAGAGAGAGAGAGAAGGGGTGATATATACACGGGGTGGTATGGGAGTGTAGAGGGTATAAATATAAGGGATATAGAGTAAAGAGTAGCCAGAGCGAAATATAGAAAGAAGTAGAGCGACATTAGAAGATGGGATATTACAAATCGCAAAATTGGAGATGAAAAAAACAACTGTCGCAAAAAGTGTATGCCTTGTTTTATGAAAAGTTCATACTTCGTTGAAGAGGATCGATCGGTGCATGTCTGCACTCTGCACACGAGTATTGTCGTTATATTGTCGCGTACAAAATAAACTTGCTTGAGTACCGATCTAAAATGAGAAAAATAGATTAAGTCGTGTTCTATATGCAGTTAAGTTACACAGACCCAGGCGCGTACGCAGGGGGGGGGGGGGGGGGGGGGTCAAACGAATCCCCCCTCAATTTTTTTTTTAGAAAAAAAAAGAAAAAAAGTGCTAATGGGTGAACAAAAAAAGTTGACCCTTTTCTGTGTCAGAGTTAGGGGGAATTGTCCCCCTTGCCAGGCACGTAGCCAGAATTTGATGTTTTTTTTTTTGGGGGGGGGAGGGGGGGGGGGCACATACATGTAATCGATCGAGGTAAAAAAAGGAGTCTAATAAAGTTCAAACGATCTTGGAAATTTAGGGGGGCACGTGCCCCCCCCCCCCCCCCCCCGTGGCTACGTGCCTGCCCCTTGCACCTCTTTCAAATGCGCTAGTTTGCTCATGTCTCATGTGATAGCATACAAAGTTGTATGCAATACGAGAAAAGTCATAACCGGCCAAATGTAATCGCATAGAATGAATCGGATAGTGAATGACTATGAACTTATGAAGAGCTTTAATTAGTAAACATATTTAGAGTGCAGTGGAGGTGATATGATTTCTTTTAGACTTGTATGGACTTTAAAATCCGCATTCATGCAGGCCTACAGTTGAAAGAAGAAAGAAGGAAAAACAACTTTCTGAGCCGTGTGTGATGTTACATTCATCAAAATGATATTAGTTCGTTTCGGAGATGTAACCCGCAGTGTTGCAAGAATTAATAACTTAATACACATTTTTATTTGGTACATTATAAAGAAATAAACTTTGAAAAAGAGCCATTATACTCGACTTGTATTAATTCAATGTTCCTATAAAAGTAAAGGAAAATTAGGAATGGTATTTTAAGGAAGAAATGATCAATGTAGCTACCATAACAAAAATAGTTCTATCCTGACCATTTAAATGATTATATGTATTTTGTATGCTAATATTACAGGTACCCGGTGGTCAAATCAATGCTCGATAAGCCAGAACCTACCAAAAAGGTCATCTTTTACAAGGGCGTGTCCCAATCCATGGACAGTAAGCACTTCCGGTTCCTCCCAGACAAATCCAGCAATTACAAGCACTCCTTCCTACTCCGTCACCCAGCAAAGGTCTACAGCTCCTGGAAGAAAGTCATCTATGCCGTTCTCAAAGACGTCGGGGATGGTACTGGGAAGAAAATCACGAAAAGTCTACAAGATTTCGACCTGAGATGCGATGTGCCGGAGAAGTATAATCTGACTGATCTGCTGTACAAAGAGCTTCACGATCTTTGGGTCCACGTCCGGGAAAACCTTGATCCATCTCCGGTTGTCATGGAGAGTGATGATTTGCTTGCTGACCCGGCTGGGATGCTTTCCAAATACTGCAAGGCAGTCGGGATACCGTACAACGATAGTCTTCTCTCCTGGGATGCGAATCCAGATATCACGGATATCTGGAAGTGTGCTTTCATGCCGGTCAAGGATTTCGAGTTCATCCGCATCTTCTGCCATAACGCCTTCCATACTTCTCACTTCCTGCCTCCTCCTCCTATTCCTTCTATGGATGATCTTCCTGATGACGTCAGAGCGTCGGTGGAGACATCTATGCCGTATTACAACGCGATGTACCAGACAAGACTGCTTCCTTAGCTCCATTCCCAGAAGATTATCCTTTTTTAGTCTGACAGAGTAGAAAGAAAGCTGCGAAAAACACGAAAGTGATTACAACTTTGTAATATCAATTTATTGCCCTCTATACTTTGTAGTGACTTTTGAAACATAGTAAAGAAGTCGATGGTCGCGGTCATGCTCATGTCACCTTTCCTGTGTAGCTCTACAGAGAGGTTTTTCGTTTATGAACAGTGAAATGTTATCTCGTGAGGTAGCAAAGTAGCAAGAGAGGGCTTCAGTTGACCAAAGGTTCATAAAGCCAAAGTGGACCGATGCCTTGGGTCTCTTTCATCAACGATCGGAATGTCCGAGAGGGGGAAGTTCCGCGAGAACGACACGTCCGTTACGATTCAAGTTTCAAGTTTATTTGTTCCACATTTTACACAAAAATATAGACAGACATAAAACATAGAGAGTTTATATACATGTAGTATGAGCGCGTCTCAATGATACTCAATTATAGATTAATTAGAATGTTAGGAGCCTGTTGAAAAGCAGTGCTTGTACATGTATTGTATTGTATTTATTAAACTTCATTTATGTACATCAATATTCTGTTTATAAACATATAATCACTTTACAATGTAATGTAACAATCAATATTCTGTTAGGAACATATACATCATATAAGTCAATTCACAATGTAATGTAACATATCAATATTCTGTAAACATATATACCGTATAAATCAATTTACAATGCAGTGTTTATACCAAACAGAAGGAAAATTATATATCCCGCAGAAACACTCTTTTTTATTTTAGTAATAACATGACATAATGCATATAGTAATACAATGTACCATAAAACACCCGAAGATTTAGATATATAGAACATAATACAGCACTTTTCTAAATAAATTTTAACTCATGCAATACAAAATAGGTAAATGAGGTACATGGAATGCCTAAAATAAATGACTTAATAGTACTTATACATATACATATACATGTATATTATAGGTTCCTGACAATGCCAATGGTTGGAATGTTCGAGGGAACAACGGTCCGTGCATGTGAGACCTCTTATTATATAATTGATATGAATACTCATGTAGTACAAACTATAATGTTTGCTTGTATAAATGCAATGCAACTATAAGTCATATGCATTTAATATCTGATATAATACACATATCGTCCATGTATATTTTATGAGCGTATGTGAACCACTCATTTATTCTCCTTCTCTCTCTCTCTCTCTCTCTCTCTCTCTCTCTTTCCCCCTATATTACTCTCCTCTCTATCTGTAGTTTAATCTGTAAATCTTAAATAGAGCTTTGTACTACGATGATCATTGGGGTATACTATGAATCCACTGTCACGTTGATCATTTATGCATATACTAAATAAAATTAGATAAAAAGAAGTACGTAATTTTCTTTTAGTTTGCTTTTATGTATCTCTACATGCACACAATTGCTTATTATATAGTCAGTCAGTAACTCATAATAGGTACAACACAATAGGGATTATACGCACTGACGATGGGAAAGGTGTAGGCCTATACTAGGCTGGTGAAAAAATATCAGAGGTAAAATATCAAAACAAAAGCATGAATATTGATAATGGTTTTATATAAGGCTTGTCGAAAAAAGAATAACGAAGGACTTTCTGCTGTCATTATTCAGCGCTGCTTTATTTTCTTCTTTCTTTAACTGTTATTTACCTTCGGCCCCAAAATTGTGACTTTTTGCCCGATTATTGGCTACTTCTTTCACCGACTTGAACCACATGGCTATGAATCACAGGGTACATCTTTTAAGCCTTTAAAACAAAAACAAAACAAAACGAAATCTTCCCTTCTGTGGCTCCGTCTTGCCCTTTGTTTGGCTATTGCTCTCCGTCCCCATTTGTTGTCCGTAAACCTTTTATATTTTCATCTTCTTGAAAAGGCATGGTCATGGTTTGAGAAGGGGCTCAATGTTAAAAGTAACTGCTTCAAACGCATGTTTGGATTTGATAAAAGTTGATAAAAGAGGGTAACAGGTGGGAGGGGGGGGGGTATAGGAAACATACTTGTTTCATCTATTTCTTAAAAAACCTCTCACATTTCTACCTCTGGCATTTTACCTCTGACATGCTTACCTACCTAGGGTTAGGGTACAACAACCACATGTAAAATGGTTTTTTACGTGTCAGATAATGTTCGAGAGGCAAATGAACAGTTATTTCCGACTTATTAAAGATAGGGTCATTCATGTGGTATATTTAGTGGCAAATTCAAAATTGAAATTATCTAACGATGGGGGGGGGGGGGGAGGAGGGTTCAGTGGCGGATCTAGCCGGCGGGAAGAGGGGGGGGGGGGGCCCAATCCGTGAGAAAATATTAGTTGCGACTCAGCCGTCGGTGAATAAGCGGGGGGGGGGGGGGTTGGACCTAATTCGTGAGATTTTTTTTTTTTTTTTTTTTATAATTATTTTGTTGTTTTTGACCCGTCAGCCCCCTCCCCCGTGGATCCACGCCTGCAGAGGATCCAGCCGGCGTCAAGGGGGGGGGGGGGTAGCCAAATCTTAATACAAAATTTAGTGCCGTCTCAGCCAGCCGGCGAATAAGCGGGGGGGGGGCGCTTTTGTTTTTTGTTTTATAAAGGTTAACTTTACGTTATTATCCTATTTTTTTTTATCGTTTTGGGGGGCTGGGGGGGGGGGGTGGGCCGGAAAAATCACTACGTGGATCCGCCCCTGGGGGGGGGGGGGTTCTACATTTACTGGCCATAAATTTGCAAGGTGTGATGATACATTTTTTCATCTTTGCCTTAACATTGACACGTCCGCCTCATCGAGAGGGTAGTTTGAAAGGTGGAGATAGATTGATGAAGAAATATGGGTGTATGAAGTGGTATCCTCGCTGAGCGGCGAATGCTTGCGGACGTAGCGGATTTGGGGTTTCGCCAGGGTTCGTAAAAGGTTGCAAGAAAGTTTGTAAACAGTTTTTATTATCGCAATCAGGTTTTTTGTGCGAATTATAATGAAGCGGTGTTTCAGCACACGAGCCCTCCCCTCCCTATCTCTATTGTAATGTATTCCTCTATAATAACATTTTTTTGTTTTTGTTTCTCCTGTATATCATCTCTCTCTCTCCCCTCTGTATTTTCTCTTCTTCTCTCTCTCTCTCTCTCTCTCTCACTCTCTCTCTTCTATCTTGTCACTCTTATCCCCTCATGCCCTTCTCTCGCGTGGTCTCTCTAATCAACAGTGAGTTGGCTAACCACTCTCCGTTCACTGTCTTTTTGTTTATAATGTTGACCCAAAAGTTGGAATATTTTGTTGCTTACATTTTTTTTATGAAGTGATTGCGACAATATGGCTTATTTTTCATTATATCATTCTCTCTCTCTCTCTCTCTTCTCTCTCTCTCTCTTATCTTGTCACTCTTAACCCCTCATGCCCTTCTCTCGCGTGATCTCTCTAATTAACAGTGAGTTGGCTAACCACTCTCCGTTCACTGTCTTTTTGTTTATAATGTAGACCCAAAAGTTGGAATATTTTGTTGCTTACATTTTTTTATGAAGTGATTGCGACAATATGGCTTATTTTTCATTATATCATTCTCTCTCTCTCTCTCTCTCTCCCCCTCTGTATTTGCTCCTCTTTCTCTCTTTCTCTCTCTCTCTCTCTCTCTCTTCTATCTTGTCACTCTTAACCCCTCATGCCCTTCTCTCGCGTGATCTCTCTAATTAACAGTGAGTTGGCTAACCACTCTCCGTTCACTGTCTTTCTGTTTATAATGTTGACCAAAAAGTTGGAATATTTTGTTGCTTACATTTTTTTATGAAGTGATTTCGACAATATGGATTATTTTTTAAAAGATAACGTTTATTATTTTTTCAGAACCTCACTGATCATTCTCAATGACTCTTTAAATTAATCTACAAAGTTCTGAAAAGATAAAAACTTTATCTACAAGAGTAAACCATAATTATCAGAATGCCTGTGGGCAACAGTGTAAATGCCAACGTGTATGTGTGTCGAAGCTTTTCTCTTTCTCTCTCTCTCTCTCTCTCTCTCTCCCTCCCTCTCTCTCTCTCTCTCTCTCTCTCTCTAATCTCTCTACCCTTACCCCCCCCCCCTCTCTCTCTCTCTACCCCTACCCCTCTCTCTCTTCAAGGAGGAGTATTTTTGTAGTATTATCGCTGTCATGAAAACTCTCATTCGTTGTTTTTTCCCACTCTTCTAATTTTTCTCTTATTTAGGGTTGCATCATGCACACTTATACGAGTAACAAATTGGGATCGACTGAGACTGGCAACCGAATTTCGATAAAGTTAATACATTTCTATAACTTTCAAGACCAAAACTTTACAAGGAACTTACTTAATGAAAAGAAAACAAATCATATAAGGGATTCATAAATTTTCACAGTATTTTAGGACAATACTACACAATCAAATAGCAAAATCTTACCTTTAACAAAAAACTATTTATTACTTCAATATTTTGTAAACAAGAACATTTTGATTAAGAATGTTTTACAACATGACAAAAACGATTATTATAGTCTTTCAAAAACGATTTTCTTGAATAAAGTTTTCTGTGTGATATAAAATAATGAATGATATACATCGACTATGCAGTGTCCTAACCCCATATTTGTCAAACGTCACTAGACTATGGTTTCCAACTAACTGAAAAGAATTTTGTTTAATACTCATATTATGTGATCAAATTTCTTAAGCAAATATTACTTAGCAAGCAGAGCCCACATCATTAAATGTTAATAACAACGACAACAATAATAATAGTTTATTTTATACAGCGCTTAATACTTCTATGACGTCTCTAAGAGATTTAAAGAAATATTATTATCCTAGTCATCGGATTCCAGCCAAGTGTCATTTTACAGACGCTCGCAATGCTGAGCAATGTACAATGACTTTCGCATTATAATGGGATTCGAACCCTCAACCCTTTGATTGAGTGTCAAGCGAATGAACCACATTACCAAGACACCTCCACATGAAGGTCTGTTAAACAATCAATCCTCCATCTCGAATTGATGTTATCTTTACCAGCAAAATTTGAAATACAAAAAAAAAAACTGAATATAGCGAATTTTGTAAAAAAAAAAAATCATAAAAATACACACCAAGATTAAATTCCTATTTGCATGCTTCATTAGTTCAGTTCAAGTGGTCATGTTCCACACACAAAGGAATCAAAGCTTATAATGATTCATCCGGAATCTGTTAAAAAGCAGAAATATAAATTATGTATAGACTATACGTATTCATCAGAACCCTGAACTTAAAGTTTGAACTATAACCTCTTGTTTGGGACGTGCATGACCTTAGGTCGGAAAATTATACATGGTTGCCACTATCCAGCGGACATTATCTACCCGAGCCAATAATGCTCCTCATTTGTCCCCTTTAAATGATGGATGATACAAAATGAATAATTCTGTTGTGTTTTCTGTACAATGATATCAGAGACGGTATTACAGCCGTTCGCAAATACGAATGAAACAGTCTATAAAACAATTTCAACCCCTATAATTTTACCAATTTATCTACAAAAATATCTAATCAGATTTCATGCTATAAACCAAATAAAGCACATTTCAAGCCCCGATATCAATATGACATATTGATATAAAGGTCCAGGACAAAATGAGAGTATGACAAAGCAATTGTAAATAAGGACCATTTTCGCGACATATAGTATAGACTAACCCTACTGTTTCGCACAGAGATATATGAATACTTTTTTATAAAATTAAGTACTATACTTTTAAAATCGTTTGACTGTTTCCCCTGTAATATACTAAGTGAACGACGGCTAATTCATAAGAACTAACAGTACTATAAGATATTTGTAAAAGTTACCGCTGAGATCCCAGTAACATTGACACATGGATTCACATGATTCACAAAAGTTTACATCTAGGGAGATCAATAAAATAATTTTTTTTTTGGGGGGGGGGGGTGGGGGGGGGGGGGGGGTGACAATCGACGACCAGAAAAAGGGATGTATTTACTGTCAAATGCATTATTCATATTTTAATTTATTTTCTCATAGGGATCAGATTTACTTCCATTAACATTTTTAAACTGAAATCTTTTTCATTAAAACTTAAAATTTCATGATACATGTACCAACCAATCATTACAAATAAAATCGAAATGAGTTTATTTCAAGGTCAAGCCCCCCCCCCCCCCCCCCATGAAGGCTAGTATCTTTGATGAATTTGATAAATGAATATTGTGTTTAATTATTTATATTTCTTAAATCCGTAATATTAAACTTAATTTCCCAGTCAAAAAAAAAAATATTACAATTCTTATTAAATCTAAAAGCGATTGAGCAACATACTAAGTGCAAGTGCCATGATAAACAATGCCCTCATTGGTGAGATGGTAACTGCACTGCTGTAGTAGATTGTGCGGCCATTCAGCGGTTGGATGCGGCGGTAGTTGTCGACGATTTTGTGATTCATCTCGATCGCCGTACAGGGTGCGGAACGTGTCCAGCTGTTAGAAGAAAAAATACACGAATTAATCATTATCGAACTTTCAAGAATTAGTCTTTTCCAAATCAAATACTTACAAGCGCGTAGCCAGGATTTCATTTTAGGGGGGGGGGGCGGTAGTGACCACGCGAAGCGTGCGAATCACTTACAAAGCTCCCTAGGGGTGAGGGTGCAGGGAGGAGGGAGTTTCAAATTATAAGAGAAAGAAGACGATTCGTTGGACCGTTCTCGACTCTTAATCCTTATCTAAATTCAGTTTCTGTGGACGTTTCATTAGAGAAAGAAGACGATTCGCTGTACCGTCTCCGACTCTTAATCTTTGTTTGAATCAAGTTCCCCTGCCTCCGCGCGTAGCGCGGAATCTCTGAAGTTTTATTAGATTATTAAAGAAAGAAGACGATTCGTTGGCCATTCTCGACTCTTAATCCTTATCTAAATTCAGTTTCTTTTGACGTTTCATTAGAGAAAGAAGACGATTCGTTGTACCGTCCTCGACTCGTAATCCTTTTTTTGTATCAAGTTCCCCTTCTTCCGCGGAAGCTCTGAAGTTTGTTCGTTGTACCATTCTCGATCGACTCTTTATCCTTGTCTGAATCCAGTTCCCCCCCCCTTCCCTCCCGCGGAAGCTTTGACGTTTCATAAATTATTAGAGAAAGAAGATGATTTGTTGTACGTTCTCGACTCTTAATCCTTATCTAAATTTAGTTTCTGTGGACGTTTCATTAGAGAAAGAAGACGATTCGCTGAACCGTCTTCGACTTTTAATCTTTGTTTGAATCAAGTTCCCCTGCCTCCGCGCGAAGCGCGAAAGCTTTGAGGTTTCATCAAATTATAAGAGAAAGAAGACGATTCGTTGGACCGTTCTCGACTCTTAATCCTTATCTAAATTCAGTTTTTTTGACGTTTCATCAGAGAAAGAAGACGATTCGCTGTACCGTCTTCGACTCTTAATCTTTGTTTGAATCAAGTTTCCCTGCCTCCGCGTGTAGCGCGAAAGCTTTGAAGTTTTATTAGAAAAGAAGACGATTCGTTGTTCCGTCCTCGACTCGTAATCCTTTTTTTGTATCAAGTTCCCCTTCCTCCGCGGAAGCTGTAGCGCGGAAGCTCTGAAGTTTTATTTGATTATTAAAGCAAGAAGAAGGTTCGTTGTACCATTCTCGATTGACTCTTTATCCTTGTCTGAATTCAGTTCCCCCTCCTTCCCTCCCTCGGAAGCTTTGACGTTTCATAAATTATTAGAGAAAGAAGACGATTTGTTGTACCGTTCTCGACTCTTAATCCTTATCTGAATTCAGTCTTTTTTTTGTTTTTGTGTTTTGGCCGGCGTTTTTTTTTTGGGGGGGGGGGGCGACCGCCCCCACCACCCCCCTGGCTACGCGCCTGAATACTTACACATGTTAACATTGGAAGTCGTAGTTTGCATGATTTTTTTTGCATCGGAATGACAAACTTTCTTTATTTGTTCAGCCATGTGATGTTACGATCCTCTTGACATTAAGTTTTTACTATATTCTATTATACTTCTTCAAAGGAACTGATGTAGAACTCCTTGCTGAGATAGAAATCACTGAAGAAAATCTGAAAAAGAAGTTTGTAGACCTCGACCCATCCAAAGCAGCTGGTCAAAGGCCTAGTCCGCACAATTGGAGACTAGTAAACAAAAAGATCAAGACCCTGGAATAAATGGTAACATATGTTGCAGTGGATAACAGCCTGGCTCGACAGTCGCAAGCAGAAAGTTGGTATCCAGGGAGCCAAATAAAGCTGGAGACCTGTTACCAGCTCTGTAGTAAAAGTATCAGTCCTGCGACCACTGTGCTTCCTGATATACATGAATGACCTCGAAATTGGACTAACTGACAAATCAACAGTTAGCAAATTTGCTGATGACACCAAGCTAATCCAACCATTGCAAAAAGACAATGATAAAATATACATGTCAAACTCCAGCAACCACCTTGTGAGCAAGTACATGGCAGATGAGATACAATGCAGACAAATTAATGTGGAGTCATGCACTTTGGAACCCACAGCCCACACTATACACATAGGCCTATACGTTAGGCAACTCCAAGGTTAATGAAAGTACAGAAGAAAAAGATAAGTTCTAGTTCACAAGTCCCTGAAAGTTGCCTCCCAGTGTGCTGCATCAGCAAAATAGAGGACACTAGGAATAATAAACCGCAACTTTACATTCAAGAGTAAGGAAGTGATCTTAAGACTGTGTAAATCAATCATCATACACCACCTAGACTACGCCATGCACGCCCGGTGTTCCTAACTGGAAAAAGACAAAAAGAAGAAAAAGTTCAAGCAAGAGCCACAAAACTCATCCATAGTATATTCAACAACTACCATATGAAGAGAGAATAGCTTAAACGAACTACTTTAGAGAAAAGAAGAGAGAGAAGACCTACTGCAAACCTACAGTTTACTAACTACATGTATGATAGAACAGAGGCCATTCCATGAAGCTAACCAAACAAGAAGCCGCTTGACATCAGGACAAATTTCTATAGCCAGAGAGTTGTTGATAAAATGAACATGCTGCCACAAACTGCCATTGATGCTCCAACACTCTTCAGCTTCAAACGACAAATATCCAACCTGGGTTTTTAAATGAGTCCCATGGGACCTCCTTAACCCTGCCACACCATACTATCTGCGGGATCTTCATCACCACGATGGCGAGGTGGGACCTTCAAGGTATATTCAAGGTATATTCTTCTTCTTCTTCTTCTTCTTCTTCTTCTACTACTACTACTACTACTACTACTACTACTAATACTAATACTACTACTATTACTACTACTATTACTACTACTAATACTACTACTACTACTACTACTACTACTTCTACTTACTACTTCTACTTACTTTCTTCTTCTACTACTACCACTACTACTACTACCTTTACTAATACTTCTACTACTACTATACTACTACTTATACTGATAATACTACTACTATTACTACTACTACTACTACTACTACTACTACTACTACTACTGCTGCTCCTTCTTCTTCTACTTCTACTACTATTTACTATTATATTCCACACACTAAGAATCTTGTTCTACGATTGATCAAAAGTAAATCACGTGATGAAAGATAGTTCGCCCATCATTGATGGGAGAATAAAAGTTGTTACACTGTGTAGATAGTACTACTATCTTCAGTGAAAGTGCGTTGCACTCGGGGGCGGGCCCCGGGCCCCCTGGATCCGCCACTGACTACTACTACTTCTTCATCTTCACCTTCTTCTTCTTCTTCTTCTACTACTAATACTACTACTACTATACTCCTACTACTAAACTACTACTAAACAACTACTTTTACTACTACTACTACTTCTTCTGATACGACTACCACTACTACTGCTGATACTACTATATTTACTTCATCTACATTAAGGAGAATATTAATTAAAGAACAAGAACAATAAAGTGATGGAACTTGCAGTGGAGCTAGAGGCCTTAGGTCTGCCAAGGTAGTGCAGATAGGGAGTGCCTCTCCTGTAACGGTGTGTGGATACTCAAATGTAATACTCATCATTTTAGTAGGAGCATCAACCAAACATTTGAAACTAAGAGTATCATGCTATTTTATAGCTAAACTAATTAAAAAGGAAGTTAGAGATTGACATGATCCCGAGGTGTACAAAGTTGGTAAAAATAAGGATCGTTGGGTGCAATAGACAAAATGGTATCCATAGGGTTAGGGTTAGACGTTTTCGTCATCTTAGAACACCCCCCCCCCCCCCCCCCCCCCTCGAGACCCCATTCTCTCACTCACCTGAGCCTGGGAGATAGAGATCGTGTCTGTAAAGATGGTCCAGATGATGGCCTCGTTGCAATCGGGCAACGCCTTGGAACCATTGTAACGGTAGAACTTGGACAGGTCAGATGGCAAGACGTTGCGGATTGGGAAGGATGGGAGGTTGCCCTGGCCCAGGGAGGTGTTGCCCGAGGAGTAATTGGCGACCTGGCTGATGTGACTCAGGACGGAATCGAAAGCAGTGTTATGTTCGCCAACCTATAGAGGGAGAGAGGGAGAGAGATGGGTAGGGAGAGAGAAAAAGAAAGAGAGAGAGAGAGAGAGAGTTGGTTGGTTGGTTTTATGTACAATCATGAATATGCAATACAAACATCATAACGCATAAAGAAACACGGACTATTCTACAAAAGAAAATATTCAAATTAAAATGAAGATCGAGGGATCACCCGCTTCAGATTTACCGACAAAGTTGATCTGTTCTTCCTCGGGGTCCCACATTAACTACAATAAATTGATTAAATAATAATATAAACTAAAACCATGAAACAGAGTGCGTACATTTTAATGATTATCATCATAACAATATATTCACAGAATCCCAGAAACGTTAACTGGAGGCCCCGTGAGTAGGAGAATCGCAAAGAGTAGGGTGTAAACCAGGTGTTTAGTGAACCTGCATACGCAACTGGTAATCTACATACAGATGTTGGTTATAATTAAGCTGCATGGCCCATTGAAGATAAACAGAAGAATAAGAAGGAAAAAAGAACACAGGGCACTCTTACCTCAATCATCACAACCAGTATGGTGATTGCATCCCATTGCGAGCCGGCCAAAGCTGCGGAGATATTGGCGTATTTGGACTTGTCGTAGTGAATCATCTGCATCTAAATAAATGAATAATGGATTCATAATGATAATTGTTATACATGTATACCTCTTTTTAAAAATCTAGCCATCTGATCGGTCGAAATTGCAGTCGTGATTTTAGCCATTCCCATAAAGAGCGGAACATGCCAGTACTGGTCAATAGAACTCTTCATGAGTGATATTCTTGTAAGATTCCGGGTACCAGAAAAATATTTAAGTTTTGCTGCGATCCCCATTCATGAGTGACTATTCCCGCAAGATTTTGGCCATCAGGAAAATAGTTGCGATTCCCATCGGTTTACGTGTTAAAACTTAGTTTGTGCGGAGCGCGGCTACCATAATTTTTTTTTTTAATTTGGTCGCTACATTTGCACACAGCGCAGACAACCACCGATCTCGATTGTAGGCCTAGATCTACATGTAATGACGAGATGACGCCCCTTTGGAAATATGGAGATAAACCTGCTCTTTCATATGCCATCTAATTTTTTATTATCACCTTCAGGATCACAAGGAATAAAGGTTTGAATCTAGAATTGGAAATAAAAACAATGACAAATTTTGCATGATCTCGCAATGCACGTAGACTACAAAGGGGATCAGTGTTGCATCTTGCTATATCAACCCTCAGCACGCCTCGGGGTGATATCAGGATGCAACATCCCCTTGAGCCTATAAAACAACTATTCCTCTCATGGCAGTCATTATATCTATAATGTTATATCCTTTTTGATTGGTTAAGAGCTCGTCACATGACCAGAAATATTTCAACTATTTTAAAGATACTATGTCCCTTTTGCAGCCAACCTCAAATTCTGTAGAACTTTGCAGGAATTATGAATATGTCATGTATGTCCTATCTGTGAAATTTAAACGATAGCAGTGTCCTAATATTCAAATTATCCAAGGAAACCTGTTTACTTGCTAGACTTCACTGTCAGACACTACTGAGTGACTGACTGGGTTTTTTTCTTCTTGGATAATAACATACATAAAATGAGCTGTAAAGGATTTGTCTACATCAATAACCCACATCTTGTAATGGCCAAAATTAAACTGATTGAATCTTTGCGCAGCATAAAACATACGACAATGCGGTACAATGGTCTGAAAATCAAGACTATTACTTATGGGCTCTATATCTCCTACACTGTCGCTCATAAAGTTGGAATATTTTTGTTTTACCCCATTTATGGTATTATTTTTAAAATAATTTAAAATAATAGATCTAGATAATAGTATACATTCTCAGATTTAATTGAACAATAATTTGACAATGTGTGTTTTGCGTGACTGCTAAAGCATGTATATGCTACTATGATTATCAACTAGGGGACCTACGCCCTTAAGTCATAAATGACAGTAATGAGGATTAATGCCCCCACAAAAGGGCACTAATATAGCACATCGACACGGTTATGATCCTGGGGCCTCACAGTTACGAGCCCATTGCTTTGTCACTGAACCATAGCTGTACGCAGCGGGGGCTAGGATAGGGGGCAGTTTCCATAATTTAAAAAAAAAAAAAACAGAAAATGCAATAAATTTTCAATAACTAAATTGCATTTTACCCCGGTCCCCAACATCAAAAAATCCTCTGGACGGCCATGCATTATGGCTCAAGGCAAGTGAGATCTGGCAGTTTTGTCAAGATTGTCTGATGTTCAGTCTTGCATGCAGAGATTCAAATGAAAATGGTACCTAAATGTACTGGGAGGCTAACTCTATCAAGACATATCATGAAACCCATACCTCAAACAATACAACTTTTAAAAAGTGTGACATTTTTTCTGACTCACTCTGTAGACATATATCCATTTATCCAGTATGAAATGTTAGCCATGTGTTTTTCTTCTGCCAACTTTGGTCTATGAACAGATATGGTCTATTCCTGAAACAAGAACCTTTGGAAGATAATTCCTATAATAAATTTGTATAGGAATTCTTGTTATTTGGGGTATAAAGTTAAAGGCTAAAATTCCAATAAAACACGATTTCAAAATAATAACACTTCAAAGTGTCAGGTTATCAGCGACAATTTTTGTACAAAAGACATACAGATAACCTCGCGTAAGTCGATCTTCTCGGGACAGAGGGAAAACTCGACTTATCCACTATCCACGTAATCTATCCACTTAGTAACAGGACACAAAATTGTATATTTGGCCCTCTATTACCATTCTCACACAGCCAACACACATAAATTCAAACAAAAGTTCCTGCCTGATGAAGAACTCATATGGTCCAACACATAGGCGCCGGAAGTGGGGGGGGGGGGGGGCAGGGGGGGCAGTTGCCCCCCCAGTCAAAAAGTGGGGGGGGCAAAACGCATTTTTGCCCCCCCAAAACGCCCCCCCCCCCTCCAAAAAAAAAAAAAAAAAAAACAGTAAAGGCTTGTATTTTTAATCCAAAAGAACGTAACAATAATAAAAACCTGAATTAAATCACATATACAATTCCATTCGAAGAAACGGAAAGTTCACAGGAATTAAATTTCATAAACATTGCGCATGCCACCTATACGGTATTTATCAATGGAGGTCTCTATAATAGCGATACGCGCATATCGTGGACATATTGTGCGAGAATGGGAAAGCGTGCCCGTTTTTTTGTTATAGGGGTGAGAAGACATGAGCCCCTGAACGCTGGCGTACTGATGGGGGGGGGGGATGATGTATTTCTTATTCGAAACAATTGATTTACAAATGTTGATGTTGTGACATGATTTTCCGGCATTTTTTCTCCATTTCTTTTGTAAGTCATACCTTTTTATGCGTTTGTTGGAAAATAAGAAATTCCCAAATTACAGTCAGGCGAAATACGCTAATTTAGAAGCCTTTATGTCATGGTCTGCAAAGTGGCTGGGCTCGAGCCCCCCCCCCCCCCCTCCTTTTTGAAAAAGTATGTTAAAGAAAAAAAGAAAGAAAGACGGAGAAAAAAAATAAGTGACCTGCCAATGTCACAAATAAGGTATAAAAAATGCTCATCTGACCGTAATTAAATGCTTAAAACCCCAGAGCTTACGGGGGCTCCGCCCCCGGACGCCACCAAGGGACCTAAGGCGGGCCCCTGGATGCTCATCTGACCGTAATTAAATACCTAAAACCCCCTGGACCCCACCAAGGGCCCTAAGGCGGCCCCCTGGATGCTCATCTGACCTTAATTAAATACCTAAAACCTCTGAGCTTCCGGGGGCTCTGCCCCCTGGACCTCACCAAGGGCCCTAAGGCGTGCCCCTGGATGCTCATCTGACCGTAATTAAATACCTAAAACCCCTGAGCTTCCGGGGGCTCTGCCCCCTGGACCCCACCAAGGGCCCTAAGGCGGCCCCCTGGATGCTCATCTGACCTTAATTAAATACCTAAAACCTCTGAGCTTCCGGGGGCTCTGCCCCCTGGACCCCACCATGGGCCCTAAGGCGGGCCCCTGGATGCTCATCTGACCGTAATTAAATACCTAAAACCCCTGAGCTTCCGGGGGCTCTGCCCCCTGGACCCCACCAAGGGCCCTAAGGCGGCCCCCTGGATGCTCATCTGACCTTAATTAAATACCTAAAACCTCTGAGCTTCCGGGGGCTCTGCCCCCTGGACCCCACCAAGGGCCCTAAGGCGGGCCCCTGGATGCTCATCTGACTGTAATTAAATACCTAAAACCCCTGAGATTCCGGGGGCTCTGCCCCCTGAACCACACCAAGGGCCATAAGACGGCCCCTGGATGCTCATCTGACCGTAGTTAAATATCAAAACCTCTGAATTTCTGGGGGCTCTCCCCCCCCCCCCCCCTTGGAACACGTCAATTGCCTTACAGAGGGCCCCTGGATGCTCATCTAACCGTAAATAAATACCTAAAACCCCTGAGCTTCCGGGGGCTCAGCCCCTTGACCCCCTGCCGAGGCTCATTCCCTGGACCCCACGCCAATTTACGCTCTACCTGATCGATAATACTCCACTTTGAAAAACGTTCCGCGGGACCTGCATGTAACGTGTAAGACTGGTGGTGATGCAGGTTTTTCGTGTGCCCCCCCCCCCCTTCCGAACTTTTTTTCTCATTACGTCACTGCCCCTGGAATGTGAGCCCCCTGGAATGTTTGCCCCCCCAGTCCCAAACTGCTTCCGGCGCGCCTGGTCCAACATATTTTCATGCCACAAGACATTCGATTAAACGATTTGTGTTTCCGGGAGAGATGAGTAACACTGTGGATAACATAGTTGCATCCGGATTGTGGCTATTATGATCGACTACTTTATCTTCTTTTCCTTCATTTTGTTGTTCCATTCGTGATTCTCGTCATTTAGGGTAGTTACATTTTATTCAGATTTTACATCCTCTACTGCTCGTGCAGTAGTATCCATGTAGGTCATTGAATTAATTCAATAATGAAATGAATGACCATCTAAGACAGACAGAAATTAATAGACAGACATATAGACAGACAGAAGGAGAGGGAGAAGGGGACGGGAACGGAAAGAAGATAAGGTTCCCCTCCTACACCCCCAAAATCGCTCGCAGAGTTCCCTCCATGATGGCAGGGCCCCTTCCGTGGCTGGACCCACCCGTCGCCACTGTGTATAACGTATTTATCGATATGATTGATCAGTATTTAGATTCATTATCCATTTATGATCCATTTGAGTGGCAATTTATTAATTTATTTATCTAAATCAACACTAATAATAACACGTATCCGGATACCTACTACTGGACATCCACCCCCGGATAACCACCCCCAGTAAACTACCCCCAGGACAACTACCCCCCAGATAACTACCCCTTAGGACAACTATCCCCCGGGCAACTACGCCCGGACAACTACCCCTAGGATAGTTATCCGTAGGTAGTTGTCATAAAGAGGATGGTTGTCGTAGGAGTTAGTTGTCTTTTTAAACCTTTTTTTTTTAATTTTAAAGATTAGTATTTTATTTGTTTAAATGGGACATACATGCATACAATCATCTAATTATTCAAAAATTCTCACTCGTCTTCTGTCCTAGTTTTAAAATCCTGCTAACGTAAACATGCAAGTGTACCCCGGCCTCTTGTACGTGTATATACCATGCACTGCACCAGCTAAAAACCAGCGAGATTTGGGCGACGTTCCCGTTTTGAGTTTTTCGGGCGACGGTCGCTGTTTAAAGTTTTCGAGGTAAAGGCTCACCAAGCGCGGATCCAGGGGGGGGGGGGCCAAGCGGGCCTTGCCCCCCCCCCTCCCCCCCCCCCCGCAAAAAAAAAAAAAAAAAAAAAGGAGAGAGAGAGAAGGAAGAAGGGAAAGGGAAAGAGGAGAGAAAGGGAAAAAAAGAAGAGGAAGAAGAAAAGAAAAGAGGGAAGAAGTAGATCGGGGTGGGGGGGGGGGGCAAAAGGACTTGGCTCCCAGGCTGTTGCCCCCCCCCCCCGATCAAAAAATAAAAGAGAAGGAAGGAAAGGGAAAGAAAAAAGGAAAAGAGGAGATACAGGGAAGAAAGAAAGAGGAAGAAGAAAAAAAAGGGGGATAACGACACAACAAATCGTCTTCTTCCTCTAATGATTTAATGAAACGTAAGCTTCCGCTTAGCGCGGGAGGGGGGAAATGAAATTCAGACGAGGATTATTTTTTGGGAACGGTACAACAAATCGTCTTCTTTCTCTAATAATTTATTGAAATGTCAAAGCTTCCGCGTTTCGTGGAGGAGGGAGGGGGAAACTCGCCCCTCCCTGCACCCACCCATCCCCTAATTACGTCACTGCTGGTCACCATTACGAACCAATATTTGGCTCGCATAATTTCAAATTTTGCCCCCCCCCCCCCCCCCAAAGAAATCCTGGATCCGCGCCTGATGTATATACAACGGCAACAGTTTCAATATAAAATGTAAGTTCTTCTTACTTAAATCATTGGTCTGGAAACAATTATTTGCCCATTGTTGTGTATTGTATTACATTTTCACTGACAATGAATTCACATTGTAATGCAATTTTCAAGTTTCCCAGGCTTATTTAGGAGAACAGAAGATTGATATTGTTTAGTTGTACGATAACATCACTCAGTTTGATTCGATTTGATTGGAGATATATCTCATTAAAAACTCATTAAAGGCTATACAGTATCAATCAAACCTACACCATTAAACTTCAAGCTCACTCACACATGATTTATTGCGACACTTTCAAGGCTACTTATTATTTCAAGTTCATGTATATACAAAGGGCAACAGCTTCAATATTAAACGTAATTAAATCATTGGTCTGGAAAATGTAAATGCCCATTGTTGTATAGTATACATATTTTCCATAACGATGAATATACATTGTATAATGCAATTTTCAGGAAAACCATACTTGTCATTACTGTTATATTTGTTACATGATACATGATATGCAAATCGTTTCGCTTATCGATAAGATAAATCAATGTGAAGTACGTGTCAAATAATGAAATCATTACGTGCTATTTTTAACCGGACTAGACATTTGAAATGTATACACTATTGACAGCAAGCAAGTTTTTTAATTAAAGAATTCAGAAATTGAACAACATTGCACATTTTAGTCTACACGGCATGCTCTACACCCTTAGTTGGACTGTAAACAGTTTTCTTCTTAAGTCTCCCATATAAATATAAATTTAAAGGAGGTCAATAATCATTATGAAAACACCACTTTCGTAAGGTTGACACATCAATATGTATTGTGCACACAGTCATGTAACAATGTGATAATATTTTGTCTTGGGGGGGGGGGCGGGAGGAAGGCAATCCAAAAAGGGACTGATATGTGAACATAAATATTAATAGGTCGCTTCACAAAAGGGGCATACATAGTCCTTTTTTGTGGATAGTTTTTTTGAGCAAAACGCAAAATAGGTGGAGCCAACGTCCACACAGGTCACATCGCACCCATGGAGGTTTTGGCCCGAATTTACAAAGGAGGTTTGTCGACAAATCTAGGTTTATGTGCTTCATATGACGCGTTTCGATGCGTTTCAGACCAAGGTTTAGACAAGCCTTTGACTGAAACGCGTCATATAATTATGACGCACATAAACATAGGTTTGTCTACAAACCTCCTTTGTGAATTCGGGCCTTTGTGAATTCGGGCCTTTGCGTCTGTGTCCTTCCCTAGCTTTTTACACGACACATTTTTTGCCCATGTCTTTTGCGAGATGCCCCACATTCCGAGAATTTATTCTCTTGGACACAGCTAGAGCGTTCTGCAATTGAAAGCGAAATGTGCGAGTCAGGGGCGGCGATCCCGGGGAAGGACGGGGTACACGTCTTCCCTCAATTTTCTGAGGGGGATCGTCCCCCATGGATAATTTGAAAAAGTGCACACCAACAAAATGTATAGCAAATACTGACTAAAGACTGCAACACGCTTTAAGGCTCTGGTGGGCACAAGAGTACAGCGTTTAGACTAATAGAAATGCTAAAATCTTCTCGCTCGGTCGCTACGCTCCTTCGCATAATATCCTAAAAATATACAAGTAAATATTGTAGAAAATATGTATTCTGTTGGTATCACGCATGTACAGTTTACACTGTTTGTTAATAAGATTAAAAGTTATAGAAATAGATCAGTGTTCCAATAATGAATATTCAGCTTGCTCTTTTTTAAGAAGTCCCTTCCTGCTCAGTACTTTACCTAGTAAATATTTACAACCCTTCGGACTACACACTAGATATCGGCAAAGTAAAAGTGAAGCGTGAAAAAAGTATATTGCTTGTTTTTATGCTGTAGTTTTGCTAAAGAATGTAATTTTGTAACACAACAAAACTTCAAAAACCTGTGAGGGATTTACATATAAGACTTATCATACAGCTTTATGGGGGTAGTCCCTTCCGTCACCTCCGCCTCTTTCACTTGCGTACTGATGGGGGGGGGGGGGGGTTACTCCCAATACAATTTAAACATGGGTTATTTTTAATTTGATACCAGTGATTTACCAGTATTGCTAAAATGGCAGTATTTTTCCATGAGTCCCCGGGGGCTCTACCCCCTGGAACCCCCACCCCTCGGCAAACCTTAAGGAGGAGAGAAAGGGAAAGAAGAAAAAAAGAGAAGAGAGAAAAGGGGGGCACTGGCGTACTGATAGGGGGGGGGGCTTGGGGGAATTCAAATTCAAACAACGAATTGTCTTCTTTCTCTAATACTTTAATGAAACGTCATATATAGCTTCCGCGCTTTGCAGAGAAGGGAGGGGAAACACCCCCCTGCATTACGTCACTGCTGGTCACCATTACGTACCAATATTTTGCTCGCATAATTTCAAATTTGGGCCCCCCCCCCCCTAAGAAATCCTGGATCCGCACCTGAGGCTCACAACACTTTATTCATCACACATTTTGAAGGCACGAAAAAAGTTTGAAAAATTACGTAAACACGAGGTGACAGGGACATATACATCAAGACATATGTTAAAATGTTATCAATTTGGAATCCGTTGATATATTTACAAGTTTTAAAGGTACTGTAGTTAAAAACCAACTTTGTCAGCTGGGAAACACAAAGTGATGTCTCAACACAACATTGCAAACCATGGATTATTATGAGGTGAAAAGGTATGAATGGAATGATGTCGCTGAAACACGTGTATTAGACCAATTAAAACTGAGAAATAGAGGCCCAAAGAGGGAGAGAAAAAAAATGAATGCATTGAAAAATGAGAATTATCAGCCCAAAGTGGAAAAAGAAAAAAGATTTCATACCGATCGACCCATGTTTTTGCACCTATAGTGCAATACAACATCTTTGTTTTTCAGGCTGTATTAATGTATATAAACTTTAAAATCATGTTCGTGAGTATCTTAGCCATCGGTAAACACACACACACACACACACACACACACACTCACACAAGCACGAAACATTCCAAATTATTTTATATTTAATAATCGGTGTTATTTTTCATCGATAAATGCTCATATTGTATTTTCCGATTTTTGTTTGCCTTCAAAAGAATTATCTCACCAATTGGTCCTAAGGAATGTCGCAATAAATCTGTGAACGAGTTTATCTACACAATAGCATAATGTATTGTTTTTCTTTGTTCAGTTCACTTAAAGGTACTATGTTCCATTAGCAGACCAAACAAATGAAAAGTTTAAATTCCAACGGCATTTCAAAGACAATGCTAATTTAGAACTTCTCAAAACGAAAGGGCTTGAAAATTGCTTTTAGTGGGAAAATAACGACCATTAGTTGTCGAAACGACTTAAGTGATTTCAATCACCTAAGTAATAGTCTGATTTTCAGACCCTTTTATCGAATGGTCGTACGTTTTGTGCTGCACAAAGATTCAATCAGTTTAACTTTGGTCATTACAAGTATAGTACTTGCTACAGCTCTTTTTATGTTATTACCAAAGAAAAAAAGATGTCAGTCAGTCACTTAATAGTGTCTGACAGTGAAAGCTAGAAGGTAAACGGGTTTCCTTGCATAATTTTAATACTAGGACACTGCTAATGTTTAAATTCCACAGATAGGACATACATGACATATTCATAATTCCTGCAAAGTTCTACAGAAGTTGATGTTGGCTGTAAAAGGGATACAGTATCTTTAAAGGAGGAGAAACATCCTGTAACTTTAACATTTATCCAAAAAAAGAAGGGGAAAAGGGGTCACCCCCTCCCTCTGGTGACGCCCCTGCACATGACTTACCTCAGCGGGGTAGGAGGTTCCGTCAAATAGATGTTCTGAGCCTTGAGAGTTGATAGACCCCCAGTGGAAGTGAAACGAGGTAGCTGTGTAGGTAGTAGGGAGACCGCCCCCAGAGAGCTTGTATAAGTCCGTCACTTCATCATGAAGATCGACGTGTACTACATTGAGAGGAGAAGAGAGAAAACAATGGTTACATTTTCAAGGCTATTACACGTATAGCTTGTAGTCATTCATCGTAATATAGTCATTTTATAGTCATGCTGTTCATCATTATAAAAACATTTTATTCATCGTAATATAGTCATTTTATAGTCATGCTGTTCATCATTATAAAGACATCTTATTCATCGTAATATAGTCATTTTATTCATCAAAATAGAGTCATGTTGCATTATACTAAGTCATGTTATTCATCAGAATATAGTAATATGATTTTGTTATCCTTACCATTATGCCCGATGTTTACCAAATCCATGTTACTGTTTTCGTCGGTATAGCCATCGAGGACGAAGGGACCGAGATCAGTGGTGATGGCGATGCTGGAGATGATATCGATGGGCGACTGGGAGTTACCATTGCATTGGCTACCCGGGATGAGATTCCAGGTATCTTGGGTTTGGTATGACCAGCCTGCAAAGAACAACCACAGAAACAGTTCATAGTCGAGTTGTCATATTATCATCATTTATCTTCAGTTAACCATTCTGAATAAACAGCTCTTATTCGCATTGCTGTACCATTAATTGTTTTCAATGTTATCATACCTTTGAAAATTCGATAGTAGTAGCAGATGACAGTTAGTAGCAGTGAAGGTAATAATAATAATAATAATAATATACAAATTAACACTGTCTTGAGAGGTTCTGGTTCAAACTATGCGCAAAAGGTGACTCCAATAGTACTCATATATTTCTGGTCATATGACGAGCTCTCAACCAATCAAAAGCCAATACATTTTTGATGCAGGATATAATAATAATTTAAGTAGTAGTAGTAGCAGCAGCAGCAGTATAGTATATATTACATTTTTGATCAATGGAATCCTGTTCAGTGATTGGTCAACAGAGCACTACGTGACCCAACATAACATTGCTATGATGTAACCGTGACGTCATCCATGGTATAGTGCACTATAACATAGCACTATACCATGGATGACGTCATAGATATGCGATCGATCAAGATCAATGTGCTATCGGTCGCGGTCGCTTTATGTCCGCCTGCACTGCTCTCACCAGCCAGAGCACCTGCACTATATACAACTTCAGTGACAGTAAACATTATTATTAATATTTAATATATAAGGTTGGTTTGAATAATATAAAACAAATATATCATGCACTATTTCAAGCCACTAGTGAAATTATGGACTCCTCGGCGACAGTAATAGCACTATTTTCTTTGGGCTATGCCCCTCAGAAAATAGTGCTATTCCTGCCACCCCGATCCATAATTTCATGGTATAACTGGTATAAACAGAAATACATGTACAAGGCAGCAATATACTTAAAAGTAACACTTTCTGTGCATGAGTACAAAAGTCGAGAGGTTGTAAAATAAACAAATACATACATACATACAAACATATTAAAAAGAAAGAGGGGTATTCACAAAGAAAGGAAAGAAAATTCAACATCAAAACGTCATTTCTTAAAGTGAATAGGTAATTTGTTTCTTTTCTTGGCTAAATGATCTTCAATATCCTTCTGTTTCAATCTTCACAAAGGATTTAAAGGACACAAAATTAGGAAGATTGTCATTAAATTTACAACAGTGTATGTATGATATTTCAACAGTACAAATAAAAAATGAGATGAATCTTTAACCAAAAACTCCAAATAATTTTTCAAAATTAGAAAATATTGAAATTGGAATCTTTTGGCGAATCACTGTGAGGAGATTTTGCCATATTGGGACAACTTTGTTTCCTTTTTTTGGTCACATAGAGCATAATTGGGTGATTCCTTCCTTTTTATCTTATAAAGAAAATCATTCAACGCAATTGCCCTGTGGAAAATGTTAAAATAAAAACATCTGATTTTAGTATCAATAGAGCAGAAACAATTTGTAATATGGACCTTTTCCCAGTTAGTGTTAGAAGGTATTATATCCTGCATCAAAAATTTGTTGGCTTTTGATTGGTTGAGAGCTTGTCACATGACCAGAAATATTTGACCTATTTTTAGAAAGTACTATATGAGAGTACTATTTTGGTTTACTATTTGTGAGTTGAATCAATTTTATTTTTCAAATCTTAATTTAATGAAAATATTTAAAATCTTTTTAGATAAAAATTGACATTTTTTTTGTTCTAACATTTTTTTTCCCAATTTTTTTTTTTTTTTTTAAACAAATTTTTGATGCAGGATATAAAACAAATATACCATGCCTTCTATTTGAGGTACTGGTTAAACTATGGGCCTCGGAGACTCCAAAAGTACCATTTGCTTCGGGGCTGCGCCCCTCAGCAGATAGTACTATTGGAGTCACCTCTTGCGCATAGTTTTAACCAGAACCTCTCAAGGCAGTGTATATTTGTATACTAGTTAACTGTTATTCTAATAGGCATATCTCTTATCAGGGCTATGAGGACCAAGCAATAAATAATAATAATAATAGCTCACATTTATAATGCGCCTAATACTACGTTTCTAGGCGCGGAACATATTATTACCCCGGTCATCGGATTCAGGCTTACCCGCACACAAGGTGTGCACATTCTCCACTCCCTGGGGAGCATTCCAGCCAGTCGCCATTTTACAATAAGCAATAAGCTATAAACATTCTTAAGAACTTTTTTTAACTCAATAATTTAAAAACTATTGTATCATGAACACCAACAATGTCAATATCAAATTTCTCCATCCATTCTCTTGGGATATTCTTCAACAAAAAATAAAACTTTCTTCTATCCGTAGAAGGAATATTGAAATCTAAAACAAGTTCCTCAAATAGCTAGTTGCTTGGACTGAGTAGTTGGTTGAATAAGTCAGAAATGATAAAAAAATAAAAATAAAAAAAAATTCTATCATACCTGGGGGGTGTTTCATAAAGCTGTTCGTACAGTTACGCATGACCTTACGAACGACTTGTATATGAAAAGCCAAATCGGATGCTCAATCATTATTGATTATTATTTATTAAGTTGAACTTTGCAATGTAGATTAACATTCTTATTCTAACAACCATTTTTAATGCAAAGTATATTTTTTGCCATAGTTTAATTGAGGTTATTGGAAATATCAGAAAAAACTTTGGGCATCCTATCTGGCACTTCATATACAAGTCGTTCGTAAAGTCATGCGTAACTTTACGAACTCTTTATGAAACACCCTCCAGGATGGGAAATAAAAATTGCTTAGATTTTGAACAAATAGATCTGTTGTACTAAAAAAGCTGACATCCGCTCGGTTCAGAGTATTTAGAATCATAAAACTCTATAGTAGCGTTTTCTCTAAATAAATACCAAGAACGGAGTGATTCAGCTAACTGTATGTTACCAAGCGATCTCAAAACACTCTTAGGGGGTGAGTTTTCCATAGGAGTAAGACATCTTCATTGATATTTTTCAAAAAAGATAATTCAATAGCCTTCCAAAGAGCATTAAAATTGTCATCCTGACAATACATCTTGACATGGCGTCATTGACGAATCAAAACTTGTATAATTTACACGATGTTTATAGTTAGAACAGTAACTTAGAAGTTAGAGTTAGACATGTCTTCGGCAATTAAAAAGTCCATGGGTTATAATGACAGAGGCGTGGAGCTGATGATGACAGCCAGAAACAGAGGGACAACATGACCGCCACAGAGAGAGAGAGAGAGAGAGAGAACAACGAAAAAATAATCCGTCAGTCGAAAGCAGATCCACATGCACGATTCACAATCACGTTTGTGCTGAAATTATGAAACTTAGAAAAAATGTATCACTTACTTGCACCAAAAACAGCAGGTACCACCGCCAACAGAGCAACGTATACAAAGAACTTCATTTTCAAACTTAATTATTCCACTTTTCCGCTAGGGAAGGAGGAATTCGTTCAAAAATTGGATTTTGTCACAAAGCGTTGTAAAAAGAAATTACACCTGTTTATCGTCTTGGGCCAAGATGATGCATGTCAGGCAGATTATAATATAGGGATGTCGTTCTACCAGATGGGAAGGGGGTACCTGGTTCGGATGAAGGGAGGAGCTGCGAATGCACTGTGGATAAAATTCGGTCAGTATATATATATATATAGTTTAGGCAGGGGCGTAAATCCGTACCGAGGAGTGGGGGGGGGGGGATGATCGGCGATAGTCATCACATACTAGCACGAGCACACGCCCACACTAATTTACGCAAGCGCGCGTTCGCGCACGCACAAACACAACACACACACACACACACGCACACACAGACGCAAACGCACACACACACACACACACGCACACACATAAACGAACAAACAACAAACACTATTAGAGAAAGAACACGATTCGTTGTACCGTTCTCGACTTTTAATCCTCATCTGAATTCAGTTGTTCCCTTCCGCCCTCCTGCGCGAAGCGCGGAAGCTTTTACGTTTCATTAAATCATTAGAGAAAGAAGACGATTCGTTATTCCGTTCTCGACTCTTAATCCTCGTCTGAATTCAGTTCCCCCCTCCCCTCCCGCGCGAAGCGCGGAAGCTTTTACGTTTCATTAAATCATTAGAGAAAGAAGACGATTCGTTGTACCGTTCTCGACTTTTAATCCTCATCTGAATTCAGTTTTTCCCTTCCCCCCTCCTCCGCGAAGCGCGGAAGCTTTTACGTTTCATTAAATCATTAGAGAAAGAAGACGATTCGTTGGACCGTTCTCGACTCTTAATCCTCATCTGAATTCAGTCTCCCCCCCCCCTCCCGCGCGAAGCGCGGAAGCTTTTACGTTTCATTAAATCATTAGAGAAAGAAGACGATTCGTTGTACCGTTCTTCACTCTTAATCCTCATCTGAATTCAGTTTTTTCCTTCCCCCCCTCTTGCGCGAAGCGCGGAAGCTTTTACGTTTCATTAAATCATTAGAGAAAGAAGACGATTCGTTGTACCATTCTCGAATCTTAATTTCTTTAAAAAGGGGGTGGGTTTTTTTTTCTCTCTCTCTTTGGACTCCTGAGAAATGTAAAAAGGAGGTTATAAAATATCTTGAATATCATAGAAAAATTGATCAAATCCCGGAATCAAATTCCTGAAATTCCTGCCGGCTTTGAAAGCTCATTCAGGATTATTTCATTTTAAAAAGTAAAAAAGCATTGGCCCCCAGTCCCCTTCGATCGACTAGAGCTCACCTGAAATTGGGGGGGGGGGTGTAAATTTAGAAGTGTTCCGAATTGGGGGGGGGGGGGGGGTCTCCAAGGCAGGAAAAGCCAGCGAAAAGCCGGCGAAAGGGAGATTCAGAAATGTTGGCAGTCCTGAGATAGGGGGGTGGGGAGCCGGGCATCTACTGTACATGATTGCGCTGGCGCACTTTACGTCTGGGCTATAATAATACCTTGCAAAATAACGAAAAATTATTCTGAAGTTCATGAAGTGCTTGTTCGCGCACGTCGCGCAACTACTCTTAATGATCGTGACATACTGTATACGTGTAGCCTATACAATTATACATACATACAAAAAAATAACTCATTTCTCATGCATTATGCTAAAATTGAAACAATCACATTTTTTTCTTCTTCTTCTTCCTTTTTCTCTCTTTTTTTAAGTAATCTCAGGGGGGGTATTTGTACAGGCCACCCCCTCCCCCTCCTTCGAGCCAGGGGGGATGCATCCCCCCATCCCCCGGGATTTACGCCCCTGTACATAATTATATCATAATTTACAAATTTACAATTAAATTTATCAAAACAAATAACCATCACGGACAGAATACTTACATAGTGCGGTATGGTATGTAATCCCGTAGGATTTTTGTGCCAAAGTTGATTTTCTTGCTGTTTTGGCTTCAAAAGGGTCCCAATCGGCCAAAAATGATGGGGTTCAAATTTTCAGACCCTCCTTCATTTCCTGGGGGGTCCTAGACCGGGAGCCAGGGGAGTCAACCTAGCTTGGAAGGAAACCAATTTTCATGTGCACAGATGTAAAGATCGCATAGCTCCACATAACAAAGTGACCATCTGGCATGTTCAAAGAGGTGGGTGTGGCCAGGGGGATGCCCCCACCAAAAAAGTGGCCCTTTTGACGACAAATAGTATTATGTGAATAATATTTTAAGGAATCCGTGAACCACCATGAGTTTGGTGTCTTATGAAAGAGAGTTAAATTATCTACATTTTGATACCAATGTCAAAGAATTTGGGATTAATTAACATCGCAAATTTAAGTACAAAACATGATTTTTGTGATTTTTTTTGAAAAATTGAATTTTATCAAAAAACATTTTTGCCATATATCATAATCGGAGAATTGCATTTTTTCATAACTTTCGAGTAATTTGCTTATGTACAACGACATTATCCTGTGCGAGGGATACATGGATAGGTTTATATCTCGTTTCAATAAAAAGTTATAGCAATCCAAATTTATTGATTTGATTTCCACAAAAACAACATTTTTGCCCACCTGTGTATTAATTGTATGCATATACGTGCATTAGTGTAGGACCTGTTTGGTGTGTTAACATCGAGTTTTAAAGATAACTTTTGAACTAAAACCTGTAAACTCCATGTATTTGGTGTAAAAAGATGGATAATTAAAATACCTTCATTCTGATATCAATGTCAATGAGTGATGTAGTGTGTGAAATATAAATTTTGAGACAAAAAGGTGCTTTATTGTAAATATTCCTCTGATTTTTGCCAGTATATCGGTATATTAACTGGACAAACGTGATTAGACATTTAGTAGTGCAGAAAGTTCAAAGGATTTGAAGCGCTGAGTGCAATTGATCAGTTCTTCTTCTGTACTCTGGGATGTTTCAGGAAATGTGGACAGTGGCAGTTGCCCCCCCCCCCCCACCACCACCCCACCCCCCCTTCCAGTTGCTTGTCATAATCTTGCCCATGACCAAGAAAAGTTAGTGCATCGATCAACATGAATATAATATGATATTGCCGTGTTTGGTTTAATGGTTTATTTTGCCTGACTACTAAGAAAACACGTGTATGCTTGTAAGCAACCAATACTCTGCATTATCCCTATTGTGATTAGATTACATTGACATAAACTTTTCTCATAAAATAGTTACGGCTAGGTATGCAAAGTTATTTTTTCTCTGGATTACAAGAAATTCAGTACAAAAATTGAAGGAACATTATGAAACTACTTGATTCGATTGAATCTCAGTTTTTAGTCTTTGTGTGTTTCAAATAGGAAGTTCCACAACTACAATTGAGATCAATTTGAAATCTTTTCTGCTTAGCCATGAATAATTTAAAATCGTTACTAACTCCTTGAACTTCTAAGGATCTCACGAGTTGATGATTGGAAAATGTCATTAGGTACCAGCTAATAGTTAAATATGGACATGTTTTAGTATTGCTCTATTTGATACACTCTAAAAATAGAGTGCAAAATGTTGCTGTGCAAAATCGCTGTTTAAAAAAGTTGGGTAAAGGATTACCCAACCTTGTGCCAAACACCAAGTCCCTACGAAATTTCATTACACTTGCCATAGTGTCATATCAAAATTCGACTGAGCGCATTTCCGGGGTAAGAAAGCAACGATGCAGGTTAATATTTGCGGAAGCTTTGACGTTTCATTAAACTATTAGTGAAAGAAGACGATTCGTTATAGCGTTCTCGAAAATTATCCTCGTTTGAATGCAATTTTCCCCTCCCGCGCGAAGCGCGGAAACTTTTACGTTTCATTAAATCATTGACGAAAGAAAACGATTCGTTGTACCGTTCTCGACTCTTAATCCTTGTATTAATTCAGTCCCCCCCTCCCCCCTCCCTCCCTCCCTTTTGCGCGAAGCGCGGAAGCCTTTACGTTTCATTAAATCATCGGAGAAGGAAAACGATTCGTTGTATGTACGTTTATGATTGTATCGTTCTCGACTCTTAATCCTTGTCTTAAAGGTAAAGACCAGTATTGGAAACGCCCCAATTTCAAAAAATGAAATGGAAGCTCTCATTACCAATCATGTGAAAGGATATGTTTTGACTAATACATGATGATAAAAAAATTTGCCGGGAAACCGCCTACTAATTCATATATTTGGTAAATTTGTTTCTCTCATGGTCTGTGAGAGATAAAGGGTAGTCCCATATACATCTTTCTGTGTATAGTGCTTGTAACTTTACGAAGAATGGGCCAAATTTCTTATCATTTTGATAATTCCAGAACCTTGCAGATGCTAGATGCTAGATGATCAACCTTTTCTGATCGATCCCACAACGTTTCTTTCACAATGCAATCGCATGACCATAACTGGTCTTTACCTTTAATTCAGCCCCCCCCCCCCCTCCGCGAAGCGCGGAAGCTTTGACGTTTCATTAAATTATTAGAGACAGGAGACGATTCGTTGTACCGTTCTCTAAACTCTTAATTCTTGTCTAAATTTTAAAGATGTTTTTTGTTTGCTCCTTTTTCTTCCTACGTCCTCTTCCTTTCCTCTCCTCTCTATTTTTTTCTACCCCCCCCCCCCCCCCCTGGCTACGCGCCTGCGGTCAGATAAACAAATTTTGATACCTTGTCTGACCCGGGAAGCTCAGGGGTTTTAGGCATTTGATTACGGTCAGGTGAACATATTTTTATACCTTATTGGTGACACTGGCAGGACACTAATTGGCGTGAGGTCCAGCGGGCGAAGCCCCCAGAAAAAAAGGGGTTTTAGGCATTACATTTCCGTCAGATTAGCATCCAGGGGAGTCTAGAGCCCTAGGCGGGGTGCAGGGGACAGAACCCCGGAAGTTCAGGGCTTTTTAGGCGTTTAATTTCGGTCAGATGAGCAGCTAGTTAACTATTCTTTCTTTCTTGCTCTCTTTATTTCTATTCCTCTTTACTATACCTGTTCAAAAAAAGTGTGGGGGGGGGGGGGAGGGAGCTCGAGGCTTGCGATTCCAGCCGATCCCCGGGCTCTAAATTTTCTCAAGAATCATATTTCTTGCCTGGGTGTAAATTTAGGAATTTGTCATTTTCCAACAAACGCATACAAAAGTATAATTTACTAAAAACTGAGGAAAAATCTAGGAAAGAATTCAGCATTATTTGTAAGCCACAGTTATGGATATAGAAATAAACCACGTTTGACCCCCCCCCCTATCAGTACGCCAGTGCCCCCCTTTCTTCTTTCTCTTTTTTTTCTTCTTTCCCTTTCTCTCCTCCTTAAGGTTTGCCGAGGGGGGGGGGTGGGGGGGGGGAGGCCTTTCGGCCCCCACCCCGATCCACACGTTGTTGGCGGGATTAACCGGAACTGATCTCCCGTTCTGTTCACCCTTTTCTTTTCTTCTTCCTCTTTTTTGTTCCCTTTTAGCTCTCCTCTTTCCCTTTTCCTCCTTTCTCTCTTTGTTATAGCGGGGGCGGGGGGAGGTAAGGGCCTTTTGCCCCTCCTCGATCCACCGGCGAGAAAATTGCAAATGATATCCCCTTTCTTTTCTTTTCTTCTTCCTCTTTTTCCTTCCCTTTATCTCCTCTTACCCTTTCCCTTTCCTTCCCTCTCTCTTATTTTTTGATTGGAGGGGGGGGGGTGCAACAGCCTGGGAGGCAAGGCCCTTTCGCCTCCCCCCCCCCCGATCTCCTTCTTCACCCGTTTCTTTTCTTCTTCCTCCTATTTCTTCTGGCGCTACACCTCTTACAAAAACAAAATGCAAAAATATCCAAAAAGAGAGGACTGCAATGGGGAATTTTGATTTAAAGGTAATACAAAGTTTTGGTATGTGGTCGTGAATTTGGTTCAAATGAACATATTGGAAGCATATGCGATCATACAATATTCACTGATCGTTGTCGCGGTCGAAATCGACTGTAAAGTTATGAAATTGTAAATAATAAACAAGGTCAAAATATTAATAAAGCTGTAAAACAATGTTTCTTGACTAAAATCGACCGATTAGCTTTTCCCGTTCGGAAATTATATACCACAAGTACATATTCTGAGATTTTCATGGTCGCAGTTACCATTGTACGGCCGTAGGAGCTATTTGAAATTCATCAAAATTTACCGGGAGCACCGGTAAATCTTTATATTCAATTTTTCTCGAAAGCAGAAGTGTTTTAGGGGCTAAAATTTCTAGTGCTTTTAACATCCACAGGGGCATCCAAATATATCAAAATTGTAAAGAATCACTATCCACCCATTTTTCAAAATTTCCCAAAACTTTGTAATACCTTTAAGCTACGCGACCATTATTCTCTCATTATTCCTTTCACATTGTATCTCATAACCATGAGAATTGCCAAGCTATTGTTTACGTTATTTCGTTACACGCACACACACAAACACACGCACGCACACCCACACCCACACACGCACACGCACACACACACACACACACACACACACACACACACACAAGATCATAACCTGCACGAGTCTACAAGGTGTGAAAAAACTCTGATTCAGGAAAGAATGCAAGGGTAAAAGTAAAAGCGAAAAAAGTGGACACTCTCACATGGCTTCCATGGATGCCGTCTTTGTTCTCTTTTTGCCTTCTTCTTACTCCTTGACCGTTCGCGCATATTTTTTTTTACACAACTGTTTAGCCATATATAGTACATGTGCAAGCACGTATACCCAGGGAAGGGAAGGTAATAGAAAAGGGAAAACATAAAAATACATAAAAATTACGCATCTAGGGACCCGCCTTAGGCCCCGTGGTGGAGTCCAGAGGGCAGAGCCCCCGAAAGCTCAAGGACTTTAGGCATTTAATTACGGACAGATGAGCAAACAAGGGCCCTCGTTAGGGCCCTTGGTGGGTTCCAGGGGGGTAGAGCCCCCGGGAGCTCATGGAAAAATACTGCCATTTTACCAATACTTGTAAATCACTGGTATCAAATTAAAATTAACCCATTTTTAAATTGTATTGGGGGGTTACTGCCCCCCCCCCCCATCAGTACGCCAGTGAAAGAGGCGGAGGTGACGGAAGGGACTACCCCCATAAAGCTGTATGATAAGTCTTATATGTAAACCCCTCGCAGGTTTTGAAGTTTTGTTGTGTTACAAAATTACATTCTTTAGCAAAACTACAGCATAAAAACAAGCAATATACTTTTTCCACGCTTCACTTTTTCTTTGCCGATATCTAGTGTGCAGTCCGAAGGGTTGTAAATATTTACTAGATAAATTTTAGTAAGTACTGAGCAGGAAGCTTCTTCTTTAAAGAGCAAGCTGAATATTCATTTTTGGAACACTGATCTATTTCTATAACTTTTAATCTTGTTAACATACAGTGTAAACTGTACATACGTGATACCAACAGAATACATATTTTCTACAATATTTACTTTAATATTTTTAGGATATTATGCGAAGGAGCGTAGCGACCGAGCGAGAAGATTTTAGCATTTCTATTAGTCTAAACGCTGTACTCTTGGGCCCACCAGAGCCTTAAAGTGTGTTGCAGTCTTTAGTCAGTATTTGCTATACATTTTGTTGGTGTGCACTTTTTCAAATTATCCATGGGGGGCGATCCCCCTAAGAAAATTGAGGGAAGACGTGTACCCCGTCCTTCCCCCGGGATCGCCGCCCCTGACTCGCACATTTCGCTTTCAATTGCAGAACGCTCTAGCTGTGTCCAAGAGAATAAATTTTCGGAATGTGGGGCATCTCGCAAAAGACATTGGGAAAAAAATGTGTCGTGTGAAAAGCCAGGGAAGGACACAGACACAAAGGCCCGAATTCACAAAGGCCCGAATTCACAAAGGAGGTTTCTAGACAAACCTATGTTTATGTAATATGTGCGTCATATGACGCGTTTCAGACGAAGGTTTGTCTAAACCTTGGTCTGAAACGCATCGAAACGCGTCATATGAAGCACATAAACCTAGATTTGTCGACAAACCTCCTTTGTAAATTCGGGCCAAAACCTCCATGGGTGGGATGTGACCTGTGTGGACGTTGGCTCCACCTATTTGTGTTTTGCTCAAAAAACTATCCACAAAAAAGGACTATGTATGCCCCTTTTGTGAAGCGAACTATCAATATTAATGTTCACATATCAGTCCCTTTTTGGATTACCCTCCTCCCGCCCCCCCCCCCCCCAAGAAAAAATATTATCACATTGTTACATGTGTGCACAATATATATTGATGTGTCAACCTTACGAAAGTGGTGTTTTCATAATGATTATTGACCTCCTTTAAATTTATATTTATATGGAAGACTTAAGAAGACAACTGTTTACAGTCCAACTAAAGGTGTAGAGCATGCCGTGTAGACTAAACTGTGCAATGTTGTTCAATTTCTGAATTATTTGTTCAAAAAACTTGCTTGCTGTCAATAGTGTATACATTTTTTTATACATTTCAAATGTCTAGTCCGGTTAAAAATAGCACGTAATGATTTCATTATTTGACACGTACTTCACATTGATTTATCTTATCGATAAGCGAAACGATTTGCTTTAGTATCATATAACAAATATAACAGTAATGACAAGTATGGTTTTCCTGAAAATTGCATTATACAATGTATATTCATCGTTATGGAAAATGTTGTATAATATACAACAATGGGCATTAACATTTTCCAGACCAATGATTTAATTACGTTTAATATTGAAGCTGTTGCCCTTTGTATATGCATGAACTTGAAATAATAAGTAGCCTTGAAAGTGTCGCAATAAATCATGGGTGAGTGAGCTTGAAGTTAAATGGTGTAGGTTTGTTTGATACTGTATAGCCTTTACACTGTTTTTAATAAGATATATCTCCAATCAAATCAAACTGAGTGATGTTATCGTACAACTAAATAATATCAATCTTCTGTTCTCCTAAATAAGCCTGCCGGGAAACTTGAAAATTGCATTACAATGTGAATTCATTGTCAGTGAAAATGTAATACAATACACAACAATGGGCAAATAATTGTTTCCAGACCAATGATTTAAGTAAGAAGAACTTACATTTGATATTGAAAACTGTTGCCGATGTATATACATCAGGCGCGGATCCAGGATTTCTTAGGGGGGGGGGGGGGCAAAATTTGAATTTATGCGAGCCAAATATTGGTTCGTAATGGTGACCAGCAGTGACGTAATTGGGGATGGGTGGGTGCAGGGAGGGGCGAGTTTCCCCCTCCCTCCTCCGCAAAACGCGGAAGCTTTGACATTTCAATAAAATATTGCCCCCCCCCCCCCGATCCACAAGTTGTTGGCGGGAAAATTGCAACTGATGCCCCCTCTTTTTCTTTTCTTCTTCCTCTTTTTTCCTTCCCTGTATCTCCTCTTTTCTCTTTTTCTTTTCCTTTCCTTCCTTCTCTTTTATTTTTTGATTGGGGGGGGGGGCAACAGCCTGGGAGGCAAGTCCTTTTGCCCCCCCCCCCCGATCTACTTCTTTCCTCTTTTCTTTTCTTCTTCCTCTTCTTTTCTTCCCCTTTCTCTCCTCTTTCCCTTTCCCTTCTTTCCTTCTCTCTCTCTCCTTTCTTTTTTTTTTGCGGGGGGGGGGGGCAAGGCCCGCTTGGCCCCACCCCTGGATCCGCGCCTGGTTAAATCGTAGGGTATATAGCTCTTAATTGTTATCGTATTCATATCAGGAAGGAGTGCTGGAAAGGGACGTTTAAATAAATAACTGACAGTAAAAAAGATTAATGCCTCACAAAGGGGCACTATACTATAGCTGATCGACACGGTTTTTATTCTGGGGCCTCACAATAACGAGGCCATTGCCTAGCCAATGAATCATGGCTGTACGCAGCGGGGGTTAGGGTACGTCGCCGTCCCCACAAATACAAAAAAAAATGCAATAAATTATCAATAATTCATTGCATTTTCCCCCGGTCCCCAACAGGAAAAATTGCTCTAAAGGGCCATGCATTATGGTTCAAGGTATGCCCATATAGAGGATTTTTATTGGGCATTAATCCTCATTACTGTCATTATGACTTAAGGACGTAGGTCCACTAGTTGATTAGCATAGTAACACACACATGCTTTAGCAGTCACGCAAAACAAACACTCACAAATTATTATTCAATAAAATCTGAAAATGTATACTATTATTTAGATCTATTAGGAATAAATCGTTGTCCAAATCATTCCATAAATTGGGATAAACATAATTATCCCACCATTATGAATATGACCAACAGTGTACATGGCTATGATGTTAACTTTGCCTTAATGTATAAATGCGTATGAATATGAGTAAATAAATTATCATTGTATGAATGAACTTAAGAAAGAACAAGTATACGTGATCAACAATCACCGCCTTCTTAGTTTCATAATAGGGACGTTTAGATTTACACGACTAGAACGTGGACTGCGACGTGTGACATCCTTATAAGGCAATTTGACGTCCTTTTAAGACACTGGCAGTGACGTCTCATTGCCTTAAAGGATGTCACACGAGCAGTCTACGTTCTCGTCGTGAAAATCTAAAAGTCCGTATTGTCCAGAGTATGACGAAGAATCTGAAGGTTTTCTTTGATTTCTCAATGAACTTCGTAACTCAATGTTGCCTTTCGTAATTTTTATCTGATCCATTGTGGAGATGTGTCATAGAGATTATTAGAGAACACTTCTTGACGGCCGTCTGGAGGACGCCAGCCAGGATAATACATGTAGATATATAGAATGTTGCCCTTCAAGTTGGAAATTATTTTTCTTACCTCTCTTCATGAAATGATTGTGACAATATGATTTGTCTTCTTGATAGATAGAAATCACAACATCCTGTAAGATAAACAGCTTCGTAACTGGTAGTGGTGGTAGGGGTGTTGGTTATTTTACCTGACTGCTAAGAAAGCATAAATGCTTGTATAGTAATCAACCAGAGGACCGACCAATGTTGCCTTTCGTCATTTTTATCTGATTCATTGTGAAGGTGTAGTGGTATAGAGATTAGAGAACACTGTCTTCCTTGACGGCCGTCTGGAGGCCGCCAGCCAGAATTATACATGTAGATATATAGAATGTTGCCCTTCAAATTGGAAAATATTTGTCTTACCTCTTTTCATGAAATGATTGTGACAAATATGATTTTGTTATTCTCGATAGATAGAAATCACAACATCATGTTAGATAAAGAGCTTCGTCACTCATCGTGCCTTTCGTCGTATTTATCTGATCCATTGTGGAGTTGTACTACATGTATAAAAGACACTTATTGGCGGCCGTCTGAAGGTCGTCGATCCTTTTTAAAATGGGGGGGGGGGGTACAGTGGAGGTAAATATGAAGTGGCGCGTTAGCGACACGTCCCGCACTTGCACGGACAGTGGGATGTCTGAGGGGGATATGGCTCCCTCAGAAGTTAAAAGAAAATTGAATTTTCAAACACATTTGGTGCGATTTGGTGCATACTAATATTTCAACAAAAATCATTGAATAGATTCCAATGGATTTTTTTCTTCCTGAAAGGGGAATATCTTATGTCACTATTACAAAGACTCGAAAACATCTTTGCTATAGAAGCTTTATTACTGATTCCATGGAGTATCTTAATAATAACAGTTAGGTTTAAAATTAGTTACTACATGCAGGGGCGGCGATTTCTTTTCATGGCCGGGGGGGGGGGCGAAAATTCGATGGACGAGGGAGCAGTGGGTTAATGAGCTTGGGGGGGGGGGACCCCAAAAATCCGCATCAGCCCCACTCTTACACGTTACATGCAGGCTCCGCGGAACATTTTTCAAAGTGGAAGAGGGGCTTAAGTATTTAAGATCAGGTAGAGCAAAGAGAGCGAAGCAAGTGGAGCGTAAATTGGCGAGGGGTTCAGGGGCAAAGCCCCGGCAAGGGTCAAGGGGCGTAGCCCCATGAAGCTCAGGGGTTTTAGGTATTGACTAACAGTCAGATGAGCATCCAGGGGCCCGCCTTAAGGCCCCTGGTAGGGTCCATGGAATGGAGCCCCGGAAGCTCAGGGGTTTTAGGTATTGACTAACAGTCAGATGGGCATCCAGGGGCCCGCCTTAAGGCCCCTGGTAGGGTCCATGGAATGGAGCCCCGGAAGCTCAGGGGTTTTAGGTATTGACTAACAGTCAGATGAGCATCCAGGGGCCCGCCTTAAGGCCCCTGGTATAGTTCATGGAATGGAGCCCCGGAAGCTCAGGGGTTTTAGGTATTGACTAACAGTCAGATGAGCATCCAGGGGCCCGCCTTAAGGCCCCTGGTATAGTCCATGGAATGGAGCCCCGGAAGCTCAGGGGTTTTAGGTATTGACTAACAGTCAGATGAGCATCCAGGGGCCCGCCTTAAGGCCCCTGGTAGGGTCCATGGAATGGAGCCCCGGAAGCTCAGGGGTTTTAGGTATTGACTAACAGTCAGATGAGCATCCAGGGGCCCGCCTTAAGGCCCCTGGTATAGTCCATGGAATGGAGCCCCGGAAGCTCAGGGGTTTTAGACATTTAATTACAGTCGAATGAGCATATTTTAATACCTTATTTGTGACACTGGCATGCAGGTCACTTACGCCTTATAAAAGCTCAGGAAAAAACCATGCCATTTCAGCAACATTTGTAAAACACTGGTATCGTATTAGAAATAAACCGCGTTTGAATTGTATTAGGGGGAATAACTGCCCCCAAGCCTCCCCCTCCATCACTACGCCAGTGCAAGGTAGCATAGTAAACGAGTGGGGTGAAGGTGACGGAAGTGACTACCCCCTCACAGGTTTTTGAACTTTTGTTGTATTAACAAATTTTATTCCTTAGCAAAATTATAGTATAAAAACAAGCATTTTCTTTTTTCACACTTCACTTTTCATCAATATTTACTTGAACACTTTACTTGATATTATGCGAGGGAGTGTAGCTACCGAGCGAGAAGAATTTTATTTGTCTAAACGCTGCACTCTTGGGCCCTCCAGAGCTTAAAAGTTTGTTGCAGTCTTTAGTCAGTATCTGCTATACACTTTTGTTTGCACTTTTTCAAATTTTCCGGGGGAGGGGGGGGGGGGGGGGGACGATACAAAAACGAAAAATTGAGGGGGACGTTACCCCCTCCCCAATCCCGTCCTCCGGGATTGCTGCCCCTGACTACATGTACTTATCACTAATATAACGTTTTGGTATATTTACAGGTAATTGTTTCATCACTTTCGTCAAATATTGTCCAACCAGTGTGACACTGTGTATAAGACAAAACAAAAAAGGCAACTTGTAAGTTATGGCTGTAATTTGTTTTAAAAAAAATGAAATTATATAAAATATAATATAAAGTATGAATAGGATCGAGGTACGGTAAAATTCCGTTCGTAGTATGTCGGGGGCGATACACTGTCATGTGCCGGGTATAGATTGCGAGAGAGACACTGTGGTGTTTTTGAAACACCATGTTATCATACAGTAAGAAAGAAGGGGATTAGGGGTACCAGTGAGTAAAAGAAAAGGAGAAAATAGATATAGCGAGGGGCAGTGGAAGAGGAAGCAGACAATTAATTTACAGATATAGTGATACAGAAAAGAAGAACTAAACATAAAGACCTACCACAAAGACCAACAAGAACTTTATAGAGTGCGAGGGAAAGATCTGTAGTTTTGAAGAAAGAACGGAAAAGAGGCGATCGCGACCTTTTCACGTGCTTCACATCTTAGCAATGAATTCAATTTCTAGTACATTATCAAACGCGAAATTCTCATACGAATTCAAATATTGACCATGAGCGAAGAAAACGGTTCAATGTTTATATAGATAAAGAACACACATCGGTGGCATATCCAGACCTTTGCCTCAGGAGGGACGAAGTATGTAAGTTTACAACATGACTGTGATTCATATACCACAGTAATGGAATCACTCTTTTAAGGGTGGATCTTCCAAAATGTTATATTGCCAATAATTTTCGGGGGGATGCTGCACCTCCTAACTTGGTACACCTTAGCCTCTTGTCGATGGCCCTCGCTTTATTGGAGTCCGTAAATTTTGGCGAGCGAAGCGAGTCAGAGAAACCGAGCGCGCTCGCCAGAATTTATGGACTCCAAAAACGCGAGGGCCATCGACAAGAGGCTAGGTACACCTCAGCTATTGTACCAATGACGTCACTAAGGCGCATAGCCAGAAAACTCTGCATGGGTGGAGGCGGGGCTTTGTTTGCTATCTTGCAAGGGGAACATGGGATTTTATACTAAATTCTCCTTCTAAATTCTGTATTCATGCAACCGTTGATATGAAGCGGCAGCTTGTGTTCAGCACACGAGCCCTTCCCTCCCCAGCTCTATTGTAATGCATTCTTTTAATAAAGCTTTTGTTTTCGTTTCTCCCGTATATTATTCTCTCTCTCTCTTCTTTTTCTAACTCTTAACCCCTTCATGCCTTTCTCTCACGTGGTCACTCTAGTCTCCGTTCAATGTATTTCTGTTTATAACCCACTGTTGCCCATGAAGTTGAAATATTTGTTGCTTACCTCTTTTCGTGATTAAGAAAGTGATTGCGACAATATGGCTTATTTTTTAATAAATAACGTTTATTATTTTTTCAGAATCCTACTGATCTTTCTCATTGATTCTTTAAATTGATCTTCAAAGTTCTGAAAAGACAAAAACTTTATCTACAAGAGTAAACCATAATTATCAGAATGCCCTCATAAAAAGAGGTAAGAAAAAATATTCTAACTCTCTCTATAATGGGCAACAATGTACATGCCTTCGTGTATGTGTGCCGCAGCTCTTCTCTTTCTCTCTCTCTCTCTGTCTCTCTCTCTAATTCTCTCTCTCTACTCTCCCTACCCCTACCCCCCCCCCTCTCTCTCTCTTTAAAGGTACTATGTCCCTTTTGCAGCCAACCTCAAATTCTGTAGAACTTTGCTGGAATTATGAATATGTCATGTATGTCCTATCTGTGAAATTTAAACATTAGCAGTGTCCTAATATTCAAATTATGCAAGGAAACCCGTTTACTTGTTAGACTTCACTGTCAGACAATATTGAGTGACTGACTGGCTTTTTTTTTTCTTTGGTAATAACATACATGAAAAGAGTTGTAAAGGGTACATGAGCATTTGTCTACATCAATAACCCACTTATTGTGATGGCCAAAATTAAACTGATTGAATCTTTGCGCAGCATAAATTGTATGACCATTCGGTACAATGGTCTGAAAATCAAGACTATTACTTATTGGCTCTATAGCTCCTAAGTCGATTTGACAACTAATAGTCGTTATTGCCCCACTTAAAGACATTTTCGAGCCCAGCCTTTTTAGGGAAGTACTAAATTAGTATTATCTTTGAAATGCCGTTGAAATTTAACCTTTTCATTTTTTTGGCCTGCAAATGGGACATAGAACCTTTAAGGAGGGGTATTTTGGTAGTATTATCGCTATCATGAAAACTCTCATCCGTTTTTTATTTCCCAATCTCCTAATTTTTCTCCCATTTAGGGGTTGCATCATAAACACTGTCTTATTTGAGGAACAATTTTGGGATCGACTGAGACTGGCAACCGAATCTCGATAAAAGTTAATACATTTCTATAGCTTTCAAGACCCAAACTTTACAAGAAACTACTTTAAGAAAAAAAAAATCATATAAGGGATTCATAAATTTACACAATATATTAGAACATTCCTACACAATCAATAATCCTAAATAATGTTATGGCACAAACAGCAAAATCTTACCTTAAAAAAAGTATTTATTACTTTATTACACTATTTTGTGAACAAGAACATTTGATTAAGAATGTTTTACAACACAAATGAAATAATTATTAGAAATGATTATTATAGTCTCTCAAAAAAGATTTTCTTGTATAAAGTTTTCTAACTGAAATGAATTTTGTTGAATACTCATGTGATCAAATCTCTTAAGCAAATATTACTTAGCAAGCAGGGCCTACATCATTAAATATTAATAACAACAGCGACAACAATAATAATAGTTTGGTTTTATACAGCACATTTACGACGTCTCTAAGCGATTTACAAAAATATTATTATCCTAGTCATCGGATTTAGGCATGTCCGCTCGCATTCCAGCCAAGCGTCGTTTTACAAAATGTTCACAATGCTGAGTAATGTAAAATGCTTTCGCATTCTAATGGGATTAGAACCCTTAACCCTTTGATTGAGTGTCACGCGATTGAACCACATTACCAAGACACCTCCACATGAAGGTCTGTTAAACAATCAATCCTCCATCTCGAATTGATTTTATCTGCTTAAATACCAGCAAAATTTGAAATATACTGTACAAAACAAAAAAATGACTACTACGAATTTTGTAAAAATTTTGTTTAGAAGAAACACACAACAAGAATAAATTCATATTTGCATGCTTCATTAGTTCAGTTCAAGTGGTCCCGTGATGTTAAGAAGCATATATATACATTATGTATAGATTATACGTATTTATCAATTCCATTTTTTTGTTTACATAATAAGAACCCTGAACTGCAAATTTGAACCATAACCTCTTGTTTGGGACGCGCATGACCCGAGGTCGAACCATTATACATGGTGGACACTATCTAGCGGATAATATCTACGTGAGCCAATAATGCTCCTCATTCGTTTTCATTTTAAATGATGGATGATAAAAAATGAATAATTATGTTGTGTTTTCTGTTCCATGATATCAGAGAGTGTATAACAGCCGTTCATAAATACGAATCAAACAGTCTATAAAACAATTTCAACCCCTATAAATTTACTCTACAAAAGTCTCTCTACAAAAAAAAAAAAAAAAAATCAGATTTCATGCTAACAAAATATATCACATTTCAAGCCCCGATATCAACATGTGTACAAAATAAAACTAAGTCCTGTCTAAGTCGTGTCTAACTAAACAGTTGTTTAACTTTAGACGTGGCTAAGTTAGACACGACTTCAGAATACGGGCCTATGTATATAGTTGGTCCAGGACAAAATGAAAGTATTACAAAGCAAATGTAAATAAGGAGCATTTTCGCGACACATAGTATAGACTGACACTTCTGTTTCACACAGAGCTACATAGATACATTTCTATGAATCAAAGTACTATATTTTGAAACCGTTTGACTGTTTCCCCTGTAATATAAAAAGTGAACAACGGCTAATTTATTCCAGCCAGTCCAGCCAGTCGTCATTACAAGCGCAGTTAGCGCACACTTGCTCATCCAACCACATGAACTTTCGTATCCTTCCGGGCAGCGTCATTTTTTTCTGCGGCACAGATTGGGGCTTTTTAAAAAAAAGAGGTCTTGATTTAACCCTAACCCTAACCCTAAACTTTCCCATAGGCTCAACACGCTTCAAACCCCAATCTGTGCCGCAGAAGAAAAAATTGCTCCTAGCCCCCCCCCCCCCCCTCCCTCAAATGAAAAAAAAAAATTAAAAAAAAAAAAACTCAACTGAACGAAATACCGGTAGGCCAAAATTTCGAGGCAACAATAAAAAAAAAATTGCTCGAACCCCCTCCCCCTAAAAAAAAAATCCTGCGTACGCCCCTGTTTCCGGGTACGTATTGAACATCTGGATGGAGAGTAGCAAGTGCAGGTAAATATCTTGCCAAAGGATATTACTGCCACGTCGGGATCAGATTAACTATTCACATTCTTAAACTGAACTATTTTTCATTGAATATTTAAAAAAAAGGTTCATTATACCAACCAATCATTACAAATCAAATCGAAATGAGTTTATTTCAAGGTCAAGCATCCCCGTCCACGAAGGATGGTAGCTTTTACAGGAACATCATGTTTAATTATTTGTATTTTTCAAATCCGTAATTATATTAAACTTAATTTCTCTGTAAACATTTCTTGTTAAAGGTACTATGTCCCATTTGCAGGCCCAAAAAATAAAAAAGTTAAATTCTGAATGCATTTGAAAGATAATACTTATTTAGAACTTCCCTAAAAAAGGTGGGGCTTGAAAATGTCTTCAAGTGGGAAAATAATGACTATTAGTTGTCAAATCGACTTTAGGGCTGTAGAGCCCAAAAGTAATAGTCTTGATTTTCAGACATTGTACTGAATGGTCATACGTTTTATGCTGCGCAAAGATTCAATCAGTTTAATCTTGGCCATCACAAGAAGTGGGTTATTGATGTAGACAATGCTCATGTACCCTTTACAACTCTTTTCATGTATGTTATTACCAAAGAAGAAAAAAAGCCAGTCAGTCACTCAATAGTGTCTGACAGTGAAGTCTAGCAAGTAAATGGGTTTCCTTGCATAATTTGAATATGAGGACACTGCTAACGTTTAAATTTCACAGATAGGACATACATGACATATTCATAATTCCTGCAAAGTTCTACAGAATTTGAGGTTGGCTGCAAAAGGGACATAGTACCTTTAATACAATTCTTTTTTAATCTAAAAGCGATCGAGCAACAAACTAAGTGAAAGTGCCAAGATAAACAGTGCCCTCATTGGTGAGATGGTAACTGCACTGCTGTAGTAGATTGTGCGGCCATTCAGAGGTTGGATGCGGCGGTAGTTGTCGACCATTTTGTAATTGCCTTGTGCGTTCAGATTGACGCCGTACACGGTGCGGAGCATGTCAAGCTGTTAGAAAGAAGAAGGAAAAAAAAATTAGGCCATTAAAAAAATATACATGTTTAGCGTCTCCGCCCGCTTCCTTTTTAGGGGCCGCCTCCTATTTTTTTAATTTTTTTGATGTTTTTTATTTTTAATTGAATTTTTTTTTGATTTTTTTTTTTTTTTTTAAATAAAAAAAAAAAAAAAAAAAAAAAAAATTAAAGAAAAAAAACATGAAAAACACGACTGAAAAGGGCCTCCTCTTTCCTAATTTTCGAAATAAAACAGAACGCTTAACATGTTTTTATTTTATTTCGCGTTATCATCATTATCGAACTTTCAAGAATTAGTCATTTCCAAATCGAAAACTTAGACTTGTTAAAATTGGAAGTCGTAATTTGTGAGAAAACATTGATCGGCGAAATACCCAGCCGGTGAATGAGCGGGGGGGGGGTAGGTAGGAGGTACATTTTTTTCTTTTCTTTTGGTTCAAGCCCCAGGTGAATAAGCGGGGAGGGGTTGGGGCGGGGGGGGGGGGGGGTAGGAGCAATAATTTTTTATTTTCAGCCCCAAAAATTTGCAAATCGCGCCGGCCAAAAATTCGCTCAGTGGGGGGGGGGGGGGGGGGGGGGGGGGTGGGGGGGGGGTGGAGGGGGTGGAATGAGCACTAACTTTTTTCAGCCCTCGAAAATTTAAAAATCGTACCCCCCCCCCCCCCCCTGGGCGCCAAGGGGAGGGGCCTGTCTCCAAATAAAGGTAAAATTTTCATATTTTTACCTGATTTTTTTTTTTAAGGGAAGGGGGACGGGGCCCCGGGCCCTCCTGGATCCGCCATTGACTACTACTATTACTCCTACTATTACTACTAATACTGCTACTTCTACTACTTCTTTTTCTTCTACTACTACTTTTACAACTACTACTGCTTCTGCTACGATTACTTCTACCACTACTTCTTCTACTTCTTCTTGTTCTTCACCTTCCTCTTCTTGTTCTTCTTCTTCTTCTTCTTTTTCTTCTTCTTCTTCTTCTTCTTCTTCTTCTTCTTCTTCTTTCTTCTTCTTCATCTTCTTCTTCTTCTTCTCCTTCTTCTACTACTACTACTCCTACTATTACTACTACTACTTCTACTACAACTACTACTACTACTACTACTACTACTACTACTACTACTATTTCTACTACTTCTACTACTACTACTACTTCTACTACTACTGCTGCTGCTACTGCTGCTGCTGCTGCTACTACTACTACTACTATATACCCTTACTTCTACTACTAAACTACTACTTTATTTACGTCATCTACATTCAGGAGAATATTAAATGAAGAACAACAACGACAAAATGATGGAACTTGCACTGGGGCTACTACTACTGCTGCTACTGCTGCTACTGCTGCTGCTGCTGCTACTACTACTACTACTATATACCCTTACTTCTACTACTAAACTACTACTTTATTTACGTCATCTACATTCAGGAGAATATTAAATGAAGAACAACGACAAAATGATGGAACTTGCACTGGGGCTAAAGGCCTCCGGTCTGCCAAGGTATTCTGCCCCCGGCCCCCGGCCCCCGGGGGTGGGGGTGGGGGCAGATGGGTGCCTCTCCTGTAACAGTTTGTGGATACTCAAATGTAATACTCAACATTTTAGTAGGAGCATTCAAACATTTGAAACTAATAGTATCATGCTATTTTTCAGCTAAACTAATAAAAAAGTAAGATCCTGAGGTGTACAAAGTTGGACAAAGTAAGGATCGTTGACGTGCATTAGACAAAATTGGTATCTAACCAATTTGCTGTAGACCAAATGGCAATTTCATCATCTAAGCAACCCCCCCCCCCCCCCTCCCCGAGACTCCATTCTCTCACTTACCTGAGCCTGGGAGATAGAGATTGGGTCTTTAAAGACGTTCAAGATGACGGTCTCATAGCAGTTGGGCGACGGAGTGGAACCATTGTAACGGTAGAACTTGGACAGGTCAGATGGCAAGAAGTTGCGGATTGGGAAGGATGGGAGGTTGCCCTGGCCCAGGGAGGTTGTGCCCGAGGAATAATTAGCGATCTGGCTGATGTAACTCAGGAAGGAATCAAAAGCAGTGTTAGATTCGCCAACCTGCGGAGGGAAAGCGGGAGAGATAAAAAGAGAGATGGGTACGGATATATAAAGAGAGAGAGACAGAGAGAGAATGAGAGGGAGGGGGAGAGAGAGATGAGAGAGGAAACGACAGAGAGGGAGATGGTATGGAAAGAGAAAGAGAAAGAGAGAGAGGAAGAGAGGGAGAAAGAGAGAGAGAAAGGGTAGGGAGAGAGAAAGAGAGAAAGCGAGAGGGGTAGGGAGAGGGGGAGAAAGCGGGAAAAGAGGGAGAGAGAGGGGGATAGAGAGAGAAAGAGAGAGGGGTAGGGAGAGAGGGAGGAAGAGAGAGATAGGGAGAGAGAGAGGGGATAGAGAGAGAGAGAGAGAGAGAGGGGGTAATGAGAGAGAAAGAGGGAGAGAAAAAGAGAGAGGGGTAATGAGAGAGAAAGAGGGAGAGAAAAAGAGAGAGGGGTAGGGGTAGAGCGAGAGAGAGAGAGAAAAGAGAGGAATATGAATGAACAGAAGACAACAATGACAACAATTTAAGAATTTGAATCCTCTTACACTGCTCTTAAAGATACTATGTTCCTTTTGCAGCTAACATCAAATTCTGTAGAACTTTGGAGGAATCATGAATATGTCATATATGTTCTATTTGTGAAATTTAAACGTTAGCAGTGTCCTAATATCCAAATAATGCAAGGAAACCCGTTTACTTGCTAGACTTCACTGTCAGACACTGTTGAGTGACTGAATGGCTTTTTTCTTGTTTGGTTATAACATACATAAAATGAGCTGTAAAGCATGAGCATTTGTCTGCATAAATAAACCACTTCTTTTAATGGCCCAAATTAAACTGATTTAATCTTTGCGCAGCACTAAACGTACGACCATTCGGTACAATGGTCTGAAAATCAGACTATTACTTACTGTCTTGGAGGCACTTAAGTCGATTCGACAACTAATAGTCGTTATTTTCCCACTTAAAGACATTTTCAAGCCCCCCCCCCTTTTTTTTTTTTAAAGGCCAGTTCTAAATTAGTATTGCCGTTGGAATTTAACCTTTTCGTTTTTTGGCCTGCAAATGGGAAATAGTAACTTAAACAATATTGCGGACAAGCATTCCTAGACGACCAAATACACGTTTAATAAATGAAATTGTTACTCGACTTTACACATGTGAAATCCACTTGATCATGCACACTGAGATATGAGCGTAGACATATTGGAGATGCAGCACAGTTATCGTGTAATACCCAATGTACATGAGGCGTCATTCTTCTGACGCAAGGCTGCGTCAGCGACTGGCGCGCCTTTTGATGCGCCATATGAGAATGGGGTATTGATATTGGTATTGGTATTTATTTTCTATATCACAATATTAAAAACAAAGAAAATGCATGTACAAAGTAAAATCAATAGTATAATGAATGGCTGGATAACCCATTCAGCTTTGTTAATATACAAAACTGTTCTTCCCTGGGGTCCAGGAATTAAAATATCAACAGTTATTATACAACATACAATACAACATAATACATAAAACACCCCCCCCCCCCCCATCCCAAGCATGTTCCATTACAGAAAAACTTATTTCTTAAATTTAGATTTTTTGCAAAAAGTTTTTAAGCTGTTGGATAGCTTAATAGTTAACGTTAGATCATTGTACTCACGTGAGCCTTTAATAATAATAATAATAATAATAATAATAGCCTAATAGTCCACTCCAAATTTTATTAAACCGAAACGGAAATTCTTTATGCCCAATTGATCGTGAGCCCGGCAGCCACTGAGCAGCGCCAGATCGACGTTGCTCTATACACAAACATTTTACGGCAGCATTCACTCTTTGGTTTGGGAAGTTTAATATTTCCTTGTGATCGTAGAGAATATGGATAGTTACAGTATTTGAAGGACTCCTCTAAATAAGGAGGAGCCAAATTGTTCAGGGATTTATAGACCATTATATTTAAATGCAATTTACGTCTTGAATGGAGAGATTTCCACCCTAATTTAACATAAATATCGTTATTTGAAACATGGTGATAAGGATTAATTTTCAAAATGATACGACCGGCCGTTTTATTTTTGGAGGCGGTCAGTGCGTTTCTTGCTTGCCGGGTCATAAACAATATCTGCATAACCAAAAAGTGGAAGAATAATTGAATTGTATACCATCTTCAGATTGGATTCCGATATAAAATGTCAAAGACGAGCTAAAAAATGTACAACTTTACTTATTTTTCTACACATTTCGTCAATATGAATATCCCATTTTAACTTGGTATCAAGATGCATTCCAAGATATTTCACAGTATTACTTTGAACAATACGTTTACCACATATATTTACAATTAAGATACTACATTTCGATAACATTGCACCAGTTCTAAATAACATACAAATGGTTTTGTCAACGTTAAGACTGAGATTATAACAGCGAAGCCCGCTATGTATTTTACGTAAATCGATGTTAATATTTTTTCAACAATATCAACACTTTTATGAGAAAAATATAGCACAGTATCATCTGCACATAGATGCAATTTACAATTTTTTTACTTGTTGCACCAAATCATTTATATAAATAGTAAATAAAATAGGGCCAAGTATGGACCCTTGAGGAATTCCATAATCTATATCTAAAATATTTGATGTAGCAGAATCAATACAGGTACACATCTTACGGTTATACAAGTAACTTTCGAACCAAGGTAATGTGTCCCTCCAAACACCAATGCTGAAAAGTTTTTTAACAAGTATTTGAACGTCCACAGTATCAAACGCCTTTTTCAGATCGATAAACGCAGAACCAGTATAAAGGGCTCCATCCAATGCTTGCAACCAATCATCGGTAACTTTCAATAAAGATGTTACAGTCGAATGCTTTTTGCCTGAAACCCGAGTGCTCGGCGCAGAGTACATTGTTTTCTGTCATATACGATTTCAATAAATGATTGCATACTAGTCTTTCCAGAATTTTTGAGACGGATGGCAAAATGGATATTGGTCTAAAATTAGAAGGGTCATCTTTGTTTCCTGATTTAAATAATGGTATCACTTTAGCAGTTTAAATTGGTTAGGATAAACACAATCTAGTAGTGATTTATTAAACAAATATGTTAGAGATGGAATTATAACAGGAGCCGACAACTTCAATAGCTGTGCAGAGATTCCGTCAATTCCACATGAAGATATATTTGTCAACAGTTTAATTTCTTTCAAAACATTTTCTTCTGATTTTACTCCAAAAGTCAAAGCAAATACACTATGACACTCTTGATCAAGAACAGACCTATGTGTGATTGGAATTGTAGATGCTAAAAGTTTTCCAACGTTCGCAAAGTATTCATTAAAATTTTTCTTTATCGCTTTGAAATATATTTGTGTTACTATTATTACAAGGTAATAATGATTTTAACACCTTCCAGGTGCTACCAGCATTTACTTTGAATTTTAATAATTGTTCAGAGTAATAATTCTTCTTCCTTTTCCTAATTTCAAAAGTAACTTTGTTTCTTAATTTTCTGTATTCTTTCATCTTTTTCTCATCTTTATTTTTCCAAGCTTTTTGTTTTAATTTATCCCTTTCTCTGATCAATTTGAAAATATCTGAATTCATCCATGGGGACTTCTTATTCCTAATTTTCTTGCTTCTGAAAGGCATATGGAGATTAACAACATTCAAAGGAAAACTTTCCCATTTATTGACTGCTTCATTGACACTGGTACAATCAAGGATTTCATGCCATGGTTGATTACCTAAATTTTCTAAATAGGATTCTATATCAATACCTGATAATTTGCGATAATTAATGAGGAGTTTTCATTTTTTGACTTCCATATTAAATAACTCAAAGAATGATCACTCATTCCCACATGAATAACACAGTGCGTTTTTATTTTCTCAGTTGAGTTTGTTAACATGATCAATGAGTTACATTGAGTTGGCTGTAATCCTAGTATAATATGTTTTGTTAATCTGTTGCAGTGAATATAAGTAATGTGTTTCATCCAGACGTTTTAAATCAGAGGACCCTGTTATTTTTAACAAATCGCAATTTGTGTCCCCCATAACAATAATGGAATTATTAAAACTATCAAGGAATGATAATACATTTTCATACTGTTGAAATAATTGAACATTGCTATTTGGCGGTCTATACCAAGTAAGAAGTATTATTGGAATTGAAAATTTCGGTCGAATCAGAAGTGGTATAATTTCTAAGGAATTTAATACATCATATTTGATAACTTCAAAAGACAACGAACTATGTATATACACGGCCACTCCACCATCGTGTCTGTTTCTATCTTTACGAATAAGGTTAAAATGATCGATATTAAGTTCACTTTTGAAAACAGATTCATCCAAAAAAGTTTCATTTAATGCTAGAATATGAATTTCATAAATGAATTTATTTCATCTATATTACGAAGAAGGCTACGAATATTTAGATATGCAAATTTGAGGCCTTTGCTTACGCAACTAGTCATCTACATACCGATGTTTGTGGTAAGCTGCATGGCCCATTGAAGATTAACAGTAGAAGGAAAAGAAGAAAAAGAAGAACACAGGGCACTCTTACCTCAATCATCACAATTAGTTGGGCGACTGCATCCCATTGCAGGCTGGTCAAAGCTGCGGGGAGATCGGCGTATTTAGACTTGTCGTAGTGAACCATGTTCAACTGAATGAATAATGGATTAATAATAATTGATAATTTATTCATGTCCATTATGTGGAGATATGCTTCCCACTGGCAATTATAGGCAATACAGTAAATTAAAAAAATTAAAACAATAATAATAAATAAACAAAAATGAAGTACAGAAGTATAGGCAATACAGAACATTTTAAAAAAATAAACCAATAATAATAAATGAGAAGGAAAAAAAGTACAGAAGAGACATATACATTTTAAGCGGATGCGCTAAATGTAGAGTAATTTTTTCAGTTAAATCATAAAAATTTGAATTTTGATAAACTATTGATATAAAAATCGTCACAAATTGGCAATTTGTGTAGTGATTTCACTTGTTCCATAGCTTTACATACTTTTTAAAAAAATCATAACTTTCTTATTAGCTATCCGATTTTGCTCAAACTTCTTTTGATTGGTTTGTCTGATTTTTCTGCTGCTATTGAAAGTAAGTTCGTTTTGGAGTAGACTTGTACTTTAAGTACTTTACAATTGACTTTAGCATGTTATGGACACAACAGGTCGCTTTATATTATTATATTCATATACCCAGTATGAAAAGTTAGCCATGTGATTTTCTTCTGCCAACTTTGAACAGTATTTAGTCTTTTCCTGAAACAAGAACCTTTGAAACACAATTCCCATGATCAATTATATAGGAATTCTTGTAATTTGGGGTACAAATGGCTAAAATTCCAATGAAACAAAATTTCAAAATGATATCGCTTCAAAGTGTCAGGTTAACAGCGAAAATATGTGTACAAAATACATACAGATAACCATAGGCGCCGGAAGAGGGGGGGGGGGGGGGCAGGGGGCACCCCCCCCCAACCAAAAAGTGGGGGGCAAAACACATTTTTGCCCCCCCCCCTCCAATAAAAAAAAGGAAAGCAGTAAAGGAGTAAAGATGGTTTGTATTTTTAACCCAAAAGAGCATAACAATAATAAAACCCTGAATTAAATCACATATGAAATTCCATTCAAGGGAAAGGAAAGTTAACAGGAATTAAAACTCCTAAACATTCCGCATGCCACCTTTATTTATCAATGGAGGTTTTTATGATAGCGATACGCGCATATCGTGGAAATGTTGTGAGAGGATGGGAAAGCGTGTGTTTTTTTTGTTATAGGGGTGAGAAGACATGAGCCCCTGAACGCTGGCGTACTGATGGGGGGGGGGGGGTAATTTCTTATTCGATACCAGTGATTTAAAAATGTTGCTGAAATGACATTATTTTCCGGTATTTTTTCTCATTTTTTTTTTGTAAGTCATACCTTTTTATGCATTTATTGGAAAATTTGAAATTCCCAAATTTACAGTCGGGCGAAGAATATGCTTATTTAGAGACCTTCATGTCAGGGCCTGCAGAACGGCTGGTCTCGGGGGCTCGAGCCCCCCCTCACTTTTTGAAAAAGCTTGTTACAGAGCAAAATAAAGAAAGGGAGAGAGAAAAAAAAATGACCTGTCAATGTCACAAAATTAATGAGGTATCAAAATATGCTCATGACCGTAATAAAATACCTAAAACCCCCAGCTTCTGAGGGCTCTGCCCCCTGGACCCCACCAAGGGCCCTAAGACGGGCCCATAGACCCCACGCCAATTTACGCTCTACCTGATCGTTAACACTCCACTTTGAAAAACGTTCCGCGGGGCCTGCATGTAACGTGTAAGAGTGGTGGTGATGCAGATTTTTCTTCTTCTCCCCCCTTTCAAACGATTTTGCTCATTACGCCACTATCCCTGGAAAGTGAGCCCCCTTGAATGTTTACCCCCCCCCCCCCCAAATCCCAACTGCTTCCGGCTCGCCTGCAAATAACCTCGCGTAAGTCGATCTTCTCGGGACCGAGTGAAATGTGTCGACTTAGGAAATTTTCGACTTGTGCGTAAGTCGTAGAAATTCGAGTTACGCATAAGGCCTTGAGGGAGATATATTTCCCAAACTAGACTCATATTGCCCCAAGTCAAAGATGTCAGATACGCGGGTAATAATTATGTTTATATACCTCACTCAAGAAATCCAGCCATCTGATTGGTCGAAATTGCAGTCATGGTTTTAGCCATTCCCGTAAATAAACAAAAAATGCCAAACCCATGTAATAGTTCGAGGGTAAATCGGTAAAATCCGGCAAAATTCCAGTAACCGGGAAAATAGTTCAGTCTTGCTGAAAAACTGGTTTGAGTGAGCGCGGATACCATACATTGTGTGTGTGCGAATCAGTGGTCGCTAGACAGCAAGAACACCAAAAGGGTACGTGAATGAGTCTTATTATTATCCGTAGATCTAGGTCTAGATATAGATTGTGATTTTATTGTTTGCGATAACGGTGATACAGGTATTGAAGATTGTATAATGCAAGTGTTTGAATTCATTTGGTGGATGGAAAGTTGAATTCTACGCCGTTTTGTGCGTCATTGCAGCGCTGAATTTGGTGTGTTTGTCTCTAATTTCTGACAAATAGCTTTCCCGATGGTATTTCATTCAAAATTTCTGTTATATTGATAAGCACTGATTCTTGTTCTTACCTTTGACTTGTTTCTTGTCTGTTATAGTCATTTAATAGATGAATTACTTGAATTCTGAGCACATTTCAGTAACACAAAAAATCCGGCCCGTTCATAGTCCCACACACGTATTTGTATGTACCTTGTGCCCTTACACTGCTTGTCTGCTGTCTCGATAGCGTAAACAAACTTGATTACCATGATTGGTAAGTAGCACATGTATTCTATGATCCTTTTCGGTATATAAAAGTATTAATGACTGCTTTATTTACATCTGAACATTATTTGGAAACAACGCGCCGGCCGGTGGCATTAGAGTTTTGAGTTTTTATCTCAAGCCGCGGGGTTAGAATGGTGCAGACCAGGGGCGTAGACAACGGGGGGGGGGGGGGGAGGGGGATGCATCCCCCCCCCCCCACCTCATAAGATGGGGGGATGGCATGTACAATCATCCCCCCAGGTTTTGGGGAATGATATTTGCTTACTTAATAAGTCATAATGATGATAATAATAGTAATAATAATAATGATAACAATTATAATATTAATAATAATAATAATTATGATGATGATAATAATAATCCTCATCATTATTGTAATTGTGTTTATTGTTATTAGCCGCATTCACACGGTGAAAGCCAATTCAGACGGTAAAAAAAAAGAAAATCTTACAAGTATTTTGTGGTTATCTTGTGGTTTGGAAACCACAAGATAACCACAAGATTAAACAGGCGCGGATCTACGGGGGGGGGGGGGGGTTAGGGGGTTAAACCCCCCCCCCTTGGGCAGCCAAAAAAACAAACAACAACAAAAGGAGAAAAAAAAAAAAAAAAAAAGAACGCACGCTGGAGAGAAACCCTTTCAAGTGCAAATATTGTGAGAAGATATTCAACTCATCTGGTAACTTAACCAAACACATGATAACTCTGGATATAACTGTGTATTTAACTGTTACTTGATTTAAAAAGACGTTATCATGCACTGCTTTTTATGGTCTCCATTGTGTTAATAGATGCCAGGAAAACATCACTTACGGGGTTCAAATAAACACCCCCAAAAAAATCGGCTCGCCGCTTCGCGGCTCGTGGACGATGCTCTGCATCGTCATTATTGGTCTACCCCCCCCTTAGCAAAAAGCTAGATCCGCCCCTAAGTCATCCCCCTCCCCAGGTGTACGAACCTGTCTACGCCACTGGTGCAGACATCCAGAAAATAAAAACATATACCTTCACGTACACAATGTATCACTGCCACTGACCTCTATGATCACTGCACACTCCTGTTACCTGAGGCGCGCCGGGAGCAGTTTGGGATGAGGGGGGCGTGCAAACATTCCAGGGGGCTTACATTTCAGGGGCAGTGGCGTAATGAGCAAAAACGTTTGGGGCAGAAGCAAAATCTGCATCACCACCACTTTTATATGTTACATGTACGCCCCGCGAAACGTTTTTTCAAAGTGGAGTAATAATGAACAGGTAGAGCGTAGCGAGCAAAGCGAGTGGAGCGTAATTTTGATATCTTATTTGTGACACTGGCAGGTCACTAATTGGCAGGGGGTCCAGGGGGCAGAGGCCCCGGAGGCTCAGGGGTTCTAGGTATTTATAATTACGGTCAGATGAGCATCCAGGGGACCGCCTTAGGACCATTGGTGGGGTCCAGGGGGCGGAAACGTATTGTGACACTGGCAGGTCACTATTCTTTCTTTCTTAGGTGAAAATCTGGCCTTACTTTGTATGATTATGTTTGTAAAATATAAAGGGGGACTCCACCTCCTCTTTTAGTTTGTCTGTTATGGTGGACAAATGAATAATTATGAATTTCAAATAAGTTCGGAGAGTGACGAGAGGATTAAAGAAAGATTTAGATGATAAACAATACCCTTCTAAAAAAAATGGCCCAGCGAGCCGTAACCCGAGTGTTTTCCAGCGCGCCGCGACCCGAGTATTTAGTACATAATTTATAAGCCCTCCTACACCTCAAATCGCTCGCCGAGTCCCCTCCATGATGCCAGGGCCCACCCGTCGCCACTGTGGAAACATATTTAATCGATATGATTGATCAGTGTTGAAATCTATTATTCATTTATGATCCATTCGAGTAGCATTTGATTTATTTATTTATGTATACCAACACCAATTATACAATTATGACAAATGAAATATGCATCGTTTCCCATTATGAGGTAACAAAGTTATCCCTTATTAATGTGTATAAACTATCAAATCAAGTTGGTGTGTATATTAGCCATCGGTAAAGACACATACACACACACGCACGCAAGCACAATCGTCACAATCCACTGACCAAACTACCAATTTGAGATTTGCGTAGACTTAGCGATCTCATCTTTCAAACATTCATAACTTCCTAATTACTTTTGGTCCGATTCATTTCCAACTTTTGCCATTCTGTTTCTGTTATTTTTCTGCTTTCATGAAAATCAACTTAATACGAGGGTTGGACTGATTGTCTTTCGATAAATGCTCATATTGTACAAATCGATTTTCCGACTCATGAAAACTTTCGTTCATCTGCTCGGCACGCACAGCACCGTGAGCTACAACACGTGAAATTCCTTACCAATTCATGCATTCCCTACGCTAAATCACATCAACAGCCTAATTGAACCCATTTTTAATACCGTCTCGGCCGGTATTTAAAAATTCAATGTTTCATCTTTAAGATTATATTAATTTGAAATAATTTCATACATGGGAAAAGGTTGCACTTTTTTGCTTTAAAATGTTCAAAAAAAACTTTCACGACACTTTCTCTATTTTCGCCCAAAATTCGTCAACTCTCCATACTTATCTTGGCAGGAGAACTGATTCGATGGGCGAATTGCACTGTCTTGCATATCAAATTAAAGCGAAAGGTTCAACAATTCCAGTGATGTATCATTCATTTTGATTGGATAAGAGGAAAAGGTTGCACTTTTGCATCCAATGATTTGCTGTCTCTTATTGTATGCACCTTTTTGCGCAAGAGCATAAATATGCCACACATAACGAGTACCTTTGATTGTGGGGTTAGTTATATAATTAGTGAACTCCTTGATATTGAATTATCGAAATAAATTCAATCTTCAGCAGTTTTTAAGTCTTGTTATTGTGTTTGTGTCGTCTTAGAGTTTCATTGAAAGACATAAACATGCAAATGAAATCGTCCTTGTTTTATGTCTGTGTTATGAGCAAGACCCGTTCTCCCTATTTTGTCTTAATGGACGCACCCTGTTACCAGTTGACTCTCTGTGTTACGCGCTAGTGCACACTGAGGTACTTCATGGTGCGAAGCTCTGTGCAGAGTTGATCGGCTCGGTGAGCAATCCATTTTATAAACGAATTCGCCCCAAAGTTAAAAAAAAATTGCCTTCACAGGAATTATCTCACCGAAGGTTTTACGGATTATCACAAAAAAAACTTGTGAAAGAGGTTAACTATAGAATAACATGATTTATTGTTTTTCTTTGTTCATCCTGGAACTACAAAATGTATCGAAAAGAAAAAAGATGATGGGGGTCACTCCCTGTCACGGGCGACGCCCCTGCACATGACTCACCTCAGCAGGATAGGTGGCGCCATCAAATTGGTGTTCTGAGCCTTGAGAATTGACAGACCCCCATTTGAAGAAGATTTTAGCAGCTGTGTAGGTAGTAGGGAGACCGCCCCCAGAGAGCTTGTACAAGTCCTGCACTTCATCATGAAGATTGACGTGTACTACATTGAGAGGAGAAGAGGGGAAACAATGGTTACATTTTCATGGCTATTACAGATTGTAGTCATTTTATTCATCGCGTAATATAGTCATTTTATAGTCATGCTGGTCATCATTATACATTTATTTTATTCATCGTAATTTTATTTATCAAGATAGAGTCGTGTTGCTTTATAATTACTTAGTCATGTTATTCATCAGAATATAGTAATATGATTTTGTTATCCTTACCATTATGCCCGCTGTTTACCAAATCCATGTTACTGTTTTCGTCGGTATAGCCATCGAGCACGAAGGGACTGAGATCAGTGGTGGTGGCGATGCTGGGGATGATATTGATGGGCGACTGGGAGTTACCATTGCAGTTGCTACCCGGTATGAGATGCCAGGTATCTTGGGTAAGGTATGACCAGCCTGCAAAGAACAACCGCAGAAATAGTTCATAGTCAAGTATGTGGGTTGTCGTATTATCATTTATATTCAGTTAGCTATTCTGATTTAACAGCTCGTACTCACAGAACTTTGTTATTCCTGGCTCATTTTTCCTGATTGAGGTGTCATATGAGAGGGCAGAAAATGAACTTTCTAGAAATGTGAATTTTTCTTCGAAATTCAGATACCGCCCGCCAAATCACTTTTGGTTTCCTTCCTTCAAATTGCTTTTAATCACTCATGCGTAAAATATGCATCACTTGAGTAGCATCACATGAAAGAGGAGACTCTAAGCTTTCCAAATATGTATCATTCATTAATTATAGTTGTGATTAAGTTATGATAAAACATCGATACTTCTCGGTTTCTGGGACGCACTGTATAAGGTTGGTTTGAAAAATATAAAACAAATATATCATGCACTATTTCAAGCCACTAGTGAAATTATGGACTCCTCGGCGACAGAAATAGCACTATTTTCTTTGGGCTACGCCCCTCAGAAAATAGTGCTATTCCTGCCACCCCGATCCATAATTTCATGGTATAACTGGTATAAACAGAAATACATGTACAAGGCAGCAATATACTTAAAAGTAACACTTTTTGTGCACGAGTACAATAGTCGAGAGGTTGTAAAAATAAACAAATACATACATACATACCAACATATTAAAAAGAAAGAGGGGTATTCACAAAGAAAGGAAAGAAAATTAAACATCAAAACGTCATTTCTTAAAGTGAATAGGTAATTTGTTTCTTTTCTTGGCTAAATGATCTTCAATTTCCTTCTGTTTCTTGACAAAGGATTTAAAGGACACAGAATTAGGAAGATTTTCATTAAATTTACAACAGTTTATGTATGATATTTCACCAGTAAAAATTAAAAAAACGAGATGAATCTATTACCAAAAACTCCAAATAATTGTTCAAAATTAGAAAATATCGAAATTGGAATCACTGTGAGGAGATTTTGCCAAATTGGGACAACTTTGTTTCCTTTTTTTGGTCACATAGAGCATAATTGGGTGATTCCTTCCTTTTTATCTTATAAAGAAAATCATTCAACGTAATTGCTCTGTGGAAAATGTTAAAATAAAAACATCTGATTTTAGTATCAATTGAGCAGAAACAATTTGTAATATGGACCTTTTCCCAGTTAGTGTTAGAAGGTACTAGTTAACTGTTATTCTAATAGGCATATCTCTTATCAGGGCTATGAGGACCAAGCAATAAGCTATAAACATTCTTAGGAACTTTTTTAACTCAATAATTTAAAAACTATTGTATCATGAACACCAACAATGTCAATATCAAATTTCTCCATCCATTCTCTTGGGATATTCTTCAACAAAAAAATCAAACTTTTTTCTATCCGTAGAAGGAATATTGAAATCTAAAACAAGTTCCTCAAATAGCTAGTTGCCTGGACTGAGTAGTTGGTTGAATAGGTCAGAAATGATAAAAAAAAACAAAAAAACTTTTCTATCATACCTGGGGGTGTTTCATAAAGCTGTTCGTAAAGTTACGCATGACCTTACGAACGACTTATATATGAAAAGCCAAATCGGATGCTCAATCATTATTGATTATTATTTATTAAGTTGAACTGTGCAAATGTAGATTAACATTTTTATTCTAACAACCATTTTTAATGCAAAGTATATTTTTTTTGCCATAGTTTAATTGAGGTTATTGGAAATATCAGAAAAAACTTTGGGCATCCTATCTGGCACTTCATATACAAGTCATTCGTAAAGTCATGCGTAACTTTACGAACTCTTTATGAAACACCCCCCAGGATGGGAAATAAAAATTGCTTAGATTTGAACGAATATATCTGTTGTACCAAAAAAGCTGACATCCGCTCGGTTCAGAGTATTTAGAATCATAAAATTCCATAGTAGCGTTTTCTCTAAATAAATACCAAGAACGGAGTGATTCAGCTAACTGTATGTTACCAAGCGATCTCAAAACACTCTTAGGGGGTGAGTTTTCCATAGGAGTAAGACATCTTCATTGATATTTTTCAAAAAAGATAATTCAATAGCCTTCCAAAGAGCATTAAAATTGTCATCCTGGCCATACATCTTGACATGGCGTCATTGACGAATCAAAACTTGTATAATTTACACGATGTTTATAGTTAGAACAGTAACTTAGAAGTCAGAGTTAGATATGTCATCGGCAATTTAAAAGTCCCTGGGTTATAATGACAGAGGCGTGGAGCTGATGGTGACGGCCAAAAACTGAGGGACAACATGACAGCCACAGAGAGAGAGAGAGAGAGAGAGAGAGAGAGAGAACAACGAAAAAATAATCCGTCAGTCGAAAGCAGATCCACATGCACGATTCACAATCACGTTTGTGCTGAAAATATGAAACTTAGAAAAAATGTATCACTTACTTGCACCAAAAACAGCAGGTACCACCGCCAGCAGAGCAACGTATACAAAGAACTTCATTTTCAAACTTAATTTTTCCACTTTTCCGCTAGGGAAGGAGAAAGTCGTTCAAAAATTGGATTTTGTCACAAAGCGTTGTAAAAAAGAAATTACACCTGTTTATCGTCTTGGGCCAAGATGATGCATGTCAGGCAGATTAATTATAAGGGATGTCGTCCTTCTACCAGATGGGAAGGGGGTACCTGGTTCGGATGAAGGGAGGAGTTGCGAATGAACTGTGGATAAAATTCGGTCAGTATATATATAGTTTAGGTACTTAAGAGGTGCTATGCGTCACGGTCCATGGATATCGATCTCAACTAATGACGCCAGACCCCACGTCCATAATTCATAATAATTACAACTGCGCATGCGTGCGGCAAATCGTCGGTGCCGATTTTTTTCTTCTTCTCTCTCTCTCTCTCTCTCTCTCCCTTCTATAAACGTTATATTGTCGATTCACCTTATGTGCTTCAGCAGGTAGCAAGTGGGTAGTTAACAACAATTCGTGTATCTTTTCTTTTCTTTGCACACGGGCGGAGTAGGCCTAAAAATCTAATAAGCCCCCCCCCCCCCTCACAAACAAAAAATAATTGTGTGACATCGTTAAAATTTCAATTGACCAATCAAATAAATCACCAAGGTGCAAATCTTCTATGAATATGTAAATTAATATGTGATGCACGAATGTCTGTACGAATGCAAATTATTGAATAAACGAAAAAAAGATTATACGAATAAATATATCTGATGAATAAATGCATTAATAACTGACTGAATGCATGTTGTAAGAATATACATGTACATTGTTGGTCATAAAGGTGGAATAATTATTTTTACCATAATAATTTATGGAATGATTTTGACAATGATTTATTCCTAATAGATCTAGTTAATAGTATACATTTTCAAATTTTATTGGATAATAATTTGCGAGTATTTGCTTCGCGTGACTGCTAAAACATGAGTGTGCTGCTATGTTAATCAACTAGGGGACCTACGTCCTTAATGAATAACTGACAGTAATGAGGATGAATGCCTCACAAAGGGACACTACTATAGCTGATCGACACGGTTTTTATTTTGGGGCCTCACAGTAACGAGGCCATTGCTTAGCCAATGAATCATGGCTGTACGCAGCGGGGGCTAGGGTACGTCGCCGCCCCCACAAATACAAAAGACAAAGAAAATGCAATAAATTATCAATAATTAATTGCATTTTCCCCCGGTCCCCAACAGGAAAAATTGCTCTGTAGGGCCATGCATTATGGTTCAAGGCATGCCCACATAGAGGATTTTTATTGGGCATTAATCCTCATTACTGTCATTTATGACTTACGGACGTAGGTCCACTAGTTGATTAGCATAGTAGCACATACATGCTTTATCAGTCACGCAAAACAAACACTCACAAATTATAATTCAATAAAATCTGATTATCTAGATCTATTAGGAACAAATCGTTGTCCAAATCATTCCATAAATTGGGGTAAAAATAATTATTCCACCATTATGACCAACAGTGTACATCGATATGATGTTAACTTTGCATTAATGTATAAATGCATACGAATATGAGTAAATGAATTATCATTGTATGAATGAACTTAAGAAAGAACAAGTATACGTGATCAACAATCACCGCCTTCTTAGTTTCATAATAGGGACGTTTAGATTTACACGACTAGAACGTGGACTGCGACGTGTGACATCCTTATAAGGCAATTTGACGTCCTTTTAAGACACTGGCAGTGACGTCTCATTGCCTTAAAGGATGACACACGAGCAGTCCACGTTCTCGTCGTGCAAATCTCAAAGTCCCTATTGTCCAGAGCATGACGAAGAATCTGGAGGTTTTCTTTGAATTCTCAATGAACGTAACTTCGTAAGTCAATGTTGCCTTTCGACATTTTTATTTGATCCATTGTGGAGATGTGTCATAGAGAACAGTTCTTCACGGCCGTCTGGAGGCCGCCAGCTAGGATAATACATGTAGATATATAGAATGTTGCCCTTCAAGTACGAAAATATTTGTCTTACCCCTTTTCATGAAAAGATTTTGACAATATGATTTTTTTATTCTTGATAGATAAAAAATCACAACATCTTGTAAGATAAACAGCTTCGTAACTGGTAGTGGTGGTGGTGGTTATTTTACCTGACTGCTAAGAAAGCATAAATGCAAGTTAATAAGCAACCAGAGGACCGACCAATGTTGCCTTTTGTCATTTTTATCTGATTCATTGTGGAGGTGTAGTGATATAGAGATTAGAGAACACTGTCTTCCTTGACGGCCGTCTGGAGGCCGCCAGCCAGAATTATACATGTAGATATATAGAATGTTGCCCTTCAAATTGGAAAATATTTTTCTTACCTCTTTTCATGAAATGATTGTGACAATATGACTTTTTATTCTCGATAGATAGAAATCACAACATCATGTTAGATAAACAGCTTCGTAACTCATCGTGCCTTTCGTCATATTTATCTGATCCATTGTGGAGTTGTACTGTAAAAGAAACTTCTTGGCGGCCGTCTGAAGGCCGTCAGCCAGCATGATGGGCGTCAATCCTTGTTAATATTATGTGAGGGGGGGGGGGGGCTCAATGGAGTTAAATATGAAGTGGCCCGTAAGCGCGACGTCCCGTGCTTACACGGACAGTGGGATGTCTTTGGGGGGATATGGCTCCCTCACAAGTTAAAAGAAAATTGAATTTTCAAACACATTTGGTGCGATTTGGTGCATACTTTCTAGTAATATTTTAACAAAAATCATTGAATAGATTCCAATGGATTTTTTTCTTCCTGAAAGGGGAATATCTTATGTCACTATTACAAAGACTCGGAAATATCTTTGCTATAGAAGCTTTATTACTGTCATTAATATGTGAACTGATTCCATGGAGTATCTTAATAATAACAGTTAGGTTTAAAATTAGTTACTACATGCAGGGGCGGCGATTTCTTTTCATGGCCGGGGGGGGGGGACGACGAAATGCGATGGACGAGGGAGCAGTGGGTTAATGAGCCAAAAATCCGCATCAGCCCCACTCTTACACGTTACATGCAGGCTCCGCGGAACATTTTTCAAAGTGGAAGGGGGCTAAAGTATTTAAGATCAGGTAGAGCAAAGAGAACGAAGCAAGTGGAGCGTAAATTGGCGAGGGGTTCAGGGGCAAAGCCCGGCAAGGGTCAAGGGGCGTAGCCCCATGAAGCTCAGGGGTTTTAGGTATTGACTAACGGTCTGATGAGCATCCAGGGGCCCGCCTTAGGGCCCCTGGTAGGGTCCATGGAATGGAGCCCCGGAAGCTCAGGGGTTTTAGGTATTGACTAACGGTCAGATGAGCATCCAGGGGCCCGCCTTATAGGGCCCCTGGTATAGTCCATGGAACGGAGCCTCGGAAGCTCAGGGGTTTTAGACATTTAATTAATGTCGAATGAGCAATTTGAATACCTTATTTGTGACACTGGCATGCAGGTCACTTATGCCTTATAAAAGCTCAGGTAAAAACCATGCTATTTCAGCAACATTTGTAAAACACTGGTATCGTATTAGAAATAAATCGCGTTTGAATTGTATTAGGGGGAATAACTGCCCCCAAGCCTCCCCCTCCATCACTACGCCAGTGCGAGGTAGCATAGTAAACGAGTGGGGTGAAGGTGACGGAAGTGACTACCCCCTCACAGGTTTTTGAACTTTTGTTGTATTAACAAATTTTATTCCTTAGCAAAATTATAGTATAAAAACAAGCATTTTCTTTTTTCACACTTCACTTTTCTACAATATTTACTTGAACACTTTACTTAATATTATGCGAGGGAGTGTAGCTACCGAGCGAGAAGAATTTTATTTGTCTAAACGCTGCACTCTTGGGCCCTCCAGAGCTTAAAAGTTTGTTGCAGTCTTTAGTCAGTATCTGCTATACCCTTTTTTTGCATTTTTTCAAATTTTCCGGGGGAGGGGGGGGGGGGGGACGATACAAAAACGAAAAATTGAGGGGGACGTTACCCCCTCCCCAGTCCCGTCCCCCGGGATTGCTGCCCCTGACTACATGTACTTAGCACTAATATAACGTTTTGGTATATTTAAAGGTATTTGTTTCATCACTTTCGTCAAATATTGAGTGTCCAACCAGTGTGACGCTGTGTATAAGACAACACAAAAAAGGCAACTTGTAAGTTATGGCTGTATTTGGTTTAAAAAAATGAAACTATATAAAATATCATATAAAGTATAAATAGGATCGAGGTACGGTAAAATTATGTTCGTAGTATGTCGGGGGCGATACACTGTCATGTGCCGGGTATAGATTGCGAGAGAGACACTGTGGTGTTTTTTAAACACCATGTAATCATAAAGTAAGAAAGAAGGGGATTAGGGGTGCCAGTGAGTAAAAGAAGAAGAAAATAAACATGGCGAGGGGCAGTGGAAGAGGAAGCAGACAATTAATTTACAGATATAGTGATACAGAAAAGAAGAACTAAACTTAAAGACCTACCACAAAGACCAACAAGAACATTATAGAGTGCGAGGGAAAGATCTGTAGTTTTGAAGAAAGAACGGAAAAGAGGCGATCGCGACCTTTTCACGTGCTTCACATCTTAACAATGAATTCAATTTCTAGTACATTATCAAACGCGAAATTCTCATACGAATTCAAATATTGACCATGAGCGAAGAAAACGGTTCAATGTTTATATAGATAAAGAACACACATAAAATCGGTGGCATATCCAGACCTCTGCCTCAGGAGGGACGAAGTATGTAAGTTTACAACATGACTCTGATTCATACAGTAATGGAATCACTTTTTTAAGGGGGATCTTCCAAAATGTTATATTGCCAATAATTTACGGGGGGGGGGGGGGGAATGCTGCGCCTCTTAACTTGGTACACCTCAGCTATTGTTTCAACGTAACTATGGCCCATCGCCAGAAAACTCTGCATGGGTGAAGGCGGGGCTTTGTTTGCTATCTTGCGAGGGGAAATGGGATTTGTATACTAAATTCTCCTTCTAAATTCTGTATTAATGCAACCGGTAATATGAAGCGACAGCTTGTGTTCAGCACACGAGCCCTCCCCTTCCCATATCTATTGTAATGCATTCTTTAAATAAAGTTTTTGTTTTCGTTTCTCCTGTATATTATTCTCTCTCTCCTACTCTCTTCTTTCTTCTAACTCTTCACCCCTTCGTGCCTTTCTCTCACGTGGTCTCTCTAATTTACAGTTTCTTACTCCTCTAGCCTCCGTTCACTGTCTTTCTGTTTATAGCCCACTGTTACCCATGAAGTTGGACTATTTGTTGCTTACCTCTTTTCATGATGTGATTGCGACAATATGGCTTATTTTTAAAAGATAACGTTTATTGATTTTTCAGAACCCTACTTACCTTTCTCATTGACTCTTTAAATTGATCTTCAAAGTTCTGAAAGGATAACAACTTTATCTACAAGAGTAAACTATAATTATCAGAATGCCCTCATAGAAAAAAGGTAAGAAAACATATTATAACTCTCTCTATATATGGGCAACAATGTACATGCATTCGTGTATGTGTGTCGCAGCTTTTCTTTTTCTCTCTCTCTCTCTCTCTCTACTCTCTCTACCCCTACCCCCCCTCTCTCTCTCTACCCCTCCCCTCTCTCTCTCTCTCTCTCTCTCCCTCTCTCTCTCTCTCTCTACTCTCTCTACCCCTACCCCTCTCTCTCTCTCTCTCTCTCTACCCCTACCCCTCTCTCTCTCTTTAAGGAGGTGTATTTTGGTAGTATTATCGCTATCATGAAATTCGTTTTTTATATCCCAATCTCATTTTTCTCTCATTTAGGGGTTGCATCATAAACACTGTCTTAATCGAGTAACAATTTTGGGATCGACTGAGACTGGCAACCGAATCTCGATAAAAGTTAATAAATTTCTATAGCTTTCAAGACCAAAACTTTACAAGCAAACTTACTTAATGAAGAAAAAAAAATCATATAAGGGATTCAAAAATTTACACAACATTTTAGGACAATCCTACACAATCAATAACCCTAAATAATGCTATGGCACAAACAGCAAAATCTTATCTTAAACAAAAAGTATTTATTACTTCAATATTTTGTGAACTAGAATATTTTGATTAAGAATGTTTTACAACACAACAGAAATGATTATTATAATCTTTTTAAAGGATTTTCTGAAATAATTTTTTTTACTGAAAAGAATTTTGTTGAATACTCATAATTATGATCAAATCTCTTAAGCAAATATTACTTAGCAAGCAGGGCCCACATCAATTTGTCTACCTGAGGAACTGTATATTTTGTCCGCTTTCTTTGTCAGTCATGGTCATAGTGTCATGTACCCTTTAGGTACAGCACATCTACGACGTCTCTAAGCGATTTAAAGAAATATTATTACCCTAGTCATCAGATTCAGGCATGTCCGCTCGCATTCCAGCCAAGCGTCATTGTACAGATGTTCACAATGCTGAGCAATGTACAATGACTTTCGCATTCTAATGGGATTCGAACCCTCAACCCTTGGATTGAGTGTCAAGCGAATGAACCACATTACCAAGACACCTCCACATGAAGGTCTGTTAAACAATCAATCCTCCATCTCGAATTGATGTTATCTGCTTGAATACCAGCACAATTTGCAATATACAAACAAAATGACTACTACGAATTTTGTAAAAACTTTGTTTAGAAGAAACACACACCAAGATTAAATTCATATTTGCATGCTTCATTAGTTCAGTTCAAGTGGTCCCGTGATGTTAAGAAGCATATATATACATTATGTATAGATTATACGTATTTATCAGTTCAATCTTTTTTTACATAATAAGAACCCTGAACTGAAAGTTTGAACTATAACCTCTTGCGTTTAAACGATTTTTCGAAGCTAGAATCACAAACATGAATCACAAATCAAAACGCCTTTACAAAACAATGTCACTGCGGGAAATCGTTCAAGCGATTTTCCATTAACTCTGATTCTAGCTCATTTCAGGCCCAGTCACTGCGCATCACACTGCGCAGTTTGACCCAGGAAGTATAGGTCAACTTCGGAACGCGCTTTCTGGAATTGTTTACGGCCGACTGTCGACTGCTGTTTTGAGCATAGATCGCAATAATAAAACAAAGAATTACATAAGAAATGGTGACAGAAGGAAAACAAAAAAGAATAACATAAGAATGGAAGGAAGAAACAAAGAATAACATAAGAGAAAGTGATAGAATTATAAATAAAAAAAAGAATAACATAAGAGAAGGTGACAGAAGGAAGAAACAAAGAATAACATAAGGAAAGACAGAAAGAGAAAGTGATAGAATGATTAAAACAAAGAATTACATACGAAAAAGTGATAGAAGGAAGAAAAAAAGAATAACATAAGAATAGAAGGAAGAAACAAAAAAAACAAAAAAAAGAGAAAGTGACGGAATTATAAAAACAAAGAATAACATATAAGAAAAGGTGATAGAGGGAAAAAAACAAAGAATAACATAAGAATAGAAGGAAGAACCAAAGAATAACATAAGGAAAGACAGAAAGAGAAAATGATAGAAAACAACGAAAAACATAACGGAACAGGCCACGATAAAGAGCATGGTATAGTGAACGCAAATTGCTAGCAGGCGCGCGGTTTTTGCCAAAACCGGAACAGACCACAATCTGACCTTCAATGCGCAATGGCACTACTGCGCATTTTAAGAGCAGTAGTTAATCACGAAACGATCGTTCGTTCGTGTCTCCTTAGATCAAGATTAATGTAATCTTGATCTTCGGAGCAGTTGCTACTACCGGCCGTGTCAGACACGATTAACTATCACAACGAATTTCTGTGTGTGAATGATGTCGTATGTACAGGTGATTAGTTTAAAGCCCTTTAAACTAATCATGTTTATAGAATTTTAGCTGAACTAATTGCAAGTGCCATGATAAACAGTGCCCTCATTGGTGAGATGGTAACTGCACTGCTGTAGTAGATTGTGCGGCCATTCAGAGGTTGGATGTAGCGGTAATTGTCGACCATTTTGTAATTGCCTTGTGCGTTCAGATTGACTCCGTACACGGTGCGGAACATGTCAAGCTGTTAGAAAGAAGAAGAAAAAAAAAAAAAACACGAATTTAGGCCATTAAAAAAATATACATATTTAGCGTCCCCTCCCGCTTCCTTTTTGGGGGCCGCCTCCTATTTTTTTCTGTTGAAATTTTTTTTTTTTTTTTATTTTTTTTATTTTTAATTAGAATTTTTTTTTGAATATTTTTTGAATTTTTTTTGTTATGAAAAAAACAAACATGAAAAACACGACTGAAAAGGGCCTCCTCCTTCCTATTTTAAAAAAAAAAACAGAACGCTTTACACATTTTAAAAATTTTATTTCGCCTTATCATCATTATCGAACTTTCAAGAATTAGTCATTTCCAAATCGAAAAGTTAGACATGTTAAAATTGGAAGTCGTAATTTGTGAAAAAATGTTGATCGGCGAAATAGCCAGCCGGTGAATGAGCGGGGGGGGGGGGGGGGGGGGGGGGGGTAAGAGGTACATTTTTTTCTTTTCTTTTGGTCCAATTTTTCAAGTAATATTTAGCGCTGACTCAGCCCTAGCCGTTGAATAAGCGGGGAGGGGTTGGGGGGGGGGGGGGGTAGGAGCAATAATTTGTTTTATTTTATTTTAAGCCAACGAAAATTTGCAAATCGCTCCGGCCGATAATTCGCTCAGTGGGGGGGGGGGGGGGGGGGGGAGGAGGGTGAGGGGGTTGAATGAGCACTAACTTTTTTTTCGGCCCTCGAAAATTTAAAAATCGTACAACCCCCGCCCCCCCCCCCCCCCCCCCCCCCCCCCCCCTGGGCGCCTAGGGGAGGGGGCCCGTCTCCAAATAAAGGTAAAATTTGCGTGTTTTTACCTGTTTTTTCCCAGGGGAGGGGTCGGGGCCCCCGGGCCCTCTTGGATCCGCCATTGACTACTACTATTACTCCTACTATTACTTTTAATACTGCTACTTCTACTACTTCTTTTTCTTCTACTCCTACTTTTACAACTACTACTACTTCTGCTACGACTACTTATACCACTACTTCTTCTTCTTCTTCTTCACCTTCCTCTTCTTCTTCTTCATCTTCTTCTTCTTCTTCTTTTCTTTTTCTTCTTCTTTATCTTCTTCTTCTTCTCACCTTCCTCTCTTCTTCTTCTCTTCTTCTTCTTCTCTTTTTCTTTTTCTTCTTCTTTATCTTCTTTCTTCTTCTTCTTCTTCTTCTTCTTCTCCTTCTTCTTCTACTACTACTACTACTCCTACTACTAGAACTACTACTACTACTACTACTACTACTACTACTACTACTGCTGCTGCTGCTGCTGCTACTACTACTAGTATATACCCTTACTTCTACTACTAAACTACTACTTTATTTACGTCATCTACATTCAGGAGAATATTAAATGAAGAACAACAACGACAAAATGATGGAACTTGCACTGGGGCTAAAGGCCTCGGGTCTGCCAAGGTATTCTGCCCCCGGCCCCCGGGGGTGGGGTGGGGGCAGATGGGTACCTCTCCTGTAACAGTTTGTGGATACTCAAATTTTACACTCAACATTTTAGTAGAAGCATTCAAACATTTAAAACTAAGAGTATCATGCTATTTTTCAGCTAACCTTATAAAAAGAAAGATGGAGACTGACATAATCCTGAGGTGTACAAAGTTGGAAAAAGTAGGGATCGTTGACGTGCAATATACAAAATGGGTATCCAACCTACTTGTTGTAGACCAAATGACAATTTCATCATCTAAGTACACCCCCCCCCCCCCGGAGACCCCATTCTCTCATTCACCTGAGCCTGGGAGATAGAGATTGGGTCTTTAAAGACGTTCCAGATGACGACCTCATAGCAGTTGGGCGCCGGCGAGGAACCATTGTAACGGTAGAACTTGGACAGGTCAACTGGCAAGAAACTACGGATCGGGAACGATGGGAGGTTGCCCTGGCCCAGGGAAGTGTTGCCCGAGGAGTAATTGGCGATCTGGCTGATGTGACTCAGGACGGAATCGAAAGCAGGGTTAGATTCGCCAACCTTCATAGGGAAAGAAATACAACTAAACTATTTTACAAGGACTAATTCTAGAACTGAAAAAAATAAAATGAAGATCGACATTACAATAAATTGATTAAATAATAATCTTTAAACTAAAACCATGAAATAGAGCGCGGACTTATTAATGATAACTATCCCCTCGCCGACGAAGTCGGAGGGGATATAGTAACACCGCCGTCCGTCCTTCCGTTCTTCCTTCCTTCCGTGTGTGCGTCTAACAAATTTGGTTTTCGATTGTTAACTTCAGTTATATTTGACGAATTTTAATGAAATTTGATATGAAGGTACATGATATCAAAATGCAGGATAAGTTCGATTTTGGAGTACGTAGGTCAAAGGTTAAAGGTAATAGCTCATTAAATATGCGAAAAAATACACATCTGGTTTCCGATCGATATCTTCAGTAATGTTTGACGGATTTTAATGAAATTTGATATGAAGGTACATGGTATCAAAACACAACCTAAGTTCGATTTCGGAGTATTTAGGTCAAAGGTCATAGCTCATTAAATATGCGAATCTGGTTTCCGATCCATAACTTTAGTATTGTGTGACAGATTTTAATGAAATTTGATATGAAGGTTCATGGTATCAAATCACAGCCTAAGTTCAATTTCCGAGTATGTAGGTCAAAGGTCATAGCTCATTAAATATGTGAATCTGGTTTCCATTCGATAACTTGAGTAATGTTTGTCAAATTTTAATGAAATTTGATGAAGGTACATATGGTATCAAAATACATGTACATGTAATCGATTTCTGAGTATGTAGGTCAAAGGTGAAAGGTCATAGCTCATTAAATATGCAAAAACACCTAATTATATATGTGAAAATGTGGTTAACTTCCTTGCCTAGTAATATAATAGTATAGTCCAATGTTCTGATGTGTATATATATATAGGCCATTTGTACCCTGCGAGGGGATGCTACGCTTTGCGTTGACTTATAACAACAATATATTCCCATGTGTAGGAGAATCGCAAAGATTAGGTGTAAACCAAGCATAAGCCACTGGTAATCTACATACCGATGTTTGTGGTAAGCTGCATGGCCCATTGAAGATTAACAGTAGAAGAATAAGAAGAAAAAGAAGAACACAGGGGGCACTCTTACCTCAATCATCACAACCAGATCGGTGATTGCATCCCATTGCAAGCTGGTCACAGCTGCGCCGAGATCGGCGTATTTAGACTTGTCGTAGTGAACCATGTGCAACTGAATAAATGAATAATGGATTAATAATAATTGATAATTTATATATGTCCATTACGTTAACATATGCTTCCCACTGGCAATTATAGGCAATACAGTAAATTAAAAAAATAAAAAATAAATGAGGGGGAAAATAACAGAAGAGACATATACATTATGTGTGGATGCACTAAATGTAGAGTAATTTTTTCAGTTAAATCATGAAAAATGTGAATTTTGATAAACTATTGATATAAAAATCGTCACAAACTGATAACAAAATTGGCAATTTGTGTGGTGATTTCACTTGTTCCATAGCTTTACATACTTTTTAAAAAATTCACAACTTTCTTATTAGTTATCCGATTTTGCTCAAACTTCTTTTGATTGGTTTGTCTGATTTTTTTTTGCTGCTATTGAAAGTAAGTTCGTTTTGGAGTGGACTTGTACTTTAAGTACTTTACATTTGACTTTAGCATGTTATGGACACTACAGGTCGCTTTGTCATTGACATTATATTCATTTATCCAGTATGAAATGTTAGCCATGTGTTTTTCTTCTGCCAAATTTGAACAGTATTTGGTCTATTCCTTAAACAAGAACCTTTGAAACACAATTCCCATGATCAATTATGTAGGAATTCTTGTAATTTGGGGTAGGCCTACAAAAGGCTAAAAAATTCCAATGAAAAAAAAAAAATCAAAATGATATCGCTTCAAAGTGTCAGGTTATCAGCAAAAATTTGTGTACAAAAGACATATGGTGGTGTGACCAAAGTTCGCGCGTGACCTAAGTTCGCTATCTCAAAAAATCAGTAAGATTACTAAAATCTGATATCACCAATGGAAAGAGGAACATTAAATTACCCGGAGGTGAAATTTTCTTTGGAATTGGGTACGAAATTACGAAAATATTGACAAAAGATCGACAAATTTTGCAATATTTTGCGTCCGTTCCGAAAAATGATCAACTTACCGATAAGGGTCTGAAAATCTTCAATTTGAGAGCAGCTTTTCTCAAAATTGTAATTAAAAAGTGGTACTAAATGATTGTATGATATCTTGCCTTGCAAATTATGATATTACCTTATTTTTGATGGATCACACTTTTTGATAAATCAACTGTAAACCCCCGTGCGTGAAGTTAGGTCTCGTTGTTTTTATGACTTTTTTAGATGCAGCGCGCACGAACGATAGGACATCGAATTTTTAGATCGCGATATCTCCGAAATCCTTCGACGATAAATTTTCTAGTAAAACCAATCTGTAGTAAAAAAAACTTTGCCATCCATTTGGTAATAATTGAAATAAATAAATTTGTGTAGAATATGAGAAATCATAGTTCGAATATCACATTTTGTATTATGTTCTAAAATGTCCGCGAACTTTGGTCACCCTTTCATACAGATAACCTCGCGTATAAGTCGATCTTCTCAGGACTGAGTGAAATGTGTCGACTTAGGAAATATTCGACTTGTGTGTGAGTCGTAGAAATTCGACTAACGCATAATTATGTTATATGGACTGGCCTTGAGGGAGATACAACAATTTCTCGAAATAGACTCATATTGCCCCGAGTCAAAGATGTCTGATACGGGTAATAATTATGTTTATATACCTCATACATAGATTGTCATTCACTGATTGGTCAAAACTATATCACATGACAAGGAGCATTTCGATCTATCAAGTATCATTGCGTCAGAGGGTTCGATAGCTACTATGAAACCATGGGATAGAACTCCTAACCCCTCCGCGACTTTTACGCACACACATTTTTTGAGTTGCTAGGCTACCGCAATCGCACGCGCGGTTACGCGCAGCGCGTAGGAATTCAATACTCTTGCCTTGGACTTGATGTTGGATTTTTCTTATTCTGGTGAGTAAATTCCTCTTGATCTCGTTTCCTGTTTTTTAGAGCTAGATCTAGACCTACAGCTAGACCTAATCATGAATCAATAAACAGGATGAGGTATAAAACAAATATGGACTGCTCTGTAAACGGATGATGGTGGGAACTACCACTCCCTTGGTAGTTTTCACACCGGCCCTTCTATCACCCCCTCGGCTTCGCCTCGGGGGTGACAAAGCGGCCGGTGTGAACACCACCTTGGGAGTGATAGTTCCCACCATCATCCGATTACAGAGCAGTCATCTGAACATTACTTGGTGGCCGCGCCGGCCGGTGGCTTTTGAGTTTTGAGTAATTATCTCAAGCCGCGGGGTTTGAATGGTGCATATATCCAGAGCATAAAAACATATACCTTCACGTACACAATGTACCTACTGCACACTCCTGTTACCTGAGGCGCACCGGAACCGGTTTGGGATTGGGGGGGGGGGGCAGACATTCCAGGGGCAGTGGCGTAACGAGCAAAAACGTTTGGGGTAGAAACAAAATCTGCATCACCACCACTTTTACAACTATACGTTACATGTAGGCACCGCGGAACGATTTTTTTTTTCAAAGTGGAGTAATAGCAAACAGGTAGAGCGTAGCGAGCGCAGCGAATGGAGCGTAAATTGGCGTGGTGTCCAACCGTCCAGGGGCTTTGCCCCAGCGGGGTCAAGGGGCGAAGCCCCCGGAAGCTCAGGGGTTTTAGGCATTTCATGACAGTCAGATGCGCATATTTTGATACCATATTTGTGACACTGGCAGGTCACTAACCGGCAGGGGGTCTAGGAGGCTGAGCCCCATGAAGGTGTCCAACCGTCCAGGGGCTTTGCCCCAGCGGGGTCAAGGGGCGAAGCCCCCGGAAGCTCAGGGGTTTTAGGCATTTGATAACGGTCAGATAAGCGTATTTAGATACCTTATTTGTGACACTGGCAGAGTGGCAGGTCACTAATTGGCGTGGGGTCTAGGGGGTTGAGCCCGAGAAGCTCAGGAGTTTTAGGCATTTGGTTATGGTCAGATGACATATTCAGGGGGCTGAGCCTCCGAGTTGAAGCTCAGTGGGTTTAGGCATTTAATTATGGTCAGAACTGATGACCAATTCAGAGGCCTGTCTCATATTGCTCCGTTTAGTCTCATTTCACAACGCCCCCTATCGTCAGAGCATGGTCAGAGTCAGCAGCCTAACATGTTAGCCTATGGACGTTTTTTAAAAAATCGTTAAAAATTCATTTTTTGTTTAAACGAAAAGCACATCCACCCCGACGTACGTTATCACTAGCTCTTTCATTGGAGCCCTCATGTCTCATTGACTTTTGAAAGTTCACCCACCGTAATTTTCAAAATAGGTTGCAAGCTCGTCATTGCCTATAATACACATGTGAAACAAGTCTAACTTTGGACTCAGTTTGCCAAGCGATTTGAAGATTAAAGGTCGAGCACACGAAACATAAAAAGCATGAATTATCATAGATCACTTCTGCCTATTTTATTATGTCCATTTCATCCAACCCCCACCGTAATTTTTCAATTTAGTAAAAGCAAACATTTAGCCGAGGTAAGCAAAAACATGAATATTCATGACACACCATGGACTATTCGGTTATTAACAGAGGGGTGCAATCGGTCATCACGTCAAACCCCCCTAATTGCCACCAAGTATTTCATATAATTATATAGTTTGGTATGTTTCTTTTAATCACTCATGAATTATTAAATATCAATGATGGTTTAAAAAAATGTAAAAGAAATTTTAGTTGATATTTATTAACAAAGTAATTTATATTTAGCAAAGCAATCTCACATACAAAATTACTATCAAGTGTCGTCTGCTACGCCGATTGTCGCCTGCTTCGTTAAGGCCCGGTCACACAGAGGGGACGCATGGGGGACGCACGGCCAGCGCATTGGAAATTTGCAATTTGGGCCAGTGCGTTGTCGTTCGCAAGGCGTGCGTCATCACTCGTTACTCGTTCGTCGAGCGCGCTGGACCCACGCTATGCAAACGTCGTCATTCGCTGTGTGCGTTGGGAATTTTTGAGCATGCTCAAAAACGTGCGCCGAGCTCGACGCATGAATGTACACGCCAAAGGCACGCCAGACATGCGTGGAGCGCGCTAGACCAGCGCCAGACATACGCGGAGCACACGCCCTGTATACGCACAGCGCGCTAGCTACACGCTGTGCATTTTGTGTCAGCTCGCGAGCTTTTCCAAAATCATGACAAAAGTTAGGCACACGGCCTTTTCCGATTTCCAATGCGCGGGCCTTGCGTCGTCTATGTGTGACCACTCGTCCAGCGCGCTAGCAACACGCTGTGCATTCGTGGAAGTTGTTATCATGTGCGCTCTGTGTACGGTCTGTATGCGCCCTGTATGCGCTCAGCGCGCTAGCAACACGCTATGCATTTGGTGTCAGCTCGCTGTAGCTTCGACAAAAGTTGGGCGCACGACAACGCACTGGCCCAAATTGAAAATTTCCAATGCGCTGGCCGTGCGTTCCCCATGCGTCCCCTCTGTGTGACCGGGCCTTTAAAGGCACATATTTATCGTTTGGACTGTAAGGAAGAGGACACATTTTTTTTTTTTTTTTGGTCTCGAAATTTGAAAATTTGACATTTTGCTCCGTGGGGGGGGGGGGTAAGGTCAGCTTTTTAGGTCAACCATGGGAATTTTTTTTTTTTTTTTTAATTTTTTTTTTTTTTTTTTTAATTTAAAAAAAAAAAAAAAAAAAAATCCAAAGATGGGGGGGGGGGGGGGGGGGGGGGGGGGGGGGGGGGGGTTTTTTTTTTAGAGAAATTTAGGGGGGGTTTACACACAAAAAATTACCAAAGGGGGGGGTTTAACCCCCCAAAGACCCCCCCCTGTGTACGCGCCTGGCTGCAGTGATCAAGCGAGCGAAAATAAGACAATCGGAGCAATATATGTAGGCCCCTGGTTGGTTTCAGGGGGCTGAGCACCATGAAGCTCAGAGGATTTAGGCATTTAATTGTACGGATTGTCACAATAAACCTGTGAATGACGTTATCTACAGAATAATATGATTTAATGTTTTTCTTTGTTCGTCCTGGAACTATAAATTTTATCGAAATGAAAAAAGAAAGAAGGGGTCACTCGCTGTCATGGGCGACGCCCCTGCACATGACTCACCTCAGCAGGATAGGAGGTGCCATCAATCTGATGTCCTGAGCCTTGAGAATTGATAGACCCCAGTGGAAGATGATTTTAGCAGCTGTGTAGGTAGTATGAAGACCGCCCCCAGAGAGCTTGTACTCCACTTCATCATGAAGATCGACGCGTACTACATTGAGAGGAGAAGAGGGGAAACAATGGTTACATTTTCATGGCTATTACAGCTTGTAGTCATTTTATTCATCGTAATATAGTCATTTTATAGTCATGCTGGTCATCATTATACATTCATTTTATTCATCGAAATTTTATTTATCAAGACAGAGTCGTGTTGCTTTATAATTACTTAGTCATGTTTTTCATCAGAATATAGTAATTTGACTTTGTTATCCTTACTGAAAGTCCCGCTGTTTACCAAATTCATGTTACTGTTTTCGTCGGTATAGCCATCGAGCACGAAGGGACCGAGATCAGTGGTGGTGGCGATGCTGGGGATGATATTGATGGGCGACTGGGAGGTACCATTGCAGTTGCTACCCGATATGAGATGCCAGGTATCTTGGGTAAGGTATGACCAGCCTGCAAAGAACAACCACAGAAATAGTTCATAGTCAAGTACGTGGGTTGTCGTATTATCATTTATATTCAGTTAGCTTCTGCTCGTACTCACATTGCTGTACCGTAATCTTTATTGTTTTCAATGTTATCATACCGTTGGAAATTCGATAGTAGTAGCAGAAGAATAGTTAGTAGCAGTGATAGTAATAGAAGTAGTAGTAGTAGTAGTAGTAGTAATCTGTTAATCTTCGCTGGAAAGATGACTGAAATTTGCAATCATTTGGGAATCGCAGAAAAAAAGCACTGTATGGTGGCCGCGCTCGCACAATTTTTTTTTACACGTAAACCTATGGGGATCGCAGCATGAACGCATTTTTAAAAAGTCTATTGACCGGTAGGCGGGTATGAGGGCACTTTTTAAAAGACTATTGACTGGTAGGCGGCATGGCTAAAATCAAGACTCCAATTTCGACTAATCAGATGGCTAGATTTCTAAAGTGATGTATATAATAGTCAATACGCATTAACATTGACTACTATGCTTTGCTGGAGTGGCCTGACAATACATCTTGACATGGCGTAATTGACAAATCAAAACTTGTATAATTTACATGTTGCTTATATTGAGAACCAGGGGCGTCAATCCGGGGGGCGACGGGGGAACATCCCCCCCCCCCCCCGGCGAATTTGAAAAAGTGCACACGAAAAATGTATAGCAAATACTGACTAAAGGCTCTGGAGGGCGCAAGAGTGCAGCGTTTAGACAACTACAAATACAAACATCTTCTCGATCGGTTGTTATGCTCTCTCGCATAATATCCTTCAAAATGTACAAGTAAATATTATAGAAAATCTGTATTCCATTCATATACTAATGTTTTGCTAAGGAATGAAATTTTTCACAACAAAACTTCAAAAACATGTTTCATGCAGGTCCCGCGGAAAGTTTTTTATATGGGGTATTAATGATCAGGTACAGCGTAGCAAGCGAAGCTAGTGGAACTCAGGGGTTTGGATATTTAATTACGGTCAGATAAGCGTATTTAGATACCTTATTTGTGACACTGGCAGGTCACTAATTGGCGTGGGGTCCAGGGGGTTGAGCCCAAGAAGCTCAAGAGTTTTAGGCATTTAATTATGGTCAGATGACCACTTCCGAGAGGCCCGTCTTAGGGCCCCTGGTGTGGTTCAGAGGGCTGAGCCCCATTAAGCTCAGAGGATTTAGTTATCTAATTATGGTCAGATGAACTTTCAGAAGCCCGTCTAAGGGCCCCTAGTGGGGTCCAGGGGTAGGAGCCCCCGAAATCTCAGGGTATTTAGGCATTTAATTACAGTCAGATGAGCATATCTATATACCTTATTTGTGACACTGGCAGGTCACCAATAAGCGCGATGTGCAGGGGGCTGAGCCCATGAAGCTCAGGGGTTTAGGCAACTAATTATGGTCAGATGAACATTCAGGGGCCCGTCTTAAGGCATCTGGTGGGGTCCAGGGGCCAAGCCACATAAAGTTTATGCGGCTTGGCCCCTGGACCCCACTTTAAAGCTCAGGGGTTTTATGCATTTAATTATGGTCAGATGACCAATTCAGGGGCCCGTCTTAGGGCCCATGGTGGTGTCTAGGGGCGGAGTCCCGGATGCTCAGGGGGTTAGGTATTTAATTACGGCCAGGTGAGCATATGTTGATACCTTATATGTGACAATGACAGGTCACTTATTGGCAGGGGGTTTTAGGCATTGATAATTAATGGTCAGATGAGCATCCAGAAGCCTGCCTTAGGGTCCAGGGAGCGGGTCCCCCTTATTTTGACACTTGCAGGCAGACGCGTACGCAGGGGGGGGGGGTGTTTGGGGGTTAACCCCCCCTTTGGTATTTTATGTGTGTAAACCCCCCCCCTTTGGATTTTTTTTTTTTTTTTTTTTTTTTTAATTAAAAAAAAAAAAAAAAAAAAAAAAATTACCCCCATGGCTGACCTAAGAAAGGTGACCTTACCCCCCCCCCCAACGGAGCAAAATGTCAAATTTTCAAATTTCGAGACCAAAAAAAAAAAAAAAAAAAAATTCCGCCTACCACCCCCCCCCCCCACTGAGCGACTTTTCGGATGGCTGAGTCGTTGCGATTTTTTTTTGGACTCCCCCCCAAAAAAGGTGTCGGCTTACCCCCAACATTACGTACGCATACGTGTCTTGCACTAGGGCGCCTTTGTTAGGTTGTGGGAGGGGGAGGCTCATTTGTGGCACAACCGAACTTTTTATCTTTTAATGCTTACTAATTTTCTTAGCTCTAATTCAACCACAAAAAAATGATTTTTTTTTTTTTTTTTTTTTTTTTTTTTTTTTTTTTTTTTAAACCTGTTTTTAAAAACTTGTTTTAGGGGGTTCGCGCGAACCCCGCGAACCCCTAGTTTGTACGGTCTTGCCTGGCCTACATTATATAACAGGGAATTGAATTGTTTACCGTTAAAGCTTTCAATTGAAAGTGATGGAACAAATATCTTTAAATATACCAAAACGTTATGTTCGTGACACTGGAAAGTATACGTATATAACATTGGGCATGGGCAGAAAGTATTGGGGAGAAGAAGAGGTAAGGATGGAGAACTGCTTCGTCTACAGTATTCTTTCAGAATCTCGGGTAATGGTAAAGGTAACGTCCAAAGAAAAGTATGGTTTCGGCAGAGATGCATGGCTAGAGGAGAAAGGGGTTAACCCAGGGGTCTCAGTCAAATATAAATAAGCATGCGTGACCAAGAAAACGCGTATAAAGGGGTGTGTTTTTTTTTAAAGATTGGACGCGGTCCGCACGGTGACGCGTGAAGGGGGTAAAAAAAAGAGTCAATTTGGGCCATTTTCGAGAAAAAGGGTACTTTTTCGAGATCCTGCTGTAGGAGCCGTTGTATACGTTTAGGGGTATTTTTCTGGATCCCCACTCCGAATTGAATTTTTTCAAAGAAGGGACTTATGATGGCTGTGCATTGAACCCATTACATGCAGGTTGATGTTATTGCTTCTTTATTGAAATACATTTTTACATTGTGAATTTTACACCAGAAGCGCAATTTGATTTATTTTACATTGTCAACAATTTAGATGGTAATCCAATTCAATTTAATTTATTTCGAAATAATATTTTATAAAAATCAAAGTTTTTACAAATGTTATGCTTGGCTTTCCATGAAGGTCGCGAAAAACTGTGAAGTTGGATCGCCCATTACAGAATAAAAAACAAACAAAAAGAAATACAAAATATTATAAGATCACAACAATAAATTAAGTAAAATAACCAAAGTACAGACACTTCAACTATTTATAATACGAGAGAAAGTGAAAACAACAAAACAATAAAAAAGGGGGTTCAAATATATAAAGAAAATAACAACTGTAATGATTAATAATTTTTTAGTAGTAAGATGTTAAAGATATGAATTGTGATTTATTTATTACTTGGGGAATCATATTCCACTGTTTAGGACCCATATGGAAACGCTGTATCATCCGCTCAATCTTACCTGCGTGCATAGAACAAATAAGCATTTTTGCTTGATATATTTTTTTTAGTTCAGTGGTCATGGCCACTAGCTTCATCGGGCAGGTAGTTCCATAATGTGAATGAGTAAATTCCGACAAAAATATACAATCAATCAAAACAAGTTTAATACCAGAAGAAAGCTAGTGATTGGATTATTCATTAGCCGCTTTCCCCAAAACCGTCTGACCACAAGGAAATGAGTGAGAGCTAGTGAGAGTGGCCGAAGTGTGATCGAAACTCGCTATTTTACTCTTCCCCAGTGCAAAAAGAGACGACATCTAGCTGGATTTGTATGTTTTTTTGGACAAAAGTACAGAGAAATTGCATATTATTTGTTTCCATTATACTTTTTGAAAGGTTACCCAAGTGCCTCCCGCTCACCCCCATGCTGGAAAGAAACGCACCTTTCAGAAAACTTCGCTTTTTTATTAAGGCGTGGAGCTGATGGTGACGTCCATAGACGGCTAGAACAGAGAGACAACATGACCGCCACAGAGAGAGAGAGAGCAACGACAAAAAATAAACCGCCAGTCGTAAGCAGATCCACATGCACGATTCACAATCACGTTTATGCTGAAAATATGAAACTTTAAAAAAGGTATCACTTACTGTAACCAAAAAACAGCAGGTACCACCGCAAACAGAACAACGCATACAAAGAACTTCATCTTCAAACGTATTCAACTTTTTCGCTAGCCAAGGAGAAAATGGTCCAAAAATTGGATCTTGTCACGAACCGTCGTAAAAATGAGTTACACCTGTTTATACCCTTGGGCAAAGACGACGAATATCAGGCAGATGTTAAGGGATGTCGTCCTTCTACCAGATGGGAAGGGGGTTTCTTGGTTCGGATGGAGGGAGGAGCTGCGAATGAACTGCAGATAACATTCAGTCAGTATATATGAATTTAGGTAAGAGGTGCTATGCGTCACGGTCCACAGATATCGATTTCAATCAATGTCACCAGACCCCAACTCCATAATTCATAATAATTGCAACTGCGCATGCGGGCGGCAAATCGTCGGTGCCGATTTTTTTGTTGTTCTCGCTCTCTCTCTCTCTCTCTCTCTCTCTCTCTCTCTTCTATCCCCTTTCCTCCCTCCCTCTCTCTCTCTCTCTCTCTCTCTCTCTCTCTTCCCTTCTGTAAAGTTATATTGTCGATTCACCTTATGTACTTCAGCAGGTAGCAAGTGGGTAGTTAACAACAATGCGTGTAACTTTTCCTTTCTTTTGCACGCGGGCGGAGTAGGCCTAAAAACCTAATAATGCCCGCCCCCCCCCCCCCCCAAAAAAAAAAAAAAAACACACACACCAAAAAACACAAAAAACACAAATTGTAGTACATAATTAAAAGTTCAACGTTAAGTTGAACAATCGAGTAAATCACCAAGGTGCAAATCCTCTATGAATATTTAAATCAATATCTTATGCACGAATGTCTGTAATAATGCAAATTATTGAATAAAACTTAAAAGAAATAAAGATTATTCTAATGAATAGATCTAATGAATGAATGATTTAATAATTTGTTCCCTTCCACATGGATCCTTTATCAAATAATATCGTTCACATAATATACAAGAATTGATTTATACATGTAGAATTTCAAAATAATATTCTTGGCCATTCAAAATATGATAAGAAAATACATTTATAGATATCATTTACAAATTTTATTTTATTTTTTTAAATGATTGATTTCATAATTGAACGAAAGCACGTTGTAAGAATATACACGTACATCAATATGATGTTATCTTTGCATTAATGTATATTAAGCATATGAATATGAGTAAATGATATATCATCGTGTGAATGAACTTAATAAAGAACAAATATACGCGATCAACAATTGCCGCCTTCTTGGATTTCATATTGTCCAGAGCATGATAAAGAATCTGGAGGTTTTCTTTGATTTCTCAATGAACGTAACTTTGTAAGTCAATGTTGCCTTTCGTACTTTTTATCCGATCCATTGTGGAGATGTGTCATAAAGAACACTTATTGACGGCCGTCTGGAGGCCGCCAGCCAGGATAATACATGTAGATATATAAAATGTTGCCCTTCAATTTTGAACATATTTGTGCTTAGCTCTTTTCATGAAATGATTGTGACAATATGAGTTTTTGTTATTCTTGATAGATAGAAATCACGCCCTCCTGTAAGATAAACAGCTTCGTAACTGGTAGTGGTGGTGGTTATTTACCTGACTGCTATGAAAGCATAAATGCTTGCTCAGTGGCGTACGTAGGATTTTTTCAAGGGCGGGGGGGGGGGGTGTTTTAACTTTTGAAAATCGCCGAAAATTTCGCAACGACTCAACCATCCGCTGAATAAGCGGGAGGGGGGGAATTATACAGATATGTGCCTTGGGGGAACCCTTTATATATATATATTTTTTAATATTTTTGTAACAATTAAAATAAATTAAGGGGGATTAACCCCCAAATCCACCCGTTGCGTACGCGACTGTGCTTGTTAATATAAGTAGCCTCTTATCGATGGTCCTGGCGCTGCTGGAGTCCGTAAATTCTGGTGAGCGAAGCGAGCCAGAAACGATGTGCTTGCCAGGATAATACATGCAGATAATAGAATGTTGCCCTTCAAGTTGGAAAATATTTTTCTAACCTCTTTTCATGAAATGTTTGTGACAATATGAGTTTTTTTATATTCTTGATAGATAGAAATCACAACATCATGTAAGATAAACAGCTTTGTCACCCATCGTGCCTTTCGTCATATTTATCTGATCCATTGTGAGATGCTCTATAGAGAACACTTCTTGGCGGCCGTCTGGAGGCTGTCAGCCAGCATGGGCGTCAATCCTTTTTAATATGTGCGGGGGGGGGGGGGAACACAATGGAGTTAAATGTGAAATGGTGCGTTAGCGCGATGTCCCGTGGTTGCGCGGACAACGAAGTGTCTGAGGGGGAGGGGGTGCGACCCCCTCAGAAGTTAAAAGAAAATTGACTTTTCAAACACATTTCGCGCGATTTGAAGCATAATTTCTAGTAATTTGACCGAAAATAATTGATTAGATTCCAATGGATTTTTACTTCCTGAAAGGGGAATATTTTATGTCACTATTACAAAGACTCGGAAACATATTTGCTATAGAAGCTTTATTGCTGTCATTATTATGTGAACCGATCCCATAGAGTATCATGATAATAACAGTTAGGTTTAAAATTAGTTACTACATGCAGAGGCGCCGATTTCTTTTCATGGCCCGGGGGGGGGGGTGCGAGGGACGAGGGAGCAGTGGGTTAATGAGCAAAAGGAGCCCCCGGAAGCTCAGGGAAAAAACCATGCCATTTCAGCAACATTTGTCAATCACTGGTATCGAATTAGAAATAAATCACGTTTGAATTTTATTAAGGGAAACAACTGCCCCCAAGCACCCCCCCACGAGTGGGGTGAAGGTAAAGAAAATGACTACCCCTCACATGTTTTTAACTTTTGTTGTATTAACAAAATAATTTTCTATAATATTTACTTGAACACTTTACTTAATATTATGCGAGAGAGCGTAGCTACCGAGCGAGAAGATTTGTCTAAACGCTGCACTATCGGGCCCTCCAGAGCCTACAAGTTTGTTGTAGTCTTTAGCCAGTATTTGCTATAGTTTGCACTTTTTCAAATTTGCAGGGAGGACGAAACAAAAACAAAAAATTGAGGGGGACGTGACCCCCCCCCCCCCCCCCCCTGTTCCCCCAGGATTGCCGCCCCTGACTACATGTGCCTTTCTTGTTAATCAGTATCACGAACATAACGTTTTGAAATATTTAAAGATATTTGTTTCATCACTTTCGTCAAATATTGAGTGTCCATCCAATGTGACACTGTGTATAACTATAATACAAAACAAATCGTACACAGTTGCTACTACGTTCACTCTGTTTGCACACAGTTTGAGCCCGTTTGGCAACATTTTCAAGAACGAAGTTAGAACTAGTGTGATGGGGGTTTCACTTGAAAGTCTTGATTTGCACAGCTTGAAGCGTTGCAGTTGAACGGGAATGAGGAATGGCGAGAACGCGCTGGGTCTGTTTAGTTTAGCCCTCGAGCCAGGATGGGATTGCACACGCTCTGGGAGCGCGTTCGAACGCACTAAGAACGAGATGGGGACGAGTTGAACTGTATGTGGACGGTATGGTCGGGTTACAAACTAGTTAGAACAATTTGCGAACTAGTTAGAATGGTTTGTACGTATTGGGAACGAGGGAATACTAGTTAAGAAGGAGTTTAAACTGATTACGGACGGGCCTGGACTGCCTGGAAATGGCAAATTTACCCGATCTGAGCTTGATATAAACTATATATATGGACGGGGTACAGACGAGATGGACGTAATGAGGACTGTTTATGAACGAACTAGCATCGTATTAAAGGCATTATTGACACATTCTACCCCGACCACAACCCGTTTTACGATTTTCTAGGACGGTTCCAGAACGTAGTGAGAACTAGTTTGGTGTGATGGGGGCTTAACATTATTCCTATACATTCATATAACCATATTAATACAGATATAGACTTTGTCACGTACTATCAGATAATGTTCGAGAGGCAAGTCAACAATTATTTTCGACTTATGAAAAATAGGGTCATGTGGTACATTTAGTGGTATATTCAGAAATTTATATTTTAAAAACGATGAGTGGGGGGGGGGAGGGGGTTCTACCTTACGTGCCATAAAACCACTGCAAGTTGTAATGATACATTTTGTTCACCTTTGCCTTAAAATTGACACGTCACTCCTCATCGAGAGGGTAGTTTGAAAGGTGGGGATAGATAGATCAAGAAATGTGTGTGTTTAAGAGAGATAGGGCGGAGGGTGAGGGTGCGATACATGTGCCGGGTATATGATGACGGGAAAGTCACTGTGGTGTTTTAGAAACACCATGTAATCATAAAGTAAGAAAAAAGGGGCTTAGGGTAAAAGAAAAGGGATAAAAGAAACATGGCGAGGGGCACTGGAAGAGGAAGCAGAACATTTTTTTTACAGATATAGTGACAGGAAAGAAGAACTAAAAATATAGACCCACTATAAAGACCAAAAAGAAAATAAACATGTATAGGAAGTGAGAGGGAAAGATCTGTAGTTTTGGAAAAAGAACGGAAAAGAGGTGATCGCGACCTTTTTACGTGCTTCACGTCTTAACAATAGGGACTTTTAGATTTGCACGTTTGAAGCTTTGACTGCAACGTGTGACGTCATTTTAAGGCACTGCGCATGCGTCACGTCGTCTCAGTCGGCGATCGAGAGGGTGTCAACCTTGATTTTCCTAAATCTAGTACAATACTAGTATATGCCGCGTGCGCATAAAATACACAGTTCCTCAGGTAGACAAAGGAACATCCCTTCCCTGCTATTATGTACAAATGTGTAGAACAGGTGTCACATGCATATTCACCTGCTCTACACATTTTTGCATAATAGCAGTGAAGGGATGTTCTACCACAGCCATAGGCCATTTTCGTAATGTAACCAAATTTAATGCATAGGTCTTTGTGAAGTGCCTCAATAGTATTTCAATAGACAGGATCCTAACTGCATTTTGTTGCCAGGTTGGACAAACATTATACCTACCTAGCAACACTTAATATATGCAGTAGCATTCTGACTATTGAAATACTATTATTCCTATCAGGTGAATGAAATAATTTGTATTGAGGCACTTCACAAAGACCTATGCATTAAATTTGGTTACATTACGAAAATGGCCTATTGTTGAGGGTAGAATGTGGAACTGTATATTTTGTCCTCTTTCTTTGTCTGCTATGTTCATAGTGTTACTTTCTGCATGCATGTATATCGTCGAGTGCAATCTAAAAGATTTCTAATTGTAGTCAACATGGGCAGTTGAGTACGTTGACACGCATGATCAGTCGGCGTTCGTCGTACGTGTTCTCGTCCACTCATTCTAAAAGTCCCTATTGAATCCAATTTCTAGTACATTATCAAACTCGAAATGCTCATACGAATGCAAATATTGACCATGAGTGAACAAGTCGGTTCAATATTTAGATAAAGAGCACACTTAAAATCAGTGGCATATCCAGACCTTTGCCTAAGGAGGGACAAAGTTTGTAAGTTTACTACATATTGTGATCAATATACTACAGTAAAGGAATCACTTTTTAAGGGGGATCTTCCGTAGCAATAAACAGGGTTGACAAAAGACTTAACACCGTTTCGTTGACGATCAGCCATGCATTAAGTCTTCATTTCGTCTTCTTTGTGCATGGCTGAGCGTCAACAAAACGGAGTTAGGTTTTTGTGTCAACTCTGTTTGTTGCTACGGCAGCCAGCCATTGAAAAAACAACTCTCTTCAAATTGTTTTTAATCACTCATGCATGATATATGCAACATATGAGTTGCATCAAATGAAAGAGGAGGATCTTACCTTTACAAATATGTGTCATTTTTTAATTATAATAGTGATTAAATTATTATAAAGCATCGATAATTCTCGGTTTCGTTTTTCCTGGGACGCACTGTACATAACAGGAGCAAATTACCCCCCCCCCCCCCCTAGACCCTTAATACACCAGTGCTTCAAGATTGAGAGGCCTGCATGCCTACGTGCATTTATATACACAGTCAACTATCATGGCGTCCTCTCAGGATTCGAGGTCGCCCGGCCTCGACCAGGCCCGAAATGAAATGAGACAGAAATGAATGGCTTTCATCGAAAGGGTGCGGTGCGGTGCGGCGCGGTGTGGTGTGCTCAACGCACCCATTCGATAAAAGAGGGGGGGGGGGGGGCTTTTCTCGAAAGGGTGCGTTGAGAGCGGAGTACCGTTTTAACACACCCTTTCGATAAAAGCGGGGGGGGGGGGGGGGCTTTTCTCGAAAGGGTGCGTCGACTAGTCTTTCGCATCAGTCGTTTAAAATTAGGATCTGGGAAAGAAGGTAATAGTTGGCAATTTAAGAATAAAGGGAGAAGGGAAAGGGAAAGGGAAAGAGAATATTAAAGGAAAGAAAGAAGAGGAAGAAGAATAAGAAGAAAAGAGGGAAATGGGGGCGAAGGGCTCTTGCCTCCTCCTCCCTCCCCCCCCCCGCCAAAAAATAAATAAGAGAGAGAAGGGAAAGGGAAAGAGAAGATAAACGGAAAGAAAGAAGAGGAAGTAGAAGGAAACGGGGGCAAGAGCCCTTCGCCCCCGTTTCCATCTTTTCTTCTTTCCTTTTTCCTCTTCTTTCTTTCCTTTTATCTTCTCTTTCCCTTTCGCTTTCCAATCTCTCTCTCTTATTTATTTTTGGGCGGGGGGGGAGGCAAGAGCCCTTCGCCCCCGTTTCCCTCTTTTCCCTCTTTCCCTTTCCCTTTCCCTTCTCTCTCTCTCTCTCTCTCTCTCTCTCTTATTTCGCCCCCGTTTCCCTCTTTTCTTCTTATTCTTCTTCCTCTTCTTTCTTTCCTTTTATATTCTCTTTCCCTTCTCTCTCTCTCTCTCTCTCTCTCTTTCTTATTTTTTTTTTTTTTTGGCGGGGGAGAGGGCAAGAGCTCTTCGCCCCCGTTTCCCTTCTCTCTCTCTCTTATTTATTTCCTTTTATATTTTCTTTCCCTTTCCCTTCTCTCTCTCTCTTATTTATTTTTTGGCGGGGAGGGGGTGGATGAGGAGGAGGCAAGAGCCCTTCGCCCCCCCCCCCCGTTTCCCTCTTTTCTTCTTATTCTTCTTTCTTTCCTTTTATCTTCCCTTTCCCTTTCCCTTTTTCCCTTCTCTCTGTCTCCCCCATCAACATAGTAATAACGAAAGAGACCACTCTGTAATCAAGACCATTCCATTTTATTTAATACATTTTCGATATACTTAAATTGGCAACTTTTACCTTCTGTCCCAGATCCTAATTTTAAACGACTGATGCGAAAGACTAGTCTCTCTCTTATTTAGTTTTTGGCGGGGGGGGGGGGGGGGGTGAGGAGGAGGCAAGAGCCCTTCGCCCCCGTTTCCCTCTTTTCTTCTTATTCTTCTTCCTCTTCTTTCTTTCCTTTAATATTCTCTTTCCCTTTCCCTTTCCCTTCTCTCTCTCTCTCTCTCTTATTTTTTTTTTGGCGGGGGAGAGGGCAAGAGCTCTTCGCCCCCGTTTCCCTTCTCTCTCTCTCTTATTTATTTTTGGCGGGGGGGGGGGTGGGGGATGAGGAGCAGGCAAGAGCCCTTCGCCCCCCCCCCCCCGTTTCCCTCTTTTCTTCTTATTCTTCTTTCTTTCCTTTTATCCTGTTCAGCTCGGAATTATTTTATATTCTCTTTCCCTTTCCCTTTCCCTTCTCTCTCTCTCTCTCTCTCTCTCTCTCTCTCTTATTTATTTATTTGGCGGGGGGAGGGCAAGAGCCCTTCGCCCCCCGTTTCCCTCTTTTTTTCTTTCCTTTCATCTTCTCTTTCCCTTTCACTTCTCTCTCTCTCTCTTATTTATTTTTTGCCGGGGGGGAGGAGGCAACAGCCCTTCGCCCCCGTTTCCCTCTTTTCTTCTTCTTCTTCTTCCTCTTCTTTCTTTCCTTTTATATTCTCTTTCCCTTTTCCTTTCCCTTCTCTCTCTCTCTCTCTCTCTCTCTCTCTTATTTTTTTTTTTTTGGCGGGGGAGAGGGCAAGAGCTCTTCGCCCCCGTTTCCCTTTTTTTCTTCTTCTTCCTCTTCTTTCTTTCCTTTTATATTTTCTTTCCCTTTCCCTTCTCTCTCTCTCTTATTTATTTTTGGCGGGGGAGGGGTGGGGATGAGGAGGCAAGAGCCCTTCGCCCCCCCCCCCCCGTTTTTCTCTTTTCTTCTTATTCTTCTTTCTTTCCTTTTATCTTCCCTTTCCCTTTCCCTTTTTCCCTTCTCTCTGTCTCCCCCATCAACATAGTAATAACGAAAGAGACCACTCTGTAATCAAGACCATTCCATTTTATTTAATACATTTTCGATATACTTAAATTGGCAACTATTACCTTCTGTCCCAGATCCTAATTTTAAACGACTGATGCGAAAGACTAGTCGACGCACCCTTTCGAGAAAAGCCCACCCCCCGCTTTTATCGAAAGGGTGTGTTAAAACGGTACTCCGCTCTCAACGCACCCTTTCGAGAAAAGCCCCCCCCCCCCTCTTTTATCGAATGGGTGCGTTGAGCACACCACACCGCGCCGCACCGCACCGCACCCTTTCGATGAAAGCCGAAATGATAATATACTCAGACTGAGAGAGGCTCTGAGAGAGAGACTCTGAGTGAGTGTATGTGTGTGAGAGAGAGAGAGATAGAGAGAGAGAGAGAGAGAGGTCGATTATCGAGGGACGTCCTGTTTCAAAGACATGTACAAAGGTCGTATTGACAAGGCTAACCCAACTACCTTTATTCCAACACTATATATATATAGCTGTGTTCTCTATACTAGAAGGAATATTTCGTGCAGACTCCGCGGCAGATTGTGCGTGTATATCCCGAATATTATGAAACATTTCCAACATGGCGGGTCCAACACCAAGTCAGCAGGCTCGTGTTATGATGTGGAGTACGCCTAGGTCAATCTCATCGGTCTTCTGCAAATGCATGAGCTTCGTTCCCGACATCGACATCTTCTTCGATACGTACGTCTTTGCTTCCGAAGCCGAACTGAATCTGACGACCATCGGTAAGGTGGTCGATCACGACGCCGATAGCCTGGGTGATGACGACTGGCGAAAGGCAGCGGGGATGATTTGTGAGGAGGACTGTAGTGGTGACCGAATCAAATTAGACATGCTCAAGTAAGTGTAATTATGAAGGTACATACAAAATGTGAAGGCGTTAAATACAGACATCGACCACATGTAGGAGCGCCGGTAGCAGTTTGGGATGGGGGGGGGGGGGGGGGGGGGCAAACATTCCAGGGGACTCACCTTCCATGGGCAGTGACGTAATGAGAAAAAACGTTCGGAAGGGGGGGGGGGGCAGACGAAAAATCTGCATCACCACCAGTCTTACACGTTACATGCAGGTCCCGCGGAACGTTTTTCAAAGTGGAGTATTAACGGTCAGGTAGAGCGTAAAATGGCGTGTGGTCCAGGACATATGAGCTTTGGCAGGGGGTCAAGTGGCTGAGCCCCCAGAAGCTCAGAGGTTTTAATATTTAACTACGGTCAGATGAGCATCCAGGGGCCGCCCTAGGGCCCTTGGTGGGATCCAGGGGGCAAGGCCCCGGATGTTCAGGGGTTTTAGGTATTTAATTACGGTCAGATGAGCATCCAGGGGCCCGCCTTAGAGCCCTTGGTGGGGTCCAGGGGGCTGAGCCCCCGGAAGCTCAGGGGTTTTAGGTATTTAATTACGGTCAGATGAGCATCCAGGGGCCCGCCTTAGAGCCCTTGGTGGGGTACAGGGGGCTGAGCCCCCGGACGCTCAGGGGTTTTAGGTATTTAATTATGGTCAGATGAGCATCCAGGGGTTTTAGGTAATTACGGTCAGATGAGCATCCAGGGGACCGTCTTAGGGCCCTTGGTGGGGTCCGGGGGCGGAGCACCCGTAAGCTCTGGGGCTTTAGGCATTTAATTACGGTCAGATGAGCATTTTTTATATATTCTTGACATTGGCAGGTCACTTATTTTTTCTCTCCGTCTTTCTTTCTTTTTCTCTTTAACATACTTTTTCAAAAAGTGAGGGGGGGGGGGCTCGAGCCCAGCCACTTTGCAGACCATTACATAAAGGCTTCTAAATAAGCGTATTTTTCGCCCGACTGTAATTTGGGAATTTATTATTTTCCAACAAATGCATAAAAAGGTATGACTTACAAAAAAGATGAGAAAAAATACCGGAAATTCATGTCATAACAGCAACATTTGTAAATCACTGGTATCGAATATGAAATACCCCCCCCCCTCCTCCCCATTAGTACGCCAGCGTTCAGGGGCTCATGTCTTCTCACCCCTATAACAAAACAAAAAAAACAGACACGCTTTCCCATTCTCTAGTACAATATGTTCACGATATGCGCGTATCGTTATTATAAACCGTATAGGTGGCATGCGCAATGTTTATGAAATTTAATTCCTGTGAACTTTTCTTTGAATGGAATGGTATATGTGATTTAATTCAGGTTTTTATTATTATTATGTTCTTTTGGGTTAAAAATACAAACCATGTTTATTCCTTTTCTGCTTCTTTTTTTTTGACTGGGGGGCAACTGCCCCCCCCCTGCCCCCCACTTCCGGCGCCTATGACCACATGACTATGTAATACTCGAGTTATGGGTGGGTGTGTCATGCCAGTGGCGGATCTTGTGGGGGGGGGGGGGGGCTCTTCCCTGGCCAAAAACAGGTCAATTTAACTTTTTGTTTTAAATAAAGAAGAACACGGGCCCCCTATCCCTGGCGCAATTAGGGCCGGGGGTGGGGTGGGGGTGTTGGTTCGGCGCTAAATATTTTCTCACGGATTTGGAAGTAAAAAGGTCTCGTTTTTGTAATGACTTTTTCGTCACTTTGCAGCGCATGCCAATCAGACATCAAATTTTGAGATCGCGAAATCTCCGAAATTGTTTGACGATAAGATTTTCTAGATGCACCAATTCGGTGTCTAAAAATTTGCCGTCCATATGGTAATAATTGAACTTATATCTCTGTAGAATACGAAGAATCATGAATCGAATATGATAGTCACATTTACTAATATCTTCAAAAATCTCCGCGAACTCTGGTCACCCCATCATAATTATACAAAGACAATGATTTTACGGTCAGAATAATATAGCCATAGTCTCACGGATATTATACGCATAGCAACTAATAAGGGTTTGTGCCTGCAAAATACTCAAAAATGGGGGTTGAAAACTATAATTTGTTGCATCGCTGTCATCATGGGAAACTGATCTTAATTCTTGTATATGCAGGGTCTGAGATATGGATATTCCTTTTAGATTTAGGAAATGCTTTTACTGGGTCCTATCCTATAGCACAAATACATAACTATTAGGGCCTACTCGTAACCCGATATCCCTTAACCTAACCCCGACCATGATCCTGATAATCGCGTAGAACCGAATTGAGGTAAATGTTTATACTTTACGCTTTTGACGATGGCAAATTACCTGTGGAAATTACGAGGTCCAGTGCATGATAGCAATTAATTAGCCACCTGTACATTATACCTAAAAACAACATACCCTTGACTATTAGTTCCCCCGACGTACAGAAAATGCTTAGTCATTATACCAGGTACTTGATACTATGGGTCCAAGGTCCTCCAAGAACAAAAGAACTTTTAAATTAAATATTTACTTATTTACTCAGTTAACTGCAATTGTAGCGAATGGATGTCCTTGTCCTTAAAGTATTTATATATATCGGTGTTGAACTGCCATACCAACACAATATGCCTGATTTGTTTACATTTTGAAGAAAACCCAAAACATTTGAAATTGTGAATCGATCAATTATAAATTAATATATTATATATAAATCATGATAAAAGTGTAGTAATGAATGAGATCTTATTAAAGTTTTGTTGTCTTTTTCTTTAATTTAAGGTACTAATTATTATGTCCCATTTGCAGGCCCCAAGAAATGAAAAAGTTAAATTCCAATGGCATTTGAAACATAATGCTAATTTAGAACTTCTTTCAAAACGAAAGGGCTTGAAAATGTCTTTTTGTGGGAAAATTACGACCGTTATTTGTCGAATCGACTTCAGGGATTGTAGTCCTTTTGGTAGATAGTCTGATGTTCAGACCCTTGTACGTACCGAATGGCCGAAGACCCTAACACCTTTTGCTGTTCCTAGATCCCGTCGTTCCTCAACCAGCAATAGCCAACATTTTCCCTCGTACGTGCAAGGACTGGAATAAGTTACCTGATAGCGTTATCAACACAGGATCAATTAATTGATTCCTTTATGTCCCATGCGCTACAATTCCTAAAAGATTGCTCTATTCCATGACCACGTGCTTCGTTTCCGTGTCTTTATATGGACTAACAAGTCTGTCGACATGTACAGAAGAAGAAGAAGTATGTTTTGTGCTGCGCAAAGATTCAATCAGTTTAATTTTGACCATTACAAGAAGTGGGTTATTGATGGAGACAAATGCTCATGTACCCTTTATAGCTCATTTTATGTTTGCATGTTATTACCAAAGAAAAACAAATGAGAAATCAGTGACTCAATAGTGTCTGACAGTGAAGTCTAGAAAGGAAACGGGCTTCCTTGCATCAGGTATCCCAAGTCCCTGCTTGCATAATCTGAATAATGGGCCACTGCTAACGTTTAAATTGTACAAATAGGACATACGTGACATATTCATAATTCCTACAAAGTTCTACAGAATGTTATGTTGGCTGCCAAAATAATGGATACACTTCAATCAAGAAGCTCGTGAGACCGGAAATATACCAGTCTAAAGATTCACCAAGGCTTTTCAGTGGCTGGGATTTTCGGGTAACAGGGTCAAGATCCTTGGGGTAGTTGTCCGGGATATTTTTTTCCCACAGAAAGTTCGGATAATACTTTAAATCTATAACAATATGTTTTAGAAATACTAAGTTTCGTTATTATATGCATTATGTAAATATCATTTTGACATGAAGTTATTATTGTTTGTATATTTTGTATTATACCTGCTTTGTTATTCAGTTATTGTATTTGGAAAAATGCAGAAATAAAGTAAAATCAATCCACAAAAAAAAAAATTATTTGTGTATTGAAAACAGTCATGACAGTAAAATGCGATAGCATTAACATTTAAACTGAACAAAAACTTGGATGCACAGACTGATATAATTATGGTTTCTTAACAGATATCCTTCGGTCAAGTCGATGCTTGATAACCCGGAACCCAACAAAAGGGTGATCTTTTACAAGGGTACTAAAACTCTCGACAGTAAGCACTTCCGGTTCCTCCCAGACAAATCTAGCAATTACAAGCACTCCTTCCTACTTCGTCACCCAGCTAAGGTCTATAGCTCCTGGAAGAAAGTCATCTATGCCGTTCTCAAAGACGTCGGGGATGGTACTGGGAAGAAAATCACAAAAAGTCTACAAGATTTCGACCTGAGACGCGATGTGCCGGAGAAGTATAATCTTACGGCTAGTCTGCCGTACAAAGAGCTTCACGATTTTTGGGTCCACGTCCGGGAAAACCTTGATCCATCTCCGGTTGTCATGGAGAGTGATGATTTGCTTGCTGACCCGGCTGGGATGCTTTCCAAATACTGCAAGGCAGTCGGGATACCGTACAACGACAGTCTTCTCTCTTGGGATGCGAATGCAGATATCACGGATATCTGGAAGTGTGCTTTCATGCCGGTCAAGGATTTCGAGTTCATCCGCATCTTCTGCCATAACGCGTTCCATACTTCTCACTTCCTGCCTCCTCCTCCTATTCCTTCTATGGATGATCTTCCTGATGACGTCAGAGCGTCGGTGGAGACATCTATGCCGTATTACAACGCGATGTACCAGACCAGACTGCTGTCTTAATTGCTACTATATAAGTTCAATAGCGTAATATCTTGACCGTGTATCTAAATTTCGTTTTATTCATTGATGAGATTTGAAGCTTCAGCAAAAAAACAATAAAAGCAAGTAAATATACATGAAGAAAGGCCAGTGGGAAAGAAAAAAAAGGAATCAGCTGGTCTTTTTCTAATACGACGCAGGTCAATCGGGAACTATTAATGCATTGCTTATATTCTCAAAATTTTGCTCTTTTGCTTTAATTGCGACCTCGCACTCAACGGTGTAAATCATCATAATTTTGTGAAGCCTTGAAGAAATCGGGAGGAGTATGTGAATTGGGCACGAGAATTACGCATCTTCTGAAAAACGAATATGAATGAATGCCGTATTAAAACAAAACTAGTATCAATATTCAGTCTGCACTTTCAACCACGACCCCTCCCCCCCCCCCCCCCCCCCCCCCAACAGCAAAAAACCAAACATCTCAATATAAATTCGATTTGCAAAATGTCTTCGTGGACAACAAATGCACAATCAATAACTGCCAAAGAAGTGTTTGTAAAGAGTTCACCCTCTAAACAATGTAAACAAAATTTGATTCTGAGCATGAAGTTTACCGTGATTGATTTACGTTTCATATTAAAGAGAAAATAGTAAGCATGATCAATGCAATTAGATGATAGAAAACAAAAGGTTTTAGTGTGTGGAACGAAGGAAACTAAAGAGTCGGATTGATTGGACCCCTTCTATGCAATCCGTCAATCTGCGACCTTGTTCTAATGTTTATTTCCTCTACCTATTTCCAGTGCCCCTCAATCACTGGCCGATTTAAGGGGCACAACCGGCCCTCCCTGACCCCCGACCTCTCTTTGAGACCCAAGTGGCATACATTTAGTATACGAATTTCAAGAATGTTGGACCCTCTTATTCTGCTTGCCTGTTAATGAATTCAGGGGTTAAAAGGGCACAGAAAAAATACCAATTATACATTTTGCTTGTCCTTGTCGGAAAATGTTAGGAACACTGTGCCCCATCTTGTACAAAACCCGGTTCCGGCCATTTTTCGTAAATTGCTGCACCCACACCACGCTAATGATTGTATACGGTATAAAAATAATCACAGAAGAGAGGGATAAGTTCAAAATAATACTCTAACTTTTAAAAATTAAAGATACTAGGCTATTGATTTTTATCTGATGATTGTATATTCATTTTTACAATGTAATTTACACAGATAAAAATCGAAGAAAAGCAAAGAATAAACACGACACTAAAACTTTTCGTCTTGCACTTATCGGAGTAAATCGAAAGAATAAATAAAATCATATTTTCTTTGGCAATTTTGTGTGTTAATCTATCAGCCTATTCTTTGTTACCCGTGGGAAATATTAAATCGGTATTTGAAGTGGTATTTGAAGTTTAGAAAAGAAGAAATGCAGGCGTAGGTGTGTGCGTAGATGTGTGTGAGTCTGTATTGCGCACGCACGCATGTATGTGTTTCTAAGAACGTTTTGTATTGTTTTGGAATCAATTTAAAAAAAACTATTGAAAAAAAGTGTGTGAATGAGAGAAAACGAGAGAGAGAGAGAGAGAGAAAGAGACAGGTGTGAAAGGGTAATTACTTAATAATGAACAGAAAGGACAGAACAATCCCTTCCTCTCTCTCTATGATTTTCTTCCTCCCTCTCTATGATTTTCTTCCTCCTTCCCCTCTCCTCTCTTTGTCCATCTCTCCACCCTCCCCCTTCCTCTATCCCGGCCCCTCCCTTCCTTACCTCTCTCTCGTTTATAGCCTCCTCCATTCGTTATAGTACTCATCACTCGACTTTTTTCTCTTCAAGTCATCTCTTTAAACTACCCATCCAAAATACCAGTACCCTTCTTCCTCAAATCCTCTTCTACCCAATTATGTGCCCCTCCTAAAGCACTTTTTATTTGTTTGCTTTTGTTTTGCGTTTGTATTTGTTTGTTTTGTTTTTATCACTTATAATTACAATGTACTTTTGTCTAGGTTGATACATAATCGGGAATGTGGAATAAATTGTGACTCTGTACCATAAAACCAACCACAAGCCGCCAGAAATGAATTTCAACTCAAAACCTGTTTATAATATAATTGGAGATTCTCTGATTTACATTGGTGTGATATTCATGAGAAAAGTGATATAAAAATCTGCCCACTGGCATTAGAGAAAGAAATTCAAACTTTGTCTGTTTTGTGTGCTTTGCTAATGTTGTATAATAGTATGATTTTTCCACATGTAAATTATTGTAATATTATTTGGGGAAATACTTATGCATCATAATTTAGGCTAAGGTTTATTTGTTACAGAAACGAGCCGTGCGTCTTATTACTAAATCTGATTATTTAGCCCCATCACGGCCACTTTTTGTTAAAACACACGAGTCCCAATTTTGTAATTGATTCAATTTAATACTCGCATATTTATGTTTAAATTTCAAAATCGCCTATTTCCGGAAATTCCTAATATAAACTTTGTTATTAATAGTGATATTCACTCGTATTCTACTCGTCAGAAAAATGATTTACATTTATTTAAAGTTCGTACGACAAATGCACACAAAAAATTCTATTTAAATGGCATTAAGGAATGGAATAATTTGAGTAATGATATTAAGGAAAGTACAACTCTATCTCGAATTAAATTACGATGTACACAGTTATTATTTAATGATTTATGTAAACAAGTTTGAGCTGAGGAGGATATTTTGAATGTATGTGTGTATGTATATGTGTGAGCGTGCATGTGTGTTTGTATCATGTTATTTTAAAGTTTTTAAACTGTATAATGTATGTGTAGTTTGTTTTTCTTTTTAAGGCCCCACCACAAGCAATTTGCTTCTAAGGGTGTCCTTTACCGTATTATGTTTACTATGTTACTCATTTGTATGTACATGTTTCATTTTTATGGTTAAATAAACTGAATTGAATTGAATTGTTATATCATAATGATTGCAGTTCCGCTCATTATCAATTCTTTGTTTTCCGTTGAATAGACATTTTTCATACATCAATGTAATATACGTGCAGATCAAAATAACAAGACGTGGACAGATGCATCGTTTATCAATTTCATATATTTTGTTATGAAATACTGAATCGTGTTGTCCTTCGTTGCATTTCCAAGTTCATTTTACAATGGAGAATTAGATGAAAGAAAACGTGCAAAGAATGATGCCAGTTGTTCACTGGACAGGTGGTTATCTCATCGAATCAGCTCTCAGTAAATATAAGATAATGAGGATCATGGGGAACCAATGGTCACCGATTAGGCATTGTTTGCTACATAGAGGGCGCAAGTAGCTCTAAGTAGTACAATGGAGATTTAAAAGTTGCTGTATTTCAAAGCCTAAAATACTTTCTGTGTTGGTCTTGATATTCATTGTACATTAAACTAGTCTTTTACCATATTTAAGTGTTATATAGACTTTGTTTGTTTAAATGCTTGACAATCACAATGACTTTTTTTTTTATGGAAAAAAAAATTTAAAAAAAATAAAAAAATGGGGAAAAAATAAAAAATAATAATTAAAAAAAATCCGCCCGCCCGCCACTACTCCAGAAAAGCAATCGAGGACAACTAACAATTTTTTTTTTTGGCCTAAGCGGGAGGGGGGGGGGTTGGGGTAAAATTATACAGATATGTGCCTTGGGGGAGCATTTTTTTATATATTTTTTAACAATTAAAATAAATTGAGGGGGGTTTAACCCCCAAAACCACCCGTTGCGTACGCGACTGTGCTTGTTAGTAAGTAGCCTCTTATCGATGGTCCTGGCGCTGTTGGAGTCCGTAAATTCTGGTGAGCGAAATGATGCGCTTGCCAGGATAATACATGCAGATAATAGAATGTTGCCCTTCAAGTTGAAACATATTTTTCTAACCTCTTTTCATGAAATGATTGTGCAAATATGATTTTTTTTATATTCTTGATAGATAGAAATCACAACATCATGTAAGATAAACAGCTTTGTCACTCAATGTTGCCTTTCGTAATTTTTATCTGATCCATTGTGGAGGTGTTCTATAGAAAACACTTCTTGGCGGCCGTCTGGAGGCTGTCAGCCAGCATGATGGGCGTCAATCCTTTTTAATATGTGCGGGGGGAGGGGACACAATGAAGTTATATGTGAAATGGTGCGTTAGCGCGACGTCCCGTGGTTGCGCGGACAACGAAGTGTCTGAGGGGGGGGGGTGTGACTCCCTCAGAAGTTGAAAGAAAATCGAATTTTCAAACACATTTGGCGCGATTTGAAGCATAATTTCTAGTAATTTGACCGAAAATCATTGATTAGATTTCAATAGATTTTTTTCTTCCTGAAAGGGGAATATTTTATGTCACTATTACAAAGACTCGGAAACATAATTTGCTATAGAAGCTTTATTGCTGTCATTATTATGTGAACCGATCCCATGGAGTATCATGATAATAACAGTTAGGTTTAAAATTAGATACTACATGCAGGGGCGCCGATTTCTTTTCATGGCCCGGGGGGGGGGGGGTGCGAGGGACGAGGGAGCAGTGGGTTAATGAGCAAAAGGAGCCCCCGGAAGCTCAGGGAAAAACCATGCCATTTCAGCAACATTTGCCAATCACTGGTATCGAATTAGAAATAAATCACGTTTGAATTTTATTAAGGGAAACAACCGCCCCAAAGCACCCCCCCCCCCCTACATCACTATGCCAGTGCGAGGGAGTATATAGTGAACGAGTGCATGGGGTGAAGGTGAAGAAAATGACTACCCCTCACATTTTTTTTAACTTTTGATGTATTAAAAAAATAATTTTCTACAATATTTACTTGAACACTTTACTTAATATTATGCGAGAGAGCGTAGCTACCGAGCGAGAAGATTTGTATTTGTCTAAACGCTGCACTATCGGGCCCTCCAGAGCCTACAAGTTTGTTGTAGTCTTTAGCCAGTATTTGCTATAGTTTGCACTTTTTCAAATTTTCAGGGGGGACGAAACAAAAACAAAAAATTGAGGGGGATGTGACCCCCCCCCCCCCCCGTTCCCCCCAGGATTGCCGCCCCTGACTACATGTGCCTTTCTTGTTAATCAGTATCACGAACATAACGTTTTGATATATTTAAAGATATTTGTTTCATCACTTTCGTCAAAATATTGAGTGTCCATCCAATGTGACACTGTGTATAACTATAATACAAAACAAATCGTACACAGTTGCTACTACGTTCACTCCGTTTGCACACAGTTTGAGCCCGTTTGGCAACATTTTCAAGAACGTAGTTAGAACTAGTGTGATGGGGGTTTACTTGAAAGTCTTGATCTGCATAGCTTGAAGCGTTGAAGTTGAACGGGAATAGGGACTTTTAGATTCGCACGAAGACAATAGGTCTATGCTACGATCGACGTCCTGTTAATGCACTGCCGTGAATGGACGTCACACGTATCAGTCCACGCAAATCTAAACGTCCCTAATGAGGAATGGCGAGAACGCGCTGGGTCTGTTTAGTTTAGCCCTCGAGCCAGGATGGGATTGCACACGCTCTCACTGGGAGCGCGTTCGAACGCACTAAGAACGAGATGGGGACGAGTTGAACTGTATCTGGATGGTATGGTCGGGTTACAAACCGTCGCTGTTTTCACGAAGTGACGGTAGTGAAAAAAAATTGCATTCACTTTGCGTTACGATTTTCCTCGCTACCGTCACTTCGTGAAAACAATTTGCGAACTAGTTAGAATGGTTTGTACGTATTTGGAACGAGGGAATACTAGTTAAGAACGAGTTTAAACTGATTACGGACGGGCCTGGACTGCCTGGAAATGGCAAATTTACCCGATCTGAGCTTGATATAAACTGAATATGGACGGGGTACAGACGAGATGGACGTAATGAGGACTGTTTATGAACGAACTAGGATCGTATTAAAGGCATATTATTGACACATTCTACCCCGACCACAACCCGTTTTACGATTTTTTAGGACGGTTCCAGAACGTAGTGAGAACTAGTTTGGTGTGATGGGGGCTTAACATTATTCCTATACATTTATATAACCATATTAATACAGATATAGACTTTTTCACGTACTATCACATATTGTTCGAGAGGCAAGTCAACAATTATTTTCGACTTATGAAAAATAGGGTCATGTGGTACATTTAGTGGTATATTCAGAAATTTATATTTTAAAACGATGAGTGGGGGGGGGGGGGAGGGGGTTCTACCTTACGTGCCATAAAACCACTGCAAGTTGTGATGATACATTTTGTTCACCTTTGCCTTAAAATTGATACGTCACTACTCATCGAGAGGGTAGTTTGAAAGGTGGGGATAGATAGATCAAGAAATGTGTGTGTTTAAGAGAGATAGGGCGGAGGGTGAGGGTGCGATACATGGCGATACATGTGCCGGGTATATGATGACGGGAAAGTCACTGTGGTGTTTTAGAAACACCATGTAATCATAAAGTAAGAAAAAAGGGGCTTAGGGTAAAAGAAAAGGGATAAAAGAAACATGGCGAGGGGCACTGGAAGAGGGAGCAGAACATTTTTTTTTTTACAGATATAGTGACAGGAAAGAAGAACTAAAAATATAGACCCACTATAAAGACCAAAAAGAAAATAAACATGTATAGGAAGTGAGAGGGAAAGATCTGTAGTTTTGGAAAAAGAACGGAAAAGAGGCGATCGCGACCCTTTTACGTGCTTCACCTCTCAACAATGAATCCAATTTCTAGTACAAATATTGACCATGAGTGAACAAATCGGTTCAATATTTAGATAAAGAGCACACTTAAAATCAGTGGCATATCCAGACCTTTGCCTCAGGAGGGGCAAAGTTTGTAAGTTTACTACATATTGTGATCAATATACTACAGGAAAGGAATCACTTTTTTAAGGGGGATCTTCCGTAGCAATAAACAGAGTTGACAAAAGACCTAAAACCGTTTCGTTAACGATCAGCCATGCATTAAGTCTTTCGTCTTCTTTGTGGATGGCTGAGCGTCAACAAAACGGAGTTAGGTTTTTTGTCAACTCTGTTTGTTGCTACGGCAGCCAGCCAGTGAAAACAACTCTCTTTAGATTGTTTTTAATCACTCATGCGTGAAATAGCATCATATGAGTTGCATCAAATGAAAGAGGAGGATCTTACCTTTACAAATAGGTGTCATTTATTAATTATAACTGTGACTAAGTTATGATAAAGCATCGATAATTCTCGGTTTCGTTTTTTTCTGGGACGCACTGTACATAACAGGAGCAAATTACCCCACCCCCCTCCCTAGCTAGCCCCTTCTGTAAATACACCAGTGCTTCAAGATCGAGAGGATGCCAAAGTCTCTATAAGAAGCCTGGCTACGTACATTCATATACCATCAGCTTAAAACAGCTAGTCAACTATCATGGCGTCCTCTCAGGATTCGAAATCGCCCAGCCTCGACCAGGCCCGTGTTATGATGTGGTGTACGCCTAGGTCAATCTCATCGGTCTTCTGCAAATGTATGAGCTTCGTTCCCGACATCGACATCTTCTTCGACACGTACTACTTTGCTTTTGAAGCCGAATTGAATCTGACGACCATCGGTAAGGAGGTCGATCATGACGCCGATAACCTGAGTGATGACGACTGGCGAAAGGCGGCGGGGATGGTATGCGAGGAGGACTGTAGTGGTGATCGAATCAAACTAGACATGCTCAAGTAAGTGTACTGAAGGTAAACTGAAGGTACATAATAACATGAATGCGTTATGCAGACATCTACCACATGTGTGTAATATTCGAGTTATGGGTGGGTGTGTCATGCCAGTGGTGGATCTTGGGGGGGGGGGGGGCCTCTTCCCTAGCCAAAAAAAGGTAAACTTAACCTTTTTTAAATATAAAAAAAGACGGGCCCCTCCCCTTGGCGCAAGGGGGGGGGGGGTGTTGGCTCGGCGCTCAATATTTTCTCACGGATTTGGAGGGAAAAGGGTCTCTTTTTTTTAATGACTTTTTCGTCACTTTGCCGTTATTTTGAGATTGCGAAATCTCCGAAACTGTTTGACGATAAGATTTTCTAGTTGCACCAATTCAAGGTCTAAAACTTTGCCGTCCATTTGGTAATGATTAAACTTAATAAATCTCTGTATAATACGAAGAATCATGAATCGAATAGGATAGTCACATTTCCTAATATCTTCAAAATCTCCGAGAACTCTGGTCACCCCATCAGCCAATGATTTAACAGTCGGCATAAATATATGGCCAAAGTCTCACGGAGTAGACACCATTTATACGCATAATAGCGATCATAAGGGTTTGTGCCTGCAAAATACTTAAAAGGGGCTGGAAAACGTTACCATAATTTGTTGCATTTCTTTTATCATGGGAAACTGATTCTTATTCTTGTATATGCAGGGTCTGGGATATGGACATTCTTTTTTAGATTTGGAATTGCTCTCACTAGGTCCTTTCCCCTAACCCTATACGTATGACCCTAAACCTAACCCTAGTTGAGTCCCTGACCATAATCATGGTGTATACTTGCAAAATAAAGAAACAATTGCCCGATTTTTATAATATTCAAGTTTTTATTGTAAATTACTTCAAAAGCGTAAAGTATATAGCAGATTCGAATTGTAGAAATAATATATTCACAAGATAATGGTTTCAGTTCAGGAATTTATTTACATAAATGTTATTTTTCTGATTTTTTTTTTCTTTCCATGAATATCAGAAATGAATTATTGATTTTGTTAGTTTTCTGTTAACTATACAGTTTAACAATACTTGCATCTTGAGAAGCCAATTTTATTTATGTTATTAATGTAAATTACCTTGAATATGTATTTGTTAATTTGTTTCAAATGAAATTCAATAAAGTTCCTGTGGAGGGAAAAATATGAAGAAAAAAAAATCATGATAACCGCATAGGACCAAATTAAGGACCAACTTTACGCTTTTGACGATGGCAAATTACTTGTGGAAATTACGAGGTCCATTGCATAATAGCAATTAATTAGCCACTTGTACGTTATACGAAGAACCAACATACCCTTGACTATTTGTTCCCCCGACGTACAGAAATGCTTAGTCATTATACCAGTTACTTATACACTATGGGTCCAAGGTCCTCCGAGAACAAAAGAGCTTTTGAATTAAATATTTACTTATTTACTCAGTTAACTTCAATTGCAGCGAATGGATGTCCTTTAAGTATTTATATTTATCGGTATTGAACTGCCATACTATCACATGCACAAGCCATAAAATATGCCTGAATTTTACATTTTGAAGAAGAAAAAAGAAACATTTGAAATAGTGAATTGATCAAATATAAATTAATATATTATAAATCATGATAAAATTGTGGTAATGAATGAAATCTTGTTACAGGTTTGTTTCTTTATTTTGTCTTTTAATCAGGAAGCTCATGAGACCAGAAATATACCAGTCTAAAGATTCACCTAAAAGTGTTTTCAGTGTCTAGGACACCTCGGGTCACAAGGTCAAGATTCTAGGGGGTAGTTGTGCGGGATATTTTGTTTGGGATGGTATACTCAAGATGTAGTTGCCTTCGCTCGAATCACTTTATTCTATCACACGGTCTTTCATCTGTCTTGTAAAAATCTTTTGACAAAAATTTATGTTTTGATGCAATAATATTATTGTAAAACCATATCACATCTTGGTAACAAAATATAGTCACAGCGAAACATGCAAATGCAGAATAGGCAATTATTGATATTTCAAAGTTTGGTCACATTGCAAGTCATTTTTGCATATTTCGTATTCTTTGTTCCTTTATTGAAAAGGCTACATTATTTTGTTTTCACTCCACCATATACATCACAGAGCTTCATGCACACCCACCGTTCGCTACACACACAAACATACACGCACACACGCACGCACCCCCGCACGCACATGCACACATAATACACAAACTCAGGAAGTTTGGATAATACTTCAAATTTATAATAATATGTTTTAGAAATACTAAGTTTCGTTATTATATGCATGTATGTAAATATCATTTTGACATGAAGTTATTATTGTATATTTTGTATTATACCTTGCATTTACATGTTCTTTGTTATTCAGTTATTGTATTTGGAAAAATGCAAAAAATAAAATAAAATCAATCAAAACAAAATTTTATTTTGTGTATTTAAAACAGTCATGACATTAAAATGCGATAGCATTAACATTTAAACTGAACAATGAAACTTGGATGCACAGACTGATATAATTATGGTTTCTTAACAGATATCCTTCGGTCAAGTCGATGCTTGATAACCCGGAACCAAACAAAAGGGTGATCTTTTACAAGGGTGTCTCACAATCTATCGACAGTAAGCACTTCCGGTTCCTCCCAGACAAATCCAGCAATTACAAGCACTCCTTCCTACTCCGTCACCCAGCAAAGGTCTATAGCTCCTGGAAGAAAGTCATCTATGCCGTTCTCAAAGACGTCGGGGATGGTACGGGGAAGAAAATCACGAAAAGTCTACAAGATTTCGACCTGAGACGCGATGTGCCGGAGAAGTATAATCTCACTGATCTGCTGTACAAAGAGCTTCACGATCTTTGGGTCCACGTCCGGGAAGACCTTGATCCATCTCCGGTTGTCATGGAGAGTGATGATTTGCTTGCTGACCCGGCTGGGATGCTTTCCAAATACTGCAAGGCAGTCGGGATACCGTACAATGATAGCCTTCTCTCCTGGGATGCGAATCCAGATATCACGGATATCTGGAAGTGTGCTTTCATGCCGGTCAAGGATTTCGAGTTCATCCGCATCTTTTGCCATAACGCCTTCCATACTTCTAATTTCCTGCCCCCTCCTCCCGTTCCTTCCCTAGATGATCTTCCTGATGACGTCAGAGAGGTGGTGGAGACATCTATGCCGTATTACAACGCGATGTACCAGACCAGACTGCTGTCTTAGTTGCTACTACCAGTTCAATAGCGTAATATCTTGACCGTGTATCTTAATTTTCGTTTTTATTCATTGATCAGATTTGAAGCTTCAGCAAAAAAACGATAAAAGCAAGTAAATATACATGAAGAAAGTGGGAAAGAGAAAAAAATGTATCACCTGGTCTTTTTCTAATAGGACGCAGGTCAATCGATCGGGAACTATAACAAATGCATTGCTTATGTTTTCAAAATTTTGCTCGTTTGCTTTGCGACCTCGCACTCAATGGTGTCAATCATCATAATTTTGTGAAGCCTTGAATGAATCGGGTACGAGAATTACGCATCTTATGAGAAACGAATATGAATGAATGCCGTATTAAAACAAAACCAGTATCAATATTCAGTCTGCACTTTCAACCACGACCCCCCCCCCCCCCCCCCCCCCCCACAACAACAAACATCTCAATATAAATTCGTTTTGCAAAATGTCTTCATGGACAAAAAAATGCACAGTAACTGCCAAAGAAGTGTTTGTAAAGAGTTCACTCTCTCAACAATGTAAACAAAATTTGATTCTAAGCGTGAAGTTTACCGTGATTTGATTTACGTTTCTCATTAAAAAGAAAATAGTTAACATGATAACTGCAATTGGATGATAGAAAACAAAAGGTTTTGTGTGTGGAACGAATGAAACGTAAGGGGATTGATTGGATCCCTGCCATGCATGCAATCCATCAATCTGCGACCTTGTTCTAATGTTTATTTCCTCTACCTATTTCCAGTACCCCCACGCCAGTGCCCCTCAATCACTGGCGGATTAAGGGGCACAACCAGCCCTTCCCCGACCCCCCACTCTTTGAAACCCAAGTGGCATACATTTAGTATACGAATTTCAAGAATGTTGGACCCTCTTATTCTGATTGCTTGTTAATAAGTTCAGGGGTAAAAAGTGCAAAGAAAAAAATACCGATTACATTTTAGTTTTTCCTCGTCAGAAAATTTTAGTAAACATTGTGCCTCCTCTTGAACAAAACCTGGTTCCGCCCATTTCGTAAATTTCTGCACCCACACCCCGCTAATGATTGTATACGGTATATAAATAATCATGAATCAATTAAAAAAAAACTATTGAAAACAAAGTGTGTGAATGAGAGAAAGCGTGAGAGAGAGAGAGAGAGAGAGAGAGAGAGAGAGAGAGAGAAAGAGACGGGTGTGAAAGGGTAATTACTTAATAATGAACTAAAAGGACAGAACAATCCCTTCCTCTCTCTATATATTTTTCTTTCTCCTTCCCTATACCCCTTCTCTCTTATTCCTCCTTCCCTCTCCTCTCTTTGTCAATCTCTCCACCCTCCCCTTCCTCTATCACGGCCTCTCCCTTCCTTATCTCTCTCTCTCTCTCTTTCTCGTCTATAGCCTCCTCCATTCGTTATAGTACTCATCACTCGACTTCTTTCTCTTCAAGTCATCTCTTTAAACTACCCATCATAAATACCAGTACCCTTCTTCCTCAAATTCTCTTCTACCCAATATGTGCCCCTCCTAAAGCACTTTTTATTGGTTTGCTTTTGTTTTGCGTTTTCATTTGTTTGTTTTGTTTTTATCACTTATAATTACAATGTACTTTTGTCTAGGTTGATATGTCATAATCGGGAATGTGGAATAAATTGTGACTCTGTACCATAAAACCAACCACAAGCCGCCAGAAATGAATTTCAACTCAAAATCTGTTTATAATATTGGAGATTCTCTGATTTACAGTGGTGTGATATTCATGAGAAAAGTGATATAAAAATCTGCCCACTGGCATTAGAGAAAGAAATTCAAACTTTGTCTGTTTTGTGTGCTTTGTTTATCATAATGATTGCAGTTCCGCTCATTATCAATATTTTATTTCCCGTTGAATATACATTTTTTCATACATGAATATAATATACGTGAAGATTAAAAATAACAAGACATGGACAGATGCATCGTTTATCAATTTCATATATTTTGTTATGAAATACTGAATCGTGTTGTCCTTCGTTGCATTTCCAAGTTCATTTTACAATGGAGAATTAGATGAAAGAAACCGTACAAACAATGATGCCAGTTGTTCATCCAAACTGGAAAAGATTAGCAAAACACATACTAGGCCAAGGTTTTACTTGAATTAGGAACAAGTGCATATACTCATCTAAGTTTCATGGATTCCGTTGATATGATTTAACTAGGTCACACCAATGCGTTTCTATTTCGTTGTCGACATCAATCTGTTAAAGAGGAAACGGATCGAAAACGCAAAGGCATAGAAAATTATGGAAATGCTCATAATTTAAAATTTTCAGCTGCGTTTCCACTTCGTTTATCTACATCGAACCGGTATCGAGACGGTTTCGAAGTGATACTGAAATCAAAACGCATGCATACTTCGAACCAAGAATGCATTATAGAGTGGAAACGCATGTATTTCAAAATCGAGAAACAAACTGACATCGAAATGAAGAAAAAAATGGGTGTGACCTAGGCACAACGCTCTTCAAAATATAGTCATGACTAGGGAGCTCAATCTGGAATACACAATCCTAAATAGACCATTAATGTTATTACTTTAATTAATGTATAATTGTATAGTGTATCCTTTCTGAACAACAGGTACTCTTTAGTCTGCTGGAAGTTGGCCTGACCTAGCAACATCTAATGAACATAAACTATATTCAAGTATCAGTATGCAATAGTGGCAAGACTAAACTGCACGAGACCGAGCTTTGGGATCTGGTTATAAAAACTTATAAGTGGATTGAAGGAACAAAAAGAACATACAGTTGAAGTGACCATGGTACTCTGTAAAGATTCTTTGATAATATATTAAATCCATTATAATATTGTTAGCCAATGTTTATATTCTTGTTCTTGAAATCCAAATATTATATCAATACTTTTCAAACTTGCTGCATATATCTGTTTTTAATGAAGCATTTTTTCCATAATTTCAATCATGCCAAATTGGGATAGAATTCATTAAAAATAATATTCCATTATATACCATTTCAAATTCTCCATATTCCAAACTTTCATTAAATATGTATTTTCACTCTTGGATGTCTACAGTTTTTCAAAATGATCAGGACTGATGCTCTGGAAATTTTTGTACTCACCAAAGAAAATTAAAAACAATATCATTGTCATTAAATTTGCACAAAATGCATTAGTACTTTAAAACATTACATGAGCAGTACTGAGCAGTACTGCTGAGCAATAATAGAGCAGTTAAGTGCTAACGCCATATTCGCGCGTCGTCCAGGTTACTGGATTTAAACAACAGAGATTTGCATGAGGTTCACCGTGACATCATTCAAGCAACGAGCTGGAGCAGGGCAAATTCAGAGTGTAGCACAAAATTGTTTGGAACCAGCAACCTTGACAACTTGGCCAGTATGACATCACACTTCTGTACTCTATGCATGAGCTCTGACTGGTTTGACCTCCGCATTCTACTTTACATAGCAACAAGCATGGTTACCAATAATGACGTCATAAAATCAAATATTTGCGATTGTACTCTGTTACACCACATACATATTTCCAACAATAAAATGATTAGTACTACCCAAGCTGCCCACCAAAATAAAAAACTCTGATTATCACGAAAATTATATTCATTTGTACTGAAAATTATATTCATTTGTACTGCACATTATCATTCTTGAGTTATGCAAAAAGCAATAGTATAGTATATCCCTCATTTTTTTCTTTGAATTACAATATAACAAAGAAAAGAAATATTTACAGTCAGCTGTTTTTTAAGGACAGATCCTTGGAATGTACATACAGTGTGACAGACATCATACTTACATACAAAGAAAAAAACACACACACACACAAACACTTGACGACAGTATAAAACAAAACATCTAGATTTCAAACTATTGAAATGGAAGCACCCAATCCTATTAAAGACATACTTGACATAACATACCTACACTGATATACATACGAATACAGTTACTTTTTCGGTTCATTCAACACAATCAGATATTGGAAAGATGTCGCTTGCTACACAGGACAATAATTATCCAAAACCATAAATGTACTGCAAATATAATGTTATCAACATGTCCTAAGGTTAGCAAAAGAAATACATTAAATTCATACAATTCTGCCAAGTTATGTCCATATGACCGATTTTAAATATCTATAATATGCACTGTATAAAGCTTAGTTTAAACGACCTCTTCCCATTTCTTCATTTTTTGTAACCTGTGATTGCAATGCATCACTTTTAGATATCTCTATTATACAAGAAATGTTGTGAATCCATGAATACGCAATCTATCAACCAAACTACAAATGAGTGCATAATATTATTTGCAACCATTTCCACTTAAAATAAAATCAAACTTATATCTATGAAATAAAGTGAAATAAAAAAAAGTTGTAATGCATGGACTTTGAATAAATAATGCATAAAACAGTCAACAGTAATGCAAGAAACAAAGTAAATCATTAACAATATGTCCTGAATAAAAACATGAATCCAAAACAAAATAATATTTCAATAAAATATACAACCAAAAATAAAATAAGCCATCCAATATCATAATAAGCACCATATAAGGCCTACCCTCACATCAATGACAAATTATTTGTTGCTTTCACAAAAAGAGATGAATTTGAAAATATTGATGCCATAATTACACAAGAATTCACATACACACATATATGATATAGGACTGCTTTCATATAAACATAAGACAGTCTCCATAAAGCCCTTGTAATGAGACGGACAGTTATATAAAAACATATTTCATTGCACAAAGAAGAGAAAAGGTAGGAGGAAAAATACATAAACAAGCTCCAAACGATGATACAGTTCTCCAGTAAGATTGCTCCAAGGCAGTAATTCATGTTTAAATAATTAATAGATTTTTGTTGATATACATATATATATATATTTATATACATGTACATGTATTTGACATATATGATAGCATCAACCCTGTACCACAGCCATTTGGGTCTCTAAAACCACATTCATGTAAATTTCATATCCATTTAAACAACTGCACATGTACAGAGCTATTTATGGAACATATATATGTAAAACATTCCAGTGGAAAGTTGTTTGATATTGTTTACTCAATATTGACACTCACTTTCCATATATTTTGCAGCTAAGGACTGGAGTGCAGTTGTATTAGCTAAGCAGAGAATATGACAGGGGCATTAGAGTACATGTATGTGATCACTTTGCTCTGATGAAACAGATAAACAAGTATTTACGGCTCTTTCCATTTTTCCTTAAGTAAGTTTTTTAGACCTTCCTTCCATGTATTAATAGTTTCCTGGATAAGTTCCATTCAAAATCTTTAGAAATGAAATACATGAATAACTTTTGTTAAGATTGATCAAAATTTTGTACTTTTTTACTACCCTGTTTGTAAAATCCAGATTCCTCTCCATACTACTCCACATTAAATGTTGAAAATTAATCAAATTTATTTACCCCAATTATGAACAGAGAGGATGAGAGTCTCCAATCCAATAAATATATATATAATCTACCTGCATTTCTTTAATTATGATTCTAATTTCTAACAAAGTTGAAGTTGGGAGTATAAAGCATGCATAAAAGGAAACTGCACATTCAACCAGAAGATAAACATTCCAAAAACAGCCAACATTGTCGATGAAAACATGCAAAAATCATTCTGAACAGTTCTTCACGTCACTTTTAGAGTGAAAATGGCTACTTTGTATAAAAAATACTGCTTAACACATGAGTTGTCTCATACAGTAATTGAGTTGAAAATTGATGATACATAATTTGATGTTATGATTCCATTAAAAATCATGCACTGAAATAAAGAATCAGATTAAAACTTACAGCATTATAAGGTAATCCTGCATTCTGTCAATAACACTGAAATATTGGGAGAGAATCTGCCCCAAATTCAGCTCGATAATGTTGATCATAGACTATAAATTACCCCAATATATAAAATAAGCTTTAGGACAAGCAAATGCTATACAGACTTGCCAATATCCATACACTTGGGGAAGAAAAGAAAAATCTCCCAAAGTACACATCTGGAACTCCATATGAGTTCTTTCATGGCTTACTTTTCAGCTTTCATTAATCATTTTTCAATCAAATTCATTTGGAAGGTGTGATCTATTTGTAACTTTTCTATAGATTCTCAGAGAAATTTAATTTGCCCTTACCAGAACTCAAAGCCTTACTTACAGCAGTATAACTGTAGTTTAAGTAGAAGGTAGAATTAAGGTATGTAAACTATCCTTCTCATTTCATGTCGTGCGAATGTGTGCAATATATTTGAATCAGGTACATCTCTTTCCTAACCATCAAGGTGTCAGAATCAAAGGGATGGAGAATAATAAAATAATGCTCTAGAATATGTCACAGTAGATGATGAGAATAGTACCTACAAAATAGTACCTATACAATAGTACTTGACTAAGCATGTGATGAGTACTTTCTTTGCCTTTTTCAAAATTGGCTGATTAAATAGTCCAAATACTTTCTGCCCGTCATACCTAGTAGTTCACACGTACATACATGTACTTAATCAAACTTTTATTACAAGTCAAAGATTGTTTTCATTCAGTTTTTGCATTGATATATAATAAACCATCAAGGAGATAATGAAAAGTACTGAGACACTAAGGCATATTTACACAGCCCCAAAACCATTTTTCTTTTTACTGCCATTTACATTACCAGTACTGAAAAACCCATTTAAAAAACGTTGGTGTTTGCTCATTCTGTTATTTGGGGAGGGGGGGGGGGGGCGGTGATAAGGCCAAAAACAAAAATAATGTGTTTCTCTTCTGGACTTTAAAAAAAAGGAGGAGGCAGGGCATTCCTATTTACTATTTTGCAATTTTTTTTTCCATGATGGCTGCCATGCTAATTATAGCTGGCCAAGCCTATTCATTCACAGATATTGTGCTATGTGAGTATACTGATGCAATGTATGACAAAACAAATGATTTGTATCACTTTAGAAGCTATGGTATGTAAACAAAATGTATATCACAGGCTTTTTTGGGGGGCGGGGACAAGAAACACTTCATTTTTGTTATTTGGCCTTGGTGCTCATGCGTGACTTGTCGCTGTTCTGCATGCAATCACACAGAAGCAAGACCAAAGACCAAAGACCAGAAAGATCTTAGATGCACCAATGTTTTGAGAGCGAGAATTTAAACTTCAAAAATCGGTGACATTTCTGCCGAAATATAAAAAAACCGCACTCCAGAGATGGGCTTTTTTTATTTGAGGTTTTCGTTGAGTTTAGCGTTAGTTGCTTAGCAACTTTCAGCACAACACCCAAATGTGAGAAAAATAAACTGTTTTTGCTTGCACTTTAAATGCAGCTAATGTCCACAAGTGAGGATATATTTTAGCTTATCATGAAAATGACACAAAATTTCACTTTTGGCAGTAGGGATGGCTAAATCAGTGTTTTTTCTAACATTTGCAGTTTAAAAATAAGGTATACTGTATTAAATTGAAACTACTGTGAAAAAAAAACTGTTTAATTGCAATCAAAACAACGAGCCCATGTCATCTATTTAGGACATTTACATAGTTCATTAAAACTAAACCTAAGTCAATGAATCAGTAATTCAAAAAGTCATATTGAAAACAAAATCTGATGCAGCTTACTGTAAATGCATAAAACCATGGCAGACATTTCAGCTCATCTTGCACAAACAATCTAATCACATGTATTCACACATGGGGAAAAGAGAAGTAAAAATGAAACATAATGATCAGCTGTGTCTGAGAACTTTGAGAAGAAATAAGAAGTGTGCTAAAAGAAGAAGAAGAAGAAGAAGAAAGAGAGAGAGAGAGAGAGAGATAGAAGGGGGGATATCTGACATTTTGCTATCCACATTTGTTCAAAACATGGGTTGCATGTTGATGTTGGAAATATCTTCTGAGGGCAATTTGTAAACAGATTAGTTAAAATTTCTTTATCCGTCTTAAGAAGAGAAAGAAATAGAGAGTGAAAAAAAATCAGACTTTCCATCAAAGAGGTTGGATTCACCTCAGTCCAATGCCTTCATTTTGAAGTCGGTGGTTTTAGCGCTTTCCTCTTAGTCAACCAATCAGAGCGCTTTCTTCTTAATCAACCGATCAGGTCGATTGTTACAAAAGTTTTCTGCATCACTGGACGGCTTTGTCCTTTCACAAGAATGCTGCTCGCCTCACTCGCTTTCTCAAAACATAAATAAAATCAAGGTATCCAATCTGCCATTTTAGTCAAGTCACTGATCCAGGCTTAAGACAGAGCAACTGCCCTTGGCTCCTTACGCATGACACTTCATCGCATCAGGAGAATGATTGTCCCTTTTAGAGTTTGTCAGTCCTGTTGGGCGTCCTGTTCGATCGATGCTTGCCCGAAACGTAGCCATTGGCGGGCTTGGATCCGTTCCGATCCTGCCGCTTGATGTCGAAGACTGTGGTCTCGTCGTCACTTTCTTCTCCTGATTCCGATATCATGATGCTGCTACTTTGCTTGCCTGTGAAAAAAATAAAATAAGGGTAAGACTATTAAAGTATACTACATGAATGACAATAAATGGGACCGGAGTGATATCTTCAAAGAGAGCAATATAACATGGCTCAATTTCTTCTTCTTTGAATTGGTGGCACTGCTCCCCTGATCTTCCTTGACAAATGCCAGTCTTCAAATAAGAAATTAATGTATCCATAGAGAAAATACAATACAAGGGTTATACAAAAATATTCCTCATCCCATATCTAATCGATACAATCTACTGTGCGAGTCAAAAAAAAATTTACACCTAGAAAATTGCTAATTATTTTTAAATCCTCTATAAACAATAAATTTTTATACATCTTATGAAAGAGTGTTTTATTCCAAATCGTTTGGTATCATTTTTGTGTGGTATGTGTTCACGCTTGGATGAACAGGAGGCATTGTTTGCGAGAGTGCAAAATTCGACTTGCGCCAAAGTGATGCCTACAGCATGTATTATGTTGGGATTAGCGGAGTGAGAGAATGAATTGAATGTATCAAATGAAATGCATTGCAAATGCTTTTTGCAGAAGCAAAGTCACACACGCGCACAAATGTTGGTTGATATTTGATATTTGATATGTGTGGCATGTTTAATTTTGTCAGGGATATTATTTGGATCTAAAAAAAATGATTTAATACCCAAATTCCAATTGATTTATTTACACTTGAGATCAGCAACTTTGGCGCAAGTCGATTTTTGCACTCTTGCAAACAATGCCTCCTGTTCATCCAAGCGTGAACACATACCACACAAAAATGATACCAAATGATTTGGGATGAAACACTCTTTCATGAGATGTATAATAGATTACTATTCATAGATGATTTTTAAAATAATTAGCAATTTTCTAGGTGTAAACTTTTTGTTGACTCACACTGTATATATGTACCAACTGCACTGTTGTCACACAAATAAAACAAAAGTTCATTATGGTGTAATGAAGAATAAAAGTGACTCAGTTTTATGTAATTAATTCACTGAGCTACACCTGACAAACTAGTAAACAATCATAGACATGTCTTCAATACACTGCTGATCTCTTTGACAATACATGTAGAGATTCGTAAGGACCCACATGTAGCAAAAGGTGAGATGCAATTTGCAAGGTGAATGCTTCCATAAAGGCAACTATCATTTTCCTTTCCTTTTGTTTTGTTTTTGAGGGAATGGGGGGGGGGGCAATGAAGCATCAACAACTAATCTGCTCAAAAACATCAAGAAATCATGTGAACTTTATACTCTGATGTACAGCTCAAACATTCTGTGAATGAAATTGCATGGTTTGTGATGTCTTCACACCATCAACTTACATGTGCGATTCTCTCTCTCTCTCTCTTTCTCTTTTGAGGGGCGTTTTGTTTGTTTTGCTTCTGTATGTTTTTCTTAAAATAGATAACGTTTTTTTATTCCTTAAATTTTTAATAACTTTCAGGGCGGCTGCCGTTGCATGAAAAATGACTATAGAGTGCCAGATCTTGGTATAAAACATACTACAACTTGAAGAATTAAAAAAAAAATCTTGAACACATTGGTAGCAAGCTGCAAGGTCATTTTCATTTTTTTTAACATTAGGGTCAATTCAACATGAGAGGAATGGATAAGATTAGTAACCATTTCAACAAGTCTTGAAATACAGAATCTTCATGTACATGTATACACAAACACTGATTGAACGTGGGTGATTTTACGAGAAGCACATTATTGGTCAACAATCCATAACAAAAGACCACTATTTTGCATCACTCTCCCAATATATGTTTCTGACTATACAAAAAAATGCTTTGACAAATGGAAAGATATGCAAACTGATACTCAGAGCACATTATGGAAGCACTTACTAGTAGGTTGCAATCAGGAATATAGATCATCAATTCATACCAAACAAAAGCCATACAGACATTCATACATTCATACACTTCCCAATAATAAACATGATCTGGATTCTCGATGATTATAATCGAGAAGCCCATCCACATTCAAACGTAACCTGGAGCACTGGTAATCCTTTCACTGAATGCATGTTCATGATTATAAGTAACTGATATCCACCATCTATTTGTATTGGTAGAAAATGTATCATACATGTAGCTGTGTAATTGAGCTTAGACATTATGGAAATCAAACTTGCAATCCCAACCACATGCATAACATACAACATCATGTGTGTATATCAGGTGAGTTACACTTTGTACTGAATGTAATTTCCAGCATATTATTATTAATTTATTTATATTTTGGTGGTTCAAGCAACCCATAAACTCTATAATAAATAATTTGGAATTACTTCAAGCCAGTTTCTTTCTACATGCCATTATTTCCAGAACTGAAGACAAGTTAGCCGTAATAGTTAAAGATCTTGACCACAGTTGTCATTTTGCTATACACTAGCGCATCATTGTTTAATTTCCCATCATAAGAGGGGGGGGGGGGGTAGCTATTTGTGGTGAGGATCAAGTACTCATGCACTGGAGCTGCTAAAGTCATTGGTAGATGCTGTAAGGTGACTAAGGTTATACATGTATACATGCATATAGTGTTTATACAATTGGCTATGTACTGATAATATCAATATGTTTTGCTTGTTACATATATGTTTTGACACAGAATCGGGGGCGGGGTGGGGGAGGCTACTGACTGCATTGAACAAAAATCAGTGAGGCAATTTGGAGCTTGCACGTTGCATGGTCTTTTCAGGTAAGCATAGTCGAGAGGAACAACAGAATGATCAGAATTAGATAGATGATAATGTAGGGTGTTTGTATGCTTTGAAGGAAAGCCCGATGAGAAGAGAATAGTTGGATATAAAAATGAAGGGAGAAGAGCTAGAGGTTATAAAGTGCAGGATCACATTTCATTGGAAAAATTTTGAATGAAAAAAACAGCTTTATGAACTTGATCCACACGAAAAGCCAAGAAAGGCCAAGAGATGAGGCAAAGACAGGACACAAACGTCAGATAAAGGAAGAGCTACTGGTATGCAATGAGCACAACAAAATAGGAAAAGACAGCAAAGAGGCAAAAACAGATGAAAAGGGAGAAAGGGAAGGATTGGAAAGAGTGACCTAAGAATTCAAATGAAATACACTGTACATGTTAGAGAGAGAGATGTGAAAAGAGCTAGAGAGGAATAAGACTTCTACACATAAAATGTGGGCATGAAGGTAGAGAGAACAGAGAAAATAAAACAGACATTGGTGAGATAAGGAGAGAGACAATGAACAGGAAGGGTGAAGTCAAAGCAAAATAATGACAATAGAGAGAGGGAGAGGGGTGGGGGGAAGGGGGTGGGGAGAGGGTGACAGACTGCAAGAGAAAAACTGCTATAGAAAGAAATAGAGACTGCAAAAGAGAAAGGGAGAGAGAGAGAGAAAGAAAGAGGTGGGAGAAAGAGGGAGAATGAGAGACTGCATATTAAAGAGAAATAGCACAAGATAGGGAGAGAGAAACTCTACAAAGCTATAAGGAAAAGATGATGAGGTAAGGAAAAGATGATGAGGTAAAGAAAAAGAGAGAGAGAGAGAGAGAGAGAAGGAACGATAAGCTAGCTGGGTAAAACCATGAAGTACAAGATCTAGACCAGGATTTAGACCAGGATCTAGACCAATACAGGTACCTTGTCCTTCTGATGAGTTGCCTCTGCCTGTTAGTTTGTCAAGAACGTTTCCATGGTTACCTAATGAATTGGTTAGTAAAGGAGGAGTGACTTACAAGATTACACCAAAAACTTATGATAGAATGATCCTTTGTACATGTATACCTCAACTATTCCTGTGAAAAATAAATTCCTTGTTTTCAGAACAGAAAATTTCAATAATTCATTGTTACACATAATTACATGTAGGTAGATGCACTACTCATTATAGATAGTGACGGTCAATCTCTTTCACACAAGTTTATGACATTCCCTACTAAACCTACACAATTACACTATAAATTCTTCCTTGTGTTAAACAGTCATTCTTCAAACTACCATTGCAATATCGGAAGTACATTTAAATCCAAAATCTAGCATTTTATTGGAAGAATCGAACCTACAATGTGAATTCAATAGTACATTGACAACTAGATTTACTAAGTTTGTATGAATATGTGCCTTAATGTACATCACAAGTCAACGCCTGATATACAGTAAGCAGACAATGTGCTCCTTAAAGGGATCCGGTAACTTTGTCTTAGATTCTGAAATAAAATTCTGGATTTAGCTCATGATGCAATGATAATTATAAACCTTTAGGTCAGTCAGGAACCCAATGACTTTTACAAGCCGATCGCCTGTCTGATTATCAAGATATTTATGATTGGAATTACGAATTTTGAAAACCGTTCGCCTGACGGTTTTCATAACACTACACTCTATTGGGGAAAACAAGTATGGTAAAACTGGTCACTCAAAGATTTTTTCTTTTTTGAGGCACTTCTTGATCATTTTGAAGCGCAATTTTTTTAGGGCTTCAATATTACACCATATCACAGACACTGATAACACGTAGGGCCGTGTATCTCAGGTTTAACATTGTTAAACGATCCCTTTAAGTCAACACACAACATTCATGTACACTATGCACCTAATTGTCACCAACCGCGAGTCAACACCTGATATACACCTTTTACATACCACTTCCCATCTTGGGACACATCTTCCTCATGTCAATGCTCACTTGGTCTTCCACCAATGCATATCGGCCACAAGTCAACACATGACATACACCACGCAGCTGTAATGGACCCCAATCCAACACATAATATACACCAAGCACCTAATGAACACCACCAGTCAACACCTGAAATACACCTGCTACTAACCATGTCCCATGCATCTCCATCATGTCATTGCCTTCCTGAGGGGTGTCTCACAAAGATCCTAAGTTTAACTTACAGTATCTCTAAGTTGGACTTAACAATTATTGAAAGCCATTTAATTAGCATCTTCGAAAAATATTTGTTAAAGTCATTTTAAAAGGCATAAAATGTTGATAAAAATCATTCATATTTTCTATTGTCAAGGAGATTTCATGTTTGTGATGTGGAATTTATGAAAAGTCTAAAATACTTCAATTTTTGCTCTTGAATGCATTTTATTTTAAGGCTACAAATGGCTCTCCAAAGTGTTTAAGTCCAACTTAGAGTTAAGTTCAACTTAGGATCTTTGTGAAACACCCCCTGGTCTTCTTGGAATTTTTACCATACCCCTACACCATCAAGCACCTGTGATTGACTCCAATAAAACACACAACACAGAATAAACACCTAGTGTACACTACAAGTTAACACAGAACAAAGACCTGCTACATACCATTTCCCAGCTTGGGGTGCATCTCCATCATGTCATTGCCTTCGTCTTCTAGTAGCGTGTAGCGATGCCGCCTCCGACCTCTCTTTTTTCTTCTGCAAAGAAAGACGGCGAGAGAAAACTCGAAAGTTGCGCTTCCATCATCGATGAACAAAGCACATTTTGTTCAAGGAAGGTGTTACATGGAAATTACAACAAGCCAAAGTGAGTCTCTAACATGGATTCTTCTTAAAGGTACTACAGTATGTCCCATTTGCAGGCCAAAAAATGAAAAGGTCGAATTCCGCCTGCATTCGAAAGATAATACTAAATTAGAACTTCCCTCAAAACAGAAGGGCTTGAGAATGTCTTTTTGTGGGAAAATAACGACCGTTGTTGAATCGACTTTAGGGATTGCAATCCTTTAAGAAAATACTCTTGTCCCGAATAGTGTTCGTTTTGTGCTATGCAAAGATTCAATCAGTTTACTTTTGGCCCTTACAAGAAGTGGGTTATTGATGTACACAAATGCTCATGTACCCTTTTACAGCTCATTTTGTGTCAGTCGGTCAGTCACTCAATAGTGTCTGACAGTGAAGTCTAGAAAGCAAACAGGTTTCCTTGCATAATTTGAATACTAGGACACTGCTAATGTTTAAATTCCACAGATAGGACAAACGTGACATATTCATAATTCCTGCAAAGTTCTACAGAATTTGATGTTGACTGCAAATGGGACATATTACCTTTAAAAAAAGCTCTTTCAATGAGGGAAGTCTAAAACATGGTCCTTCAAATTTGTTTAGTACTACTCACAAGTATCTTACCCATCTGAATTTATCATATTCATGTACAAAATAATGAATAATTATACACCTAGCTCCAGTAGCAAGCTCTTGTATCAGTCAGAGATTCGACTTTAACACTCAGGTTACCTACCACTAGAAATAGCAGACTTCTTTCTTAAAGTCTTATCTTAATCCTTGGATAGTCATGTATAATACTGGATATCTGTATTTTGATATCAAGCAAGTCTGAAATCAGTTTCAGAGAAGTTTCTTTACTTTGTTCAATAGCCTGGCTGCAACTGACATTACTCCTAATTTTTCATTATGTTCTGATTTCCACATGGCAATATTTGCATGATGTAAACAAAGTTATGAAGGCTGGCTGATAACCACTTACAGCTGAAAAGTATATGCCACGATGAACATGTAAATATTACAGAATAGTACACACATAGCTTTGGACTATATAATTAATATTCAAGTACATTGTACATTTCAGGACATTAGAATGTTAATACACATCGTTAGTGAAGCAGATGCCCAAATAGAGCAACAAGAACAAGGAGGAGCAAGAAGAGAGAAGGGTGGAGGACAAATAAGGAATGTAAGGGGAGGGAGAATGGGAGAAGGATAGAGAGAGAGGAAGAGAAGGATAGAGAGAGAGGGAGAGAAGAATAGAGAGAGAGAGAGAGTGTGAAAGGTAGAGGGAAAGGAAGAGGGAAAGGGAGAGATAAAGAGAGAGGGGGGAGGTGGAGGGAGGGAAAGAGTGAGAGGAGAGGAAGCATAAAAAGACCAAAAATAAAGCTGAGTAAAGAAAAGGAGTAGTGAAATGAACAATGATATAGTTTGTCCAGAAAAAAGAAAACCTACAAGACATGGGAATTATCAATATTAGTTAACCTCAGCCTAACACAAGCGACAAGAAATACAAAATACTTTTGTGTACATCAAAATACAACTAGAATTTGAGAAGAAAAAAACAACAAGCAAAACACATGCAGATATTACAATACACTGCAGAACGATACATGATGCCCATGCAACAAAAAACACATGCAAGCAAACAAAGAAAATAATTAAATGTCAAATCTACAGGAACCATGGTAGTAAAATACAAGCTGCAGACAGAAATATCACTCTAGGGATTTGGTCATAGAGTTCTCATATTTTTAAAAGGACATAATCTCAGAAAATCATGCATACATGTTTTATTTCATACAGAGGTTAGTACTTTTTCAATATCTAAAATTGCCTTAATCCATTACACCGCTTTCCTGGGCAATGCATATACACTGAAGAGATCCACAGCAAGTCTTTGTCGCATATATATACCGGTACTCTTCAATAACAGCCAATCAGCATTGATCTTTCATCTAGAACTTACACAATAAGCTCATGATTGACTCATTTTAAAGTGCTCCACCTTGATTACATAATGCCTCAGATATTCCACAAAGCATGAACTCTTTAAATATTAGGTCTCACAGTAAAATGGGAAAAGAAATTCTATTCCCATCTTAATTATTTATGTGTTATTAAAAGTAAAACATAAAAATGCTAGATTATCTACTTATTAACAATATAATTTTGAATACAAATAAACACAAAATAGGCTAATAAAAGCATGCTAGAAAAACAAAAATAAAGAAAAATGTACAAGCACATTCTCTTTGACTACATTGACCAAAATGCAAAAACAGAAAACACATGCGCACCATGCATAGACATTGGTGATGTTTGCTTAAATAAAGAGATACATTTGTATTTGACCAGTGATGCGAGATGGAAAATTGCTATACATGTACCTCAAGAATTCGCTCAAAGAATTGTCTGAATATCTCTTCCTTCTAAAGATATTACATAAGAATATGAAGAATGTTGTACAATAATGGGTCAAACTTGAATATTACATGTATATCCTCAAAATTTTTATCAAAAATATTGAGCAAAAACTTTTTGTTGATTTTCAACAGAACTTTTAATGGTTTGTCAAATCAAATTCTGTGTCAAAACATTACAAGTTAAAGACTAAAGATACATGTACAATTATGTACTTGGTTTCAGGTTAGAATACGTTTTTTAATTTGATAATAAATTTAGCTGATTTTCTTAGATAGCGCGCCAATTAATGTTATTCAAATCAATTTTCTTATTAGAGAAGTAATAATTCTTCCATCAATGCCATGAGCGGAGAAATGTGTTCTATATTCAAAATCATCTACGGAACAGTTACTGCATTCAGATGAAAAAATAATATTGGCATTCTTATGAGCAGTCAACAAGGACAAAAAATAATAAAACAAAATATGATGCTGTTAAATCAAGCATATTAGACAACTCCAAAGCCCAATGCAAGCACATAACAATATCACGTTTGGGTTAATATAATCCAAATTTCATGCATGTACTAGAAATAAACTGATCAAAATGAAGCAAAAATGCAATCTCAAAACATGAATATAAAAAAACTACAATGGAATACTCTCTTTTAGTCCCATGTCCTCATGTACAACCATTTGACAATACACTATATAACCCTTCAGAAGTTTGTGTTACAAAGTGTGTCATAAATGATATACAGTCTAAACAAAAATAAAAGCTTGCTATTCCCCAAATGCCAAAATTATATATGTATAGAAAAAAAAAAGAAAATCAATTTTCTCTCTACCTACAGCATCAATCTCACAAATAGAATCTTTGAACTTTAGGTCGAAAATATGTTGTATCGAACTATTCTAACTTACATTGTCAGCGAAACAGCTGCAAAACTGGATTTGAAGTGTGGGGCCTATCCCCCACCCCTAAAAGAAGTCAACAGTAATTATCAAGATTCTCATACTTTTCTCGGGCTTTTCAATCAAGTGAAATGAAATCACAAATTGATAATTTTCGGAAGGAAATATGGGGGGGGGGGCACCCGATCTCTCCTGGGTTATAGTCAAAGTTTGGAATAATACTGTTGCGGAAGAAATATATTATGTAATCGCTGCAATGTCTACCAGCAATGCTGTTTACCTTTACTGATTGGCGACAGGACGTCAAACTCTCATAAAATGCAATTTTGGTTTTCTGCTTTCAACTTACCTTGCACAGCAGCAGGCTATAAACCATATAAAGACGCCCAGAGCTACCAGCACCAGAAAACATACGATGATTACATACAAAATACTCCAGTCTGCAGAGAGAAGAGAAAGTCAGAAAGAGAGATAGAGAGAGAGCGAGGGGGAAGAGAGAGAAAGAGTGGGAGGGGGGTAGAGGGAGAGAGAAAGAGAGGGAGAGAAGAAACAATATATCAGCACCAGAATATGACACTTTTGTGAAAAATCTAAAGCTTTATTCAACAATATAAATATTAAATAAATATCAAACGTCTATTACTGTCAAACGCACACAAAAATATTGATTCATTAAAAATAAAAAACATATATTTGATTATAAGATTGAGGAAAAAAATTAAATAAAGAAAGATGTCAGTCAATATATCACTATTGATACTATGGAAAATATGACAATAAAATTACTTTAAACAAGGAAGCACTATCATATTACCGGTACATCACATTTACACAATGAAGTTGCAAAAAACAGAGTTATAAAACTTAGTTACATTATTTTGATACACGTGCAAGTTACAAGATTAAAAATTTTGTGCATAGGAAAATTGACTTTGATTTGAATCTGGCAAACATGCATTGAGCCTTTTATTCTTCTCACTCACCGCAATTACTTTCTCCATCTTGAAATTTGACCCGGATGAAATTCTCCATCCAGAATGTCTCACACACACAACGCTTTGTGTACGGATCACAATGACCGTGATTGGAACAGTTCTTCTGACAAACTGTGTGCGACAAAAAAATAAGGAGACATAGGGACAGAATGCCAATAAGAAAAAAGTTAGATTAGTGAATGTATGTAGATAAAGAGATTCCAAATGCAGTCATTTATTGCCAATTTTACTGCATCTACTGACTTTAAGAAGAACCATTAACCTAGAGCAACAAAAATAAGTGTGTTCATATATAGAAATTCCTTTCCTCCTCATACAAACATTACAAATAATTTGATGGAAACATACTGATAAATGTATTCCTGTTAATTGCTAAAAGAAAACAATTTCTATGGTCAACACTAGTGCAAACTTTTCCAATAGTATTTTGAAGAAATTTTAACAGATTTTTGATAAAAGTTGAGGGATAAATACGACCCCCCTCCCCCGGCAAAACGGAGGGAAATCGTTTAAAGAGTATTCACTAGAATATCATCTACAAGTGATTCTGATGCTACTGCAGATTTTGGAAATACAGTCAAACCTGTCTATAGCGACCGCCAAAGGAAAACACAAAAAGTGGTCTTTGTAGACAGGTTCTTTTAGCACATGTTCCAAAGAGAAATTATTTAAGGAAAACAAAAATGTGGTCTTTGAAGACAGGTGGTCACTAAAGCAGGTTTGACTGTATTTATTTGAAATGACGCCATCCCGATAAGAAATCTCAATTCAAATTGAGAACTTGAAAGATTTGTGGATCATAATGATTTTGTGTTGTCTTACCAACAGTGTCATATTCTAAGATGCTATGTTTGAGTAGTGCTGATTGTGACATGATGTATTTGCTCTTCAATCTCTGTAAGACCTCTGGTCCTGGAAGGGGCTTGTGAGATGTCTTGTTGAATGCTAGGAACTCAGCCTTCAACCTGTAAAGGAGGGAAACAATAAAGGTTGTTTCATAGCCAAGAAGGCATAATGGCTCAGTGGGAGCGTTGTGGTCTACATAGCGGAAGGTCCTGGGTTCAACTTCAAGACAATTCTGACATGAGTGAGCTATGGTAAGGCATTCGTCCTCAACTACAGAACCATTTCCTTCATACAGCCCAATATGGTTACATATCTGCAAGCACATACTTGCCTTTTTTATCAAAAAGCATTACAGAATGTGCCATAATTCTATAGTAAAATTTTCTTAAATCTAGCATATGAATACCAAGACACTTGCAATTCGAAATAGCTGTACAGGTTTATACATGAGGAGTGAGATTTGATAATGAATCCGCTCCCCTTGCAGCAATCTTTAACTTTTTGCTTTTTGGGCTCACCCCTACAAACACACGCACACACACATACACACATGCACAAATGAGGATGGTACATCATCAAAATATCTTAACCCCATCAGGGTTACAGAGCCCCCCAAAAAAATTGCAAGGGTATTAAAACTTACATGTTACTGTCTGTCAGTGTAATTCTTTGGATGACCACATCTCCATTGTTGACCCCTAACATCACAGCTAAGGGCATTATCAGGTCATTCTGTAAATTGAAGATATATAGTGCAGCATGTTGAAGTTAACATCAACTTTAGAGTCACTTGGTAGTATTCTTAATAATAATTACAGTTACATTTGTCATTCTTCATTACAAATGTTGCTATCTTGCAGAAACATAACTGTGTTTCACCAAATATTTGAGTTGAATTGAACTTCATATTATTTAATCATCACTGTAAAAAGTTGTGAATGAATGCAAAATCCAGAACAACAATTTTCATTATTAAACATGGCACAAACAAAGACATAAATATACTGTATACACAAAGAGATTTGACCTTTAAAGTTAAAAACGGTACATATGTAGAAGCCAAGAAGATCAGACGGTTGGATATAACTATAGTTTGTGAAGATAAACCTGATTTTACAAATATCACTAAGTTGTATAGAATCCACTCCAGTTTGGAGGAAAAAACTTACCAGGAGTTTGTGTGCATCAAACCATAGAGCCACTTGTTGCTCTGTGCACATAGAATTATAAAACGATAAGCAATACTTAACAGATAAAGAAATCGTATTTATGAAAGATATCTTTACCTTATCTTGCTCTGTAAATAGTCTTATATCTTCATCAAACACAATCTGAACCCGGGAGAGAATATGTGGATCTATTGTTGGGAAACAAAAGACAAGAAAATATGTTAATAACACTTGATCAGATAACTATCCATGGTACGATGATATTCCAATGTGTTTTGAAAAACATCAATTATCTTTCTTTATCATTGCTCATGCTCACTTGAGAATAACTAAATTTCAAAGATTGCTTGAATAAGTGATTCGTAGTGCTTCAGACTTTTTATATCAAGGTTTCAAGGTTTTCAAGGTTTTTCTTTATTTTCCACATGATATAACATAATCAAATGAATAAGCAATATACAAATTCAATAACATAATACAAACCAAACATGTTACAAATGATTATATAAGTATTTAAATAAATCATTTAAGATTGGCACAGTGGTAAAACATAGTGGAGGAGTCTATTAAAACAGCATGGCTTGTATTTTATAGACCCCTTGTAATTGGCCATGAAATGATTGTGCAATATATTAACATCTGTATGGAAAGAAACAATGACAATTTATTTACACTTTCTATTATGCCATAATATATGCAGACTAAACTACCATCATGAGCACATTCCATTTCTGCACAATTTCACAACAATTTTTACAATTGAAACCATTGGCCATGTTTTTAGAGGGCTTTTATGGGAACATTAGATAGATAAATATATAATTTATTGTGTTCTTCCTATAAAGAAACTTTCCTTCGAGGTGATCATACATAAAATTACACAACTTATACAAAATTTATAATACACGACTTCATCAATTTTCAGCATTTGCTATAACATGCGGTGGTTCACATACCTTCCACGACTGTAATTATGGTAGTATCTGTGCCAAAGGCACCCTTCGCATCAGTCACATTGAGAGTGAACTTATACTGGCCGGGGACAAGGTCGACCACTCGTAGGATTGGTTCGTGATTGGAGTTCCCAACAACCACCTGCATGAAACAAAAACAAAAGGATGATTGAACACAAGCATATTACAGAAACCATTTTGTTAATCATCATCATCATCATCATCATCATCATCACCCTCATCATCATCATCCTCACCGTCATCATCATCATCATCATCATCATCATCCTCACCATCACCATCACCGTCATCATCACCGTCATCATCACCGTCATCATCACCATCATCATCACCGTCATCATCACCGTCATCATCACCTTCATCATCATCATCTTCATTATCACCATCATCATACCCATCATCACCATCACCACCATCATCATCACCATCACCATCATCATCATCATCATCACCACCACCGTCATCCTCATCACCACCACCACCATTTGTTATCCTTACCCCAGCAGCTGGACTTTGAGTACTTCTTGTCCAGAGATAGGATACTATTCCCTTGTCGTCCGTGGACTGGGACCCATCGACCTCCAGTGACGTTGAAGGCAGTATTATCTCTTGATCTGGTCCAATCTTCGCAATTGGTTTTTGATTGCTCTCTGTTCAAACAATAAAATTAAAAGACATTTGTTGAAAAGTAATCTTAACCTTTTAAATAACAAACCACTGTGTAAGATACATGCATAGTCATGATTATTGTGAAAACCCTCGATATGAATGTCCATATTCGACCTCTCTACATTTCGCTGAATCTGAATACCAATTCCCCAATTGAGTCCATCTATGTATCTACAGCTATCAACCTATCTCTCTCTCTAACCAACATACCTACCTACCTATCCATCTACAACTATTTCTGTATCAATCTGCCCATCTATCTACATTGTATCTGTATATCTATCTATCTCTATCTGTCCGTCCGTCCATCCATCTATATCTATCTCTATCTCTGTCTGTTTGTTTGTTTGTCTGTCTGTCTGTCTGTCTGTCTGTCTGTATATCTATCTATCTAGCCGCCTTTTCACACAGGGGTAAAATTCCTTGTATCTAGAGCTGATTAGTTTAATTAAACAGCTTTAAAGAAAATTTCCCTTTGTGAACGTTGTTTATACGATGTTTGGACAGATACTAATTCGTGATTCATACGCCGGTCAAAGCAGGCTGCAGATACAAAGCCCGTATCTAGAGAGCAAGACATTTTGTGTGTGAACGGATATACGTCCTTAACTAGACCGGGCACTGCTCTTTAAACGCTCAGTAGGGCCATTGCGCATTTACGAGCAGTGAGTCACTGCTCTTAAATGCGCAATGGCAATATTTTCCTTTCCCTACCTACTTATTTATCTTCTTATTTATCTTTCTATACATCCATCAACATATTTATCTATCTATATATCCCCCTATCCATCAATCTTTTCATGATATCTGTACCTCTTTTTACAGCAACAGTGACGTCAGCAGTGCCTGATACACCTTGACCATCTTGGACGGTCAACCTAAAGACATAACCTCCTTCCTCTAGTCCAGATACATCTACTGTTGCCTGGTCAGGGTTGGTCAATATAGCATCACTAGGACCACTGTGTGGATAGAAAAAGTGATTACAGATAAAATTGAGTATATGCTTTGCAATAGCATTGTGAAGAAATCATTTATTATGACTGCTTTAATTGTGTTTTACAAAGAAAGAATTATGTATTTACATGTTCGAGGTAATGGAATCATTAAAATTAGCCTTAAAAATCTCCCAAAAATTAAAAATGTGTTGATCCAAGTTATGGGTATAAAGGGTTACACAAACACTTGTTATCAGACTTAAGTATTCAGTTGGGAAGATTTAATCATATTTGAAATACATATGTGAGTACTATAAGAGCAATCCTTTTCAGTGAAACACATTCGTTTACATCAGAGTAAATGAGCAAAATGTCATGTACTTTGCACCTTTCCCAGAACTCAAGCTTCTCTTTTAAGATCTTAACATGGAATATCAAAACAAGTACTTTGGCTTCCTTTCTGTGTCTACAAGGAGTCATAATAAATGTAAATGCAATATAATTCAATCCAATCCATAATTATATGATATACATTTGCATATTTAAATTGCAGTTACAAAGCACTGCACACATATCTCCACATGATCCAGCCAAGTAAACAATAACATGTCACTGCAAAAGACCATTTTGAGCCAAAGCAACTGTTCTACAGAAAAAATAATGGGGCATTTACAAGGCCTACAATAGAAGGAATCCATGAGAAGTTTTATTTGATGACATCACTGCGCTATAAATGTCATCGAGAAATTGCCTGGAAAACAAAAAATTCATCTACGGTACCTGACTTGTTCCCAGTGATAGACCTCAATACCCTGGTCGTCTGTACTGCCACTCCCATCCAGCGTCGTGGCATCAGAAGGCAGTGTTAACTCCTTGTTAGGCCCAGCATCGGCGGTAGGTGGGGTATTATGCTCTGATGAAGTCAACAAGAAAGGGTAAGATAAATTAAATTAAATTTGAATTATTTTCAGCAACAGCTAAAACGGCCTCAATTAATTATTACTAATTGTTTTTACATATGTCAATTAAATACATGTATGATTAATGCTTATACATCAGTTAAGCAATCATTATTAATCAAGCAGAATACAATCGTAATGAAGCACTTTTAACTTATAAACGCAACAAAATAATATCTTGATGAGTTCATTTACAATGAACTTGGATAGATTATACATGAACTTTTGAACTCTAGCATCTCAAAAGCTGCAATTGGCAGCCTCCTATTGATTTATTGTAAATTACATTCCTCCTTGTTTATAGATTTTGGCCCAGAAATAATTTCCTTGTAGATTTCTTAATTCCATAAGTGTACATATCCCAAGCTTGTTATTGTTGAACATACTGCTAGTGTGAATTTCACACAGCTGGTATTTCCTGTGTAATGAACAACCTCTCAATCAATGATACCTGGGTAGTTTAATGACCTACAAATAAACTTCTCCCTTACAGAAATAACTAGAAAGGGTAATTTGTTAATCAATGTTACCTTGATTTTCTTGCATTGATTTATGGAACTTGAATACAAACTACATGTATGAGGAAAAACAGCAAGAATTGTGATATAATGTTCCTGGATACAATTCCAATGCATATTGTGTGGGTATCTAGATTCATTTTTCTTTGGGGAAATCCAACAATTGAATGTATTCATTCCTTTATCATTTCTTTCTCACACTCCCCCCCCCCCCCCCCCCCCCCCCCCCCGCCCTTACTTCTGTACGTCTCTTTCATTTGCCACTAAACCCTACATTATAAATATCTTACTTCTGTCCATCTAAATTGAATAATCATACATGTATCTAATTTTAATAAAGAGATTTCATTACTTACCACACTCTTTGAGATCGATTTCAGCAGATATGCCTTCACAAAATATAAAGAAACAACAACAACAGCAAAAATATAAAAGAAAGTTTACTGACCTGGTTTGACAATGACAGTCGCTGAATCAGAATCTTTTTGTCCTTTAACATCTGTGACGGTCAGTTTGAAGACATATGTGCCTTCCTCAAGGCCAGTTAGATGAAGTATTTTGGTTGAAGATCCCTAAAATTTGTGAACAAATATTATGAAAGTGACTGTGACTACAAAAAAAAAATCACAGGATTAGGCATACAATGACACTGATGTCATCACCATAAAAATAAAAAGTTCTATATTGGAAGACCTGTTCAGGAAAAGGATTTTGTAGAATAGGCCCTTACCGTCATATCAGCCACTCTATCGGTCATCTTGGTCCACTCATAGCTGGTAATACCATGATCATCACTGCTCTTAGAGCCATTCAGTGTGGTGAAGTCTACTGGAAGCTTGATCTCTTCATCTGGCCCAGCTTGGGCATGGGGCTTATAGTCCTCCTCTAATAACAAGTAAAAAGTAAAGAGCGTTACAAAAACAGAAAACTTTGTTTGTATGACATATCAAGGGTTCAGTGAATTAAGTAAATCCATGTTTGATATCAAAATGTTCAGAAAAATGTGGGCTTTCGAGAAAACACAAAGACTTAACTCCACCCAACACCCCATTTAAGTCAATGGCTAGTGAAACAACTCCCTAAGGCCCAAGTGCTCAGTGACACATAAACCATTTTTTCTCAAAAAGGCCAAAATGGAGTTAAGTCTTTGTGTCACTGAACCCTTGATATGTTCCTGTGACAACTGCTCCAGGGTCAATTTCGTACACAAACTGAATTTCTAACTGCAATGCTGGAATGAAAACTACATCTTTATACCCAAACCCTAACCATATAATTTAAACCCAATATTGAAACCCTGACTTTAACCCTATACCTCTGAGAAAAAAAGGTTGCTAGAGCAAATATTAGATTATAGAAAATAGTGAACAGGAAGGGTAGTATCCACTTTTTACAAATAATACAAGAGATTTTGACAGACAGAAAGGGATAGGAGTATATACAGGAATATCAAAAGAGATGAAACATTGAGAAATGAAGATAAAATACAAAGCAGACAAAGGAAGAGATGAGAAATGATAAAATTACCTTCTTTAACAGTAACATTTGCTACGGTGGAATTGGAAGCTCCATCAAAATCTGTGACAGTCAACCTGTAGTGGGACAAAAGAGAAATATTATATCTTTGTTACAATCAAATCTTACACTCTCTCTCTCCCTTTCTCCCTCCCCTGTCTCTCTCTCTCTCCCTTCTTCCCCCTCTCTCTCTCCCTCCCCCTTTCTCTCTCCTCTCTGTCCTCTTCCTACTTGTCTTCTGTCCTTCCTTTTCTCCACCCCCTCTTTCTTAGTCCACCAACACACTACCATCCCCTACTCAATAATAGCTATGTAGCTCAATAGGTATCAATCTGGTTTGAGAACAGTCAGTTGTAGAATATCCTAGTTAACACTAATCTCATGACCATCCAGTGGTTTTTGGACCCCAATTCCAGCTGTAGCTTGCTATTGCTGGAAGCAAACATCTTCATGTATTTTTATCATCCACCCTTCCCAATAACAGTATAACTAACTGATAAAACAACTATGATTCCAGTCATACAGTAGTTTGTTATAAAATGATGACGTGGATCCTAATCAAATGATTGGTTGAAAGTGTACACGTGACCAGGCACTATGTTGCCTAAGGCCAAATAAAAAAAAAAACATGTTTAGCGTCCTGTTTTTTCGAAAAAATAGGAAGATGGCGGCCGACATTTTTTTTTTTTTTTTTTTAAATCAGAAATTGATCCATTTTAGCAGTGTTTTTCAATCCAAAAAAAATCCAAAATTTTTATTTTTTTTTAAATAGGAGGCGGCCCCAAAAAAGAAAGCGGGCGGGGACGCTAAACATGTATATTTTTTTTAATGGCCTAATGCGTAGTTTGGATAATGTCCGGTCATTATCCAATTCTAATGACCGGTCATTAGTAAAATCATGTTATAAAACATCATTTTATATAAAAATAAAACATCATTTTATATAAAAATAAAACATCATTATATATATAAAAATAAAACATCATTTTATATAAAAATAAAACATCATTTTATATAAAAATAAAACATCATTTTATATAAAAATAAAACATAATCTTATAAAACAAATACTACACATCATTTTGTTTGGGCATTAGTACGATTTTCCACACCCTCACTGCTGTGTATAATTTGTATACTATTCTACCCTGCATCGACCTACTTTTATCTACCACCCCTTCTTAATAACAGAATGAATAACTACCTGATGAGATAGACGCCTGGTTTGAGATCAGTGAGTTCTAGCGTATCCTGTTCACCGCTGATCTGATGATCATTCAGCGGTCCTTGGACCTGATTCCAGCTGTAGCTTGCTATTCTGTCCTCATCATCGTCAGTACTCCCTGCAGACAGGAAAAAAACATCAGAATGAAAGTAATATTGAAATTTCATCCATTACGACCACTGCTGCTATTGCTGCTACCACAACCACTACCATTAATACCACTACCACTACTACAATCGTTACCGCTACCACTACACTATCACCACTACTATTACATACTCTCTACTGTTCCAAATTACACCATCACTATTGTCGGTGATGTTGCTGCAACTATTATCACTCCCATTAACACCATTATTATCATCAATAGAACTATGAACATGGTTGCCAACACTACTAAAATTCAATATCAATACTACTACTACTACTAATAATAGGCATTTCTATTGCACCTTCTATCTAGAAATTCTATTCCGAGGCGCATTTATTATTACCCCAGCTTTAGCCTAGCTGCCATTGCAGCACATAAAGCATTTCAAGGAATTAATTCCTGCCAGGTACCCATTTACCTCCCCTGGGTCGAGTGTGGCAAATGAAGATTAATGCCTTGCCAAAGGACATTAGTGCCGTGTCAGGGATCGAACCACGACCTTCAAATTACAAGTCAAGTGCTTAAACCACGCGACTACTACACTTCTACGCCATCACTAGCTGTAATACTGCTACAACTGCCACTTCTACAAGTACTACCACTACCAATATTATTACCACTCTAATCTAATAACTATTATATCCTGCATCAAAAATTTGTTGGCTTTTGATTGGTTGAGAGCTCGTCACATGACCAAAAATATTTGAGCTATTTTTAGAAAGTACTATATGAGAGTACTATTTTGGTTTACTATTTGGGAGTTGAAAAAAAAATGTTAATTTTTTTTTTTTTAATTGAATCAATTTTTTTTTCAAATCTTAATTTAATGAAAACAACATATTTTAAATCTTTGTAGATAAAAATTGACATTTTTTTTGTTCTAAATTTGATTTTCCCAAAAATGTTTTTTTTTTTTTCTTTTTTTTTTTCAAATAAATTTTTGATGCAGGATATAAAACAAATATACCATGCCTTCTATTCGAGGTTCTGGTTAAACTATGTGCCTCGGTGACTCCAAGAGTACCATTTGCTTCGGGGCTGCGCCCCTCAGCAAATAGTACTATTGGAGTCACCTCTTGCGCATAGTTTTAACCAGAACCTCTCAAGGCAGTGTATATTTGTATACTATTATGTGTTGAAACCTACCTGATCCATCTAGTATGGTAGCAGAGTTGGGGAGCAGTACCACCTGCATAGCTGGTTGTATGATGGCTACTGGAGGCTGGTTGATCCTGGGTGGGGGCTTGACCGTCACATTGACCTGACCTGTACCTTCTGACCTGGATCCGGACACAGCCACTTTGAACTGGTAAAAACCGGCAATCAACTAGAGGGAGAAGAGAAAGAGAGAGAAAGGGATGTTAATAATGATATAAGGTGGAGATCACGATTGGCAGCATAGTGAATGACATTAAATTTTGAGGGCTGCATGTATATGTGTATTCCAAAGATATAAAATCAGATGAGACTACTGTGTCTGGTTATTTCATGCATTATAACTACTAACAGAGGGTTTTTAAAGGGATTCTTTATCTATTTTCAGAAATTCCATCATGATAGTTTGAGAGGATCCTTTTCCTAAGCCCTTGTTCATTTTTAACTCTGGTCTGCATGAGTTTGGTCGTAGGGTTGTAGGAGGCAATTCCTGCCCTGAACACCATTTTTCCTCAGTCAATCTACATGTATCTATCTATAACCTTTGAATCAAAGTTTGTACATTGCATGTGCAGGTATAATACTTCCAAAAAGCCATTCGAACACCAGTTCCGAGTTTATATCATACCATATAGTTGTCTTAGTTTCTAGAAACTTTCATGATACAAACAGATTGAGTTGTAAGGTGCTAGATGTTTGAAGCAGGCTTCTAATGTGTAGGTATGGACAGACAAAAATAACTGCTATGTTCTCCACACCTTCTAACACGACAGCTACCTAGCTTTTGCATCCCAAACCAGATATATAAAGGGGGGGGGGCAAGGGAAGAAAATAAAATGAGGAATCAGCAAGGCTTTATTACTCACATTTGAAATAGTAACTTGTGGGTCAGCTTGACCATTGGAGGTCATCTCTGCGGAGCTGTCCTCCGGCTGAGTGACCACCTGATACTGGTACGTGTAAGGCTGACCGTCCGGAGGGTCATCTTGGAGGACAAAGGCGTGCAGACTCACGCTAGTCTCGTCCGGCAGCTGAAGGGATTTGCTCTCACCCAACGAAACTATCAGCTGAACAACTGTGTGTGGAGGTATACATCAGTGTCAAAAATACTTTCTAGATTTGCTATAGTATACTTGATGTTTTATAACAAGTTCTATATATTACTTTATTTTACACCACAGCTCTTTCTAAGTGTGAAGTAGTTAAAAAGTTTTCCGGAGCTCTGTTCGAGAGCTACAATGACTCACCGCACCTATGTATGATTTTTTTTCCACCGGTACACGTATGGACAGTGGGAGATTAGATTACTGGGCATGTATAAGTTTCACTCATTGATATGCAAAGGCTTTTGTTCAAATAACGTTTACAATATTATCTGTTGTGACTTCATTCCCGTATTTAGGACCATGTATACCTGTTTATAATCAGACAATAGAGATATTAGCCAGTAAAAGGCTTATAAAACTGCTAACCACATGGGCCCTAAATACATGACGCCAAGCCAAAGTGGGTTTGATCAGTGATCTCTGTACCTTTACAAAACACACTACTAGGCATACATGTACTCTATGTCTCATGCAAGGCATAGAAAATGTGATGTAGCATGCACTGGGGAAAAAATATAAAAATAATACTCATGCACTATCAAAGACACACTAAATGAATACACAGGCTGCATGCATGCATTTCATTGGTTTAAATCAGCTCTAATCTTACAGGCAAAACCCTAGAATATTAAACTAAAGTAGATTTTAGGTTGGCATTTATTAATCTGTTTCTACAATCTTTGATTCTGTTTTTCAAATCTAGCCCTGTGGAAATTTCAGAACTTTTAATATTTTATGTCATGTTAACAAAATACAAGGGTGGGCTAACAGGACATGCTTGTAGGTTATTTAAATATACATACAAGTATTACCAAAAGAACCGCCTCATAACAAAACTTTTTGTTCAAGGGTTTGTGGCATATTCTTACAAGCAAAAACTGATATATAATTGTACACTGCCAAACATTAAACATATTCAATCACTTTTCATCCAATTGTATGCATGGTGGAACTGCTGCAATTTTTTTTTATTTGCATATTTAAACATATTTGTAAGTGGCACATCATGCTAAGCTCAGTACAGGTATATGAAAGTAAATACAAGTACGGTAGAACCAGGGAGTAGAACCCATGTACATGCAACAACAACGACAAAATTACTTCAAAACAAATGTTTTGCCATTTCCATTTCTTCACTAATCACATTAGAAATAAGAATACTTTTGGGGTAAAAGCTAGAAGATAGAAAAAAAAGCCCTGAATGTTTGGAAAGAATATTAGGAAAAAGTAGCTACATAAAAGAGGAACAAAACTCACAGGGGCGTGTTCCCCCGCTACCTAAAGTAGTAGAAGTAGGAGTAGCAGTGGTGACAGGTACTGCAGGAGATGAAAGAGTGGCGCTTGCATGGGGGTTTGTGGCAGGGTTTTGATCATGCAAGGAGGGGGCGGAATCAGAGGTTTGTTTGTTACCGTCAGAGGTGTTCATAGACCCCTCTGCTACACCACTTGATACCTCGGTACCTGCAAGAAGAAGAGATTGGGGGAAGGGGGGGGGGGTATAGTGAGAAGGTCAAGTTTTAGTACAGGTGAGAAATGAAGTGCTAGCTTTCTTATTCTGTGTATGTTATTTTGGAAGAATATCCCGACACCGACAACACATTGATTAAAAAACTGCAGAAAAATCAAGAGAAGCAGATCAGTGAAATTTGAAAAAAATTCTGATGAGGAATAAGAAAATTAAAATTTCAATAGTTTTGTAGATCACTACGCAATTCGCAACTCAATGATTTCCTCTCTGACGTATTCTACATTTGTCTTTTACAATTTATGTAATAAATGTACATTTTTCTATTTTAAAAAAAAAATTGAAAATTAACTTTCCTTTTCTCAAAAGGTTGGGCTATTTCTGTGATTTTTCCAAATTTCATTCAAAATTACTTGACATCAGACTGGATCTCTCCATTAAAGCCCTTCTGCACTAATTTGGCTAGGGGGATTAGACCTCCCTGCAAGGTCACTGACAAGTGGTTATCTCATCAAATCAGCTCTCAATTAACATAAGAAAAAGGGATCATGGGGGACCAACATGCACCGATTAGGCATTGTTTTCTTTATAGAGGGTGCAAGTAGCTATAAGTAGTGCAGTGGGGCTTTAAGAACCATCTAACTTAATCTTTATACACAAACATATTTTGAACTCCTGACAAAGAATGACAAGGACTGCAAGGCAACACCTCCTCCCCCCTCACCTTTTATCATCGTCTCTATTGAAAATCATCATTTTCATTTAGGTAATTTACAAACATTTTGTAGTAATATAATCAATATTAAAAAAGACAATGGAATATCTTTCGGGGACAAAAATTTGAAACATATATAAATGTATGCAAGAAGTTGATGGATATGGTTTTAAATCTTCTGTACATGTCTTTCAATTCTATTGTTTTTTATTGTTCATGAGAGTATGGAACGGTTGGATTTCAGTATAGTTTCTCTCATGTAACCATTTGCTGTGACATGTAGTGACAAAGACTGGTGCACTATCACAGCTTACATACCATTGGTTGTATCACTGCCATCCTTCTTGACAGGCACCTCTACTAAAGATGGGGTCATCAGACTATCTGTGACTTCCTCTTCTACTTCTGTTTGTGGTGGTGTCTGTAAAGTAAAATATAAACGGAAAATGTATATCTGAACAACATAAAACCTGATTAAAAGCCTGTCAAAGGTGCATGTAAAAATCATGTACAGTCAAACCAGCGACCACCCAAGAGAAATACAAAAAGTGGCCTTTGTAGGCAGGTGGTCTTTGTAGACCGGTTCCTTTAGTACATGATTCAATGAGAAACCATTATCAAGGGAAACAACAAATGTAGCCTTTGTAGACAGGTGGTCTTTGCAGACAGGTGGTCACTAAAGCAGGTTTGACTGTTTTTAAGATTTGATCAAAGTCATCAAGTTGTTTATCAATTTGTTATAGAATGTAAAAGCAAACATCGCTGAAAGATTAATACTGATTTTCAAGAGTATTAAGAATGTTTTTGATACTGATAACATTAACATCATACGTTACAGACTTACCTGTCAACATACATAATGATGATTTTTCTTCTTTCCTTCTTTACGCTAACTGATCTTTACACATAAGGTTGACAAGAGTTTTAAATGTCTCTGTTTTCCAAATGATAATTAACGGTAATCTATTGATGCATGTACTTACAGTGCTAGTTAAAAGGAGATCAGGTCTTGTCGTCTGTGCAGGTACAGGAGGTTGCGTGGAGTCCACACTTCGCAAAGTATCTGTTATGGAAGAAAGACAGCAGATGTTCAAGTCACAGAATTACAATTTAAAATCTGGATGGAATTTTGCTCAGCATTGTTTGTTTGCGAGTGGAGATGGTATACAAATTGTGTGTCCATAAATTTGAATACCGGTACAGCATTTTGTTAAAAGGGAAAAAATACAGAGACAACTGATTAGTTTATCTGTACTAAATATTGTATTAATTGCTGTTTTAAACTTCATTAACAATATTTTGTACACCAGTAAGCAAGATATTAATTTACTGAATATTTCTACTAAACAACTTTTTATATATGCTTTACATTATAAACGGTTGTAGCAAATAACTCGGTCACTCAGACAAACATAATCAAAATGGGGTTTAACAAACATGCAAACATGCAAACATCGATTTCAAGCTTACCGCTTATGATGGCGGTCTCCTGCGTTTTCTGTAATTTATCTTTGTGTTTATATGCATCTTATTTAATGTTCTTAAAAATGTATAAAGATGTAAAATGAAGAAATAACTGTTACTTTATGAACATTATATGATTATGTTCTATTTTGAAAACGCAGAAATAAAAACAAACAAACAATCAAACAAAACAAACACGTCAGTAAATGTGAGTGCAATGCAAGCAAGGGCTCATAAAAAAAACATAGAAAAGCATGATTATCATAATGACATTCTCATTTTAGCTGCCAGAAACTGCATTGAGATGGTAGAGTTTATTTTGTTTCACATGCAGGTTTCATAACAATAACATTTACCATTTATATAGATAAATGATTTATTGTACCTTTATTTACAGACTGGTACAATACCAACGAGAAGGCATCGTGTAAAAAATAGAAAATTTTGAATTAAATATTGTAACGGTAGTAATAATAACATATTGATTTTTATGTCACTACTCTTTGTTTTTTACAGCCCAATGCAATGGTTAAATTCTGCATGCATATCAACATACATATATTTGCCTGCAATTACTTCTGTCTAGATTGTTTAAAAGGATTACATTGTGATAGAGCATCCTTTGTGTCATGAAAACAAATATCTGTTTTATCGCTTCAATGATAAAAAATAATTGGAAAATAGCCAAATAATTTGAAAGGGAATCTGAGCTAGCTCAACTACACTATAGCTTAATGACATACGCGTGGAGTTGTGATACTGCAAGATATAGTAATAAAACCTGTATTACGTACTGTAAGTACAGTATGTCATTCTTTCACTTATCAAAGTCTAAGAGAAAATAAGGTTTAGCTGCTGTGTACTTTGCAATCTTTAGAAAACTGAATGGTGTGTGCGTGCTCTTAATCTTTAAATATCAAAGACAATCCAATTAAAAAAAACACCAAACATTTTGATTTCCTAGAGCTGTTAAAATTGGAGATGGCTTTATCAGCAGACATGCAAGCGTATAATACCAATTGTAAAACCTGAAACACACAAAATCTACAATGCCGCTAATATAATTAAATTTATTGTTTATTTTGGGGAGGGGGTGGGGAAGAGGTAATCAATACAAATTATTGATTGAAAGTTTTAAAATCTTTGATTCAGTACTGAGGTGAAAGACCAGGGGCCTGTTTCACAAAGCCTTTTTTCAATGACAAATGACAAATATCAGTGACAAATATGCTGATAACCAATCAGAAGCAAGGATTTCAGTAGCTTATAACAAAACTTGTCATTTGTCACTGTGACAACTTTTGTGAAACACTCCCCAGCATGCATTTATATTATCTCATTTAATACTTCGTCTTGAGACATTTCTTGAGACACTTTTCCTAAAAAAAATATATTAAAAAAAAATTGACTTGGTGCACATGAAATGAAATATGGTCTACATTATACTTCATATACTCTGAACGTGTTGGGCTTATAAATACATGATAAGTGTCATATAGAACAAAACAGTAACACGTTTTTATATGGTTTTGCTGATGATCATGCACTTCGGTGTCTAAAATTTTACAAAAGAACCACATTTTTGTATGAATGTGTATCAGTAATAAAACTTTGTACTTTGAAGTTCCAGATTTCTAGTGTTCGCAATTTTGTTAAAGCTGACACAATAAAGTCAATAAAAACCTGCCACGTATGATGTCGGAATATATATTCAACACGCAGAGAAGGGATATGATTGGGAGTGGAAGCAAGTTACAAAGTTATGGTTTCGCTACTGCTGAATAATGTGCAAATAATCAGAAAGAAATAAGGGTTTATGATAAACAGAGGGAAATTCACAGGGTTTAGCACTGGTGCCAGGCGGTAGTTCAAAATGTTGGTGGTGCTGCAAAAAAGTTTCTAAATAAAATACTTGTAGTGAGTATCTATCATCGCCTTCAATATATAAAAATTGAAGTCCAAACTAAAAAAATGTGAAACCACAGTCACACTGCCACACTGATAACAAAAAATCCTCCCCAACTAAACCCCCTAACCCCCCCCCCCCCTCCAAAAAAAAAAAAATTTAAAAAATTGTTATTTTGAGCCATGTGCTATTTTGAGTCATGTGATATTTTGTCTGAACAGTCTATTGCTGGTGTGTTGAAATAGTCCATCGGTGTGACTGGAATATCACAGCACATTTCAATATGTAAGTTTGAATGCAGTTTCATGTATAAAAGATGCATGTGTATGTCTCATTGCACTGAAAGTGATACCTAGATCATTTAGAGGATAAATAAATGCATTAATTATGAAATGCAGGCTTGTATAAGCCTGCTTGACCATCTCTCTGGAAACTCATAAAGATAATCATATTTTCCATGCAATGATGCAGAGAGTTGAAGCAAATTTAAGGCACAAACATCAACAGAAGCAACACAAGTAGAAAGTCATAGTTAAAGCGTCATGCAATCAAAGATAGATATCATCATTACCTTTACGTATTCTTTTTAAATGCGAAGCTAGAATTCAGAAATGAAGGAAATATTCTTTTCATACACTGAATATTCATATAAAAAGATACTACACGTACACTGTACACTGTTCAAGACACACAGATATGATTTATGGTTTATCAAAAATAAATACATGCTGTCATGCAAAATCTTCCAAAGCCTACAGAGGAAAATATTTTAATTGAGGCTCATTTTTAATGAAAATCTTTTGGTAATTCAGCTTTGATACATATAAAAGTGAAAATATCAATTCCAAGTTACTTATTTCAATTAGTAAATGTACATACCGGTACATGTAGAAGTGAATCCCCCAATTGATAGTGCTAGATTTCAAAGACTAACCATTGGTAACATTATGTGTCTTCTCATATACAATAGGCCTATATATATAACTACAGTGTAAAATCGTTTACAATTACAGGAATTACAGGAAAACAGGAATAATCAGAGAAATATGGATTTGAGTGATATTTTTGCTATTATTATTTTTTTTCTTAAACTTTCATGAAATGATGAAGAGGATTCTCTCCCAAATTTTCAGTTCAATTTGAGAATGATAAAAAAAAAAGAGGAGAAAATTACAAAAATTAGATTCAGAAGACATAGACAACAATCAGGCACTTTAGGTACATATAAATGCATATATTTGCCATGAGAAATGCAAACATAAAAAAACATACAATCTTAGCTTTGAGACCTGTTTTAGAGGGGCATTGATTTCATCTCAAGATATTGCACTTGAAAAAGAATGAATATGACACATATATCCAATCAACTTACCAGCTGTATTTCTATGTTTACTATTCATTTTGGATATTCCTTGCCATTTTCCCCTTCCAAGAATACTAGCTTATTGTCAGAATCTTGTTATGAAGAAAACCTAGGCAGATTGTAAGAAGGACGTCTAACAAAATGATTCTATAAAGAAACCAACCACCCCCCCCCCCCCTTGAGTGAAAAAAATTGGCATCTAACGACATTCCCCCCTTTTGAGTAAGAAGATTAGGGGAAAATAGGGGTAAAATCGAGGGGGGGGGGGGAATAAATTGGGTAATTATCAGGCCTGTTGAGTGCATGTAAATGTGTCTCCTTACACTGGGCACACATTATCATCACTATCCAGCCTCAAATAAAAGCACACCTTGGTCAAGGCATTTAGATTTTTCTAGGCTGTGATCAACCAAAACTATCCGTGGGGGGTGTTTCACAAAGACTAAGATCGACTTTAAGTTGGACTTAACTATGGCAGGCCGTTCATGCCACTGTTTGCTTTCACCATTATGATCTTTAGATGATATTTTTTCCTTCAATAATGAACTATCAAAAAATGTAAATTCTGTAGATTTGTGACCACGATTTATACGTCCCTTCAGAGACCAATGCCAGTAAATGGTGAGAGCAAATAGTGGCATGAACGGCTTGCCATAGTTAAGTCCAACTTAAAGTCAATCTTAGTCTTTGTGAAACACTCCCCGTATCATGTATGCATGGTTTCATTGGCATGCCATGTGCTCGTTCCTACCTGAGGCACATATGCCATCGTCGTACAGTTTCAGACCGAAACAGAACTCGTCTAGTTTGCAATCACTGTCGCTGCTGCACAGCTGAAGGTTGTCTAGCTTCCCTGGCTGATGCTGAGGCTGGGATGTCTGCGGTCTGCTGTCGTATCCTGCAAGAAGAGAAGAATTATTGTCAAAGGAATTCTGAATCGATTTTGAAATATAGGTATGAGGAGATGGTGCACACCTTGTATCAACAAATGGTATATTCAAACGATCTAGTCCCATGTATGCGCTTGGAGAGCAAAGTAATTATTCAGTTTTATTTAATAAGGTAAAGTGCTTTGAGCATGTTTATGTAAAGGCGCTATATAAATGTCAATTTTCGTATGTATGTTTCTAAATTAAGTACTTCACACAAAGTATTTCATACAAACTAAATAGAATAATATCCCAAATAAAAAAAATTATCTTGGAAGGATTGGCCACAGATGACTCATGTGATAGTATACAAATAATACACAGGTGTGAGTGCGTTATGGTCGATGCAACGCATGAGGGTATTCACTATGGTGTATATAAAATGGGTTCAAGAATGTAGCCAATGAGAAGCATCAAAATGGATCATGTGTGTGTGCATTAACTTTTACCATACGCACACAGGGAGTGCATTTTGGTGATAACAACCTTGCAAAAAACGGTGCAACAATTAGGCATAATGCACGTCCGCGTTTGATTCAATGCATGTTTACGAGAAATCGCACCATGAACTGCACAGTCTGTTTACAAGTCCACTGCTGCCGCAATCGTCTGTGTGACACATCATTTGTTATGAAGATTGCAGGTTTACAGTGTTATCGCCCTGTTAAGATTTGATAGTAGACCCATTTTATAAAACAAATAATACACAGGTTTTCGTTCGTGACGTTGTGGTGATGCAGCGCTATTGGGGAATTCACAATGGCACAAAATACACTTGGCTACGCCTCATGAATTTTATTGCAACATAGTGAATACCCTCATGTGCTGCATTGACCATAACGCACTCACATATGTGTATTATTTTGTATAATAAAATTCATGAGGCGTAGCCGAGTGTATTTTGTGCCATTGTGAATACCCAAATAGTTTTCAGAGAGATATAAATCAAATATACCATGCACTCTTTTTTGAGGCACAGGTAAAATCTGGGAACTTCAGTGACTGACAAAGTGACCATTTTTCTTTGGGACTGTACCCTTAGGAAAGTACCTGTAGGGCTATGCCAGTTAACCCAGAGAATCGATAATTTCAACCGGAGCCTCTCAGTGCATGGTATATTTGATCAATATCACCTGTGCATCGTACTGCAATCGGATAGTATTTCAAAAGTCTGTATGTGTTTACAGGTACCATCAGAATAATTAATAGGTTTGTGACTACCCCACAAAAGGGAATCTTTTTATCTTACAAGTCATAGTAATCTTGTTGCTTTCAGATCTGTAAATGTTTACAGGTACTATGAGACTTTTCAATAGTTTGATTATTAAATTAACTTTTGAAAATATGTGATAAGAAAGAAAATTAATCCAAAAGGTGTTGAGAAGCATCAGTTTATAATTACTCTTCAGGTTATGATGAAAGCTATGATATTATGGTTGTTTTGTACCAGGGTCTGAGTAGAATATTAATTTACGTCATTGAAAAAAGAAGTGTACTTTTTATGATTACAATTTTTTTTTTTTTTTTTAATTAAAAAAAAAAAGAAAAATTATTTTTCTTGCAAAAATTCACAGATGTTTTTTTGTTTGTTTTATATCATAAGCCAATTCGATTACTTTCATGGCCATGTTCAAATACCAACCAGCACTTTTAAGATTCAAATGTACAATAAACAGCTTTACATGTAATCACTTTTTGTTTGCATTTATGACCTTGTGGTTTGCATGACACCTACCGTATTTGCCGGCGATAAGGCCGCAGCGCCGCATAGGCTGCACCCCCAACTTTGACATTCCAAAAATACTGGGGCCTTTACGCCAGCAAATACGGTACACTGTATGTGTAATACATGCAGGTTTTTTGACAATATTTTTATCTTACAAATCATAATAATCTTATTGCTTTCAGGTTTGATTTTCTAGATGCAATTACAACTCACTATCATCGTAGACACAGTCCCCATATACATCTTGTGTGTAACCAACTTGACACACGCACATATTCCTTCCATTCGTCTGATCCCTCCTACACATCTCATTGTCTTGGCAGTCATCGTAGCCCGGGATACACTCCCTACTGGACGTTGGCACATAATCTATTTGGAAATGAGAACACAGAGAGGGAGAAGAAGACAAAATCCTGTCAAGCTAAGAAATTCTTTGTGAAACAAACACATGGCACATATTCCCTCCACGTGTTTGGTCCCTCTTGCAGATATCATTACCGTATTTGCCGGCGTAAAGGCCGCAGTATTTTTGGAAGAGAAAATATCAAAAAGTTTGGGTGCGGCCTTTACGCCGAAACAGTAAAAATCGCAAGTCAAAACAGCACGTCCATTATTTGTAGGCAACTTCATACAAAAAAATATATTAACAAAATTTACTTGAAAACACATCGGACAAGATCTAGTCTGAACCACGTCAGCAGCAAATTTGAAGAAGTTATCTTTTTAATCGTTGTGCAACCAAAGAAATAAGAAGAAAACTGACCAGAAACTCGTACTAAAATTCGTACTTGTAAAAATGTCCTTAGACAGCGCACGGGTTAGTAACCAAAATCATACCTCGCTCACTCACTCTGTGGTGGGGAGCTTTGGGGCTGGGAGTTGCCAACAAATCCAACGCACCTTCAGAGATTCACAGCGCGCAATCGTCGGTGTTCTTAACTTTTCAGTAAGATAATTCTAAATTATAATTGAGACTATCTAATTAATTAAAGTGACAAACTAACCTCGGTAGATCTCTAATAACAATACAAAAGCTTGTTTATTTTCTCCATTTGACGGTAGTACGATAGGGGTAAGACCGGATAACATTATTAGTGCCGACTCACTGCATGCAAGCTAAAGATGGCCATTCAGGTTTCTGTATGCATGCGAAGTGCCCTCTTAGTGTCCCATGAATGTGCTAATCTGCCTAAAATTCGATGAAGATTTTCTAAATTACGATCATTTTTTTAGGTAAACTTCCTGTAAATTTATGAAATGATTGATAATTTTGGTATTAGTTTGTAGGAAAAATAGAGTTCTACAAGAAAATTACAATTATTCTTTTTTTTTTTTTTTCTCTACGAAATGTCAAAGTTGGGGTTGCGGCCTATGCGGCGGTACGGCCTTATCGCCGGCAAATACGGTATACTGGCAGTCGTTATGGCCCGGGATACATTCCCTTCTGGATGTTGGTACATAATCTATTCAGAGAATCCCGGAGAAGTAAGCACTATTTTTTTATTTTTTACGCAACACCCCCCCCCCCCCCCCCCCCTTGAGTAAAACAAAAATAAAATAGCTACTTTTTCTTCCAAGGGGTTGGGGCCCTTCTTCTTTTTTAAAAGGTAAAATTGTCATTATCATCTTTAAAACAACCTATTTTAGTTGTCTGGAATGGGGGCCCGGGGCCCCCATGCCCCCACCTTAGATCAGCCACTGTTTCAAACTGACTGACATAAAATGAGAAAGCTCGCAAGTTACAAAAGCTCAGCCCTATACATGTACATGTACATGTACATGTAGCTCTCTCTAATATCACACATTTTGACAGAAAAAACTTTGATCTAAACGTAGGGTATGTTAACATAGTTTTCCTTTGTTTTGAAGTGTAAACTGAATCATTGTCTACAGCACAACAAAAAACACCAACCTACATTTAGGATGTCTGGAGAACCAAAATTTATCATATTACTATCTAGCAATTTGGAATGTTTTTTATAACATATAACAGCTGATAGTGGACTTATAAAAAAGATTTCTTTAACATGAATACACCAACAACAAAAATGGGTATCAATTTGGGAATTGAAAACATTGTAAACATATGCCTACACTGTACATGTACATGTACATGTCCTTGTTTGTACAAACATACTGTTTACTGTCTAGAGAATGAAGTTTGCTTTAATGAATAATGTCAATAGTATTCTTTGTGAGGCAGCATGTGGTATTAAACAAAGCTTAAATTTTGTTCTGAAATGTAAACATTCCCTGATACCAGTATATTTACATCCTTCATGGTACAGGGAGAACAATATAAATGATTACAAACGAACTAAATATCAAACAAATATTTGATCTTGATATACATGTATATCACATAATAGCCCACTTCCAATATGCCAGCTGATGTACAATAATAGTGCAGGTCTACAACAGATACAGGTACATGTACAGATGTACATGTGCATGTACAAGTATGACATGTATACGATTTGTGAGATGCAGGAAGATAAAGGTAGAGGTGTCGTGGTCGAGTGGATTTGTCACCGAACTGTCGATTACAAGGTTCGCGGTGCGAGTCCCACCGCGGCACTAATGTCCTTTGGCAAGACATTAATCTACGTTTGCCAGACTCGACCCAGGTGAGGTAAATGGGTTCTAGGTAGGATTATTCCTTGACATGCACAGCACTGTGCGGTGATAATGGCTGCCAGAGCTAAAGCTAGGGTAATAATTTCCAAAGATTTCCGAGAGACGTTATATAATGTGATATGCACTATACAAGAACCAAATATTATTAATATTATCATAAATACATGTATCTACATCGTACAATACATGTACTTGTACAGATGTACATGTATGTCTTCATTTTTCCAATCATTGTGAGTTGATACTACATGTATCATGGGGATACAATGATTTGATAGAACTCTGAGATAAAATATGAGTATAAATATGACAGCTTTTTTACATTATGTACAAGAGAGATTAAAATCACTGATTCCTCAAGAAAATAGAAAAATCAATATCGATCACGTGTCAGTAATAAACAAACATGATTGGATTGAATTGAATTGATTGGTTTATGGAAAAGATTGAAAATCGCAATTATTATAACGCTTGTAAAATTACTTTCAAAGATAAAATGAATAAGATATAATATTTTGACACACACTTTAGAAAAGAATGGGAATTAATGCAACATCCAAACTTTCTATAAAAATACACATATTGTAGGAATTAGGTTGGGGGCCGAATTTGGCAAAATTACTTGAACAAGCACTAATGTTCATGTACATGTCCAATCACACCAACTATTTCAATCACACATGTAACACCGGATGTGTTAAAATAAATTTAGATAAAGCCAATTGTAAGCTTATCACCCAAGCACATGAACATGATTGATTGAAGTCCATCAAGAGCTTTCACGAAATAGAAATGGTGGTAGACCGCTGTTGGAAGGTCGAATTTCATGAGCCATATGGCCAATCTCACAGCTGTGATTTCCCAGGCAGGCAGGCAGATTGTGGGACTTCAGCTTGTTTGCACTTAATACGGGTGTAGGTTGCAAAGTAAAAATCACTACTGCTGGTAATACTTCCCATTAAATCAACAGAATTCATATTAGAATATAAATAATGTAACTGTATGATATAACTGTCATAGAAAACACTTGATTACTGGTATCAATTTTAGTAAAGACAGGGGCTCTTTTTTTATACAAATTTCCATTGAATTAGAACCCATGATACTCCTAAATTTATGTTTATGTACCAGTTATGTACCAGTTAAATAATAATAGGCTACCATCAGCCTTCAATGTAATATTCATCAAAAATAAAACAATACACAAATACCCTACGCGCCAATCTGACGAATTTCATCTGCCATTAACTAGAACTATACTTGCTAAATCCATATTCACTTACGCAGGCCCGAAGCTATGGACCACTCTCGATGTTAGCATCAAGAATGCCCCCAGTTTAAATTCTTTTAAATTCAAATTAAAGAAATATTTTTTGTGTAATTATCAAGCGTTAGCTCTCTCTCTTTAAATTTATTTAATTCAATGAAATACATTTGGATATTTTGATTCATTTTGTACCGGCCATTCGTATTCCAGTCGGCCCGTGTTGTGTTGTGTGTGTTATACATGATAGGTAGGTAAGAGCCCTGCCCTCTCTCATTGTCTCCCTTCTTTCCCTGTCCCTTTCACTCCTTCTATGTTATGTTTAATTGGTTTATGTATTTGTGCGTTCCTTTATTATTGATATACTATTTTTGCAACTATAAGTTATAGGGGGCTGCAATCTACAAGCCCAGCTTTTCAGGAGGCCCCTCCATGACCAACCTGTTTTATATGCCTATTGTACACTGTGGACCAATTACAAATATATTGTTAAGTTTCATTGTTTTACTATGTACAATGCAATCCTATGTACTTTATTTATTTTGTTGGAAATGGAAATAAACGAAATGAAATAAACGAAATGAAATTCTTTGCTATTTCATCATCATTATTCATGACAGCAGTTTCCTTTTTACAACTTTACAAGTTACATGGGGTACCTGACTTTTGACTTTCATTCTGTGATGACATTCTCTCCATTTCTTCCTGTTCTGCACATTTCTCCTCACAATTGAGAGCAACCTTATTGCATTCCTTCTTTAGTCTTTACCATATCCTTCCACAACACCTTTGGTCTTCCTCATCTTCTCAATATGCTAGACAGATCATACCACCCATTGCGATCGCCTCTAGCTCCAGCAGATATGGCGCGGCAGCGTGCACACCGGATACTACTGGCGCGGTATAGCCGCTGATGGCGGCACTGCATTGTGAGCTTCCATTGTTTGTATCGGTAATGCTCATAGACCCCGTTCTCACTCACTTTGAAAGTGGTCTTAGTTAGACCGCTCCAGAGGAACGGGTCTTGAGGAGCGGTTTGTGAGCGTTCACACTCCGAGCAGTTTTTTATGGCTCAAACAGCTCCACGAGTCAAAGTGGTCTTGTTGCTATGGCAGCTCAGTTCAGCAGGTCAATTTTTTTGCGCGCGGAATACAAACCTTATGTACCGTTCTACACGTTTCGCACGGAACGTCACTAGCTCACTTCCGCTCAAAGTACGCTTCCGTTCACATTGCACGTTAGAGCGGTCCAAACCGCTCTTAATAAGACCCGTTCCTCAAGACCACCTCCGGAGGTGGTCTTCTGGAGCGGTCCAGAAGTCCACTTCCTGGACCACTTTGACCGTTCTCACTCACCTAAGAACCGCTCCTGAGGAACGGGTCTTAGTTAGACCGCTCCAACGAAGTGAATGAGAACGGGTCATAGAGATGGGCGAACTTGAACAATCTTTTTAAAATCATACTCCAAAAAGAGAAGTAATATATCAAAGAAATTGATTACCTAGTTGGTGGGTAATTTTGACTACCACGAAGTCCCTCTGCAATTCTGTGCTTTCTCGGAACTGGCACGTTTCCTCACTGACGCATTGCACAGAATAACAGCTATCCTCTACCATCCATGCCATATCACACGCATCTGAACGGCAACAAAAGTCAATGCATTCATCCAACGAGTAAATCTCTGAATGGGGATTGTAGGTGTTTAATGTATTCACATCGCTGGGTACATAGCCTTCCTTTTTTTCTCCTGCTATGCATGACCCATCAATGGAATCTGTGAGGAGACAAACAGATAAAAAAAAAAAAAGTTAAAGGGAGAGATATTTTTGTTTAAAAAAGTATGTCACATGATTTGAATCGAGTGGAAAATATCTTTTTTTTAATGATCTTTTGAAAAATTCCAAATGCAGAAAATCATACTAACAAATTTAATCAAAATCAACATAGATTATTCATTTAAAGCGTGCCAACTATAGATTCCAACATACATTACTATTTTAAAACATAGAAAAAAAGAGACAAATCTCAAACACTGAACCTTAAATGACTTCTGAATTCTCTCAATCCCAAAAGCTTTAATACATGAGCCACCCAGTTCCTATTGGCAATGGGTTTAAAATTACCTCCCATAGTCATACACCACAAATAATACATACATTTTAGAAGAAAAATATAATAAAAATCTTTGTACTTACTTGGTAAAATCGATAGCACCATCATGAATACAAGAATTGTGACCTTTTGACCCCAATATGACCTCCAGTCCAAGGTCAAACCAGTAGCCCTTGATGAACATCCACAACATTTTCTCCTTATACCCTCCATCTTTTGCGTTGCCACTGTTCGTGATTTACACAAGCACTGTTCGTACACAGCTAGAGATTTCATTTTTCAGTCTGCATCGAGTTCCAAGATCAGATTGCGTTAAATCGATGAGTTATTAGAAGATGGCTTGATTTGTTTGCCTCATGTTATTCAGATATTGCAGCACATGGTTAGGTCGGCGGCGTGAAGCTGAGCTTCTTGTCTTGTTGAAACCAGAGTGAAGGGTTGATTCTAATTAAAGCCTGCCTGTACAAGAAGGTACAGAACAAAACAGGGGAGGGAGGGGGAGAGGGAGGGGGAGGAGGAGGAGGAGGAGGAAGAGGAGGAGGAGGGGGAAGAGGAAGAGGAAGAGGAAGAGGAAGGAGAAGAAGGAGAAGAAGTAGAAGAAGAAGAAATAAAGATAATGATGATGAATTACGAGGAGATGAATCAGGAGGAGAAGAAAAGGAGAACAGGGAGAGGAGGAGTAGGGGAAGAAGGAGGAGAAGGATGAAAATGATGAAGAAGATGGGAAAAATTGTAGAATTTGAAGAATGAAAATGAGGAGAGAGAGAGAGAGAGAGAGGGGGAGAATAAATGGTGAGAAATTTAATGTTAACATTGACAGAGAACACACTGTATCTCAATATAATAAATAACATCCAGGCATACAAATATAAACGGCATTGAATATTAAACCAAAAGAGTGAAGTACAGTGCATGCACGGAGGGATAAGTGGCCGACATGAAGCATCTAAATGATTTTAACATTGACTATCTATGTGCACATGTATACATGTACATGAAGCATCTAAATGATTTCAACATTGACTATCTATGTGCACATGTATACATGTATATGTACTTTTAGGTAACCTCTACTTCAGTGTTCATAACAATGCAGGGTAATGCACACCATAAGGGGAAGCTCACCTTGATAAAAAATGTGGTTTGTATAGTAACTGACAAGAAAAAAGTCTGAGAAATAGATGAGTTAGTACGATTTGAGTTGTTGTAAACAATCAAATCAATAAAACACAGATTGGCAAGTCTGTGCATCATTTTCAAGCCTTTCATAATATACATGTAGAATGTAAAAAAAAAATGTCTCCGCAGAATATATTTCACTTAACCTGTGCCCTAGATTATGTACACGTATCTCCTCATGAAATGAATTTATCATTTCATCCATTTCCCAGGAATAAAATGAAAGTAGTGCACACAAATTAAATCACAGTGTACAATTTGCTCATGTTTCTTATCTTTCTTTAAAAATTTCCTAAACTTTTACTAAATATTTTTTCTAAATTTTTCCAAACACATGGAGGGAATATGTGCCATGTGTAATTTTTTCACAAGGAATTTCTTTTCTTTTCAAAGGGAGTGTAGATATGACGAGACTATGTGTCTTTCCCGTGGCCTGACCCGGGGCAAATCGGGTATAATACAACTACGGACGACACAGTCGCAGAAATCACGCGAGTGCAACAAATATGTGAAACCGAGGCATGAGGGGAACTTCAGTCTGTTTCGCTGACGCTGACCATGCATGTAGAGATCAAGTAGCTGACTACCGTTAATCAAGTCTATTCGTTTACGTGCAGTTGTTTAAAAGAAGACATAAATGGCGTTAACCAGTATTTGCCAAGCTACACCTGTGCAGCCTTTAATAAGCCACGTTGGAGATTCTCTTTGCGCATGGGCAGATAAATGTCATTTGTACAAAACTGTAAAACCCATGGAGATGACTACGGTACTGGACACATGTTCATGACATTTATGTAATCATTTTTCATTTACGCACCATGATACATGATGATACACAGGTGGAAGTATTCTATTCAAGAGCTAGGCAAACAAAAGATATTCATGAAGCACGGCCTCCATTACTTTGGCAGTGATTATATTCTAAAATGCACACAAAATATGTAAAAGATCAGTGGATATTTGGGGGCCATTGGTACATTGTGAGCGATATATCTCTGAAGTGGATTATATCAGGATAGACTTTTCCTTGAAAATCTGTCTACAGCAATACAGTATACACTACTTGTACAGTACATAATTATTATTTCTCAGTCAACACAACAGCCTAAAGTGCATTTCAATTGGCACTCAAAAGGCACTCAGCTCAGCACGATATGTATAGAGTGATGTTATCCAGAATCCAGAGGGTGGAGGGGGGGGGGGGGGGGGGGGGGGGGTGGTGGGGGGGGGGGGGGGGTATGGTGGTGGAGGGGGTGGTTGGAGGAAGGGGGAGAACAAAATGTGTGACGACCCAAAAATGAAACAGTTAAAGGGTCACCACAATTTAGGCCGTTTTTTTAAACTAAAATATTCTCTGAGAATAACAAGTGTTTTTATGTTTTAATTCCTTGTATCATTATATTACAAATTAATTCTCTGACATGTACCTAAAGGAAGAACACCCTCCTTTCTAATTTAATATTTGCCAGATTGGGTTTTGAGCCAGGAAAGCATACATGTGCTCCTTCAACTCAACCTCTGCCAGTGTAGTTGATTTGAAAAAAAGCCAATAAACTTAAAGACACTACATACAGTACATGAAACTGCCTATTAGGTTTTGGCATCGGGATGGCCAAAAGCCTGAAACGCTTAGCTGAAGCATTTCGAGCCGCACCCGCTTTCCAATAACCGTAGTTCGAGTTGCGCCTGATAGCCGCCCGACACCTGCCCGATAGCGACCGGAAACTTTGCAATGGACGCTGAAACAAAGAAACTACAGGTAGCTCCTGATCAGTCAATGGACTCCTTCCAATGCCCCTGCCCGAATCGAAGTGCCAAAACCTTTTAGGCAGTAGGCAAGAGTGTATATCATACAGAGTCCATAGACCACAACTATCACAAGTACAATCAGACCGCCATGAGAACAAGCTCCAAAAGAAATACTAAACAATCATTTACATTTACACTGTAGCTCAAGAAATGACGTCTCTGGGGCTCTGAGAACAAACAATTTACGAAAAGTCTGAAATATCAAAGGTTCTTTAGGGGATATTCTAGGCTCTCAAGATAAGACATTACACAGTAAATAACTACTGCATGCAGGCATTTTATCCCTTCTTTGTTCTTTATTGCATTATGAGTACTACCGACAAATGTACATAGAGTTGTTCAATGCACACACTTCAAATGTCAAAATACAATCAACTGCATATTACAGTATAACTACAACTTAGTCTCTTTCTTCTACATGTATCCGGCTCTCTCTCTCTCTCTCTCTCTCTCTCTGTTTAAAAAATAATAAATTAGCTGAAATTTCACATTAAAGCTTTTGACATTCTAAATATTTATCAATCATTTCTAGGTAAAAAACATCATTATCATTATCATTTGTCTTTGTATACCTACAAGTATACATGTAGCCTACCTCTTAAAAAACAATACTTTGTACAATTTTTCTTGCCACAAATTAAAAGGATTCTAATACTTGCCTAAAAGTTGCCCACATGCAGTAAATCCTTGATTCAATACGTACATGTACATCATTTAAATGTAAATACATGTACAGGGTGTTCACAAATATTGTATTAAAGAAGTGGAGAAGCTTGATGCTTCCATGCCTATTATATGCATAAATGTGTGAAGGAAACTTTATCCTCACAACCAATTCACAAATTTCGCTTGTTCACTTTTGTTTAATGATGCATGTTCAAATGTCATGGCTTTGGTAATAATAAATCCATTAAAATCCTATCTACACTGATAATCAACCAAAGTCCATTATCGATCATTATGACTTATGGTCATCAAATACCAGAAGCATTCTAAAATTAACAGATCAATTATATGGATGCACATTTATACATTAGTTTTTCTCTAGTCTCTGCACTCAAAAGAGAGAGCAATTAGAGTGAGTGCATTATGATTCCCAAAATTCTCATCCAAGAAATCAGCAGGAAGCTAAATTCATTGGAAATATATAGGCAAACATTACTTGCGTGTCAATGCTATTATGCATTCCTCATGTATATAATATCCATCCTTTGCAATGTATGGGTCCTCGAAATTACCATTATTTTGTGTATTTCTGTATGTATTTATATATTTGTTTATTTCATAATAAATCATACCCAGTATGCATGAGTATCTGTGAAATTACGCAGAATGATGCATGTACATCCAATTAAAACCAAAAACTGTACAAAATCTGTATTTTCTTGCAAACAGGAGGACTAAACTACATGTAAAAGCTACTAACTGCAATCCTAAAGTACAAAGTAGTGTATGCCCAGTGCCCCATGATATAAATGCAGTTATACATGTAGGACACACAGGTGCAATTCAAGCATCAATGGATGGAAACTAAATGCACTTATTATGACTCCAAGACTCAAGTACATGTACTCAGACAGACGCATACCGGCCATGTAAAGAGGAAGGTTTGTATAAATAGCAATGGGGCTACAATGGGTAAAAAAAAAAAAATTAATGCATTACCGGTACAAATTATAACAGGTACGATAGCAGCAATATCAAAGTACATATCGCTATATACCTGTATCAACAATGCATTCAAATTCTATTCCAATGTTTTCATTGAACCAAATATGCCCTGGATAATGAAAGTTTACCTGAGGTATGCCTGACAAACTAACATACATATGTATGATGTGTTAAGGTGAATTCAAGGATAATTTGACATTACATGTACAGTCAGTGAAACTGTGGATTTCATTATAGCTTTTACATGTAGACATTGAACAATTTTCTGTGGGGTAATGGGAAGATACAACATGTAGTGCATTGTACATAGCACAAATTGGGTTATCTCAATTGTAATATGGTACAAAAGAAGATACACCCTATTCATGTCAAATCCAGGTACCCGGAATTTCAAATGTGCATTCAGTTTAAATTTAGAATAAATCATTTATCAGAGATTACATAAGAGATAAATTGTCAGCTGCTGAGATTCCCTACAAATTATGATAGCAGGGAAACAAAAGGTAACACTGAATACTCTTTGGAAAACTATTTTAAAATCCTATTTTGAAATGTTTTGTAAAAAGACAAGGCAGCAACTGACATGTGTACATGAAGCAAATTTCAAAATAGGATTTTAAAATAGTTTTCCAAAGAATTTTCAGTGTTTTAATACTGTTTTGTACAGGAACTACATCTCTACATATGTAGTTATACCTTGAAATAATATTTTCAGTATTTAGATACATGAACCGGTAGCTTTAATTTCTTTCAAAAGTATATAAACACTGATTTTCAAATGGGAACACCTCCCGTTATAACTGTACTTACATGTATATGACCTACATGTATGTCAATGTGTCATCCTTACTTGTCGTTTCAGTGGGTCGATAAGTTTGGAAGAAGAAGAGTATAAAAAGGAGATGACAAAGGAGCAGAACTGAGAAGGAAAAGAATGAGAAAGAAGAGAAGGAGAAAAAGAAAAGGATAAAAGAAGAGAAAGAGGAAGCAGAAGAAGAAGAAAAAAAGAAAGAAGAAAAAAAAGGAAGAGAAAGAGAAAGAGAAAGAATAACAACAACAACAAAAACAAGGAGAAGAAGGAAAAGAAGGAAAAGAAGAAGGAAACGAAGGAGAATAAGAAGGAGAAGAAGGAGAAGAAGGAGAAGAAGAAGGAGAACAAGAGAGGAAAAAATGAATGAAGAAGTGGTCTTCTTGCAAAGAAAATGACATTGAAAACTTTATGTTTTGCCCATACATGTATATTTCAGATACACAGAAGGATCAGAAGAACGGAAATAAACACAAACTGCATGAGAAAAACATGAATTATTGGGAACCCCTGGACTCCTGAATAGAGCTTCATGCATGAAAAACTAATCATCATGGCTACACCACGGACATGATATAGAACCATAAGCCACTAGCACTACACACAAGGAGCTCAAAGCATTGGCTTAGCTGTATTTTTGTTCCATCTCCATAACAAGGATTTTCAGTCTAATCCTAATCGTTATGTGAGGAATAATAAAAAGTCTAGAATGCCTTGTAAAGGAAGTTACAAGCAAAAAGTCTATTCAAAGAATCCAATTAACTTTCATCTTAAAGTTTGAAGAGGTATTTACCTACATGTATTTGCTACATAAGTTTGAGGAAAATATGTGATTTGCAAAACATTTATTGTATTTATATTACTAATAGATTGTCCTACATGTACATGTACATGTACTGTATACCTATGATTGCATCATTGTTCTATCATGACCTTCTGTGTAGAGATAGTGGTATGAAATATGAGGATTTGTAATATATTTTAGACGCACCTTGTTTTTATTCAGCTTGATAAAACAAATAAAGATCACCTTCAAAGCTTAAAATAACATACCATTGTGCATCTCCTACTAGAAGAAAAGGTCAATATTTACCATCTTATAGGCCTACAAGCTTTATGCTCAGTGAATGACTCACCCAATGGTTAACAAGTTTGACCTAGAGTGTTGTGTCATTGTCAACGCTACAAGTACACAATAGATATGACATTTCAAACACCATTAAATAACTAATACAAGATTATTAGATTATCATGCTATGTGCTGTAGGATCTGAGAATCTCATAAGCCACCATTATGTCTACATGTAGGCTCAGTAGGCTGTACATTAATGTAGGTCTGGCTCGGGTACATGTAATCATGTAATCATGTACCGGTATGCACAATGTAGTTGTGTACATGTGTATTTCCACAGTACTATCTCTCTCTCCCCTCTTTAGTTCTGTGTCTTTCTTTTTTCTCTGTTTCTCTCTCTTTCTTAGTCCTTTGTAATACTTCCTAAATGACAGACATCGATACACATGTATCACATGTACATGTTATGATGTCAATGGGAAAATGGCTAGAATCAAGTATACATTAATATTGTGTTATCCATGAAAAACAAAGCAAATGCCCATAAACACATGACATATACTTTTGACCCACTTCTTAAGTTTTCATATATGGATATTTTTCTAGTAATATTTTAGTACATTCAAAAGAACATTTAGAAATTGTATTAAATGCTGGAAATACATTCTAACAGAACCAATCAAATCTTACATTGCATGTTCTTGACTGCAAGTAAGTGATCGCTGCCAAATTATTTTGGTATAAATTAATAACTGAATATTTAGTACTTGGCAAAGAAATATTAATTGTAAATCATGCTTTTCAGAGTAAAGTAGTATTTTTCTATTTTTTCTTTCTATAAAAAAACAACACCTACAGCTGTACTGGTAATGGATGATAAACTAATGAGAATAAATAGATATTTTCATTGCACTCCAGATAAGCTTGAATATGGTTAAGCAGTAATTATCCCAAAGGATGGGTGGGGGAATTGTCGTAGTTCAGGAATATGAGTTTTGGCAGTTATGACTCCTAATGAGTACAATTTCAAATATTAAAACTAAATACACTGTACATGTACATGTACATGTATGTACACTAAATGTTGAATTTAGAGTCCCTATGTTTATGTTCCTATGATTTGACTTCAAACTTAACAAGGATTTTCTTTATATTCCCGAAATAATTTACAGGTACATTACTCCTTATACTCTAAAAAGTACTGTACATGTAGGTGCGACAAAGTCAATATTCCATCAAAATCCAAGAAAAAATAAGGTAAGTTCACAAACCGAGGCAGCCATGTCACCCTGTTCAACAAGAAGATCACACAATAAAACTCTTTTCACACTGGTTTTGCTTAACCCCGTACTTTGCTTAGCCCCGGACTATTTTTTTTGGCTTTTCACACACGCTGTTTTTAGTCCCGTACTAGCGCCTATTCCGGAATAAGAAAATTCACGCTGTTCTCACTGCAAATCGTTAACCCCGGATATCGTGAATGTTATGATTGGACATACTTCGCATCTGGCCAGCTGCGATACGCTCCATTGCGTAGTACCGGACTATTTTTCGTTTCTGTTCTCATTCATTTGCTTGGCACCGCAATTGCGGGGTTAGCAGGAGTTAGCACCACAATTGCGGAGTTAGCCCTGCTATTTTGCAGGGTTAGTTAACCCCGTACTATAGGTGGGGTTAGCCAACTTTAGCCCACTTTGGTAAAAGCCAGTCTGAACAGAAGGTGGAATAGGCTTAACCCCGTACTATAGGTGGGGCTAAGACCCCCCTTAACCCCACCTATAGTACGGGGTTAAGCAAAATATTGCCAGTGTGAAAACAGTATAAGTCTCATATTAAGTAATTCAATGATTAATTCAAATGTTTATTCCTTCTGAATACACTTACAGATTGAAATTCTTTAGGGACACCATCAATATACAGTGTAGTTAAAGGTAATACAAAGTTTGTATGGGGTCATGAATTTGGTTCAAATGAATATATTGGACGCATATGCGGTCCTACAATATTCAGTGATTGTTGTCGCGGTTGAAATCGAGTCTAAAGTTATGAAATTGTAATTAATAAACTCTTTATGTTATATAGCTCCCTCTCGAGGTCAATTAAGCTATAAAACAATGTTTCTTGTCTAAAATCTACTGATTAGTTGTTCCCTTTCCGAAATTATATATCACAACTACATATTCTAAGATTTTCATGGTCGCAGCTACCTTTGTACGGCCGTAGGCGCTATTTGGAATGTATTAAAATTTACTGGGAGCACCAGTAAAGTTTAATATTAAATTTTTCTCGAAAGCAGAAGTAGTTTAGGGGCTAAATTTTTTAGTGCATATAATATTTCCACAGGGGCATCCAAATATATCAACATCGGAAAATCGGAGCGACACCCTCGCACCTTTGATCGGTATCGGATCGGAAGAGCGACAAAAAATCGGCTGATTTTTTTTTTTTTTTTTTTTATATGACGAAAATTTTCAAGTTTTGGCTATCAAATGCTCAAAAAAAAATTCATGGCTGGGATTATTTTGTCATTTGGAGATGTTGTAGACCATGTTTCTTGATATTTAGTGCCTTTTCATGACTTTGAAATAAATAATATTGGTCTAAGAGCAGAGGCAAAACATGCGGGCCGCCACCTTGGATTATAATGCAACCTACATGTACATTATAATTGGTCTAGGCCAATTTGTCCGATAAGGCCAATCTGGACTAATCGAAACCAACTGAAGTCCTATTAAAGTCCTATTGAAACCTGTTAAAATTAGAACCTCTTGAGACCCAATTAAAACCAATTGAAAATTCAATTGGGGTTCAATTGGTTTCAATTGGATTTTCGTCTTGGGTGGTAATCTATCTGGTTGTTTAGCATTGAATGAGGATGATTTCCTGATGTGACTAAAACCATTCCAGCAAAAAATACCACCGTTTATTGCATAAGAATGATATTGCCAGGATATTGATAAACGATTCAATTCGGAAAGATTAAGAACATAACTTTTTAAAACCCTTTTTCTTAAAAATTACAAAATCCAATTTTTGATGACCACACGTCTTTATTGACATATGGACATCATTTGACTTTTTCACTGAATAACCAGACGAGGTTATGTGTCATCGACATTATTGTCACTCAGTATTACAACATTCTTCTGACTCTGGCAGCAGATCTACAGCTGCAAAAAATAATATGCATTCATCACTCATGTACACAATAATGCCACTGGTCTTTCTTCTCACATACTGTACATCATGTATGATCACCTCACAAAAATACCGGGGACGCAACTGCATGCTGCATGCACTCAATCATAGCATCACGAGCAGACTTGCGACTCTAGCCAAATGACATTCATCTCAATGACGTGTACGATAGAATTTATAGGGCCAATGAATACACACAAATACATTTTTCGCAGCGGCTTTTCCAAATTTTCATGGTAACATTTGAACAGGATAGTTTTCAAAAATGTATCAATCCACATTCATTACACTAAAGTAAGTAAATTTACCTGCTAGAAGCCAGAAACAGTTCTTGTTTTCGTTCGTCGTGTGCACTACCACTACCAGCTGTACTAATGTAGATCCTTTAGTAGTTGTAGTTTACAGGAGTTTTTGAGAAATTTCGCCACAGAAATTACCGTAGTCTAATGAAACTGGCGTTTTAGAATCAATCTTTTCACGGGTCCAGTGGCCAAGACCGTGAATAGCATTTCCCGAAATTGATAAATATATAGTCTAGAGAGGGTGAATTAAGTCTCCTGCAGACGGGTACCTAAAATGTAGCTATGTATCCTTGCAGTGGCGGATCCAGGGGGGGGGGGCCCGGGCCCCCCGCCCTGGGGAAAAAACAAAAGCGTTTTGGGGGGATGGCCCCCCCCCTGGCGCTCAAGGGGGGGTGCAAAATTTCAAATTTTCGGGAGCAAAAAAAAAAAAAAAAAAATGGGCCCCTTGAGAAATCCTGGATCTGCGCCTGCATCCTTGTGCTGAGCCTCCAAGGCCGTGAAGGCCTATAAATATATAAAGAGCTTGCAGGTGCCCCCAGCAACCATGTCATTAAAATGAAATATAAAAGATACTGCCTAAAAGAGCAAACATTGATCAGCCCTTTTTTTAAAATCATAAACTAACAAATAACAACTAAAGACTACTTTCTAGGGAAAACAAATATTTGAACCCCCCCCCCCTCAAATTTGCACAAACAATATATCATGTAAATATATAACCAATAGAAATTTTATGCAAATAATGGATTTGAGGCATTTTGTATAATGAACCTCATAAACAGTATAGGACTACCACTGGCAAATTAAGGGGCCACAACCAGACTGTACATGCTGCGCCCCTCCCCCTTAGATACCTGTATTTTACATACATTTAGTAAACAAGTCTAAAAATCCAAGGGGGGGGGGGGGAGGTTGTGGGAGTTCTCACATATCAAGACATACGGGGGTGTGCCGTTCTAATGGGTCACTTTTTCACAAAAATCTCTAAACATGCCGGTCCCATGTTTAACAAAAATATCCCTAAACACGGGTCCACTTTTTCAAAATAGTGAGAAATGGGCTTTACTTCTGGAAAAATCCCCCCAATCGACCCTTTAAAATGGGTAAGGGTTTCGAGGCTTGAGCGGCACACCCCTGTTCAAACCAAATCTGAGTACTTCCCCTCCCCCCCCCCCCCCAGGCTAAAAACGAACAAAAGATATACAGTACCTTGTAAGAAAATAGAAATATAAATCAAACAATATAACATTGTCCCCTCTTTTACACAATTATAAACCCGCTCCTGAGTTTAACTTCTTCATCCTCAGCATAGGCCTACCATGCATAAATAGGCCTATCTGCATCATTTTCATCATCTTGGATCTTGACATCTTCGACTAAATAGCCAGGGTGGAATAATAGTGGTAGAGTGTGCAGGAAAGGCAAAAGGCCGCTGCCGGTGTAGTAAATATTCAACATCATCATTATCATCTTGATTTCTTCTCTCCTTCTTATTGAAATAATTATTTTCATGGTCATGAATCATATTCGGCATCATGATTTGCACAAGAATTTTTACAGAAATTAATTGTATATCAATATCACATTCTTGATAATTTTGGATTGTAACTGAATAGTTGCCGCCACTACAATGAATCCGTGTGTCTATAATAGCAAGAGAAAAAGCGGGTCTGAAATCAGACTACTTTAGGAGGGGATTTTCCCCATAACCCAAGCGCCCGCCTACATGTACGTGGAGTAAGTCTACTGATAGATCCATTGATTGGTCTATGGCCATTGCAAGTGCATTAGTATGTACGCGTGCGTTAGATACAGTCAGTAATCAAAATGAAGAGATATCTGATTACTGTAGTAAGTATACTATTGTTATGTTCGATTAAATGTTGCAGTAATCAGAAAGTTAGGCATCAAAATTGCAACAAGCAGGTGTACTTCGAATCAACAGATCAGTTTTGCCTTAAAGAAGATGAGCTCTTTGAACTAGAACTCGAAGCTGAAGAACATAACCATCTAGAACCTGGAGCAATTTACAACCAGAACAAGCAGAAAAGTCTCAACTCCCTTTTTTCCAGTGTTTCTCAATGGCGTTTCCCCAGTAAACATCAGCTGTTTGGTGCGTATATATTAATATAAACTTTCATAAAATGATAATGATCATCAATCGATCATCGATCGACGATATAGACATATGATTATGATAATGGATGATTATGATGATGGCATGGTGGTGGTGGTGGTGATGATGCTGACGATGATGATGGTGATGATGATGATGAATTAAGATGATGATGGTAGTGGTGATGATGATGATACGATTTCTGTGTTGTTTTTTCTCCAATCAAAGCAGCCATTCTATTATGTAAACTATAGCTATTATATCAATTGAAAGCTTATGACCTTAAGAATTTGGAAGAAATTATTTCAGATTTGTAAATAATTAAGACGTAAAAACAAAAAATAATTCATAATTCATTTTATCGCCCAATAAAACGACCAAAATAATGTGACGTAGGCAATTGTAGCATGTCCCCAAAACATAAACAAAAGCTCGTTACCTGCACTATAGTATATGGCTTAATTTGCTCTAAGTTTGTTGCATGTTTTGATTGTTTAAATTTCTATGCAATGATGTATGTTCTTTGAATTAGATAAAGAGAAACTAAGAAATAAGAAAGGATAATGTTGCTTATAAAACTGACGGAAGAAATTATACAGATGAAAGAAATCATTGAAAATTAACACAATATGTATTTCCGATCGCTATTGCCTGTCCGTCATGCATTCATGCTCAAAATCACATCAAATAAAACATCGCTCAGTGTTTTTTTTTTTTGTAGTATATTGGTCAGTAGAGGCTTCTTGAAACAAATTTCACAACAATCTTTGTTGTAAATATTACCTATTTTAGCCTTTTTCGATCGAAATTACTCCTATAACATGTCTTCTCCACCGGCTTCCGACTGCTATCTCTGCATGCTGTCTTGTCTAGTAAACAAGTTCTTAATTCGCGATGATTACCTCGGTGGAATCTACCCACTCACGATCAAACATTGTCAACATGTAAAATACGTGTTTTTAATTAGAAATTACAATCATTTTAGGATTTCAGTTGGCGTTTTCATGAGTAAACATGGATCTTTTTGACAATGTCATAAAGTTACTGTCTGGCCTAATTTCACTCATTTTATGAATGATAATTAAATCATTAACATTGATGATAATATGGCTGCCATCGATCGTCTAGCTTGTGTTAATGGCGTTGTGTGAATCCAGAAGTGGCATTGCTTCAATTGCTATATACGTATCATCGAAGCATCCAGTTTGTATGCGTTCGGTTTCGTTTGTTCGGAGGCACCAAGATTCAATTGTAAGTGTCTGATTGTGCATATTTATTTTGGGGGAAAAGATGTATGACACGTTTCACTTTCTTGAGATCATGAGCTTTCATTTGACATGCAATTTATTTTAATCCATGTTATGAGAGTGTAGTGGCCCTAACGAGAATATCATATAAATGTACATGTAGATCAACTAGTAAGATGCAATAATGATTGGCAATTTTTTCTGTGTATCCGTTTTAATTTCAAGCTATCCAGTGAAAGTAGTTGGGCAATTTCCAGTTAAAATGTCATAAAAGGATTTTTATTTTTAAACAGTAATGTAGTTAGTAATTAATAAATAAGATACATGGTTTGTTATGAGTTATTGATGGTGAAGGTGGTGCTGGTGATGATCAGTTATGATATGTCAATGATAGTATTGATGATGGTATTGATAATTGTAAGCAAAAGCAATGTGAGTTATACATGCAATATATTTGTAAAGCAACTATCAGTATAGTCTCTGTTTTTTTAATTATTATTAAGTGAGAAGAAAAAAATTATTAAGTATAATTATCCCTTCAATCTCTCTTCAATTTTTAGAGACGTTCCCAATCGACCCCATCAAGGAGAACTATGTGAGACAGGTACAGAATGTTATCTTCTCTCAGGTCCTCCCAACTCCACTCAGGTACAAGGCGAAGCTTGTGGCTTATTCAGAAGATGTGTTAACCGGTCTGTTAGACCTGCACCCATCTGTGACAGAGACTGAACCTTTTGTGGCTTTTGTTGCTGGAAACACATTCCTTGATGGATCTATCCCTCTAGCCCATCGATATGGGGGACATCAGGTAAAAACATTTTTTTCTTTTTCTTTCATAATTCTTGAGATCCTGAGATCCTCTTGATACCTCAAGCATCCAAATCTGTTTGCTTCCTTTTTTCATCACCGAAGACAATGGCGTAGCTACGAGGGGGGATATATGATTAAACATTTCATGTAGTGTAATTTTTTTTCTTTTTCTCGCTCGCTGGCTCGCTCACAATATTTGAGATATTGATATATATTTTTGAGGCAAGAGGCTCTCATGGCCCTTAGACAAAAATATGCCCATACGTCTATGTATTCGAGGGATGGGGAAAACATTAAACCTCTTAGTTTTAAATCTTAGTTTAATGATCTAGACCGAACATTCCTTCCATAATGTAGCCTTCATGGCAACCAACATTTGTTAGTGTTTACTGTTACTGGGCATTAATAGGTCTCTTTAGTCAATGATTAGTTAGGCTAGAATTTGCTGGATAACATTTGCGTCTAACCGCAGAATTACTGGAACTAAAGTGTAAAATTCTTTTGTATCTATCCAATCTAGTTTGGGGGCTGGTCTGGACAGCTGGGAGATGGGAGAGCTCATCTTCTTGGTGAATATATCAATAGGTAGGTATACATACATGCCAACTGTTCAGATTAAAGAGGAACATTCCTCTTTTTGGGAGAAGATAATTATCATTTTAATGCAGGTGTTCCTCTTCCTGTACAAATTTGTCTGTAGTATTGAATAGGAGAGTTAGGATTGTTCCTCTTTTTTTTTTAAATAGCATAATTTGTACAGATTTCTGATTTTCAAATGTTGGCATGTATGGGTATATAATGTTAGGCTTAAAGAAATATGTACCAAAAGAAATTGGGGGATAGAGCATTTGCATCAGCAGCTCCTTCTTTGTGGAATAAGTTACCTTTTTCTATTCAGACGCCCAACACTCTTTCTACTTTCAAAACTGGGCTTAAAACTCACCTGATGCTTAATGCATATTGTTAAATTTCACTATTCTTTTTATACAATGCATGCAAAACAAATAATCACACTGTGTCACATTATATGTACCATGGCACCATGAAGTTGTGTGATCTAATGTAAGTTATTAACATTTAATATTTCTTTAATCTTAAGTATGTTGAATATTAATTGAAATTATTTGTATGCACCTTGAGCATCTCTAGAGATGGTTATGTTGCGCTTTATAAATATTGTTATTATTATTGTTATTATATAAAGCAGTGACTGATAATTGGCTGATTGTGACACCCCGGTCTAATATAATGATTAAGATAGATTTATATGATTCAATATTATCTTACCATGTATTCTGTGTATGACACATGTACAGTATGTGACAATTAAAGATCAACTATGACAGTTCCCTAGCTGTTTGTTCCATCCTAGACCAAAGCCAGTATAGACTACAAGAATCTACTCTCTCTCTCTCTCTGTGTCTCTCTCTCTCTCTCTCTCTGTCTCTCTCTCTCTCTCTCTCTCATAGAAAGTGTTTTTTAATCGCGATCTTTAATCATTTATTTTCATTAATTAGGAATGGAGAAAGATGGGAGCTGCAGCTGAAAGGTTCTGGTAAGACACCATATTCCAGACGTGGCGATGGTCGAGCGGTGCTTCGGTCATCGGTGAGGGAATTCCTAGGCTCAGAAGCTATGTTCTATCTAGGAGTATCAACATCTAGAGCTTTAAGGTAAAGATATATAATATACACACCATCATGCAAATGCTAAGTAGAAAGATGTGTTCAACATTTATTCAAAGGGGACCGATTTCCAAAAATGTTTTGCTCTGTATATTTGGGTTGCATAGGCTACTGGTATATTGGATTTAGAATAAGAAAAAAAAAATCAGCTTTCAATATTATACTCCTGTAAAGAAATACGAGTAGTTCTTAGGAGTTAACGGAGGTTTAGAGAATCTGGTATTGACAGGGAAGATTGATGGGAAAAGGATGAGAGGTATATAGAAGAAGAAAAAGAATACTCTTGATGGGAAGTTTTAAAAAATGGCTTGAATACACTGTAAGTAAAGGTAAAAATGATGTAAATGTATGGCTAAAATAATCAACCTACTCATACTTACACGGGTCAAGCTCGCTATCCATAAGAACCGCTATTCATAAGGACCGCCATTCACAACGCGCCACTAAATGAATAGCGCGGTCTTTTATTAATAGCGGTCCTTATAAATAGCGAGCAGAACCAACTTACACAGGCATGTTCATGGAAATTGACTCTGATATTATTTCTGTAGAAGCCAGCTTAATGTGAAATCATTTTTTTTCTTTCAATTAAGTGCTGCTGAATCCTAACTATGTCAATGTCTGATATGGTTTGAGGAATGGTTTTATGTCTTCTTAACATGATTATACAATACACACATATGTTTCGTTTTTAATGTTGACTGGATAAGAATGCCTGTTACCGGTAGGTCAACAAATATTATTACAAGATTCTTCAATCTCCCTTGCAGTCTTGTTGTGAGTGAGGACCCGATATGGAGAGACCAGTTCTATGACGGGAACCCCAGACAGGAGAAGGCAGCTGTGGTTCTGAGACTGGCGCCCTCGTGGTTCCGAATAGGATCTCTGGAGATTCTAGCCAAGAATCGAGAAATCGACTTACTTAGGTGTGGATTTTAGAGTGTTGTAGAAAGTGTTGATATATAGGCATTGTGTCACAGTGGGCTTCCAGTAAAAGTGAAATTCTGTAATATTATTTTAACATTACAGATTATAAGGATCCTAATATTTTTTTGTGAACATCGTAATATCATTATTCCATTTGGCTGTGTTTATATCTTAGTGTACAAATTTTGTGTTGTGTATTTTTATACCCAGTCAATCCATATTTCAAAATGACCTCAGAATAAACCATTTTGTTTCCAATTAATTCAGATCTCTGGTAGACTTTATCATCAAGCACCACTTCAAGGAGATCGATTCAGAAGACGATGATCGCTACCTCGCTTTCTATTCTGAAATCATCAACAAGACAGCATACATGATAGCAAAATGGCAATCCATAGGTTTCGCTCATGGTAAGAATGGTTTGGTGTTTATCTGCCATTAGTTTATACCTCTTCAGTGTCCTCATAAGAGAAATTGATGACTCTGCTAAACCTACATACCTCTCACTCTAAAGGTGAATTGTGGATAATAAATGCAGGATTTTTATAATATGATTGTAATAGTGTATACTTGATTATAATAATTACAATATCAACTTTGATTTAATCAGTTTCACAGGTGTATTCATATTAAGTTAAATTATTTATTTGTGCCAAGTTTCAAACCTTTCTCTCACTCTGTGTCGTAGTTGAGTGGTTTAAGCACTTCACTTGAAATTCAAAGGTCGTGGTTCGATCCCCGATATAACTGTATTGTTGATTTTCAGTCATTTCTTTGATCTTTCAAATGACTATTTTGATACACGTTTTCATTCATATTTGTTTCTCTTTACACATTTCAGGTGTAATGAATACAGACAACTTCAGTCTTCTATCCATCACCATCGACTACGGTCCGTTTGGTTTCTTGGATGCCTACGATCCTCAGTATATACCAAACACCTCAGATGATGAGGGTCGCTATAGTTACGAGAAGCAGCCTGAAGTGGGACTGTTCAACATGCGGAAGTTAGCGGATGCTCTGGCTCCTCTACTGACATTGCCTCAGAGAAAACAGTATGGCTAAACCTGCTCATTCTACAATTTACTTTGTGATGGATTCTAACTTTAGTTTTGCTTTGTGACAATTAGGTGACAATTAGGGATGGTGAATCCTTGTCGTAATGAATCTTTTGCCCATTGAGCTGAGATGAATGTTGTAGAAAAAAATAGTTCAGATTCAGATACCAATGTAGTGTCTTTTTCGGTTTAAAAAGTAAATGTTTGACTTGTCAAGCAGTGGGGGTACCACATACATGGAAGGGTAGAGAGCCTGCTACTTTTCCAAATACTACCGAGAATGCCCCTTTTCATTGAACTACACTGTACATAGCAAGTGTCCCCTGTCACAAGTACTACTGTGAATATATACCTCTATGATTAATGAATGGGATGTAATATTAATACCAGAGTGCCCCTCCCATGCACTCCTCCTACTCAAGAATGCAATATTTCTTGTCACTGCTTGTCTATACCCCTGCCCGAATGCATAAAAATTACTTTATTTTCATGTCGGATCATTTACCAAACTAATGCTCATGCGTATATTCATTCCGTCAAATTCATTATTTAGAATTATTTTATATATCCAACCAGGCCATATCTTTTTTTAATGACTTGTCTGTCATATTGTTCAGGTTACCTATAATCACTTCTGGTTATGTGGACATCTACAAGGCAAGATTTATGGAGCTGTTCAGAAAGAAACTTGGATTGATCGGAGCAGAGGAACAAGATGAATATATAGTGGCAATGTTATTACAGGTAAGCAATAGCTAGACTAATCAGAACCAGCTTGCCGCATTCATTTTGTGCACTTTGGGCTATAGATATAGGGAGACATTATCATGATTCTACAAAATCTAAATAGATTACCACTACACAAAATTTGTCAATATAAGACCGTTTCGATACATCTGGATGCTCTTAATAGTAACACAGTTGTTGTTGTTGGTTTTTATGGCGTTTTCCATCGTCGTTGGCTGATTTTCGCCAATGATTAGAAGATAGCCCTTTTATCTATGTGAAAGGGTGCTATGCTTGCATGCATCACACAAGTTTGTTTAAGTTTCAAAGGCATCTAATGAGAATATTTGTTACCATATAGTGTGAATTTGCAGCAGCTTTTAATTAACTTGTCATCACCTACATAACGATCACCTTTGCAATTATTTTTATTATCTTGTCGCCTTTCAAACAGTCGCCCATCATTATCACATAAATGACAATCATCATTACCATTTTCACCCTTCAAACAGTCGCCATCACCATCATCATCACATTGTTTTTGTTATTCCTTTCAATCTTCTATGCAGATGATGGAGGACACTCATTCTGACTTCACCACGACCTTCAGGCAGCTCGGGGTCATCTCCATGGCAATGTTACGATCATCCACACAGGATGCTGCCACCAAGCTGTGGGCATTGACAGACCTGAGCAGACACGAGATGTTTCAAGAATGGGCCAGGATGTATGCGGAGAGACAAGAAGCCTTAGATGAAGAAGAGGACTTAAGGAGGAGAGCAAGGATGAATGGTGAGTTGATATTTTCCCAAGATATATTTCGGTTTGCAAAACAATTTTGGAATCTATTTAAAGCCCCACTGTACTACTTGTATCTAGCTTGCTCCCTGTATATAGAAAACAATGCCTAAGCAGTACCCGTTGTTCCCCATGATCCCCTTTTTCTTATATAAGTGAGAGCTGATTTGATGAGATAACAACCTGCCAGTGACCACACAGGAAGGTATAATCCCTCTTGTCCAAACTAGTGCAGATGGGCTTTAATGATAGTACACTTTATATATTGACCGAAAAGAAAGAAAAAAATTAACGAGATCAGTCATTGATTTAGCTCTGGGAAGCTCTAACCGACCTGTGGTAAAAAAAAAATAATACTGGTAAGGTTTCATAACTACTCTTCATCTTGTTGAATCATAATGCTACCTAAATTTAAAGTCTGAACATGCCAAACACTTCTTGATATGTTATCCATGTACATTTATCACAATAGCAAGGTACAAGGAAGGAAATAAATGTACTTATACTGACTGTATGACAATTCTAAAATTTCATATCTCTGGCACCACCTGCATATCATTTTTTCTAATTTTCAAAGGGGAATAAAGTTTTGTTTATATTTCACTAGATTTACCAAATTAATGTAAACAAAAATTATTTATATTCGAATACCGCCACAAAATTGGACTCGGACTGTGGAGTGACTTTAAAGCTTTCTGTTCATGCATTTCATCAAATTTTGTCACCAAAATTTACAGGATAAACATACTGGATCTTTCTTCTTTTTATTTACAGCTGTAAACCCCAACTATATTTTAAGAAACTGGATGGCTCAAGCAGCCATTGAAGATGCAGGGAGGGGGGACTTTACGACCGTCAAGGATCTACTGAAGATTCTGAAAAGACCGTTTGAAAATCAACCCGAAGCAGACGAAAGGGGCTACGCCAACAGACCCCCACACTGGGCTAGAGATATTAGGGTCAGCTGTTCATCATGATGAAAAAGAGTTGTAAAGAGAGAGAGAGAGAGAAAGAGAAAGAGAGAGGAGGAGAGAGAGAGAGAGAGAGCGAGAGATACACACAGAGAGGGAGAGAGATAGATAGAGAGAAGGGGGAGAAATAGATATGATGGGTATGTGTCGGTATAGATATAGGTTTTTATCGTACAATGTACATGTAATAGGGTAGGGGAAGAGGTAGAGTGAGAGGGAGGGAGAGGGAGGGGTAGAGAGAGAGAGAGAGAGAGAGAGAAAGAGAAAGAAAAGTGGATAGAGAATGATTGTGTATTCTCTTTTAAAGCCCCTCTGCACTAATTTGGCCAGGAGGGATTACACCTCCCTGTATGGTCACCGACAGGTGGTTATCTCATCAAATCAGCTCTCAATTAACATAAGAAAAAGGGGACCCTGGGAAACCAATGGTCACCGATTAGGCATTGTGTGCTACATAGAGGGCGCAAGTAGCTACAAGTAGTGCACTGGGGACTTAAAGACACATAAAAGTGGGCTATTATAGGGGATTTGTCACCATTCAGGTGTTTACCTAATAACAGATGGTGCCAATCACTAGGATTAGCCTTTATGACAAACAAACTTTATATAATGCTCTGTATATTCCCCCATATGGTTAAGTCCTTATCTGACAATTGCATCACCCAAAGACCCAACAGGTTTGCTGTGTGCAGACTAGAATACCCATTATTGGTATTTCCACCAAGTCTGGTGTCAGCGACTTATGACTTTCTGGACATGGAAATGACGACCCATGCACCCACTTACATGTACTTTGAATAACTTCAGTGCACTACTGGAGTACAGGGTAAAAAGTAAAGAGAGAGATTATTACACAATAACCGTATGAGAGGATCAAATGTGTTGAGTGCCTTCAATGTATATTTATCATGGATTAAAGGTAATAACTTTTTATAACAAAACCTTTCTTGTGTATTATTGATTTTTCGTTTGAAGTGTCACTGCTCATAAAGTATACCCATAATCATATACAGTGTAGTTTGAAAATACACAGACTAATACAACACGATTCAGTGAGATCAAAATAATCACAGCATATTTATTCATCAGAAAGAAACATTTACTTTCAATCCTGGTTTCATAAATATGTCACCTATAGATTCCATAGGTAGCTTCATAGAACAAATCACTTTATTTACAATTCTGTTACTGTACAAATATACCTGTATCAAATTTCCACTAAACTTATGACATATCATATTCCAATCCTCTGTTACTTTTTTTCCAAAAAACCAACTATGTTTGTACCAATGTTATAGTTATCCATTTTGTTTTTTCCTGCATACATCATCCAAAGTGTTGCTATAACAAACAAGCCTGTGACAAAGCTGCAATGTACATGTATATAGAGAGAGAGTGAGAGTAGAGAGAGAGAGACAGGGGGAGAGGGAAGGAGATCGAGAGAGACAGAGGAGTAGAGGGAGAGAAAGCGAGAGAAAAAGAGAGAGGGGGGTATAGAAGAACAAAATATAATGAAAAAGAGATGTGGGAGAGAATGTCAAGAAAGTAGAGATAAAAGAAAGAACGTGAAAAGAATGAGGAAGAGAAGAGCAAGAAAGGAATGAGGAAGAGAAGAGCAAGAAAGGAATGAGGGAGAGAAGAGAGAACCAGAAAACGTGAAAACACTTTTCTAGTGTGTACCATATTTCATGATTAGGTTTAAACATAGCGGGATAATTAACAAAAGCTCAAATTTACAAGGAAAGCCAATATTAATAGCAAGTTGGTTATGACATCTTTCTAAAATTCATGACATTCTTCATGTTTGTCCAGTTTCTTTACGTTTCTCCTTTTATTAATACCAGCTAATATCAGGATGGACTTCTGGAACCTTTATAAGAAAATTTGTTATGATTAAAAAAACTTTGCAAGTACATGTAGTACTAGAGTTGCATATGCGCACAGATTCATGAACATTTACAGCAAGGTTTCTTTACTCTTAAGCTCTATTTTCTGACAATGCTCTGAAATCTTTTCTTGTCTTAAAGCTGGGTGAAATGTACAAACATGTCCATATAGTCAACATAGATATTTCAGAATCCATATCAACAAACCAAAAGTGGTGGCGCCAAACTTGTTTACTGTTTAAATGCATACTTCTTTCTATCTTGCAGTTTATCTAATTTCAGAACATCGAAAGAGTTATCCTTAAAACTTCTGATTAACTTGATGTACATTTATCACAAGCTACGCACTGCACCAAATATAAATGCAAAATATAGTATTGAAGTATTGCACAATGAACAGGTAATAAATCCTTATAAAGATCATTGCTGTTGAATGTACAGTGTATGTTGGCAATAGCATGAAGCATCTCAACAGACCAGTTCGTAGGTAGCACATGATACAAATGACCCCAAATATTCACAGATCTGTCGAAAATGGAAAAGTCCCACTTGGAGCGTTTTAGAATTGTCACTGGCAAAGAAAGGGAGGTGCTTCATGACACCTTTTTGTTTGCCCTCTTGAAAAGAATATTTCCACCTGCGAATAACTGAATGTACTGTTGGTGCAGATTATAAAAATGAATGATTTTAGTAACTTTCACAAGTTTTTGTACAAATGACCTTCATCCTGCTCATGTATAGATAGTATCTACAAACTGGTGAACAGCATCTCAAACTGATAACTTATGCAAGAATTAAAAAAAACCAAGAAAGCAAATATCAAAGATTTCAACTCCCTTTCTCCCTCAAGGTAAAAAATGACGGCATATGTTTGTTCTACCTTTGGCACAGGAATCGCTGGTAAAAGGAAATTACACTTATGTCACGACAACAGTCTAAACAGTGACTTGGTAAATCCTGTAGTAAAACGGCTCATGATTCCTGGTTGGTGCTACATTTGACCAGTCTCTCTAAACAAAGTATGTTCTCCCAAACTATAACAAATCTCTCTCTAACTCCCTTTCACGCTGCTCGTCTCTCTCTGTCAATCTCATCTCTCTCTCGTCTCTCTCTCTCATCTCTCTCTCTCTCATCTCTCTCTCTCTCATCTCTCTCTCTCTCATCTCTCTCTCGTCTCTCTCTCTCTCATCTCTCTCTCTCTCATCTCTCTCTCTCATCTCTCTCTCTCATCTCTCTCTCTCTCATCTCTCTCTCTCTCTCATCTCTCTCTCATCTCTCTCTCTCTCATCTCTCTCTCTCTCATCTCTCTCTCGTCTCTCTCTCTCTCATCTCTCTCTCTCATCTCTCTCTCGTCTCTCTCTCTCTCATCTCTCTCTCGTCTCTCTCTCTCTTATCTCTCTCTCTCATCTCTCTCTCGTCTCTCTCTCTCTCGTCTCTCTCTCTCTCATCTCTCTCTCGTCTCTCTCTCTCGTCTCTCTCTCTCTCATCTCTCTCTCTCATCTCTCTCTCTCATCTCTCTCTCCCTTCCTTCCCCCTCCTTTCTGATGACCGTAGAGCCAACGCATGACGAGGCATGAGCAAGCTTGCGGGCTTTGCAAATCTCATGGTACAGAGAGAGGCCGAATAATGGTTCCTGTCTCGTCACCGCCAAGAAATCAACCAGCTTCATTGTCAAATTGAGTCCTTTTTCTCAAAGAAATTTAAAAAAACATTCCCTCTCTCAGTGATGGAGTGGAGCTGGAGGAGGAGGCATGAGGGAGCTTGATGGCCTGCCTGGTCCGCTGGCCAGGGAGGAAGGTGGGTGGCTGTCTGTCCTCTGCTGCTTGGCGGGAGGGGGCCGAGGACTACTACTGCTGCTGCTGCTGTTGTCTGCAGGACGTTTGTTGCTGGAAGGTTTGATGGCTTCCTTGTCGATGAAGTTCATCAGGAAATCCTTGGTGACTGGATTTTGTATACTCTGACACACGGCTGGGGATGAAGAGACAACATAGTATTACATTTGTACTGCTCTGTAACTCTGAAACAATCCTTTCCCTCATTTAAATATGCCCCTTGAATACTCTCCCAAAGTCTCACTCAATCAAAGAAACTCTTCTAGATCGGGTCTCCCCATCTTGTCTTCGGAGAAAAATATGCAAAATCGAATAAAACAAATATTGCTCTGAAAATAGACAGTGAGGTAGGAGCAAGTACTGAATCTGTCATGATAATTTTGACCACCTAGACATGATGTACTTCATTGGAATAAAAATGTGATAATACAAGTTGTATAAAACGTGCCCTTGCAACAACTGCTACCTAGTCAATGTCCTACAATAACCAAATTCTTAACTTCAACCCCTTTCCAAACTCAATTCCTAAAGCCTCGGTCACAAATGCTATTACGTACTGTTACGAACGCCGTACGAACGATTTTCAGACAATGGAAATTCTGGAAGACAATGGAAAAACAGGGAGATTCGTACAAACCTTTGTGACCGTAGCTTAACTCTACCCCTAAAATAAAACCAACTGCAACCCCAAAACTAGCCCTATATCCCGGACAAAATGAAGCTAGGAGCAATCAAATCATTGTGACGGTCTGGAGCAAATGGGAGAAGTAGTCATAGTGTAACCTACCGACGGCTGTCTTGTAGCCGTTGGGAAAGCTCTTGTCCGTCCTCTCTCTCATAAACTGCCAACCTTTCTTGTTGTTGTAGGAACACTCAATGATCTTATTGTCATACTGCTTCAGGTCCTTGGTGATCTGCGCTCAAGGAAAATGAAGATTTGTCAGGTTTTTACTTTAAAAAAAAAATTATATTCAGAATTAGCATATAATGCAATTCATTCTTACCAATTTTAAGTATTCAAAGATGAAACAAATGTAATACTGAGTTCTGATAAAGTTATAAAAGTGAAAATAATCTTAATTTGAAATCACTGTCATTATATCAATTAATGACCTTTGTTTAAATTGATCTAAAGAACACTTAAAATGGAAAGTACACTTAAATGCGATATTGTATGTGTAGCTTGAGAAGTGTTCCAGATAAATTTCGGAACTTCACTTTTCCTATCATAATGAACTTATCTAAGCACAACATAATGGAAACCTATGGAAGTGGAGTAAGAATGATAGATTTGACCGAGTATTAAAGACTGACCTTCATTTGTCCAAAGGGTTGCTGTTGACCCCCGACAAAGAGCAGACCAAGCGTCTCTGGGATGCACCTGAATGCAAGGATAAAGACACAGGCTCCAGGGTCATCCATGAAAATAAAACATAGCTATAGCCAAACAAAATGTCTTTATATGGGATCTTATGCACACATCGCCAGTCTAGCCTATGTATATTAGGGTGCTTTTGAGTTGTAAAGACAAACTTGAGTGTTCTCAAACTATTTCTCTTTGATGCAACTGTGCATACATGACTTAAATGAGCTCTGGTGCCATATTGTCTTTAAAGTTCTACAACATGAACCAGGTTCCGGTATATTACTATTATTTATCTTACCTGAAAAAAAAAGTAAAGTGGTATCAAAATTGCTTTAAATCTGCTATTCTATACCCTTCTTTTTGATAAAACCATCACTGTAAGGTTTAAAAAGGGTATGAAAGATAGTCTTTAGATGTTTCTGTAGATTCTGATTTCAACAAAAAAACAAAAAATCACTTAAGGGCTCAGCTGCACTACTTATAGCTACTTGCGCCCTCTATATAGCAAACAATGCCTAATTGGTGACCATTGGTCCCCTATGATCCTCTCTTTCTTATATTAATTGAGAGCTGAGTTGATGAGATAACCACCTGTCAGTGACGATGCAGGGAGATCTAATCCTTCCTGGCCAAACTAGTGCAATGGGGCTTTAATTCATTGAATGACCATTACAGAAAAATCATAATGGAGAAAACAGAAAACAGAGAGGTATGTGCTTGCCTTCATGTAAGTCATGGCAGAAAACATTCACAGGGAGAAAATTGATGGCAACGGCCCTCCTAGATCTACTGTACTTACCCTTCTCTCTTGACAACGGTCACCTTGATTCTGAAGTCAACAGAGTTTAGACTGGGTGGCTTCCACTTCAGTATCAAGTCACATCGTCCTGGTATGTACGGCTGTGTAAAATAAACATCAGGGATGCCAGTTAGAATTGATCAGAGGGCCTGAAAATCACCTAGAATGAGCTATTTTGTACACAAAAAATCCTAAACTATGGTCTGAAAATAACTTGCCAGGGCCTGAATTCATCAGTTCATTCTATTGCCTGAAAACTGGCAACCCTGAAACATGGAGAGCCAATTGCATCTTCCAGAAAAATGGCGCTATTACTCCCACTCCCTCATTTCTTTAGACGAAGCAATAGCAACAAAAAACAAAGAAGAAAAAATTCTCAAAATTAAGTTGTAGATAACCATAGGATCGTTGTTGCTTTCTGATTGCACTTCATGAACATACTTCACAATATAGAAAACGGCCAACAATGATTTTTTTTTTATTTTTAACTTAGTATCATGTTTTTCTCATGCACGTACATAACAATATGAATGAAAACATTTACAAAATATTGAACTGAATCTTTAAAATTTCATTTAGTGCACTCCTGGTAGCAGAATATGATCCACAACTAATTTAATTGAAGTCATTTATATTGATCTTTTTACAAAGCAATCAAAATTGCGCTTACATCTTTGTGCGGTTGAAATATGAGTCCATCTGTCTCATGCATCAGTTCTTGGCTGAAGCTTCCATCAAGTATCTAAAAGGTAGTAAGAACCATTACACAGAAATTTGGACTAAGTTATTCCAGAACAAACTGGTTACAAGATAACACATTGAATATTCTGAAGTAACTACTTCAGATGTACTACATCTGTATTGACCTCAGAATCATTTATATCTCATAGAAAAAAGTGATTGTCATTTTGCGTGGCTTCTCAGGAGAACAGTTTAATTAATGACAGAGCTAAAATAATAATATTAACTAGAAATAATGCAAATCTCCATTGCCGCGCAGTGCGAATGTATCCCACAGCACTGGCAGTGATTTTTGTGTCATCCTTATGTTCGAAGGAGGGACAAAGATCACCTCTCCCCTCTCCCCTCCATGAAACAAAAGGATGACGTAGAGATCGCCACTAGTGGCTCGACCCATTGTCAAGACTAATAGCAGCATCACCAAACACTTAAGATGTCTAGATTTTACTACGACACACCTCCATACAACATTTGAAAGAAATGTGGCAGTACGTAGGACAGCACACTAGGGTGCACACAAGACATCTATACAAATATGACCTTTGACCCTATAAAAGACTGAAAACTTGAGGCAGCATCACCAAATCTAAAGGCTTGTAGATTATACCAAGATACACCTTTGTTTTTCACTCACAATTTCATTAAAGGTAAACTATGGAAGAGTGGAAAAAAGAAATAATGATTGCCAATTTGAGGAGGAAAAGCAATTTGTTTATAAATAGACCTTTAGAAAACTCTGAAATGGTATAGGTAAAAAAAAGGGAAAATGCTCTCGGCGGTCTCGCCTGCATTACGCAATTCAATATGATGAAAAATTGAGGTTGGGACATTATTCATAGGCAGGGTGGCCCATTAGCATGCCCCCCCCCCCCCCATGAAATCCTCTGAATATAATCAGCATTTTGAAGTGAATATTGGCCAAGAGTCATCGGAAGAATTATTTACTATGATCTGTACCAAGATTAATAACTTTAATGGAATATGAAAAAATAACAAAAATTGATTTATTAATCCTCACATACTGACCTAAAATGACATTTGACTTAGACTTTGTGACCTGGAATTTGTGTCATAAGCTTTGTGATACTTGATAATCCTTGTGTACAAGTTTCATGGAATATGAACAAACACTTTTGAAATTATGCTAAAAATTCAAAATCTTGATGTTGATGCCACAAAAGAGTCTCAGTTTGTTGACCTGAAATGACCTTTGACCTTAACTTAGTGACCTGAAATTTTACTTACATAATTGGGGATACTTGATAATTCATTAAATAAGGACTTATACTTTCAAAATTATATTAAAAATTCAAAAACTTAACGTGAGGTTGAATGAGAACTTATACTTTCAAAATTATCCTAAAAATTCAAAATCTTAAACTTAGGTTAAGTTTTTAATGTTGACGCCGCCGCCGTCGCCGTCACCGAAAAAGCGGCGCCTATGTCTCGCTTTTTGCTACGCAGTCGAGACAAAAACTGAAAAACAATTTAACACACAGCTCTTTGCTCTGCTAACCCAATGTCACCTAACCGACCTACCTTCTTAGACGAGGTTATATCCCAGAAGGGTTTCTCTCTGATGCCGAAAGGTTCTCGCATCCTATCGATGGAGCCTTTCTGCAACTCAACCTCTCTAGGTGCTATGATCTCATCTTGGATACATCGTCTCCTCCAACCAAAGTCGCATCCACCTACTGGTTTGCCCTGCACGATAATGATGATCAAAATAATTTGTTTGAAGTATCTGTCTTGCCACCTTCAAAAGATTCCTCAAAACTCACCTTTTCCCCCAATGATCTATGTGATATACTTCCTGTGAGACTGTACATTTTTGTCCTCTTTTCATATATTTGTATTTGGAAGCGCTATGGTACTTAGTGTTTTTAGCGCTCCTAAATATTCGATATTATTATTATTATTATTATTATTAAAATTGGCGAAATACACATTTTATACATTTTTGTGACATCGCGTCAGTTAATCAGTTCAGTTTGATTCAATTCAGTTTAATTCAGTTCCAATTTAGTTTTGTTCAGTTTAGTTCAATATACAGGTAATCCAATTTCATATAATCTAAATCAAGTTCCATTTCATCTGTCCAATGAAGTCAATTAAAATTCAAAATGTAGATAAAGTCCATTCAAATATTCTCTAATGCAATCCAAATCATATTCAAATCAATTTCAATTCAACTTCAATTTAATCAATGCCCATTTAATTTCTGATTGGGGTACTACTTCATCTGAATGACTGACATCAGTATTGACTGTCACTGTTTATGATTGTGTTGAATTTTCTGACGTTTGTTTGGAGAAGAAAAAAAATATTAAATTCATCTGCCATAGAACTAACTTAAAGATAAAGATCAGTTATGGTCATGCGATTGCATTGTGAAAGAAACGTGGAATCGATCAGAAAAGGTTGATCATCTAGCATAGATGTACTGCAAGGTTCTGGAATCTGGAATCATCAAAATTATAAGAAATTTGGCCCAGTCTTCATAAAGTTACAAGCACTGTAAGATGTATATGGGACTACGCACACGTGCGTGACATGTGCTTTATCTCTCACATCCCAATAGATAAACTAATTTACCAAATATATCAATTAGTAGGCGGTTTCCTGGCAAAATTGTTATCATCATGTATTATTCAAAACATATTCTTTTACATGATTGGTAATAAGAGCTTCCATTTCATTTTTTGAAATTGGGGCATTTCCAATACTGGTCTTTACCTTTAATTTTGTGATTGCTGTTCAAAAGAGCCATTTAATCTACCATGACTAGGCAAGAGAAATATGGAATTTTGGATCAAACTTCAACTCACCCAATATTTGATGATGTCATAGATGAGATATCTTGCTACGGATTTGCCGTCCACTGTGTCGATAATCATCTCCTGTAGAATATAGTTAAACAGTGGTGATACAAATGAGATACCCCTGCATTTACAGATATGAGGAAAGCTAACTTTCTCAATTATCTTCTTAATAATGAGTAGTTTTATTTGATCTAATTGCCTTTCATGTGATTTATGTAAATAGTTATGTTGTGTTTTTTATGTGATTATGCTCTGTTATATTTTCTGTTTGTTTGATTGTTTTTTATGTTTTATATATTGTATAATGTATTTCTCTTGAAGGGTGGTAATATAGGGGATCAGCCTTGACAGGCCAATGGCCTTTGTTGATCCCTCGCATCCATCACCCTCCATCTCTCTTCCATAGTACCATGTCAATGAATGTTTTTATATTTATATTATTTAATTTATACTGATTTGTTTGTATATCTTTTGATGTGATTTTAAAGAGATGTGAAATAAAATTGAATTTTGAATTTTTAACTAACTGATACTGTAAAAGCATGAAGCTGTATAATCGCCCTGAGCATCATCAAAGCACCCATGGAATAGTTTCTGTGAATACACAGCACATAGAAGTTCTTATTTTAATTGAAATCTACACGCATGGTATTTTGAAATAAGATCTGGAAAAAATCTGTCCGATTTTCATCTGTAATACAAAAGAAATCAAATAAAATGTTTATTCAATGAAAAAAAATTAAATAAAATCCTATCAACTAGGGAAAATATTACACTTGCACCGTTGTGTCATGTGCTTGACCGTTACAGTTCATGTATGTATTTACCCTTAAGAATAAAGAAATAATGCTGAACAATCAAAATCATCCACTCCTGTAAACCTCACATCACGTTATACATACACATCTCTATGCACTTCCAAAGAGCTTTGAAAATTATTAGCTAGCTGTAGCCTGGCTGCCTTGTTAAGGTGCCATGGCATTTTAGAAACTTTGCCTACTGGTATCGATTCAAATGACATGGGTTGAGAGAGGCAAATGTAGATTGATGTCTTGCTAAACCGATATGAGTGATACGGCTACAAAATTGGGCAGCCCGATTGATATTTCAGGGACCATCCATCTCAGTCACTCTTGAGATCATTACACTGGCTTCCTTTGAAAAAAGAATAATTTTTTAATTACTCTTCTTTATCTTGAAAATACAAAATAATCAAGCTCCACAATATCTAGATAACTGTTTGAATTTATATACACCTGCCAAGGCATTGAGGTCAGCCAGGGATCCTCTCCGTACCACATATTCAGTTACCCGCACATTAGCAGGTGATAGGACATTTACTGTATCTGCTCCAAAATACTGGAATGATCTACCACTTAGAATTAGGCAGTCTCCATCAGTTATTACCTTCAGAAAGGCCTTAAAAACACATCTTTTTTGCAGTTTGTAGTTTTAAGGTGTTTATGTTATTTTTATTTTTATTCATGGTAAGTGCCTTGGGCCTTAAAGCCCCACTGTCCTACTTGTAGCTACTTGCTCCCTCTATATAGAAAACTTCCCCAATCAGTGCCTGTTGGTCCCCCATGATCCTCTTTTTCTTATGTTAGTTGAGAGCTGAGTTAATGAGATAGCCACCTGTCAGTGACCTCGCTGTGTGGTCTAATCCCTTCTGGCCCAGTAGTATTGACGGTCTTTAATGGAAAAGCATGGTATAAGTAATAATGATAATAATAATAATAACATACTCACCCCATCTACAAGGGTATCTCTGTGAGGTCCCTTACGATTTGGGAATGAGAGATGAGGAGCTGAGAAGACAACGTGATCTCTATCAAAGAGATACACCTCTCCTGGACCATCTATTAACATCATGTACCTTGAAAAGGGAAAATGGATGAATTGGGTTAATTTTTGGTAGTTTAGTTTCTCTACAACTTCTTAAAGGGATTGGGTATCTTTGTCTCAGATTCTGAAACAAAATCCTGGATTTAGCTCATGCTGCAATGATGATTATAAACCTTTAGGTCAGTCAGGACCCCATGACTTTTACAAGCCGATCGCCTGTCTGATTATCAAGTTATTTATGATTAGAAATCAAAATTTAAACATTTGTTTTCCTAACGTTTTTTATAACACTACAGTCTATTGTGGAAAAACCGGTCACTCAAAGATTTTTACTTTTTTGAGGCACTTCATGATCATTTTGAAGCGCAATATTGTTAGGGCTTCAATATTTCACCATATCACAGACACTAAAGAACAGATAGGGCCATGCATCTCAGATTTAACATTGATAAACAATGCCTTTAAGCATTTTCTAAGCTTCTACTGAAAATGCCGCTTGTTCATGAAAGAGTCACAATAGACAACAAATACATACCGTCACCTAAAAAGAACATACATGAAGTAGCTTGACTGATGTGGGTTTTTTCTCTTTTGTTGTTCTTTGCTTCTCGCTCATAAATGCTTTTGCTCAAACTACTAATGCCCATCATTCATGGAAGTACTAAAGCTCTATCAAAAAGATAAATCTCCCCTCAACAGTATAAATAAATAATAAACATCATGTCCCCAGAAAGTGTAAAAAGAAAATAATTCTCATGGTTCTTTATGTTTTCATGTGTGTGCCAATACTACAGCTTATATTCATTAATTCAGAAAGGATTTATGGAGCGCAAAGAGTCAATCTTTATTCTGTAAAGAAAAAAAAACCACCGGAATGAATCTAGTCATAAAATCAAAATAAGTAATTGATTTCATGACATGATTTTTACTTGTTCAAGAGAACTTTCATGACTGTCCAAAGTTTTGCTAACTTTCAGTACTCAATACTTTTTCTGCTTACACCATACCTGCCAACATTTGAAAAAAAAGAATTAGGAATTTTTAGCACGGTATGCTTTCAAAAATAAGAAATCGGACTTGAAGCGGAAGTGTAATTGGCAATATGCAGTAAATCTGTAAAAAAAAAATTAATACAAATTCGCTGCTCAATCATGCAGCCATTCCACACATGCAACACAGGAACTCTCAAATCCTGGCACATAATAAAACTAGATGGAATTTTGACTGCGCGCAGTCGAAAATGATGCCTCCGCCATAGAGCAATTTAAACAAGTTTGCAGTTTAAATCTCCAGTGGTTCTTGAGATATCATGATAACAATCTCAATGTATGGAATTTCATAAGTTGACCTCTGTGACCCTTGACCTTTGACTTACGTGCTCCAAAATCTAATCAGATTGTCTTCCTATTGTGATACACACTATCATTAAGTTTGAAGTTTAAATCTCCAGTGGTTCTTGAGATATTATGATATGGTGATACATACTATCATTAAGTTTGAAGTGAAAATTCTCCAGTGGTTCTTGAGATATCGCGATAACGATCTCAATGTATGGAATTTCATAAGTTGACCTCTGTGACCCTTGACCTTTGACCTACTACTCCAAAATCTAATCAGATTGTCTTCCTATGGTGATACACACTATCATTAAGTTTGAAGTTTAAATCTCCAGTGGTTCTTGAGATATTATGATAACAATCTCAATGTATGGAATTTCATAAGTTGACCTCTGTGACCCTTGACCTTTGACCTACGTGCTCCAAAATCTAATCAGATCGTCTTCCTATGGTGATACATACTATCCTTAAGTTTGAAGTTTTTACATCTCCAGTGGTTCTTGAGATATCATGATAACAATCTCAATGTATGGAATTTCATAAGTTGACCTCTATGACCCTTGACCTTTGACCTACGTGCTCCAAAATGTAATCAGATTGTTTTCCTATAGTGATACACACTATCACTAAGTTTGAAGTTTAAATCTCCAGTGGTTCTTGAGATATCATGATAACAATCTCAATGTATGGAATTTCATAAGTTGACCTCTGTGACCCTTGACCTTTGACATACGTGCTCCAAAATCTAATCAGATCGTCTTCCTATGGTGATACATACTATCCTTAAGTTTGAAGTTTAAATCTCAAATGGTTCTTGAGATATCGCGCTAACAAACTCAATACAAGGAATTTCATAAGTTGACCTCTGTGACCTGTGACCTTTGACCTACGTACTCCAAAATCTAATCAGATCGTCTTCCTATGGTGATAAATACTATTCCAGAGTCTTAAGTTTAAATCTTAAATGGTTCTTGAGATATTGTGATAACGGTCAAACGGGACGGACGTACGGACGTACGGACGGACGTACGGACGGATGGACGTACGGACGTATGGACGGACGTACGGACGGATGGACGTACGGACGTACGGACGTACGGACGGACAACCCGAAAACATGATGCCTCCGGCACCACCTTCGGTGGCGGAGGCATAAAAAGCTTAACTTGGCTTAAACATAAAATTAATTTTTTTTTTTAATAGAAATTTTGAAAAATCAAAATATTACTCAGAATATTCTGGATTATTCGGAGGGGTTGGCAGGTATGTTACACTATGAAAGTTTCATTCTCTTCCACATTCCCGGAGGTTTACCTTATCCCATCTGCTTTCCAGCTGACCCAGTAGTAATTCTTCTTCAGGAAGTTGATGTTGTTCCTATCCATGGAAACAGGTTGACTGCCTGGGAACTCTTGTCTGTAAAATCAAACATCAGTTTTAAAGGGTTGTACATGTAATTGTCATCATCATAATATAACGTCTGTTTTTCCAAGCTCTGGGGTTGGATGTTTCATGCCTTCCACAAGGGTGATAGTCTCTTATCTCATGATCGTTTAGTAATTGTAGTGAAATCAAAGTTTTGTGAGAAACTGTTAGGAGAAATCCCGATATATAATACATATAATAACTACAAGGCTACAAGAGAAGTTACAATTTTCACCTGTCTCAGGCTTGTTGTGATGCACAGAATTGTCATCAAATAATCAATTTTACATCTATACTGAATGACACAAACTCAGAAAACGGTATATGCACTAATGCCTAAACCTTATCAGAGATTCATTGTACACAGATCTCCAAAGTTTTACACTGGACTGCCCAAATTGTAAAAATTTTTATACTAAACCAAGCCCCCCCCCCCCCCCCATTAAGTACTTTGCTCCAGACCCTAAGAAAAAGGTTAGTGTAGAGCTCTACATATGTAGTTAGTAGTGTCAGTTCAGTCGAACCTGCTTTAGCGACCACCTGTCTACAAAGATCACATGTTTTGTTTACCTTGGAAATGGTTTCTCATTGAAACATGTACTAAAGGAACCTGTCTACAAAGACCACTTTTTGCGTTTCCATTTGGTGGTCGCTATAGACAGGTTTGAAAAAGGTTAGTGTAGAGCTCTGCATATATGTAGTCAGTAGTGTCAGAGTCAAACCTGCTTTAGTGACCACCTGTTTACAAAGACCATTTGGCGGTGGCTATAGACAGATTTGAAAAGGGTTAGTGTAGAGCTCTGAATATATGTAGTCAGTAGTGTCAGAGTCAAACCTGCTTTAGTGACCACCTGTTTACAAAGACCATTTGGCGGTGGCTATAGACAGGTTTAAAAAAGGTAAGTGTGGAGCTCTGCATATGTAGTCAGTAGTGTCAGTAGTCAAAAGTTTGTTTTAAAGCATGGAATAGGATTTAATTCACTGAAAAAACAGCAATGTAAACCTTACCTTTTCCATCCGACCATTTGCTCCACTTTTCTTCTGAGATGGTTGGCTTTCTGGAAATCTGTCACAACTGTCACACCTTTTACTCCCTCCACAAACTAATGTATCAACCAAAACAAACAACAAATCTTTGTAAAAACACTACTTTTTCAAATACAGTTAACAACTTAATTATTCATGCCCCTTGTAAATTTGATGTTTTTTGTAACTCAAGGATGAAAGTTGGACAGTTTGAATTAGGGCCTTCTGATGTAAGCTTTGGATTTGTCACATTCTCAAGAAACTATAATCGGGACACGTCAATTTTAACATACTTAACAAATTCTAAAACTTGGTAAGGATATGTGAATAATATAATTGTAAATGTATAACAGTAAATAACACGATTCAAACAAATACAACATAATTGTAGAGATGCAGAATAGAGAAAATACAATTTTAAGGTGGAATGAATATAGCATTGAACAGTACATTGACCTGACAAACAAAAAGACGGTTGAAAGAACAATTATAAGAAATCTTCAAACACAAATGTAAAGCATATGTTGTACAGAGAAATGACACTACAAATAGTATTTAAAAGAGATGATTAAATCGACATGTATCAGGAGATCTGCTACTTCCTCACGATGTTTATCTTTGTTGGATCCATTTCATATATATGTGTTTTGTTAAAGAATCACAGTGATTTGTTCAAAAAAAATAATCACTGACATTTTGCTGTCTATAAATAAGTAGGGAAAAAAAAGTAAAACCAAGCTGAAAGTGTACCAATCAATTCAAAAAACAATTGTGCACAGCTAGAATGTATAAAACAACCTCAATTTGTTTTAACTGGTTTTCCATGGGCCTACAGATAAGGAATATGAAGGAAATGAGGAAAAACATAAATCAGCACAAATGGAACCCAAGTTGAACTTTGGGTTCTGGCTGGAAGACCTAATTTTAGAAAGCACGTATGGATGCACCAAGTTATCTTCTCGAAAGTCGCTTTGCAAAATTCTCTTTACAGAGGTAATATTTGGAATACTGTATAAAGACATGGTACTACTTATATTAGCAAAAATTCCCTTTTCGGTGATACATTATAAAGTTTTCTTCCTTTATGAATACAATCTAATAACATGAATGATTTTAAAGTCTAGATGGGGAATCAGATTACTTCTTTTGTTTCTAAACTAACCTGCTTATCTTGTTGGTTTTTATTTCTGCCTCCTCCTCCTCCCTGTTTCTTGGAAGAAGCTGCAATTTCATCGTCATCTCTGTCATCAGCTCCTGAAAAGTTTGAAAACATATCTGGAGTTCAAAAGGAATTGTTCATAATAATAATAATAATATTCAATTCTTGTATAGCGCATAATACGTTATGAAATAACATCTCTATGCGCTTCCAAAGAGCTTTGGAAATTATTCCCCTAGCTTTAGCTCCGGCAGTCGTTATTAGCGCACAGTGCATTTCAAGGAATAATCCTACCAGCTACCCATTTACATCACCTGGGTTAAGAGTGGCAAATGTAGATCAATGTCTTGCCAAAAAACATTAGTGCCTCGGCGGGACTCGATCGACAATCCGGTGACGTATCCACTCGACCACAACACCTCATAGCCTTTAACTACATCTAGTATTCTTACACTGCACTGTAATGGTTATTGGAACGTGGAGTGTTTACCTGTTTTTATTTTGTTATAATTCTCCTTGATTCCTAAAAGATGGAAGCAATATCACATGCTATATACTGAGAAAAAACCTGCACAACCAAACTAACTTTTTTCATGCTTAACTCACCAACACACCAATCGGGCAGGTCAGGAGGGGGAGGAGCTTCCGAGACATCGCCATAGCGATCAAAAAGCTCTTGGATGTAGTCTCCTTTGTAGATGCCTGGAGGCCTGCCCTGGGCAAACAGACTCACTGCCGCATCCACACTGTCGGGCAAAGAACAACAACTTTTAATACTGGGTCTCATTAATATGAAACAGTAAAACAATTTTCAAAGGAGGTCCCTATTGGTTTGGTTATCTCTTGTCATCTGTATTCAGACTCAGAACTGAGGGGTGTTTCATAAAGCTGTTCGTAAAGTTACGCATGACTTTACAAACGACTTGTGTATGGAGTGCCAGATAGGATACCCAAATTTTTTTCTGATATTTTCAATAACCTCAATTAAATTATGGCAAAAAATATACTTTGCATTAAAAATGTTTGTTATAACAAGAATGTTAATCTATATCTACACATTTCAACTTTAGTTAATGCAGTTAATAATGATTGAGCATCCCATTTGGCTTTTCATATACAAGTCGTTCGTAAAGTCATGCGTAACTTTACGAACAGCTTTATGAAACACCCCCCTGCTCCCATAATGCAGAATGATGTCTCATCCTGATTTTGTTATTGTTTTTTTCCCCATCACGACAGAATGACTAACCTAAAGCAAGGATTCTGTTGAGCTTCACATAAATTTTAGAATTGGTAGAGGATTATAAGTTCAAACGGAAATTATGGCATTTCATATTCTACAAAGAATGCTATAAATAACAAAAATGTGCAAGGAAAAGGAAGTTAAAAATCAGAACACAATAATTATGAGAACATTTCTATTATTTAATTCAGTAAATAAAATATTTGTTGGAAAAGAGACACTTAAATCATCGAATTGGCAATAACCAACACTTATAAAAAATCATCTCACTTGCTGCATTATGAAATACCTATTCATACACTTTCATATAGACATTTACAGGCCATTTGGTTTGCAGAATTAAAAAAACCAAGGAAAAATAACAAACTTTTCCAATCAACCAATAGGATGAATAGCCGATTCATCTGCCTCTACGGAAAAATCTTTTCTAGGGGAGTGTTTCACAAAGATCCAAGTCGAACTTACTCTAAGTAGGACTTAAAAATTATGGAGAGCCATTTGAAGCCTTAAAATAAAATATATTCAAAAGCAAAAGTATTTTAGACTTTTCATAAATTCCACATCAATAAAATGACATCTCCTTGAAAATAGAAAATATGAACGAATCAACATTTTATGCCTTTTAAAATAACTTTTACAAAATATTTTCAAAGATGCTAAGAGCTTTCCATTATTGTTAATGCAGGTGTCATTTGTAAGACGCACCTTTTGACCCCCGGGGATGGTGCGTCATGGTTGCGTCATGTTCCCCAAAATCGCGACGCACAGTACCGTCATGGCCGCAAAATGTCCGTCACAATACTGACCCATATGTGCGTCATAGTAAGTCACTTTACCACGTTGCGTCATTTGGTGTGTCAATGGGACCGTCACTTTCTCCAAGCAGAAGTGTTTCTCAAATGTGCGTCATTGGCTCGTCATTTTCATGAAATGGTGTGTCATATGTTTGACTCAAATGTGCGTCGATGGAACGTAATGGTGTGTCACTTTCTGTGACGGAAGGTGCGTCATGGTATCAAAATGTACGACTCACATCGGTACAATGACGCACCATACCTGGGGGTCAAGAGGTGCGTCTTACAAATGACAAGTGCATAAGTCCAACTTAGTGATAAGTTCAATTTAGGATCTTTGTGAAAGACCCCCCAGGATGAGTAAAAAAAACCCACCTCCAGTCCAAGGTCTCTACCAGGTAAGCGCAGATAAGAAAACCAGTCCTGTTGTAACCATGGGTACAGTGTACACCAATAATCTGATCAGGGTTCTTGCAGTTGGTGCTACACATCTGGATGAAGAGGGATGTCTGTTCTTTGGAAGGGCATTCACCACGTCTGGGGGTAAGAAAAATATCATTGGATTTGACTTGACTTGACTTGACTGTATTTGTGGAAACAGCTATCTGTTATTGTGAAGACAGTTTCATCTGTTGACCAGTTCAAGGAGCATCTGAAATCCCATTTACTTTGCTAGAGAACAATGGATCAAATTGGCTCAACTGGTCTTTTTAAAGATAATGTTTTATTGTTTCGGTGACCAAAATATTTGGAGCGATGTGTGCAGCAATTTGTAACTGCAAGGAAAAGGTACTAAATCAAATCACTTCTCGGATTGGGATTGGGTGTGATATAATACGATTTAGTTTTTTGTTTCTTTTATATGAAGCTTGGTAGCTGTAAAGACACCTTTCTTCTGATTGAATAGTATGGTATCTTTATTGCAGATCTGGATGAAAAGTGGTCTAACTCCTTGATGGGCATTCAACATATCAATTAGAAAAGATTACATTCATTTTCATCCGATTTTGATCTAAATTGCATCTCTCTTTTCATTAGATTTGAAAAATGCATTTAATTTCATTTGTTCCATCCAAACTAATTGAATATAACATTTTGTCTTGCACCCATCGGAATATATCGCAAGAACGAACAGAAAGCCGAAATCAGGCAATACAAGCAGAAGCTAAAGAAACAAAGCGTGCAGAAAAAAAAATGGCAGGCAATCACAGTCCATTTTTTTTCCTGCTTTGTTCATTTAGCTTCCGCTTATATTGTCTGATTTCAGCTTTCTGTTTGTTCTTGAAATTAACTCCCACTCCAATGAGTTAATTGCATAGAAAATGCTATTCTACAACTGAGTTTTTAATTTGTATAAGCCCTAACAAAAGAAAGATGTTGTATTGCCCTTTAGGTGCCAAAACATGAGTCGGTGGATCAGGATTTTTTTCTTTCTATTTTTTGACTTCCTCTATGGGCTGATATTTCTCAGTGTTGAATGCTTTAATACAATTTTTTTTCAAAAAACCGGTAAAACAAAAAAAAACTTCCGACCGTAGATTTCAAGATTTTTAGGTCGGTCGCAAAGGGCAATACAACACTTTTTTTTCTTAGGCAAAATTGACTGACCCTCTACATGGCAGCTTGATGTGTCTGGCTCCATTCTTCTCGATCTCATCCTTATCGTAGAACCTGTTTGTATTGGTGAGGTCAAAGACCCAGCCAAGTTTGACCTGCCTGGAGTTCATGTAGGCAAACAACATGGAAGTGTCAAAACGGTTCTCTTCAGGAATGCTGTCATTGTACTTTGGACCAAGCGGAGTCTTAAAAGGGAGGAACTTTCCTGTGAAAGAGAAGAAGATCGAAATATACATTTCCTTTCTTGTCATGATAACTATATTTTCTTTCCTTTTTATTTGTCCTTTTCAAGTATTATGTTGTACCACATTATAATTTCAAGAGTTATGTTGTACCATATTATAATTTCAAGAGTTACGTTGTACATTGTACCACGTTATAATTTCAGGAGTTATGTTGTACAATATCCTAACTTCAAGAGTAATATGTTGTACCATGTTCTAACTCCAAGACTCTTTACAGACAGGTGGTCTTTCTATACAGGTGGTTGTTAGAGCAGGTTTGACTGTAGTATTAATATATTACCTGCAATCAAGGTTCCCTTGCGAGGGCAGTTCAACCAACGTTCTGGTACAGCCAACATACCAGAGCTTGTCTCAGTAGTAGATTTCACTTGAATTTCTCATAGATTTGCTGTATGAAATGACAAAAAGGATTATCAATCATTAAACAAAAATTAGAATGAGTAGGCCGGGGTGTGAGCGCGTGTGTGTGAACTTAGGAACAGTAATGATCATCATCAATTCATAATGTGAATTCCTTGCATGAATTTAATGAGGATCTCCACGCCAGAGTCACAGGTCCATATAGTCACAGTTGTAAACAAGCGCCAAATTTCATTGGTTTTGCAGATATCTGAGCCTACTTTTACAGATTGGGCCAACTGTATTCAGCTAAAATTCGCCATTTTCTAATTTTATGATGTTTTTTCAAAATAAAGAGAGACCTCAACGCCTGATTACATCGCATTTGTTTATCGTTGTGAACGGTTGTTAACACAGGTCACTGAACAGTGACACAGGTCAGCGGCAGGCTATCTGCACATGAGAGATAGACAGCCACTCATTGGATATTGCGCAACTGCTTTAAATGAAGTCACTGGTAGAGTGTCCGCAATACACGCTTTTTGATTTTATTCGATATCAGGAGGAGGTAACTAAGCAGTCGTCTCTCGAGAATGAGGAGGGAAAAGAGATTTAAAATGTAAGTTTACAAAATTTCTTTCATTTTAGTATTATAATCATGTACCAAAATGGTAAATGATTCAACCTCATGATTTGATAGTCCATGTTATATTATGTTGTAATAGTAGAGTATTTTAAAAGTTCAAAAATGAATTCTTTGGTTTACACGTTAAAGCTAGTATGAGGTCCATCCCGTTTTGAGTTTACAATTAGACTTCATGCATTGTAGGAGTGGATTCAGTACGATCTCGCTTTTGATTCAAAGTGAGCACCGGGGCCAGGGCAGCATTTCACAAAACTGCCGGAAATCCAAGTTTGCAGACAACCCTTTGCAGCAAGCGTTTCTGCTCCCCATATGAGTAGAATACCCGACGCAGAACTGAGCCAGACAAACTTACCAAGAAGATACCCAACTACGAGAAGGAAGAAAATGAAATTGAACTGGAAGCCCGACTGCTGAGAACACAGCATTCTTCCAGAATCTCGGGTAAAGGTAAAGGTAAAGTGGCTGTATTAAGTTTAACATGCATTTCATTGAGATGTGTGTGACCTTGTAAACTTGTACTTATGATGATGGCTACGTGAAACAATGCCCAAACAGTTCAAGTTTTCAAAAGACAAAAGCGGCCGCTGTCTGATGCTGATGATGACTGGTGCATGGCCGGCCATGGTGGGCGTACAACATTCACACTATTCACAGAAATAGTTAGAGTCTAATTCTGCATGCATAAGTCCCGATACTTACTGTCTCATCAATTTAATATGCCAATCAACATAATTTTCACTGACAATATAGGCAATATAGTTTCAGAATACGTCACAAAAAATACACCCCCGTTGTATAAAAATACCCAACATAATTACCAACATATGGGACATATCCTTTTGTGAAAGCTCTTCAGCTCATCTCACATGATCCACTGTAGGGCCAGATTAAAATCTATTTAAAAAATAAATAATAACAAAACATGAAATATAGAATTCTATACATGCAGCAAGTCAATATTTTCGCCTAAATAGCACTTATCATATAAATATGTTATAGTGTAATGCCTACCTTCTAAATTTGTTTCTTTGTTTTTCTGAATTATCGGCAGACTAAAATTTCAACTCGCATTGACTTGTATGGTATCTTTCAGTTTCATAAAAAAATATAATTTGTAAAAAAATATTCCCTTTTTTCCTCTATAGAAATCACAACTCCCCCGCCACTCCTCCTCCTCTCTTCCTTTACCCCTTTCTTCTTCTTCATCATTTTCTTCTTCATCATTTTCTTCTTCTTCTTCTTCTTCTTCTTCTTCTTCTTCTTCTTCTTCTTCTTCTTCTTCATTTTATTCTCCTTCTTCTTCTTCTTCTTCTTCTTCTTCTTCTTCTTCTTCTTCTTCTCCTTCATCTTATTCTCCTTCTTCTTCTTCTTCTTCTTCTTCTTCTTCTTCTTCTTCTTCTTCTTCTTCTTCTTCTTCTTCTTCATCATCTTATTCTCCTTCTTCTTCTTCTTCTTCTTCTTCTTCTTCTTCTTCTTCTTCTTCATCATCTTATTCTCCTTCTTCTTCTTCTTCTTCTTCTTCTTCTTCTTCTCCTTCATCTTATTCTCCTTCTTCTTCTTCTTCTTCTTCTTCTTCTTCTTCTTCTTCTTCTTCTTCATCTTATTCTCCTTCTTCTTCTTCTTCTTCTTCTTCTTCTTCTTCTTCTTCTTCTTCTTCTTCTTCTTCTTCTTCTTCTTCTTCTTTGCTTCTCCTTTTCAGTCTTCTTCTTAATTCCAAGCTTTTCCAACGCAAATATTTTATATTTGGTTTTATTATGAATGTAGTTGTCAATTTAGGAATTCGACGAAAACAGTCAACATTCAAATGGAGCTCCTGGGGGCGGGAAGTACCGGGTGGTAAATATTAGTATTTACCGGTAAATACCGCCTATACAATTTTTTTTACAAAAACACGAAATACTGGGAAATAATGGGGGGGGGGGGATAAATAAAAAATAAAAATTTTAAATAAATTTTTTAAAAATTAATAAATAAATAAATAGTTAAATAAATGAATAAATAAATAAATTTTTAAAAAATAAAAAAATAAATAAAATAAGTGAATCAGATATAAACTTGGAATGTTTACATTATTGAGCCGAGAATCAATATTGAACCAAAAATACAACGAAAAGATAACTTTACAGTCATGATGGAAGGGGTTCATACAACTGCTTGAAAAGATAAGGCACGCTCCGGGGGCACGCTAGGTCTTTCAAGCTACATGTATTTGAACCAAATCCATGACCCCATACCAAAACTTTGTTTTACCTTTTATATTGTGTATGATGGGTGGTGGGGTAGCTATATTCCCCCGCCCCCCCCCCTCCCATAACAAATATAAAACTAATCTGTTTTATCGAGGGTCTCTCTCCATTATACAAAAGTGTATGAAAGCGGTTGCAAAAAGAAATCGGTTGCGAATATTTTTGTTTAAATCAACCTCAGGCAATTTCAATAGCATTGTGTGTCACCTTAATGTGCGAATATGATCCAAATATGATTTCAGAAGGATGTACAATAATTTGGGGTATTGAAATTGCTCTTGAGTTGGTTAATAGATTCGATCGTGTTGTATCTTGCTCATCAAAATAAGTGTTTATTGCCATCAGTGCATGATCGCTTATTATCCACTGTACTGATAATATTGGTATAAATATGAATATTTCCCCGGTATTTCCCAGTCAGATTCCGAGTAGTTCATACTATCTCCCCCCCTCCCCCCGGAAATTGCCAACCCTGTCCCCGAAAAAGAATTAAAGAATCTTTACCCCATTACCCCTAAAGAAGTTCAAATTGTAAATGAATTTAAGCGAGGCACAATTATTAGTCAAATATGAATTCAAGAAACACACCCCCTTAAAAAAAAAAACACTCTTACAAGGCAACTGCGCCTGGAAATTAACGGGGGGGGGGGTGGGTGACATTATGTTGAACAAACTTAGCAAATAGTAGCTATAATCGGGGAAGGGCTTGTAACTGTAAGAGCGTACACCCAAAATTGAGACAAATTTGAATTAATTGTGCAGTATAAAAATATTGCATTCTTAGCCGCTCAAAGTGGCCCGTCAGAGCGAGAAAATTTGCCATTTGTATCATATAATAATTATGTCAGACTTAAATATTCCACATACCTTTTGTATTTTTCCTTTGGCTTTTTTCTAAATTTTGGAGCAAGTTGGGGCTATTTAGACATAAAACCAGGGAAGAATCTGGCCCTATATATCACCTTATGTGCAGAATTATTATACTTACCTTAACTAGCTGTGGTGCCTACATGGAAATGCACAAAGGGGCGTGGCTAAAGGTGGGGTCAGGATATTGTAGGTAAAATTGAGCTGCCGTCGGGAAAAAAGAGAAAAAAGGAGGAAAAGGGAAAGAAAAAAAAAAAAGAAAAGGAAAAGAAAGGAAAGAAAGGAAAAGATAGGAAGGGTAAGAGAAGAACAAAAGAGAAGAAAGAAAAAAAGGAAGCAGATTAAATCAAGGAGAAGAAAAAAAAGGAAAAAAAGGAGAAAAGGGAAAAAAATAAAAACAAAGGAAAACAAAAGAAACGGGGTGAAAGAGAGGAGGGAGAGGGGTAAAGAGCCTTAGGGAGGAGGGTGGTAGTAGGAGAGAGAGGGGGTTGTTGGGTGGAGTCGTCTCGTCAAGGGAGCAAGAAAGATACGCATAGAAACGTTGCTGTGTCGGGGCAGCTGTGTCGGCATTCTTGCTCGATCCTCGTATACTATATGCAGAAGTTTGAAGTCGGAATGTCAATCGGCCGTCAATTTTTTCCCTACGAACTGTGAGTTTGTATCCTATGTGACGACTTCGAGAGAGACTCCTACTACAGGGGGGCGGTGGGAGCGGTCGCCCCCTAAAAAAAATTTGTTCAGACTTGCGCGCTCCCCGGGCGCTAGATCCTGAATCCGCCACTGAATATCATATTGATTTATTAGCTAGAATTATCCCACAGGTAAAATATAGGGATTTTCGTCAAAAAATGATGTAAGGAAATGAAAGTTGAAGAAGCTTGAAAGATGTGACAACCGGGATAATGACGACATGAATTATATTTAAACGTCTTTGGTTGCACCCCCAAGTATGCAATACAATGCAATGCGATAAATTCCCCTTGGTGAGCGCGCGTTCTCTAATCTGCGCTACCTTATCTTCGAATGTCAAAGGAAAATCCAACCTTCATTGCAAACTATAGTACTGTAGAGGAAAACAGAAAAATAAGTGAAGTAGACCGGTGAAATGTTTTTAAGAGATCGGAGAAAATCATAGATAAGGAAGTCATGAATTTATGAAAATTGTAATCATATGGGTATAGGCTCTTCAAATGAATCGGTAATAGCTGTCTCCGTGATGTAGGCCTATAGTGGCGGACCCGGTGGCGGACAACTTAATTTCACATTATTTTGTTCCAACACATAAAGTGACTAAAATTACAATTTTTCAAAAATGTGTGACTCAGTAGGGTTTAGTATCTTAATAATATGATATCCGTGATCAGGGGCGTACGCGGGATTTTTTCAAGGGGGGGGGGGGGGGTAAGCTTTTTTTTTTGTCTCGAAATTTAAAAAATTGACATTTTTCTTCGTTTGGGGGGGGGGTGGAAGGTCACCTTTTTTAGGTCAGCCATTTTTATTTTTTTTAAATTAAAAAAAAAAAAAAAATAAGGGGGGGGGGGGGGGTTTAGGTTTGTTTTAGGGGGGTTTACACATATAAAAAATACCAAAGGGGGGTTCAACCCCCAACCCCCCCCCCCCCCCCCCCCCCCCCCCCTGCGTACGCGCCTGTCCGTGATTAATTTTGAGTAGTTCCTAATAGAGTAGGCACTTTAATAGGAAATTTAATTTTTGCGCGATTTAGGCTATTAGTGCACCGTACTTTCTAATAATATTTTACTGAAAATCATCATAGATTCCACCGGGGGGGGGGGGGGTGGGGAGGGGGTATTGAGTTAAAATCGTTTTATTTTTATTTTTTTTTACTCAAAAAGGTAAATTTGTGGTTACTGTTTTTAAAAAAACTTGGGGGCGGGAGCGTCGCCCACCCAAGGATCAGCGCCTGTTTTAACAGGCGCTGTTAATGTTCATTTGAATTGAATTGAATTGAACACCATTTTGTAGCAAGCTCAAAACATTCGATCAGAAATAACTCGGAAGTTGCGGGCCATATATTATGATTCGAGTTTAAGAATATAGTTTGTCATGTTTGTTAGCAATCCTTACCATAACGCTTGGTTAAAGTTTGTTTCGAATAAACTGAATTCAAACTGAAAGTATATAAATATAATCCCTTTACTTAAATATTGAACTATATAGATATAGATACTGATCATCATGTATTACTAGTAATTATTATTGATTTATTCATAACATTTAAGATTTCTTCTAATCAGTATTATTACCGATCATGTTTGTTTAAAAAACACACACATACATCAAATAAATCAAGGCTACTTTTATAAAGTGCAACGGCTTTGACCTACATGGCAGTGACAACTCGAAATATAATTGTAATTCAGACCCTGTATATCATAATCTACCAATGAAATACAAATGGCAAGTACTAATTATGCATTTCAAAATGTTTTCTGTGTTATCGTTTTAATTTTTCAAATAAAATATACACTTAAAATGTCAGTGCATTACTGAAATGATAATAATAGCTAGTTCTTATAGCAACTTCCAAAGTGTGGGGGGCACCAAGAAAAAAAAAGACAAATTGAGGGGGGGGGGGACGTGTCCCCCCGTCCCCCCGGGATCGACGCCCCTGTTGATAAGTAACAGGATCATTTATATCATCTATAAATGCGGGCGAATGTGGCGAGGCGAGATTTGGGAGAATTTGCTCTTAGTCGCTTGAAATTTGGTTCGAGTTTAATGATAAGAGAAAAAAAGGGGACACTTATCAGAAAAGAAAAGGAGCATGTGTCAAAGTACAAAGAGTAATTATCAGAGGTGAAAATGGGGTACTTCTTACACTCTCAAAAAGAGGCACTCACCAGGGATGAAAAGTCAGTCATGAAAATAGGAAATGGGCATTTGTCGACGGAAAAGGGGCATTTATGAAAAGGAGATAGGTCCCTTATTAGAAAGGAAAAGGGGTACGTATCATTGTTAAAAGGGAAATTATCAAAGATGAAACGAGGCATTTATCGCACATGAAAAGGGGCAATGACCAGATATGAAAAGGGGGCACTTATGTGAATGAAAAAGGGGCACTTATAATAAAGGAAAATGTGCATTAGTTGAAAGAAAATGGGCACCGATCAGAGTTTAAAGGGGCATTTATCGGAGGTTAAGGGGGCACTTATCTGAAGGGAAAAGAAGTATTATCTCGTACATGAAGAGGGTCATTTACCAGAGAAGGGGTACTAATGAGAAGGGGAAGGGGAAGGGGCTCTTTTTTAATGGGGCATTTATCATTAGAAAAAGGGGCACTTATTGGAAAGGAAAATGTGCATTAGTTGAAAGAAAATGGGCACCGATCAAATTTATCGGAGGTTAAGGGTGCACTTATCTGAAGGGAAAAGGAGTAACTTCTCGTACCTGAAAAGGGTCATTTACCAGAGAAGGGGCACTTATAAGAAGGGGAAGGGGCTCTTTTTTAATGGGGCACTTATCATTAGGAAAAGGGGCACATGTGAAAATATAAGGTACACTTATCCGAGTTAAAATGGGGGTAGTTATTAAAAGGGGAAGGGGCACTTATTACAAAGGCAAAGGGGCACTTGTCAAAGTAAAAGAAGCGCCTCTCAGATTTGATTAGGGCAATAATCAAAGGTGATGAAGGCACTAATCAAAAGTGAAAAGAGGCACTTCTCGTAGGTACCTGAAAAGGGGCACTTACTAGAGATTAAAAAGGGCACTTATGAGAATGGAAAATGGACACTTATTGCAAAGGAAAAAGTGAACTTGTCGAAGGAAAAGGGGCACTATTCCTATGTAAAAAAAAGGGCACTAATTACAAAGTAAAAGGGGCACTTTTCGGGTGCTTGAAAAAGTGGGGGGGGGGGCGTCTTTGTATATCACCATTCTGTTTATTCATTGTTCTGTTTTCAACCACAATTATTACAAGCCTTTGTTGGGTTGATTTCTTCTTTCTTCTGTAGCTCTACGGGATGGGATATAGCAGCGCAAAGTACAGCACACACAGCTAGCTACACCCTTCACGGAACTTAGCTTCAATTCAGCGCACCCCGCGCGGGCGCGCGCGCATTCGAAGATATTTAGTCAACGAGACACAGTCAGAGGATATTATTTCTGGTACTTTTTTTCTCCCTGTTTGGTTCACTATTTATCGCCTGATGTGTAAGCCTGCGGAAGTGAGTATTCTTGTTTGTATTCTTTACGGTCATTATGAAAAATTGCAGATGATTTTATTTTGTAATGTGGTGTATAAAATGATAAAATCCGTTGCCATGCGGGATGTGTGGTTTCGATTGATTTTGAATGAATGCCGTTTGTAAGTGTAAGTTACTGTGTGATAATGCAGTACGGTAGCACCGGTTTGTACCGGTGTTTCCTACAAAATCCACATGCAATCCTGTGTGACTGTATGATTCATTCAACACTGACTAAACGTTAGAGATGACCGCCCAAAGTCAAAAACGAGCAAAAGGATGCTCTTAGTGAATGTACAATGTACAGACCCTATGCATTCCCCTAGAATAGATACCGTACCAACCAGAGTATTTTTGGCCCAGTCAACTTTCGACTTTGTACTAGATCTAGTAGTAGGGTGTCTGAACGATTTTTCAATTTTCAATTTGGGATCGTTTTTCACCATTTTTGTTTGATATTTGAATTAAAAATGTAATCAGAATAATACATTTCAAATTTCAAGTCTCGCCGATGTTTCTATCAAAAGATACAGCCCCTTCAAAACGCTGAAATATTCATAGCATTTTGCTCAGAATCGACGAAAAAGACGTACATGCAGAGTTATGTTGTTTTGCTAAATTTAGCCAAACAGCTGTATCGCGCGATATGCAAGCGTATGCATATCGTACGCAAGTTGCTCAGCCAATGCGCGACTTGCAAGCTTGAGCTACGCTGTCTCCGCGGCACGTGCCATTGACTAGTATGGTTAGCGTTCGTCGCACAAAAAACCCGGAAGTGAATGCACGTTATAGTCAATGGCAATATCGCGGAGATGTCTCCGCGATATTGCCATTGACTACAACGTGTATTCACTTCCGGGGTTTATAGTGGGAACGGCCATCCATACTTTCATTCACTATAAGCGCACATGTTACGCGATGTAACCATGGTTTGGACTGAGCGGAGCTCACGCCTCCCTAATTAGCTGATTCCAAAAATGTGGGAGGGTATTTTCAAACTGTTATAACAAATGATCCCTTGGGGCTAGCAAAAAAAAAAAGCATCTGGATATTATCCTTACGTCTAGCCCTGCTTAAGCCGCGGGGCGGCAGCTCAGGAAAGTGGCAAATTTTGGAGCTAGGATGCAAACAACATTTCAATCGCTATTTTGACCAAGATATTTTTAGAATTCTGGGGGTGGCCCCCGATGGGGAATATGGAGAAAAACCTGCTCTTTCATATGACACCTCATTTATTGAGTTTCACCTTCAGGATCATTTGTTATAAAGGTTTGAATTTCAAATTTTTTCATAAAATCATTGACCAATTTTGGATGGTCGCGCAATGCACGTAGACCACATAGGGAAGCGTACAATCTCTATGGGAAGGGTTTTAGCACACAACATTGGGTGCGCGATCAGACACCCTAGACTACTAGATCTAGATCTAGATCTAGTTGTACATTTGGCGTTGGCCTAACTCCAGGAAGCTCCGACAAAGGCGCCGGAGCTTCAGAGGCCGCATAGGAAAACGATTCAAACAGCGGGTTGGTGACATTATCTCAACATATACAAAGGGAGTAGGCCTAATTACAATTTTGACTTGCTAGGTTGCTCGACTCCTCTGGGCATCTCGCTGGCCACTTTGAATTATAATTTGAAGAAGTCTTCGATGGGGAAAAAGGGGGTGATTCTTCATCCTTCAACGATTATTTCATGTTGTATCGTCAATTCAACATGGCGAAGAGAAAGTATGCACGCATTAGTTTGCTGCGCCGCTACCGCGCATGCGCACTTTCTCTTCGCCACGATACAACATGAAAGAATCGTTGGGGTAGTCTAGGAAGAAACAGCACTAGATCTTCTTCTTTACTTTAGTAGGCCTAGGCTATGTCCAACACATGGGCTTGAGTAAGATATGGATCAAGTCAAGTTTTTTTTTACCACCAAATTTTTGTACAAACAAAATAATTTTACATGGTGATTCACTCAGCACTTGTGGCAACCAAGAAATACACACAAGGTGACAAGGAATACCAAACGGCAGTTGACCAGGATTTATGATAGATTTCTGATTTATATTTTCAAAGTATTTTTTCCAACATCGGTGAATTGAATTGAATGGATTTTGCTGCTATTAAGGTGTCACTTATGTGCCAATTTTTAGTGGTCTTGGTAGTGAGTTTAGTACGTTGGGTGTCTGAGAGTTTTAAGAATTGATGTACCGTATTTGCCGGCGTAAAGGCCGCAGTATTTTTGGAAGAGAAAATATCAAAAAGTCGGGGTGCGGCGTGTACGCCGAAACAGTAAAAATCGCAAGTCAAAACAGCACGTCCATTATTTGTAGGCAACTTCATACAAAAAGATATATTAACAAAATTGACTTGAAAACACATCAAACAAGATCTAGTCTGAACCACGTCAGCAGCAAATTTGAAGAAGTTATCTTTTTAATCGTTGTGCAACCAAAGAAATAAGAAGAAAACTGACCAGAAACTCGTACTACAAATCGTACTTGTAAAAATGTCCTTGGCTTAGACAGCACATGGCCCGGTAACCAAAATCATACCTCGCTCACACACTCTTTGGTGGGGAGCTACCGGGCTGGGAGTTGCAACAAATCCAACGCAGCTTCGGAGATTCACAGCGCAATCGTCGGTGTTCTTAACTTTTCAGTAAGATAATTCTGAATTAAAATTGAGACTATCTAATTAATTAAAGCGACAAACTAACCTCGGTAGATCACTAATAACAATACAAAAGCTTGTTTATTTTCTCCATTTGGCGGTACGATAGGGGTAAGACCGGATAACATTATGGCCACAGCTTGGTTATGGCAGGCCATTCATGTTTCTGTATGCATGCGAAGCGCCCTCTAGTGTCCAATGAATGTGCTAATCTGCCTAAAAATCGATGAAGATTTGCTAAATTACGATCATTTTTTAGGTAAAATTCTTGTAAATTTATAAAATGATTGATAATTTTGGTATTAGTTTGTAGGAAAAGTAGAGTTCTACGAGAAAATTATGATTATTTTCTTTGGTCCGTTTTTTTTTTTTTCTTTTTTTTCTTCTTTTTTTTCTCTCTACGAAATGTCAAAGTTGGGGGTGCGGCCTATGCGGCGGTGCGGCCTTTACGCCGGCAAATACGGTAAAGTCTAAAGAGTGTGTCCTAAATTTTGTTTTACAAGTCAGTGTGTGACTCTTCTGGAAGTCTGCAAACAAGTGCTAAGTACATGTACATGATAGCCAATGCACAACAATATTAGGAGCCCAAATATTGCATAATCTGTATCGGAGTTTACAGATGATTTTTTAAGGGTCTAATGGAAACTTAAATTTAATGGAACAAATTCTAGGCCTAGAAAGAAATATTGTACAACATGGTAGTCTCATATTGAATTTGGGTTTTGAGCAAATTAGAGGGCATTGTCTCGATAAATAGAACATTAAATGTTAGACAACATTAGACCGTTGAGATTCACATTTTTTTTTGGAATGCAAATGAAATTTGACTGAGATCTGTCAACGATATTTTGAGAATTCTCTCAAAAGATGTGTCATAATAAATTCTAAGGAAAAATGTGAATTTAGCTAAAACTACAATGTAAAAATACAAGTATTAGTCCACATGTGTTCATTTGTGAGGAGAAGACAATCAGTAGTACCTAATGACTTTTGCTGTACCAAATCATTCAGTTATGAATACAAATTTTCTGGTTTGGGAGTTCTGTAGACTGAGACTCCTTTCATTTACACTGTACATGTACATGTACATGGCTTCCATATTAATGCTCTTTTTTAAAACTACAAAATCGTAGCCTGTTCTTGCTTCATGCATTGCTTTCCCTTTGTACATTGTAATTCCACGTTATTTACACTACAGTGGTGGTTTGAGGCATAGTGAAATTATCCCATTCAAATTGTGCAGTGTACATATACATGAATTGTTTCTTGATGGTGTGCCCCAGAGTAAAACAGACAAGCTGCCATTTAGTTCAAGGCAGCTGACTTGAAGGGAGGTAAGAGCATGGTAACAACAAGGAACAGCCCAACTCAGGTTTCACAAACAGGAAATTATTGATGAAAGTTCAATGAGGCTTGAGTTACTTGCTTTGTGCTTTGATACTGGTGACTTTTAATGTACATGTAGGAGTGACCTTAACATGTAGGAGTGACCTTTGCAAGTGCCATCAACATGCATTGTTTGTTTGTTATTTTCATCCCTTGTGGAAGGTGAATCTTTCACCGAAAATAGTTACAAATGAAATATAAATCGGCCTGTTACGATTGTCACGTTTATCAAATAGAAGGGTTTTATGCCGTCAACATTTAATTTAAAAGCAATGTGTCAATTGTGTCAGAAATTGATAGGTTTTTGCTTCATAGAATCTGTTACCAACTTGGAACCTACTGTACATGTAGTGAGCAATAGCATATGTCGTTTTTTTACATATTTTGTAATGTTATTTAAAAAAAAATTATTATCATTATCATTATTATTATTTGTGTGTGTGTGGGGGGGGGGGGATGGGTTTTTTTTTTGTTATGTTATTATGTGGAAGTGCTTTCACTTTTCTGTCTGCATCGACATCCTACTGTAGCTCATGTACATGTATACAAGAAGAGATACATGCAGAATTTCAAAATGATATTCTAGGTCATTCAAAATATGATAAGAACATGCATTTAAAGATCATATCAGTAACAAATTGTAGTTCATTTTTAAAATATCACAGATTTACATGGAAAAATATTTTAGAAGAAATAATCAATCAGAAACACTTTGTAAAAGGTAACCACTTTTTCATAAATATCTTTTCTTTCAGATTTGTTTTTACATATTTTGTATGTTTCAATTTTTGGTCTACTTCTCTGATTTTCTTCAAAGTAGTATTCTATCAAGGATGGATTTCTCTTTAATGGATTCTACTGTACATACTAGACCTGATGGAACCATTAATAGGATGAACAGCAAGTCAGAGCCGAGCGTAAGCTCAATGACATTTAAATGAGAGGAAGTTGATGCATTAATAATAAGCACTACTTGTACGTGGGCTTACCATACATGTCTCTACTGCAATAAAGCAACCATTGCTACTGTATAGCAACCAAATTGGTCCATTTTATTCAAACAATAACCAAAACGTTCTTCATGCAAGGAAGGGGATTTTGTATGCGGCATTTGGGAGAATCATAGCAAATGGATGTTAGTAGTCTGGACAGATGGCATCATATTGTCAGACTTTGTATTTGCCCAAAGCTTCAGATGTATCCCATCAATTCAACTCTCACATACTGTAGATCTGCAAGTACCCAAAGCTTTTTACAACCATTCATATTGATACCCCGAAACCTTTTTGCATGGAGAACTTATTTTTAGGATCTTGTGTGGGTGGAAAACTGGAAATGGAATAGCTGTCTCATCTTTGTTGTCAGGAGACGTTTTCTGGCTTAGTATTTGTATTTTGTTCGCTTTATCCATCAGGGAATGATACTGAATTAAACATACACATATTTCATACATTTTATGCATGGATTAGAGTATGTTTTTCTGGAACTTGGATCTTTAAATGCGTCATTATTATGCTTCCTGTACATGTACAGCTCATTAATGAGCATGGCATTGGACAAGTACTTTACATGTCTGAAACAGTGCTCGTTATCATAATAACTAAAGTTGGAAGTGTAGATCAATTGACATCATGAAGTGCATTCATAGAAGAAGAAAAATATTTTGTTGCAAAACTACATACACTGTACACTGTAAGTGAAATGTGTTCATAATTCTCTCTCATATTCAATATTCATGTGTATAATTTATGAAAATAGTTCAGATAGACATGTTCTTGAAATGTATTTCATTCCCATCTTATGACCTTATGACCTTCCCAAATATTATTCTGCTAAAAAAAATACATGATTGTACATGCAAATTGCATAGTAATAAAATTTATTAACACTGAGAGTCTGAATACTACTCTACAGTACATGTGACCTCTTATGAAATTATATTTTCATAACTATCCCCAATGAACTGAACCTTGAATTGTGGAAAGTATCAAAAATCAATGCCCTGCTTGGACCTCAGACAAGTGTTTGATACGATTACAAATTTACTCTGATTGAATTTATACATGTACATGCAGGCCTTAAATTTCGTCATTTTTAGGGCAAGGCCAGTTTGGCCTCGAGTACCTCATATTTTTAAGGGCACCAAGGCCAAAATATTTTTACAAAAAGGGCATCGAGGCCAAAATATTTTACAAAAAGGGCATCGAGTATGAGGCCAAAAAAATTGTTTCTACTTTTGTTAGATGTCATGTGTATTTTATGAAACTTGTGTGGGATCAATTTCCCATGACTTTTAGCACCAGCTTCTTCACAGAATGTATAGAGGTCTACGGTACATACAAACAAGGCGGCGGCCCGCAAGCCTTAGATTTAGCAGCCAGGAGCAAGGGGCAATTTTTTTTTAAGTCGCCCTTTGCCACAGGAATTTACCAGAGCAAGGGGCAATTTTCCAAAAACAGATAGGCCCCTTATCTAATCATAAGTTCAAAGAGGGTTGTTAATTTCATAATGTGAATAGATCGAACGATCAATTTAATAACTTTTTAATCTTAACAATATGAACAGGAAAGATTGATTAAGAACATTAAACTTGCACATTAAACAGTATTCTAAAGTAACTAAAAATATTGATGAGCAAATGAATAAATAAATTGTCAATTTCACAAACATCGAAAGTCAGAAGGACTTGGCAAGTTTACCGGGCCGGGTATCCCAAATCAAAATCGCACCTCACACACAAACCTTCCGCCACTCTCTCGGTAGTAGGAGCAAATTTGAAGAAATTATCTTTTTAACTGTTGTATAGAAAGGTCTAGATAGGCCTAACTAATGAAATAAGATGTAAAAATGTCCTTATAGACATTCGACAGCTGAAAATGACACGCTCAGCTCAGTTGCGTAACGTGCATTCACGAAACCAAAATCGTTCCTCGCACACACACTCTCGCCACTTTTGGTGGGAAGCTGTCGGGCTGGAAGTTTGCCAGCGAAACCGATGCACCCTCGGAGACTCGCAGCGCGTAATTTTACCGGGACTCGAAACGTTCGTCTTGGGAGGCTGGCGGGGTAGCTTTTTGAAGCGAGGTCGGCTGGTGGCAAAATGAGAGTAATTACGATCGAGAACATCGTAGGTGTTCTTAACTTATTAATAAGATAATTCTAAATTCTATTTGAGATAAAATAATAAACTAGACCTACAAACAAACCTCGACAGATCTCTAATGACTATTTGAATGCTTGTTTATTTCTCCATTTGACGATTTGTTTTCTTGATCCTGCATGCACCCTGGCCTTTGATTTGTACGTACGTACGTGCGTGCGTCAACAACATGCACCATATGCATATCATGCGATCGCATGAACGTACGTGCGCTAGCGCATTGCCTATATAATAACAAAGGGCGCATTTTCACGGCACTTGCGCCTTATTAAAGCACTAAATACGAAGCTAGAAGAGAGCTCGTGGGCGGCAAACTGTTCGTGATTCGTGTATTTTTTCTGTTCTAATAATTTATGGGCGCATTTTCACGGAAAACACTTGCGCCTTGCCGTCTAGTTTTAAGCGCAATTGGTGGTTTTATGTGCGCAAATTTAAAAAAAAAAGGGCACGTCCAGTTGGAAAAAAGGCACGTCGGCCAGTTTGAAAAAAAGGGCACGGCCTTTTTGGCCGTGAATTTATCTTTTTTTGGGAGGGCACCGCGGCCAGTCATAGGGGCATCGACGGCCTGGCCGTCGATGGCCGTCGATTAATTTAAGGCCTGTACATGTACAGTACATGCACATGTATGTAGCAAGAAAATAGTTTTATAAAAATACATTTTGAACTTCCTCTTGTGAGCAGCAATGAAGTGAGACCAAACTAAAGTCCCATTGATATTGTAGATTGTGTGTGTACAGTGTATTCAGATGCTTATCTGAATGTGTGGTCCTACACACAATTCACAGCCTTTGTTGGGCTTGGTAGATCGTAGAGCATATTACTGCTCTCCTCAATATGAGGGCAAAGATTGACCTCTTTTTTTTGTAAGGACACTTACAATTTGTATTATAAATGTACAGGGAGTTAGCCAATAATGTTATTGACAGGGACAAACTTCCTCATGTGCTAAAATCTACCACTATTTCCTAATTTTTATATGGAATGATGCCAATTGTATTCTATGTTCATTTTCAATTTGTAGTATGAAATGAAATTCAGGTAAATCTGTCAAGAAATGCCATTTACATGTTTAAGTTAATGCCTTATCTGATGTAGCCTTAGCCTACAGTCTGTGTAACTTTCTAACCAAGATGACGGACAAATTTGAGTGTTGTTCTAGTTTCCGAATGTTGAGTCAACACACCGATTACTGAGCTGGGAGACATTGCCAGGTATAGCGCCAGGTGGAGGGGCATTAATCGAAACTTTAATTATTATTTTGTTGTGTTTACCGTGTATAAGACGCACCCCGACTTTCAATTTTTTTTCGGCGGCAAAAAAAGTGCTGTTAAAGGTAAAGACCAGTATTGGTAACGCCCCAATTTCAAAAAATGAAATGGAAGCTCTCATTACCGATCATGTGAAAGAATATGTTTTGACTAATACATGATGATAAAAAATTTGCCGGGAAACCGCCTACTAATTCATATATTTGGTAAATTTATCTCTCTCATGGTCGTGTGAGAGAGATAGGGTAGTCCCATATACATCTTTCTGTGTATAGTGCTTGTAACTTTACGAAGAATGGGCCAAATTTCTTATCATTTTGATGATTCCAGAACCTTGCAGATGCTAGATGCTAGATGATCAACCTTTTCTGATCGATTCCACAACGTTTCTTTCACAATGCAATCGCATGACCATTACTGGTCTTTACCTTTAATACAACGTTAATTACGGTAGATAGACAATGAGTAACTACTCAATCAAGTGGCATGAAATTCATCAGAAGTTGCCAGTACATTGTACATGCATACTGTAGATACATGTACATGTACACTGTACATAATGTACATTTACATACATGTTTCACCCATTTACAAATGTATATTGTGTAGGACTTTATTTGTACAGTTACAATTCATTGCACAAAACAAACAACATGTGATATGTGTACTACTGGATTCGTTGCATATTGTTAAAGGCTAGTACAAGTAGAAGTCTGGAAATAATTAATTTGGCAAGGTAAGATCACCTTTCTGCTCATTAAATAATATATCTGTATCGTTGGATCAGTGTATTGAGCGCTATATAAAAAAACAGATTATTATTATAATTAAATGAAGAAATATTTTTTATTAAATGAAGAAATATTATTTATTGTACTAATTGCATACAGGGAGGCATGATAGCTCAGTGGTAGAAAAATGGTCTTGTAAAACTTGAATCCTCATTGTCCTTCAGAGAGGACTTTTAAATATTGAAGCTGTTGGTCCCCTGGTTGTTTGCCTATAACTACAAGCCTACAAACAAGCCCCCCATTACAAAAAAAAAGGAATAAATATTCCCTCCTGATTAACATTAATGTGCGGTAAATGAAGGCAGTAGGCCTCTTCATGTGTAGGTCTATAATGTGCTCATTATATACCATATTTGGTGAATCATATGCATGTAAATCATTCAGTAGAGAAGAGGGCCCACTTTTCCTAGTTGAGTCATGAATTGTCCATGTACAGGGTACATGTTGATTGCATTATTGACCAGCCACCTGACCAATCAAAGAGCTCACACCCTGTTGTTGAGGGGAGGGGGGGGGGGTACCAATATCAGACAGGTCATTTATTCTCTTTTCAGTATTCTGTCTTTATTTTCATTTTTTAATTTAAAATGAAGATTAAATGTAGCATATGTATTTTAAAATGTGTTTTTTGTTGTTGGGAGAACTTGATTTATTTTATTAAACTAGCTAGTAGGAATCCGTAGGACTGTTTTAGAACATTCAAGTACGAGTGAACTACATGTACTACAGTGCTGATCCACTTGTTTAAATGACATGTAATTACAGGGTTGTAATTAAAGTGCATATGTAGTAAGTATGCTGTGCATGAACATAACCCAAAGAAAAAGAATTTTATTAGTTGCAAGTGGGTGAAAAATCTTCCCTTGCAGTAATTGAGACTGGGATATATACTACATTTAGAGTTGTATGTACATTTAGGCTACTTAGTGTATGTTACAAGTCATGTAGACCAAAGGCTGGGTGTTATACTGAATTGTGATTGGTGTACATAATATGGAGAGTCTCACAGAGATGTTCTATTCTTTGTAGATGACTCATATATGGTACGAAGCTCGAGCAAGGAAATTAGGAAGCCTGTTTTTGTGTGTTCATGGGGGTGACAACAAGGATAATCTGTTTAACAAACATCAATGAAAGCTACATACATGTAAATAGAGACAGTAGATGTGCATGGACCATTAAAAATGATGTAGAATATTAAAAAATGTTACTCTTTCCGACTATATAATTCACAAATTCTTATCTACATGTACCTGTAGTATTATTTCAGGTTTCCTCTATTTATTTTTAGGTTTCCTCTATTTTGCTTTAGATTGATTTGATAATGTCATGCGTACATTTGTAGGTAGTCATGTGGTCAAGATGCAAAATGATTACATGATGCTGTGCATGCTCACATGACATGCCACATGATTCCCCAAATCCGAGTGTATTTTTGTACAATCTACAGGGCGTTGTTAAAAAGCAAATGTCAAATCTGATGGGCTGGAAGATAAAGTACCCAGATTTGATGAGTTTCTAATATTTTGTTTATAAATTGGAGACATGATGGCACACTTCTTGAAATGAAATCTGACGTGGCTTCTTTTACTGGATACAGATGTCTTTTTTTTTTTGTCCAACCCTTTGAAAATTGAACCTCAATTTTTTGTAGGTCGGGTGTACATGTAAGCCTTATCACCATGACAGCACACAACAGCAACGTGTAAGAGTAACACTCTTCAAGACCGAGTTAAAATTGAACCACAGCAAGCAAGGGCATTGGAAGTGTAACAAAATGAGGTTCTGTTTCCTGAATTTGAAGAAATGGGGAAATTTGCCAGTATAATTTCTAAGCCAGTGTTCTTTTAAAACAATTGTCAAGTGGGGAAGATAGTTTGTGCAGTTGAATGTTTACTTTATTTAAATGAGTCAACTGTCCCTGGAGGGTTCTGCAGATAAAGTATGACTAACGCTTTTTTTCGGAAATAAAAATTGCACAATGTGTGAATCAATTATCTCACATGCTTCATGTACATGTGCAGGCGCAGGCCTAGTACATGTCATGTGCAACATAGGCTGGGTCAACTTCGATGGTGCTAGTCAGATTTATTGCACAACAGTACACCATTGCAAGATTAAACAAAAAGGGAGATTTATAAAAATTTACTGTATTGCACATGTGCATACAGTGTATTGCATGAATCTTAAGAGGGTAGATTGTAATAGGTGGTTAGTGGTTATTTTTTATCGCCAATTTTTTATATTTCATGATGATTTTGAAATCCAAAAGTACCAGTACATATCGTCGCCTGGCTGGCAGAAGGGCGTTAGCTCGAATTTCAGGTCAATAGTGAAACTTTAAGCAGAAGGGCGTTAGCACTTAATCGCCTCAAACTTTTATAAAACTGACTTATTTCCGAGAAAAAAATTGTGGCCGTGTTCTACTACAACATTTTTATTAGTCTTTTATGTTTTAAATCAATTTTCGGGATGGAAAGCAGTTTGAATATAAAACTAATCTTTAGATAAGAATAATTTGAAAAGTAGTTTTCGAGTCGCTCGCGCGCTAACGCCCTTCTCCCACCCGGCCGACGATATGGTTACCCTTGGCACAATTTGCTACATGTAAGGTGATTCTTGCTGCGATTCCAAGATAAAGTTCCTTCTATTCTGAAAATTGGCAAGAAATGCATGTATTGTAATGTGCTTCCTTGTTAATAACATGTATTGTGTCAATATGGGAGGGAAAAAATTTAGTTTCTCCACAAGTCTGTCTTTGCCATGAAAATACTTTTTTTGCAGGGAATCATTTCCCTGTATTTATGGGACATTGCTGAAATCAAAATTATAAGCCCTATCCCCCAAAACAACAAACAAACAGTGATATCAAAATGCAATGAGTACAGTAGTATAATACATGTATGTACAAACTGTAGGCTTGTGTGGTATGTGAAAGAAAGAACAATGTACATGTAGATTCAATACCTTTTACAAAGACGATTTTGTTTTTCTCCTCTTTCTAGCATTACATGTACACTGTACATGTACAGTAAATGTCACAGTATTGTCTGGCATTTGGCACTTCCCTGTTTAATCTCTCTTCCAGTGTTTCATCTTTGGCTTGAGTGAGCCTTTGATTTATGGCTGTTGTTCAAACTGTTTTATGTATTGACAAAGCCTGTGTAAATGGATATAATCTCATCCATTGGCAGCCCTTCATTCCAATGCTGAAATGTTATTGCATGGAATAGTTGGCAGAGCAGCCAGCACCTTGTGTTGTGTTGTGTTATAAGGGTTTTATTATGGTTTTTAGGTCAAAGGTCAACCATCCACTCCAATCAGCCTGGTCAGATGAGAAGCCCATGCCATGCATTCTCTCAATGTTAATTGCCTTGTGTTGGTGAAGGTCATAGAACTTGGGCTGTGCTCACTAACATTACTTCAGTACTCAAATGTGTTCCTTGGCATACATCATGTACACCTTTTGTTTGCTAAATTTGTGTACAGTATGTACGAGTATGTTGTCTTATGCAAATTTTACAAAAGTTATTCAAAAATAACTTGTATCAAGTTCCCATCAGCCCTTTTATAAGGGTTTTCTTTTTATCCGGGAGCTTTTGAAATCAGTGAAAACAATAATTCAGCCTGAAGAAGAAGATGGGATACTTTGATATTAAACAATCAAGATGGTTGTATTTCAAATTATCTCCTACCAGGGGTACATGTATTTCAGAGGGCAAATTTGCCCCCCCCCCCCCCCATTTTCTCGTACATGAACAATGTACTTTGAGGGGAAAAAGGTGAGTGGTATATAAAGTACATGTATACATGTATCACATTAATTAAAGTAGACCTACATGTACATGTATACAATGGTACTGGAACTTTGGAACTTGTAGGCCCTACACATAGGCCTATAGAAGTTAGAACTCATAGTAGTATAAGTCTTGGAGATACCTTGTTTGTTTGTTTGTTTGGGTTTGTCTTTTGAGTTGGATATTCAATCAAATTTGTTGAAATTTGTTGATTGTAAATCATGATAATGTTGACTGAATTTCATAATGTAATAGTAATATGAAGTTGTTCAAGTTGGTTAAGGTAGAACCTAGTTCACATTGATTTTAGGATGCCATCATTATTTTAAGACAGTTGGCTTTTACCCTCTTCTGTGCATGCAGTTTCCTCACAGAAGGTCAAAAACAAAAAATGCGCACGCTTCTCTTGAAAGCAAGCGCAGTTGGGCTCCGCTCATCACAGCGGCTCGAGAGAGGGTAATTGACTTGTCATTTGGTAGCGAGCTCCCCCCCTCTTGTTTGCTTTTACAGTATGTACTTGAAAGCTTTGATCTGCGATGCCAAATTGACCTGATTTCTGTTGCTGGTCTAATCATGCCACACGACAGTATGAAGGCTTGAGCGTTGGATAATGTACAGCACGCACAGTTTCTCTTTTACGCACATCTGCCATTGTTTGGTCAAGGTTTCGGACTTCGGTGGATAATCGTTGTGAAATACGAGACATGGGAGAGATGAATTAGACTATGCTTGATCTCACTGAAGGCCAAAAGTGAATTGCATAAAGTTTTCATCTAATTGTATTACATGTTCCTACATGTATACATCAATATCTTTTCATTATTTATGATTGATTCCTTTGTGAATGGACTGAGCTTTGTCTTTGTTGCTTTGAGACTGATATCATTGTATTACTAGTCAGAACTGTCTTTATAAGAGATTGTAAATTTGCAATAGATTGGGGGGACTTCCCTAAACTTCAAACAGTAATGTAATGCAAGTGTCCATGTTCCAGTACAATGCTATTTACAGCGAGGCATAAGTGATCTCTGTGCTCGATGTAGAGAGAGAGAGCGAGAGAGGGGAAGGAGAAGCAGGAAATATCAAATGAGAACAAGAAAGAGAGAAAATTACATGTATGTCGGGGTCCTTAAAAGATGAGAAGCTTATTTTGCAAATAAAATTAATTTGAAAACAATAGTTGATAAATGAAATTCATTGAGGCAAATCAAATATTTTCGGAGGTAGCAAGATGAAGATGATGAGATGTTTTGGATGATCAATGATTACTCCATGGGAGTGGGGAATATGACAACCCCCCATAGCACCATCTCTGATTTCACTGATGATCAAGTAAAAAAAAAAAAAATATTAAAAAAAAAAATATCTTGAGGTTGATGGACAGACAGAGCCAGACCACGTAGCCAAAGCTGTTGGCAAAGCTCAGGTAAGAGTCTGGGAAAATAGAACACACTGCGCAAGGAAAAGAAAGAACTTGCCTACACTACAGCTTCACATGAATGCATCAACATTGAAACAAATTTGAACAGGTCTATTGTGTAAAGGCCAGCCAACTTGGATACCTGAGGGTGTACATACAGTCAATAGCATATGTTGATAATGTTCATGTTTGGTCCAATATACCAGTAGGCAGGTTGACCTTTTCAATTGTCGGAGGCAAGTCTTATCTGTAAGATGTATGATACCACACATTACATGCATGGTGCATGTAATCACCAAGTCACATAAATTCACATGCACCCAAGCCCAAGCCCAAGGAGATGTGTGGGAGTGGAGTGCAAGACGACTGAGACGTAAGCCTCTTACAGTGACTGTATGTGCATATTCTGGGGGCATTCAGAATTGAAATATGGCAGTTAATCTCTCCTTCTGTATGCAGGATTATGCATTGCGATCTGGAGCATTTGATTGAAGCCAAAAAGCCAGTTTAATGAACTTCAATAATTCTTATTGCTGATACTTTAGCCAACAAGTATCTCTTTCACATTTTTAAGCTTTTGAATTTCGTCTATCTTTTAAAACTAAAAGCAATAAGGGCTTTATCTCATGCAGAGCTGCCAACTAGTACGGATTTCCCGTAATTGGTACGGAAATTAACGACCATTACGGAATGTTGTCTCAAATTACGGATTTAAAAAAAAAAAAAGTTTTTTTATTTTTTTTTTAATTTTATTTTTTTAAATAAATTAAATATGATTTATCGTAGCAAGTGCTGTGAATAGAAGCCATTTTTCATGATAAACTGTGTTGTGATGACCTGAAATTCAATATTTAACATCTTTGTGTGAGTAAAATCACCCAATATTTCAGATAATCATGCGTCCGCGCAGTGTTGGCGTGCCGTTTTTTTAGATTCATAGCGCCGCATAAGAAATTACTGATTTATACCCCAAATTACTGATTTTGAGCCTTGTGATTACTGATTTTCTGTTCTGGAGGTTGGCAGCTCTGCTCATGTATTTGTACATAGAGTGAATACCCTTCTGACTCTCAACACAAGTTACACTGCACATCAGGAAATTATTGAATTGTACATAAAGTACACTGTGTATTAAAGCCTACTGGAAAAGTTGGAAGCCATTGCATTGAACATTTGTTACTGTTCACTCACTGATGTATGTTGTTGCTATATTGTTATGCCATTAATTCATGTGATTTTTGCAAATGACACAGCAGATTTGATACAGGTAGGCTGAGTTACCAAGTTAGATTATTGACTTGTTTCTATGCCAGCCAGACCCGTCATTGTCTTGCCCTTCAGAGAATCAATAGACCCTACAATCTTCATGTACGTATACTGTACAGACAAGGGTCATGTACTTGAACATTTCCTTTGTAGATAGACTCTGTAATCTGTGATGTGTATTGCGTAGGTAACCCTGCTGTGCTCTCACTACTACAGCTGTATTGTACATGTACATGTATGTACAGTGTATGCCTAGAATTACCCCAGTTGCTCACCCCTTCCATACCATACGTACATGCACACTAGTGCGCAGGGGATAATCTACCTTTGTTCTGGAAGGGAAAGGGGGGGAAGAGTAGACCATTACTGCCATCTCACTCTGTACAGGCAGGACGGGACGAGGTCACAGAGAGTTCATTGAAGGATGGTAGAGCGCAGGGGCTTTATTAACAAGTGGCGCAACAGTGAGAGTCTGCTGTTGTTGATCTTGTCAAGTTTCCTGAAGCTCTTCAGGGAGGGAAGAGGCTAAGGAGATAATGGCTTTCGTGGGTTTGGAATTAGGAAATTGTAATTGGTGTCAAATTGTATGTGTGTGTGTGTTCTGTGTCTATGTCTGCAGATTAGGTGTGCTTGTATTACATGTTCATTTGTAACCTTCATATAAACCTACATCTGTATCCAAATTACTTTTTATAATGTATTAGTGTTAGTATGTTACTATGTTCATATGTAGCCTACATTGACATGTAGGCTAACGTGTACATGTACCGGTACACAAGCAAGATGTACAGTAGCTCTAGTAGTAGTAGAACAGTCTAATTGTGAACAACTTGCTGAACCACAATTTACAACTACATGTACATGTAAACAAGTAACTATGTGAAAGTCAAAATAACTCTATAAACTATTTAAAAAAACTGATTTATATAAGTACATATTATATTATATCTCTGTGTGTTCAAGACGTGATATTACTATAGTATATAATGGTTTAAATGATTTTACTCATCATTTGAAGTATTACATTGATTTGTTGATAGTCTTCCCAGTAGTACTAAATCCCAGAACATTAAGCATGGCCCTATCAACATCTGCATGGTTGGGATAACAAAAATCAGGCATACATTTGTTCATCCTTAATTGTAGCCTTTTGTTGTGTGCTAGAGAGGTTTCATGTTTTTTACCCCAACGTGCAGATTACGCAATCATTTTATTGAATGCCAATACTGGTTTTTGCATCTATTGGTCAGGATGTGCATTTACCTCGAACGTCATTCCCTATTTTTTGTTGGCAGAACTTGTAAAAAGCAAATCTTCCGTTTTCCAGCCAATTAAATTACTTAAACCGGAATTCATCCCTCTATATTTGGGTAAAACAATGATTTTTGCTGAATGAAATAGTCTGAAAATAACTCAGAAGTGTGCCAAAGGGCACAATATTTTCAAAGTCTCATTCTCAGTTTGAATTTGGAAGCATCCTATGGGATAATTATTGAGGTACAATGAGAAATTACAAATTAGTTCAGAACTTGCTGTGTGGCAGTTTCTAATAGTTTTCTCGAGAAAGGGAGAGGGAAGAGCGGTTGGCAAAGGAAATTGGAAACTTCTCATTCGTGACCCGCTGTTCGCCCATGGCAGGATGTCGGTTTAGCTCGGGGGGCTCTTTCGGGAGCTTTTATAGTTTTCCCTTCACTTTTTTCCAGCTTATTCATTCATGACGTCATCTACCAAACCCACTGTGCAATGTTGCATTACTAATAATGCATTGCCATTATATTAAATTTACTAATACTGCAGACTGTGCAACATAGTCTCAGGGTTGGCTAAATTAGGTTTCATTTTAATTTGATATTTAGAGAGTTAAATAAATCCTCATGATTGAATGAACTTCATATTGTATTTATGTAAGTACATGTACAAGAAGGTTTTACTTCTTATACATTTTCAAGTATGAAATTTAATCATCATGTGAAAAGCACATGAACTCGCTCTCGTTATGAAACAAAAAGAAGAATATAGTTTCGTTGTCGAAATACAGTGTAAGAAAATTCAACATAAACTGTATTTAATAAAAAAAAATATCTTGGCTCTATTTAATAACAAATTGTTATTGTCTTAATTTTTAAAAGGAGGCTTTGTACTTTGTCTGCATCCAATAAAATTCAACAGGTCTTCCAAAACTACAATATAGTACTTCAGGCAATGTATATTTACCATTGTGCTTCCTGGAAGTGGCACGCAATGTACACCTACACTGTTTACATATGGTAACAAATAACGTGTTGCCTTCTCGTAAATTAACTTCCTCTTTTTCATTCTTTCGTTTTCTCCCGTCTATAGGATTCAGCTAATTCAAATCAAGCATTTATGGCGTCTGTCTTGGACACTGGAGAATACTGCCAAAGCCAACACAAATAAAGTATCAGCCTCAAAGAAAGACTTGTTGGGGGAATACTAGTACTACTTGTCCTTGCCTCTTTCGCTCGCTCACAGCGAAATCAAACTCCGAGTACTGCATTCACCTGTCAAGCAGACCAAGGCTCTTTGCATGAGAGAGCTATCAGCTGGACTAGTTGTTCGTTGGATCTCATCCCCACGGTCTCTGGAACTTTTTTAGCCCCCGACATCAGGGGTGTGAACTACACGTGCAATTCCTACGCCTATGTGGTGCGTTCACGTTTCTTCGGCGTGTGCTTGCCGACACTGCCGCGGACAGACCCACGAATGGGGTAAGATTCAGGTCGAGAGCAAACTGCACTGGCAGGTGCCTCCAAGGTGTGTGAGAGTCAGAAGACCTGCACGGTAATCGCCGCGGGACCTCTTGTTTTTTCTGCGGTAGCCTTAAGTTCATTTTTTGTACGAAAAAATCCTCTTCATAATTTTGTCTCAGAGTTGTCTCCCCTTCTTTCCATCTCACCAACCAGCTTCATTTCCTATCAGTAGTCCGGTATAATCGTCGAACGGATCACTGCCCACTGCCCCCTTCCAACAAACCAATCACCTGGACTAGTAAGAATAGAACCCATTTTGAGGTAGTTCAGAAATCAAGACTGGAGTTGGACTGACAGAGCTAAGACAAAGCGGAAGAGATTCTTTCTCCACCTGAGAAAGGGCATCTTACATTTGTTTCTATTGTCGTCCATCCATGAAGAACCACAACATGAGTTCTATCCGGAGCGTACGTCCTGCTCCTGTAGAGATTGTACACAAGCACATGAGATTCCTCATCATCCATAACCCAGATAAGAATGGCGTGGAGCATTTCATCCAGGTAAATATTTCATGGTAGTTGGGAGAAGACCGAGTCTACCACATGACTTGACTGTGACCTGATTTTTTTGAAGAATTTGCAATCTAATGTGATCATCCACATATGTAATCGTAATGATTGAGCTTCTGAATGGTGCCCTAAAAAACAAAAATTTCATGTCAAGGTATTCAGCTCTGAATTGCTGTAACATCAGATTAGTCTTGTGATTGTCTACACCTGAAGCTAATGTTGCCTTTACTTTGACAAGAAAGTTAGCAATGCACCAAACTGTAGCTGTTTTCCATACGTGTAGTCATTATTCTGACCCTCCCTCAAATTATCGTTCCATGTATCTATTGCAATCGTGGTTTCCTCAGAAGAAGAAAAAATGGATATCAGTCATATCATAGTGTGTCGTTGGCTTTCAAGGCTTTCAAAAATCAGATAGTACAAGACAGTATCCATGATACACAGAACATGAGCTGATTTGTAAATGTTAAAGTGCATTCAAATGCCACATATGATGCTAATTGACTTCATTATGTTTTTATTGTTGAGGTGCCAAGATGTTTGTCTGCTAAGTGCAGATGACTTTTAAAAACAAATATTTGAAGGCTGTGGCTTACTGTGGATGTGGAATGAAGAGTTTAAAAACTCTGTCTGAGTGCAGCAATTAGTAGCGGTACATGGATTTTTTTAATTAGAGATGTTTTGAGGTGCTTTTAAGTCATGCCGACTGAAACCTAGTTACTTTGGAGAGGCTGTAAACCCTTTATCTATTTGAGACAGAAATGTACGATCTTAAGAATGACATTCAAAACAAACAATAAGGGAGATTTAAAGTGGCTCTCATGAAGCATAAATTACTTGAGGGAAAATGTAATTGAAGGTAATTTACCCCCTACAAAATAAAAAAATTGCTGCCATGAACTAAACAAAATTTGTTACCCCATTTTTGTCCTAACAGGAGCTAAAACAGCGTCAGATCAAGGAAGTGGTTAGAGTGTGTGAGCCTACATACGACGCAGCTGTCCTAAAGCAAGAAGACATCGAGGTCATGGTGAGTAATACCGGTGTGCTGCTTGCTCAATAGTCGGTGCTCCAACATTTGCTCAGCTCAGTTGACAGGTGCTCCGACATTTGCTCCGCTGACCTGTGCTCTGGGATCTATTTGGTCAAACATAACCATTAGGGTTAAGGAAGTGATAAGGTTTTACTCAAGGTTTAGGGTTAGGTATAGAGTTGAAGTCAGGAATTTGGTTAGTGTAGGAATCAAGTGTAGGAATCAACTGCAGAGTGATTGGCTTTTTACTTTAGGTCTAGGGTTTAGGTATAGTGTTCGGTCCAGAGTCTAAATTACGTATTTGGGTATTGTAGGAATCAACTGCAGAGCAATTGGGTTAGGGCTAGGGTTATGATTGGCTTTATACTTTAGGTTTAGAGTCAGGTATAGTGTCGGGTCCAGAGTTGAATTTAGCTATTTAGGTAGTTTAAGTATAGACTGCAGAGCAATTGTCACAGGAACATACACCGCGGAACCTAGGGTTCACACTAAGGAGTTCACACGCACCTTTAACTCCTGGACTCGACAAACAGCAGAACACTTGATAGCCTCACAATAACCCATGACTATCAGAAGGTCATTTCCTGCTTGAGAAAGAGACACGTTTTACATGTATGATGTATACTCACTGTCATGAAGGATAGACGGAAATAAAGAGGAATATTAAAGCAAAGGGTATTTCCCCTTCTGTGGATTGTGTTTTGCACTCTTAATTTAAAGGACAAGGGTTTAAACTCTGTATTATGTATATTCCGCCGGGTATTGATACAAACTTGCCACTCCCTCATTTAGGAGGGAAGAAAGCATTGTGTTCAAAATGCCATCAGAATTTGTATGTTTGTTATGACAGAGATGATACACACAATTAGAAAAAGCTTTATGTTTTACAGTGAAATCTGCGCCTGATGCATAAATCTTACCATTGATGGTAACTTTGCCATCAATGGCAACTACTATGGTTGGTAACAGGGCTCAACAGCCAATCAAAATCAAGGTTTCCATGTTAGTTACCATCAATGGTAAGTTTTCGCATGTATGACATGTTTGTGAATTTTGTGAGTGGTTCAAATTCACGAAAATGTCATGCCATGGCATTATTAAATTGTGACTGTCAAAACTTAAATGTTGCAATTTGCGAAAGTTTTTTGCCATGAAATGTTCTGTCTTAACAATTAACCAAAGGATCATGCCACATAGTTTCTGGTTTTACAGTATTTGCTGTTCGTCATGATGGGAAACTACATTTTTCATATGTCTCCCTGCTTGCTTCTTGACACACAGGACATGCCCTTTGATGACGGAGGCGTCCCATCGTCCGAGATCATTGATCAGTGGCTGGCCCTCCTGAAGATGCGCTTCAAGGAAACGCCCAAGAGCTGCGTGGCCGTGCACTGCGTGGCTGGACTAGGCCGCGCTCCCCTTATGGTTGCACTGGCGCTGATGGAAGCTGGCATGACATACGAGGACGCTGTAGAGTTCGTACGAGAGTAAGTTTAAGACCATGGCTGTTTTCATTTATCTTCCAAAAAGCAATGAACATAGTAACAGACAGTCGTCAAATAGAAAAACAAATTTCTTGAGTGATATACTTAAAAAAAAAATATATATTAACGAAGAGATAGATAAAATGAGGATGGGGTGCCTAATGGAGCTGAAAATTATAATGCAAGTTTGAAGAGTTTTCTACCTGTGTTATGTAGCAACATACAGTGGTTAAACCAGGAAATAACCGAACCAGTTTAACAACTTTATGAAATATAGCAGTGTGAGTGTGCCATGTATTAAAAATGTGCTTTTGAAGAATTGGACATTTTATCCAAGTTCAAATTTGATAAAAATGCAGTAAAAGATTAAGATACAATTTACTAGAGTTATGTTAAATAATACAACACTAATCATAGAAGGGGAATATTTTGTTTTTATGTGGAAAGATCTTGATATATGAGTGCAATGTTGTTCTTATGTTCCTCTTACAGGAAGCGTCGCGGTGCCATCAATGCCAAACAGCTCCACTTCCTGGAGCGCTACAAGCCCCGTCTCCGCATGAAAGCCAAGAATGGTAGCAAGGGGGAAAGCTGCTGCCTGATGTAAACAGACCCTTCCATCTCCACTTCATCCTCCTCCTCATTTAGTCCTTCATCCATCCTTCATCCAATCCTCCACTGGACAACTTGCTGTACTAATGATATTCTGTTAATAACCATATATTTGTAGTTGTAGGTCACATGCATGACGTTATCATTTTGGAATTAGCAATACACATAGTAGTGGGTTTAGAAATCGAAACACGTATTGAATTTTGCATGATTAGGTAATGCACCATTATTCCCATTACAAAGCATTCTTTAAATTAAAATAAAGGCATATCGGGCATTTATGAAATATATTATTAATTGATTGTGTATTGGTGTCTGCAGCATAATTAATTTCTGGATTTCTACCTTTAAGGATAAAAGAAAGATGATAATTTATTTTCTAACCTCCAAGAGGTGTAATAAAACTATTTTTACTAGAGCCTAAATTTTACTCCCAGGAATGCAATTCATTTTATTGTGCAGAACATTAAATTTCTGATTATTCTTTCTAAACAAATTATTGTCATAAATGGCATGCAAGGCATTGCAAGGAATGAATTCACTGAAATTTTCTGTTCAAAAGGAACTGTTTTAATGATGTAATGGTGCATTACAAAGAAAACACCACAAAGTCGGAATCAATCAAGAATATTTTGATGGAAAAGGTACTGTCAATCGCATCACATCAGAAGTATTCAATCACGTCTTGGGTATTGAATCTAAAGGGAGCGTGTCATACAATACATTTAAGATCTTATCTCATCGGCATTTCAAGTCTTAAGTATCAAGATGGTTAGAGCTTTATTTTTATTTTTGTTTAATATCTCAGACATTGATATGGACTGTAGTATTGATTTCAATTTCTTCAAATAACAGCATTATGAATTCATATTACAAAGGTTAGATATAACAATAATAATTATTTTTTTAATGTTCGTGTGTTCTTTAAAAATTATTAGAGTGGTTCAGCTTCATTGTAATAAAACTGAATATGGTCTCGACACAAGAAAGACTAAAAAAAATACCTTGATCCAAAATTGTTTGATTATTCATGAATTTAAAAAAAAAATGTAATTATGATTTTGCACATGCTAACTTATATTTGACAATATTTCATGTTAATATCTTTGAAGACATGTTTGTGAAAAAACTGTACTCTGAAGCACAAAATCAAGATGACAAAAGTTTTCATATTTAGGCTGAAATGGGTAATAATGAGAAGCAAAACCTTACTTTGAGTTAACCTTCATTTTGACACCTTATTGAGTACATCACAACAAACAAGGCCACACCCACTTATGAAGGCCACGCCCATTATTCATTAGGAGGGCGTAACCTCTCTTCCCGCCCATTCAAACTAATGAACAAATGCTACGGTCAGTTTTTCATGTAAAGTCTAGTCGTAAAGGCCATGTAGGGCCATTTAAAAACAAGTTATGGGCACTGTAAACATCCTGTATGGTCATTAGTCTACACCAGAGCCACTTAATCTGCCAATTAATTGTAAAGCTTTGTAGTTTCCAGGTAATGGCAGTGCACTGCAAGGCCTTGTAAAGGGACATAAACACCCCCACAGAGCCAGTTTATATATGGCGAAAATCAACGACGATGGAAAATGCCATTATAACCAACAACAACAACAACATGGTAAAAATGTGAACATTTTGAAATTCTTGTTAGTTCTAGCAGTAAGCAATATGTAGCGCCTGTAACTGCACCTAGATGCTGTAATTGCTACTGGATACTGGCAGTGTTCAATCCTGTATTGAAAAGTGGCTTTACGTGGCAATTTTGGCTAGGCTTTACGTGAAAGTTTGATTGCGGTAAAAGTAATGCCTTCCATCAGTACACGAGACCAAGTCTTGCATCTATCTGCTTTGTGTTCCAAGGTATCTAATACACATGGAAAATAGAAAGCATTGTTTCTTGTCTGCAAGCACACACTGTGTTACCCAACGCGGAAGCCACACAGAGACATTGAATTCTTCTATTTTTGAATTTCTACTCAGACAAAAAAAACAAAATGTGTGTGTTTGTTTGGATATGTATGTAAGTTAATGATAAATTGATATGCATTGTTGATGATTATTTGGTTTGTTTGTGAGTTGTTGTGCAACGATTGAGGGGTTTCTTTTTTCCCCCTCTCATTTTCATGTCTCATTTGAAATCTGTAATTCTAATGACTTTTTTGGTCACACATGAACAATAATTGCAATGCATCGGAATAGGCAGGACTTGGGAAGTCCAGCTAACATGGCATGAGTAAGGTTAAGGAGTGCAACATTGATGTTCTAATGAGAAGAAATTGTTTAGATTGAACAAAGTATCTCCAATAATGACAAGATATATTGACATTTCATGTATCTTAAGACACATTTGTTCTGTTAACAGGCAGAAGGAGGCAGCATTGATAGGCTTTCCTACAGGTTTCATTGTTGTGACCTTCTGTAGCTAAAGTGAAGGGAAAAAATGAAGTGTGAGTGAAGGGGCATCTTAAAATCGATAATTTGGAGTGGCTTTGGTGCCGTGGGATTCTGTTTTTATTTCATGGAATTTTTGTCTTGCTGAGGTGATGATTCCAATTTGTCAATTGGGAGTGTGAAATTTCAATGTACACGGATAATTTGATAGAATCTAAAAATTGTGCATCTATGATACTATTGTCATTTGATTAGCAGTAGTGATTTTTGAAGCTTTATACCTTGATGACATTAATCAACGTTGTTTAATATCTTATCTTTTCTTATATAAGCATTGCATTTTTGGGTTCCAGTATCGTGGCTTTTATTGATATTGATTGATGATTTGAACATTTTTTTGATACCCAGCTCGGCGTGACTACATATTATCTTGAATGTACACTGATTGTTTAAAGTTTGCATGAAATTCTGGTGGAATGTTTAGGAAGATATTTGAATGGTGATAAATGAAAGACATTCATTTTGTAAACAGGTATTATCTAAACAGTATGCCATGCATGGCATTGGAAAATGTATTCTGGAATTGTAGATGAAAATATTTTAAAAACATTCTCCTTGGGAATGTCTTAATAATGGACATTTCATGCAACATTCTTCCTCCTCATTATCCTCACATAGCAAAATTCTAAGGGAGTAGGAGGGGGGGGGGGGGGCTATTCTTAGGACAAGTAATATATCTATCAAACTTTCAATATCAAATCCAACCCTCTGTCCACAACTCCACGTGCTAGTCAGTAGACATCGGTCTTAACAAAAACTTTTTTTGGGGGATGGGATGTATTTTGGGAGGAAATGAATTTGAGAATTTGTGGGAGATGGAGAAAAGAAACCCATCAAATTTGTTGGCTCACATCAAACATTCAAATTGCACTTAAAGTATCACCATTCACATATTATGTTTCCTCAGCCATTTAATACTGAAAGACTAAATCCTGTGTTTTGGCTCCCCCTATTTAACAGCATATCATGTCCTTTGTGACTTAAAGGAAATCAGAAATTTTGAAGGAATGAAATTGATGCCATTTTCTGTATTTTTAATCCAAAGGCAGTAGATCTTGTTCTACAATGTTTTTCTATTTCTCGTTTTATGTGTGTATTTTCAGAATAGATATATATATTGGAAATGGACTTGTATAACTGTATTACAAGAAGATATGCTGCACTGTAGACTGAGAGCTCGCACCATGATGTACAGCACGGCAAAGTCATAGGCACATAGCATGTTGAGAGAAATAGTTGTGACACTTGGTGCTTGGTCATACATGAAGGTGAAACCATGTAGCTCCCACTAGTTCCTCTCATGTACAATATCTATGTGCGGGAACTTCTAGAGCTGCTTGAAATTATAACTGGCCAATTGATCAGTAGCAACTTCTGGTGATGCAACTATCTCTCTCAACTAGCCATGGGCGAAGCATCAACAACAAAGAGAGACAATGAATTTACTTTATACCTCACAGATTGTTGGTGCGAAATACAAAAAAAACGTAGTATCATAAACATAAAGAAAGAATGAAGTATTTATGTCTGTATATCTTGTGTAAATGTGTGTGCGCAAATAATATGTCTTGTAGTCGTAATTTTGATTATTCTCTTTCACCTTTCTCACGTGGTGCATTTGTCTTTAATAAGGCTTCACTCTGGAGTCTTCAAGAAAAACGACCTAGAAGTGATGAATTAAAACACACCGCAAGCTTCTGTGATTTCAGTAACGCCGGATCACAACTGTCTAAAGAGTAGTCCCGTCTGTTTTCTGATGAGCTAGTCATTGACTTCATAGATAATGCAATTTTGTTAGAAATTTTCCTTCAGATCTTGAAAGACTATTAAAGCGGGCTTTCATTTCTAAGATGTAAAGAGATATATGCCTTATCATCATCCTAGTTTTGTTGATGGAGGGTATAAATGATTATCACAAGAAACTCCCCCCCCCCCTCCAAAAACAAATAAAGCTAAACTGTGCCACAAGAAAAAGTTGAATGGGTGCTGAATATGATTAACCTACTGTGTGTGATAACGTTAGTAATTCCAGTGCCCTTCTGCTTCTGAAATTGAGCATCACTATTAGTATCGTCCTTCTAAGTTGTTCTTTAGAGTGAAGCCTGAGCCATAAAGCTGTTGTTGCATGTAGAAACAATGCACGAACAAAGAAATGATTGAAAAGCAATACAGAGACAATGCTACACATTCATTGAATAAACAGAACTATGTTCATCTGCTGTGATTGGTCTTATGCAGACTAGCAAGATGTAATGTACGAAAGGTGTCTATCAAAATGCGGCATTCAAATGTGTTTAATAATTATATTTAGAAAGGAAAGAATGTAAAATCATTGATGTATTTATTCTAGAAACTGTTTTTTCTTACAGCTTTCCCCTTGTGTAATACGCTTGTTAATCAGAATGCATAGAAATGATGAAATGTTGCTTTGCCTTGATAGGCAATCCAGATGCTTTAAATGTTGATGTTTCAAATGAAAGTTTTTAGTTCATTCACCAAATGAATGGTTTCTATTAATCTTAGGATGATAGTGAAGCAAGATGCATAGTGATAACACTTCACGAGGGTACACAAAGCCTTGCTCACTGACCTAGGTCAACCAACTCTCACACCCATGTCCAACTCTTGCACAATTATCATGGACCATCTTAACTCAAGTCTGCCAGAAGCTTTGATTAGAAAACTAGTTGCTAAAAAACCACAATGCCGTAGTTTCATTTACATTTACCATGCTTTAAGTGGCTAGACAAGTATGAAGACATGTTAGAATTTCTCACTATATAATTTCTACATTTCATTTTTCACCACTATACACACATTTTGATCAAATCGTCGCCTCATCTCCTCTAGAAATTGTCATTTTTATTTTATCATCTTGTATGTATTTTCTTGTGATACAGTATTATAACCAACGAATTGTGCTCTGTTCTCTCTTTTTAAAACCATTTTTTTGGGGGGGTAACCTTACAAGATTTGATTTGATATGTGCTGCACGTTAGGAGCAAGGTATTATGAATGGTTTGCATCTGGCCAACCAAGAGCCTCAAAATGTCCAGAAGCCAGTTTGAATTTATTGAAGAAAAGAACTTCATGGAAATGATCGAGTATTCTTGGTGCATCAGACCGGCTTCTGGAAGAATGTAAATGAATGGTAACTGCCACAAACACAAACCCAAATTTTTGACACTATAATTGACTCTAGAAATGTGTCATATTTCCTTTCATTTAATAGCTTAATTCTAACTTTCTCCATGTTCTTCATGGCATACATACATTTTGGTTGCTAATTACAATACTCTGATTGATATAGTGTTATCAACACTTTCTGTTTCGAATTCATTGGTCTGCTTTTCTCAATATATTCCTAGTCTGATAATATAACATGGCTACTGAACACATCATTTTGGAATTGCAGATTTTTCTTTGCCAAAATGTGCATTTTACTATTAAACAGTTTGTTCTTGCGCTATGTATAACGTGTTTTCGTAGGTTTCTTTTAAATTCTGCATGTTTATTGTCTGCACTGGAATAGCATGGTAATTATGGAACTGTTGGTTGTTTTGACCGAAGTAAGAAATGCACTGGTATAAGCATCTCATCTGTTGAAGCTCAACTTCAAATTTGTGCTGTATACTTTTTTTCTTCAGTCAATTAACAAAATTATGCCTTTAGGAGAGAGAAGTATTTTTTCCCACTTTCATTATGCCCAATTCATTGATAATTGGGCCCAGATTGTAAATGTTAATTCAATAAGTATTTATGAATTTCAATTCAGATTTGTGAATGTTGATTATATAATTTTTGGTATCATATAATGATTTGTTTTTATTTTTCATTTTGTGGGGTGGAATTTACTCACTTATTTTTATCTCTGGAAACAGTCTTAATAAAGTGCACTCTGAAGGGTCATGAAGTAAAACAAATACTTAGTTGTGTGATACCATATCTGACTGTTTCAACAAAGTGATTTTTATTAATGTTATGTGAGTAATGAGGACATCTGAGAGAATAAAAACAGGAAAAAAAGAGAATTTCTTGTTGTTAATGTATTTGTGTTGTTTGTGTCGTGTTGGTTTTAATTCTTCAGAGTTCTTGTGGGATGTTAATTTTTCAGACCACGGTAATTTTATGCAATCCTGTAAAAAAAAAAAAATTGACCTCCCACCACCTCCACTATTTTGCTTGACAAAATCAATCCCGAGTGAAATTTTGTTTAAAAGCATTTCAGTGAGGCTTTTAATCACACTCTATGATCAATGTATTACCTACAGTGTTTTATGCTGTAAAACTATGGATTAATCTCTCTTCATTTGTGAAAGTTTCTTGCTAAGAAATCAACAAAACTTTCATGTCCAAAATGTTGTGGTGAACAGTTCACCTTCATCTCTACACAGCCGGTCTTTCGAGATGGATCTTTTAGATCTAAACATCCCTTATTTTCAAACTCTTGATAGAATGATTAGAATCTTTGGTCTTGTCACCAAAAAAAAAATCACAGCTCCGTAGATGGCCTGGAAAAAATTGCCCTTTCTGTGTATGCACAGAATCACAATGTTTGATAATGAATAAAACCTCTCAAGTTTAATTGACCTAACTGTATTAGAAACAAACCATACATGATATTGTAGGCTTTCCCCCAAATGATGTACATGTACGTTTCGTGGTGTTGTTCTTTCCTCCAGTTTCTCAAATCAGATAGTTACCATCCATTATCACCTGTTTATGTGTCAATATGTAGGGACTGGTCACACAGTGATAATGATATTAATAATAACAACCACCACCATCATCATCGGCATATTTTTAACAACAAAGTGGTCTATGAAATTGTACAAATGTATTGGAGCTCACCAACTTGGGCTAATGAGCCCTTTGCGCCGATTTTCTCAGAACCATTATCTTTTCTTCATAGAACAATTACCGCTATATTATTATTTGTACAACATACATTCTATTTATGAAGCTTATCTCCACTACGCAGGTGAAGGACGTAATCTTAGAAACCACACAAGAGTATTTGCTTGAAATTGGAAACCATTTATTTAAAAAGTTTCGAGGAATAACACATCAGATTTGAGAATATCACTTGTGTTCCAAGACTGGCTTAGAAGCTTATATCTACGCACATGAAGGACGAAATCTTAGAAACCACACAATGAGAGTATTTGCTTGAAATTGGAAATTATTTTATTTACAAGGTTTCAAAGATGCAAGGAATAACACTTAAAGGTAAAGATCAGTTCTGGTCGTGTGATTGCATTGTGAAAGAAACGTGGAATTGATCAGAAAAGGTTGATCATCTCGCATATTGGTGTGTACTGAAAGGTTCTGGAATCATCAAAATGATAAGAAATTACCGTAAATCTCCGTGTATAAGGCGCACTTTTTTGCCGCCGAAAAAAATTTGAAAGTCGGGGGTGCGCCTTATACACAGGTACAGATTTTTTTTTTTTTAGTGTCGATTTATGGCGCTATGCCTGGCAATGTCACCCAGCTCAGTAATCAGTGTGTTGACTCACCACTCGGAAACTAAAACAACACTCAAATTTGTCTGTCATCTTGGTTTGAAAGTAATCTTTCTAATAGATCTCAATATGTAGTTTATAATAATAATTCCTCAAATATTTTTTTCTATAACAAATGGTGTACCACAAGGTGCACCACTGGTACCATATGTACTCTTTTGTTTTTAATTTACATTAATGATCTTACACATTCTTCTAAAAACGACATTGTTACTATTATTTGTGACAAGTTCACAAGCACAAATCAGCGCCTTTAACTGCACCTCGATGTAAAATGAAGGTCCTTCCCCACGTGGGTTTTCGGCAACAAAACAACAACAACAAAAAACGATTTTTTTTTTTTTTTTTTTTTTTTTTTTTTTTTTTTTTTTTTTTTTTTTTTTCCTTCCCCCAAATAGGGGTGCGCCTTATACACAGGTGCGCCTTATACACGGAGATTTATGGTAGGCCTAGTTTTGGTAAAGTTAGGAGCACTGTACACAGAAAGATGTATATACGCGACACATGCGCGATATCTATCAGGTCCAATTAGATATAATAATTTACCAAATATATCAATTAGTAGGCAGTTTCCAGGTGAAATTTGTATCATCTCTTATTAGTCAAAACATATTCTTTCACACGATTGGTAATAAGAGAGCTTCAATTTCATTTTTTGAGAGGGGGGCATTTCCAAAACAGGTCTTTACCTTTAAGATTTGAAAATATCCCTTATTTTTGTTCAAAATCTGTCTCAGAAGCTTATCTCTATGCACATGAAGGACAACATCTTAGAAACTACAGTGGCCATTTTGTTGTGTTTCCCTGGGTTGGCCATTATAGAGAGGTTTGACTGAATGTATTTGATAAGAAGGAAAGTGACAACAGAACATCTTATATCTAGGAAAATGATTTGCAACAAATAATTTGTGCTTTACCCAACAATAAAACAGCAAGTGCATAAACATGTGATAAGGTTGTTCCCTTTATTGATAAGGATAAGTTTTCCATAAGTATATAAACATTTATCCTCCAATATGATTATCAATGGAGCTGATATAAAGACATATTTATAAAACAACAGATACTTGAAAGTCCAACAAATATACAGGACGTCAGTGAAATTCATATCAAGAAACAATGTATTTCGCGTTTACTGGTAGTTTGAGAAGACGATTATTTCCATTCACAATTTATTAAACACCAAGATGTTTATCAGCTGTAAATTTATACCCCAGCTAGTGGAAAATAAGGAGTTTGAACATTTTCAAAACCATGGAAGAACGTTTAAAAGCAGGAGTTTAGGTAGGGCAGACTTCAAAGAAAAATTGAAGAAAGGAGTCTGCCTATCATATCCTCCAACACATGAACGAGATGTTCAAAGAAGCATTCTAGGGAAAATGTTCACGTACACAGATTCCATCACAGCCAGAGAAACCATCATCAAGCTATCAGAAAACAAAGGCTCGTTTAAATATGACACGATAAACTGCTGCAAAAAGTTGCCACATTTTTTTAATGTGTAAATAAATGTCAAATGTGAAACGTATTATACTTGATGTCATCATATTAAAACGAACACCAGTTTGCCACCTTATATCTGAACAAGGATTGAGGAGCCTTTGCTGAGGAACAGCTGCTCATTTCTCTCCCTCAATTGCCATTTCATTACCATAACATGTTAAAGCCTATCTGCACTAGTTTGGTTACTGGCAGAAAAAGGGGACCATGGGGGATCAATGGGTACCGCTTAGGCATTGTTGGCTGTATAGAGGGCGCAAGTAGCTACAAGTAGTGCAGTCCAGCTTAAATGGCTTTATTTCGCTGCAGGATTTTTAAACGTTATACCACACAGAGTGTGAATGAACCTCAGCTTTGTTGATGAAATTGCATCATTTCTGTCTTTGGGTCAACCCGACTTTCACATGAACATATCGTCGTAGCCAGGAGGGGGGAGGTGATCGGGATCTGGACCCCCGTCGAACCCTCCCTGAGGTCCTCCTCCTGGCCCACCGGGTCGAGGCGGGCCGATGGGGTCAAACCGGGCACCTGGTGGTACCGCACCTCTGCAGATGGGAAGGAACACAGAGAGAGAGAGAGAGAGAGAGAGAGAGAGAGAGAGCAAGAAAACAATTATAAACTAGAAAGGTTATAACAGTACATTGCTAGTTAATAGAATTGCTACTATTTTTGCTAAAGCATTTATTTCCTCAAATATCATGGGAAGCACATTATTAGAGGAAGATCCTATGAAACACATTTGGAAATATTGATGTTCTAATGATTTTGAATACAGGTAGTCTTTAGGGACACTTGGGATAATTTTTCACCATAACATACAAGTGAGATTATCGGTTTAGTGATTCAGCTAATTTGGAAAAAACTCCAATATGTGGAGGGATGAAAACCTTTTTAAAATGAAACTCTCTTTTTGTTTGTTAGATTTAGTTCAAATTTGTACCCATCTGCTACTGTGATTTTTCTACTCTGCCTCAGAAAAATGTGGGCTTTCCAAGAAACTCAAAGACTTAAGTCCACCCAACACCCCATTGAAGACATGGCTATTGAAACATAGACTTAATAACTCCTTAAGTTCCAAGTGCTCAGTGACACATAAACCACTTTTTCTCAAAATACCCAAAATGAAGTTACGTCTTTGTGTCACTGACCCCTCAAAATACTGAAACACTATACCTAGGTAGTCTTCCTCCTGGCATTCCAATTCCAGGATCAATCCCTCTGTGAGGCATGCCTCCTCGGAATGGATCCATCAACATCCCTGCTCCACCTGGTCCAAAGGGATCCAGGTCGTCTCGTCCAACTGCAAACGGATCCCTAGGCTGCCCCCTATGTTCAAATAGAGTATGCATGAAGGTCAAATAGTTTAAAATCCCTGACCTTAATTGGTCTTTGTGAAATATACTAATACACTACACTTTGTGAATTAAAAAATGGAACATAGCACCTAAAGGGTATTGGAATCTTTTACTTTTACATAGAGTTAATGCCATTCTGGCCGTCAGCAGACAATATGTCATGGGACTACAAATTACTGTAATAATACAAATGAGTTATTGCATTACCATGTTGGTTCTCAGTTGTGCAAAACCAGTGATATGCATTATTATTATTTATATAAGGCGTCCAAGTGGTACAATAAATCAGCGTATTCAATATCTTTAGCGTAGTACCCAGATGACTGACCAATATTGTTTTCGTACTGCTCAGTCATCCAGGAACTAAGTCAAATTTCGTAATTTCGCTAGTCAGATTAATATAGATAATAATAATATTGTATGGCTTTGTTTTGTGTGATATAATAATATATTGCTCTCACTAAGACAATATTAGACTCGTCTTTGACTCGTCCAGTATTGTCATAGCTCAAGCAATATATTCTTGTATCACGCTCAAAGCCATCCAATATTATATAAGTATTATACTAACTCCTACACTAGCTACTTTCAAATTCAAATTCAATTGATAACTTGGTAAAATAACAGAGGCAAGTGCTTTCAACCACTCCATTCTGTTATAGTAACGATTTTCAAATGTGTTTATCTTTGAAAGATAAACTTGTACATTTAGCAGTAACTTGCACATACCCCTCATGCATGTTTCATAACAATTCTGATTGTAGAAATCATCCTCCACTCAGGTCACATTTGTCAAAGTTATAGGATTAGGGTAAGGAAAAGGGTCGCAATTGGGTTTAAGATTAGGCTTATGGTAAGGTTATGGTCAGGGCTGGAAAGGTCCATTTCGTCAAGAACTGACGTTAGAATTCAGTTAGAGTGGGAAATTGACCACCATCATCACTCACCATTCCGGATGACCAGCCTGTCCTGGGTGTCTAGGTGGTACTCTGAGGGGGTCTATGTCCCTGAGTGGGTCAGGGTCCCTCAGAGGGTCTGTCTCCCTCTCCCTACCCTGCCTCTGGTCTGTGGACTGTCTGCTTGACTGCGCCTCGTCCCTCTGCCTGGTAGTGGTGGTGGTGGTGGTGGTTGATGTCTGACTCTTGTTCAATGGTGCTATGAGATCATCGTTAATCAGCTGGTGAAGGAGTGCTTTGTCTCTGTATACACTGGAGGTAGCATGTAAGAAGAAAAAGGCCTCAATGATAATTATATCCTATCCTTCGCACACATGACCATTACATTTGACTGAAGTGTTATGCTACGTACAGGCAAGTCCAAGCTACATGTATGTCCCATACTTTACCAGGTATTAGAGGTGTTGTTGTCTAGTGAATAAGTCACCGGACTATAGATCACAAGGTACGGGGTTTAATTTCTGCCGCGGCACTAATGTCCTTTGGCAAGACGTTAATCTACATTTGCCACTCTCCACCCAGGTGTAAATGGGTACCTGATATGCTTGAGCGCTAGTTACTTTGGCAGCTCGGCTACAACCAGGGTAATATGTGTAAAGCCTCAGAGCCTGGCGGATACAGGCACTATATAAATATCCATATTACTATTATTATTAATATTGACCTGCATATACTGTAAATCATACTGTAAATCATAGATGTGGTAACATATCCGATAAAATAGCTTGGACTTGGCAAAACACAGAACGCAACTAGTCAACTTGATGAGTATTTTGATATGAATTTTACTACAACAAATGTACTATCAATTGCTATACATGTACTTTGGTTTGAAACATATTCCAGCTAGGAAACTAAACAATGTACAGCCACAATAAGCATAAAAATACAAAAAGAGCTGTACCATGTTTCAATATATCACTAAAACGGACTGCATTGTTATATATATATATATATATATATACACACACATTTCAATTTCAATGACCCAAGAGCAAAAAAGAAATATACATTTCAACATCTGATTTGTGTTTTGTTAATAAAATCATTGGGCTCAAGTCGTTATCATTTGACTTTATAAACATCATATCCCGTCTGAAGAACATGTATTTTTTCTAGTGTAACATTTTTTTGTGCTACATAGTGACAGCAGCAAATTACAAATAAAGTCAAACCTGCTTTAACAACAACCTCTACACAAAGAATACAAGTCTATCAAAAATATATATATATATTTTTTTAATAGTTTTCCTCTGATAATTTTTCTCCTTGAAATGTTAATTAAAGGAACACATGTTAAAACCATTGACAGTCTCCCTTGAGTGGTCTAAATATACAGGTTTTACTCTTTATGCAAAACTATTTCAATACACTTATTTCCACAGAAAATATCAATGCATATGGGTAGGCCTACTGCATACTCTACAATTTAAATCAATTAAAAGGACATTCACTGACCTACCGATCAAAGTCTTTAAGATGTTCTTTGTTTATATACTGGTCAACATCAAGGGAAAGACTGCTCACCTTCTCATCCTTCAACCTCTGAAAGAATCATAACAAATGAGAGCTCATTTTTTTGCAATTTCTGGAGAAAATTAATACCAACAAATTCTGTGATGCTACAATTATAGTAGGTAAATTCTTCTAGCCATGAGGTATTAAACTATATATTCATTATTGGAAAGTTCAATAATAAGGTAAATCTTCCTTCATGACATGTGAAAGAAAATTCTGAGAAATTGGTTCATTTTAAGATATAAAATCTCCAATGAAATCATCTCTCTGATAATGTGATTCATCAAATGATTTAATGATCAATACATTGAGTGATCTGATGTGAATGTCAGATCAATTTAAGTATAGACAGCTATCCCAGGCAGCCAGATTAAACAGATGAACATCTACACAAATTTGAGCTCTGGGTTTGGCATTTCCCTTACAAATTTTGAAAATTGTTGGGAGGAGGGGGGGGGGGGGGGGGGGGGGCACAATGAACATATGCATCCCCTAGCTAAAGGAAATCTGCCATAACCGATCAACCTTCTAGAATAAAGTTGAACTTGTATTCCCCCGAATCATCCACAGCCCCCTCCCCCACCCAATCAAATATTTGAGACTTTATTATGCTTCTGAAAAATGTCTGAGCCTCTTTTTTACTTTTTTTCTTCTTCTGCTAATCAACACTGTTTTAGACCTAGCTGTGTCCCAACCCCTCAGTCACTGCCAGTGGCCTGTAATCTCTTACTCTTATGGAGTAGAAATCCTAAGATTCATCATACCATAAAGTTTACGAGAAGAGTGTCCCCCATCACAATGCATTTCAGCAGATACTGGTCCTCAGAGTTTTGAGGAACATATCTGATGGCATACTCCTCCTGAGAGCTGTTCCACATGGCAGGCAACAGTTCACTCTTCTTACTTGATGATGACGTCTGAATTAAAAACAAAAATTAACAATAAAATAAGGATAAAAAAGATCAAATACAAATTTGTTTACATATCCAGCCGACATACCATAGCCTGCTTGGTTTTTGCTAGCTAGGCAGTTTTAATCAGATAACTTCTTTGTAAATGAATTTAAGGCGCTAATGTATCTTGATTTGTAGCGAAAATTACGACTGAAATTGTAAGCGATCGTCAGTCTAGTGCGCCGTCTGCAAGTATTTTCCTTGCCTATTTCGCCTATGACCTGTCCTAATGCCGCTCGCTTGTGGGTGCGCATGCAAAAATATAAAATAAGGAAACATATCGGGTACACGTTAGGCCAAATAAAAACTGCTTCCCAGTAGAATTCAATCTAGAAGTCTACATAATATTTTCAAAATTTATATTTCTTTCTTTCCTTTTTTTTACGGGCCATAACAATAAATAAAGATATGAATTAAAATACGGACAGCAACATTAAAGCGGAAGACTGTGGGGACGATTAACCTTATCCTCTGTAGGTCTAATAATAATGCCAATTCACTGTTATTCACCACTTGCAATCAGTCATGCAACACTCTCTATACTCTATTCCATCATAAAATTCTTTATTGTATAATTTTTCATTTCACTCACTCATCTCACTATTCTCTAGACTAGTCTAGGCCTAGAATCTAGACTCTAGTCTGGATCACTCCAGCAAAGCATAGAGAGTCAATGATAAAACGTATTGACCTCTAGCACTGCATACATGCTGTGAGGCAGGGACCTAGAAGTCTATACACAAATATACACACCACACAATATCGCATAGACTGTACACAATCATGTCGATGCAGCTGTAAGCAAAGTTTGACACTAGGCTTACAATTTGATTTTTTAAATTATTCTTTTAACATCAGTAAGTTAAAAAAAAAAAAATTTTACTGCTATTTAGGTGTCATCAATTGTCACTAAAGTACCGATTTTGAGTAAAATCAGTTGAGTTTTGTACAGTGGTGTTTGAAATGTTGAGAATCAAAAGCACAGCTTTTACTACACAGCCAGGATAGTGATGCTCCTATGTGTGGTCTAGATCTAGATCTAGATTCTAGAATCTAGACCCTAGTCTTATTTATATTAAAGTAGAGTCTAGTCTTTGAAATGTTAAGAATCAATAGACTAATAGAGGTTGTCTAAACAGTTTTTAATCCACAAAAAGTACACTAATCCTTTGCTTAGTTAAAGTCAGTAAAGTAAAGACAAAATTAATAAATATATTAAAAGTAAATTGCTGCGCTGTGCTAGTAGGCCTACATCAAATCACACATGTGGGACTGATATTTGGCAAAATCGTTTGCAGGCTATGTCTCCATTTATCAATTTACCGAGCACGTCACTTACATCTTCGCCATGACCTACACATGTGAAGCCCCTATTCACTATATTCCAGTGAAGGAAACAAATCAACCCATCGTAATTCGACGTAATTTTCGATTCTATGCTGGCAAAGAGACTCTCAAATCCAGGGAAATTCGCCATTGTTATTGCGAAATCACCACAGACAAATGTAATTACAACAGATGTGTTTGTCAACCACTCTTCCAAAAAGTTTTGGGCGAGTTCATTTGTTTGACGGGGTCGTATACGCATACCGATCTCTACCAAATTAGTCGGTTGTCACATTTGAAAGGAAAGTCATACTTTATATTATATTAAACAGCCTTGTAGGCTGATCAAGTATAGGATGATATAAAGAATGAAACTATTAGCAGATAGTGGAAATACAAACTTTGTATGAGAAATAATTAATCAAGGAATAGGATCTTTATACATTTTTTTTCTTTCTTTCTGGTATAGTAGTGCAACAACAGTACTACTAAAATTGTATTTCAATATATTTCACTCTCCTAACAAAATATTCCTTTCTCTCTCTCTCTCTCTCTCTCTCTCTCTCTCTCTCCCTACCACTCCAATCCCCTCTTGATTCACACCATTAGTGTGTAGGGTAATTTGTGTATTTCTATTTCCTTGTCTCATTTTGATTTTGATTTTTTATTGATTGCTATTTCTGTATATTTTGTATATCTTGATTGTATTGTTTATTTTTTTTTGTAATGTGAGTGGACTCTATGACAAACATCATTTGTGCTGATCAGGGTGTTCCATCCCACAAATCAAAAAATAAATTATATTTATTTTTATTTCCGACTCAGTTTTATGTAATCATTTAGTTATGTTACAAACCTTTAACTTGAAGAAAAACATACATATTTAAGTCAATAACCTTCTTTACAACAGTAAAAAGTGTATTTATTACAAACATTATAAAGGTTCATAAGAAGTTACAAAAACATGAACAATTCAGTACTGCTATAATGGAATACACAGGATTGTACGCAATATTATGGCACAGGCACATGAAAGACTCAGCTGCCATCATTTATATGTCAAGGTTAATTCATCCTAATATTAAGTTGCTTTTAATAAAGGCTTAAAAATGAGAAAAACAGATCAGTGAAATTTTGAGGAAAATCTGCTCAAGGATTAGAAAGATGAGTAGTAATCAAGCAAACAAAAATTCTCAACTCTGCGATTTTCTTTGCAAGCACCTCTTCTATTCACTCCATACCAAAACATTTATTAACTTCCATATCCTTCTTGAACTAGTGCTTTTACAAATTGCTCTATGAAATATAATTATTCCTACTTCCCTTGCCAACAATCAAGAAAGAAAGTTGAAATTCATGGCACTTTTTCTTTTACTAGTATAGACAAATGGAAGAGGTGCTTGTAAGGTAAACCAGAGGGTTGCCAACTTGCCTTTTAATTGATTAATTTCTAACATTCATAACTTTCTTTGAATTCACTTGATTTTCCTAAAACTCTTACTGATCTATTTCCTGCCTTTATTGAAAGCAACTTGATAAAAAGGTTGACCACCTTTAAAAATAAACACTGTGATTTGGCATTCCTTCTAGATAATAAACCCTTTGTTTGATATGTCATGCAAATAACAATTCATTATTCTTAATTGATTTAAGAGTTTTAAAAACATTTTGAAATGGATAATTAGAAAATTGCAACTTTGTTGATATTTCAATCACACTATTAAGAAGTTACAGAGAGGATTGTCAATTTCTACAGTTGTACAAAAGAAAAAACTAAGAGAAAAAGCTATTATTAAGATTCAGAAGGAAATTTCTTCCTCCTAGTAAATTAGATATTCAGTATGATTAGCCAACTGCTTATAGATCTATTAACAATTTAAAATTGATTTGGTTTAACCTAAGAATTGGATAACTATCTTACCACTATCCCACTTTATGAGGATACCTGTGCATTGCAATCACTAATTAATAACAGATCATTGTTGTGCAAAAGGTGATGTGCAAGCTCACCTAAAACTATGTTAAATCTGTGCAAGAGGTAGTGCTACCTTCCCTTTCTTAATTACATATCAAAACACATTTTAAATACACATTCCATACTTAGTACATTTTAAAAAATTACTCCTTATTCTATATTCATCATTAATGTTTTATATTTATACAATATTACTTAAGATAGTACGGTATAAACTTGTGCTTTAAATTCCATTCATGACCCTTAACAAATACAAACAGGTGCATTTCACAATAACATGTAGAAATCCCATTACAAACCCCAATACAAGTAATATAAATAGTAAAATACGAAAATTATTAAAAAAGCTTATTGCCCTTTCTTTGTTCTTTCACCCTCTGGTTAATACTTGTACCTGATAGTGCCGATACATTATGAAACAGATAATGTAATGGAATGATTCATGCAGAGCTTTATCACACACAAAGATTGTTTGGGCTTACAAAACGATGTTGACATTAATGGTATTCAATATTCATTGCCACTTTGAGTCATGTACATGTATTACCAGTCTCTTGATCAAAGGCCATGCAAACTGTGAATAATGCAAGGCACAATGTTCATATAAATAAACAATTATCGGTCTATACCTACTAATTCAACAGGTGACGTACAAGTTATTTTTTTAAATGTTTTCAGATATTGTGCATGTTCAACTGAAAACTGAAGACAAAAACAAGTACTGGTAAGAATATCAAGGAAGACCCCACACAAACAGACCATGAACACAAACTAGATATGAATCAAATACACAATTATAAAAATAACTGCACATATATCTTAGAAAACATAATACTGAGGTGAATTTTGTAAAATGATGGAAGAGAAAAATTGATGTTTTAGTTTACATTTAATATCAAGAGTTACCTAGACAAGTCAGCTGCACACAAGGTGTTTATTTTATTGCCAGAGTTGAGGATATTCAGGCATGCTAATGCACAGAGCAGGCCCAGACAGTCTCTCGGTACAGGCACAGTTTCTAGGTACATGCACAAGTTCTTACCAAAGAGGAAAAGGGGCCTCACAGAAGTTTCGTCTGAAAGTTGGTGTTGTCAGAACACTACCGGTAGCTTAGCAAATTTGGCAGTTAGCAATCCAAACAAACAGTGTATACAGAAATTTGGCTGGACTCTTCGACCCTACGTGCAGCTGGCCTGACTTGTATTGTTCACCGTAGATACCTTAGTCACACCGATGAGACCAAAACCAGACTGAGAATATACGGAAGCGCAAACATTTTATTATCCTGAAAGGCCAACAGTCTGTCATTTTAGGGTCAATTTGAAGTCGGTTGATGGTGTGACTAAGGTATTACCTCACTGTGGCATTCATTCTTTTGAAATAAACAAAGAATTGATTGAATACAGAAAGAAGAGGCCCTACATGCAGTCAGCATGAACCTAAATTTCATCAATCATTCGCAGAGAGGCGCGAGTGACGTCGTAAATTCTTCTTACTCTTCTTCGACCCAACACTAGGTCCTCTTGCCCGCCTGGCTCCTGATGATGACAAACAAGGGCTGTTGCCATGGTAATTCATCTTGCACTTGACGCAGAATTCAAATTGGCAATGCACACCAGAGCAGGAAGCCTTCCTGGTCTTGGTTTCAATCAGAGCTGGCGAACCACACTTGCACCTCTCCAGCTTTTCACCTTTCTTGAGTTGTTTTGCAACCTGTCACATACGACAATCCAAATGAAACTAATTATATAATCAACCAGAGTCATATTTGGGGGGAATCTTTAGATTAGAGTGCAATTTAAAAGAACAGTAACAAAAGATAAAGGACAGAGAAGTCTACTTTTCAATTTTGAAAGTCACCACTGACATTTCTTCAGTTTAAATCCTTGGAAATCCTAAAATTCAAGTAAATAAGTCTACAAAATGAAACTAGAAAAGATTAATGATCCAATATCTATTTTTATTTAAAAATGAATCCTAAAAGATTTTCGACATTATACAGGGACATTTGGTGTTTATCATATCTAGCATGAAAACAGACTCATATAGGCTGGAGCCCTGTATGATCTTTGCGATAGGAAATCTATAAAAAAAAAGAAGCTTGAAACAATCTGAAGCAGCTGAAAGAGAGATGACAATGCCTGACACCAGGTGAAACCTTAAAAATTTGGAATCCTTTATTATCATAAAAATTTTGTTTCCAATAACATAAACATTATTTGGAAATATAATATAAACGTCATCTAATGAAGGAATTTCAATCTTAATTATGTTTAATTAGCCTGTACACATTTGTGCATGTACTACCAACTCTTTCTTTTCTCTTTACTTTGTAGAATTATCTGTGGCCATTGGAGCCCAGCCTTGGAAAGGCCAATGGCCTCTGCTAGCTCCTCCATATTCTTTGTATTGTTTATATAATTTGTTATATGTGTAACATATTGTTGAATGTATTTTTAACGAGAACTGGAAACAAAATGAATGAACAACATTTGACTTACCTCGCAGAATTTGTCAAAGTTGGTTGCTTTCATTGTTGGGGTGCTTGCAGCCGTTGGTGTACCTAACCACTGCACAGAAGACAGTGGAGTACCTGGCCCTGTCACATGACGTCCACTCCTTGATAAGGAGGATGGAATGTTCTCCTGTAAAGAGGAAAAGAATCCACTTTGATCTTAACTCAGTTGTTGATATATTAATACCACAAACATACCGGTAATGTTGAACATTATGACACCTGTATTGTCTAAAAAAAATGATCAAGTAACAGTGCCTATACTGCCTAGTGTGAGTGGCAAGTATAATCATCACTATGTTCAAAGAACTGTGAAACCCTCTCGGGGTAATAATTTCATAAAATTATTTGTGAAAGGTGTGATGTCCCTAGAAAACAATAATTTAAATTACTGATGAAGTTGTTATAGGTGAAGCAACATCGAAATGTTCATTTTTTGATATTTGTTTTAATTGTTGTTTATATTATATATGTTCATTTTTTACAACTAATAAATAAATTCATTGCCAGTAACCTAGCCAATGTGTTTATCTGTCTATCATGTACTAGTACACAGTCTACATTTTGAAAAATTTGTTTCATTTTATACTCTTGATTACCCCCATTCACTAAATCTATGACCTACAATATATATCTGAAAATAAATGAACATTCCAATTCATAAACTGAAAGTTTTTGCATTGTAAATAACATTGTGGACTGCAAAGGAAAGCTTGGCTCACCTTCCAATTTAGGAATTCCCTCTTCTTAGCTTTGAGGTAGTCATCTCTGGTCTTTTTAGTAGGAGGATGGGATGAGCATATCCATCGCCATTGAGGGCTGACTGAAGAGAATCTGGATCATCAGGTAAAGGAGGAATGATGCAATGATTATTAATATTGGTAATTTGGTTACTGTAGGTTGACAGTAGGTTTTGAGTTTTGAGTGAGCTGATACTCTTCTGAGTTCTGACAGACATTAAAATAGCATGTAATTGATATCATTGTAATCTATGGCTTATTCAGCTTTCCGTTGATATATAATTCATCCATTTCATCTTTCAGTTCTGAGACATGGTGTTTAAGTAAGCCAGAAGACTCTGTTATGAGGTGTTGGTCACCAATACAAAGGAGACTAATTGAAGATCATTGTGAATAAAAGTATTGGTCAGATGAAACACAAAAGCACTACCAGTACTATTCTTACCACAATGAACAAAAGGCCATTTATCAGATTAGTGGATTTGAGAGACCTGTACTTTGTCATTCATTCTGTGTGTTGCTCTTTTTCTTCTTCTGCTGTTGTTTACTCTTGTTAACGTTTATAAACTCAACTCATTCCAATAGACTTAACACTAATGCACAGAGACCGCCTGGTTCCTGTAAACAATTGGTTAATCTTTTCTTTAATAACAAGTTGGTCATTGAATTAGGGCATGGGGATCTAAAATCTTTTAACATCAGGCCCAGAGCAAGTACTGAACAATTTTTTCTTCCATCTTTATAACTTGTATGGAAATTACCAAGATTACAGAGTTACAAACTGGCAAATTCAACATGATTAAAGATAGTTCTTCCCAAAACAAAATTATATTTCTCAATAATTTTGACTTTTGAGAATATGAAGTTTGGAAAATGTACAAAAAACACATACTCTAATATTGAACACAAGAATGGATTTAAATATGTTCAACTCTATTACAAGCAGAATAATAATAGAACCTAAGAGATGCTTTGATTAGCATTACTTAAAATATGTATGAACTATGAAAAAATAGGGAAAAAATAGACAAATATAAAATATAGTAGGCAAGAGGACTAAAACTACTTACAGCACAAGGTCTTTTGGATCCAAATAGGTGAATATCTTTTTCACAAGATGAGGGGCGATACGGAATAATCTGGACACAATGTCAAACTTTTCAAGAAAAGGGATAGCACAGTTATTGTTCTTGTATGAGACACTGTTCGGAGAAGGCACATACTGATTAGCTCTTAGAAATGGCGATATTGATGAAAATCTTGCCACTGGGGTCTCGCCTCGTGCCAAATCAGGAGTTTGGCGAGAAGAGTTGAGCGAACCGTAGCCCGATTCTGGAGTGTCAGTTCTACAAGTAGCTAACTCAACATGGATTTCAGTCTTGGCTTTTTCAACAAGTTGATCTTGTTTATCTGTTTTATTGTCACAATCTCCAAATTGCAAGACCCTTTTTGGCAAGGTGATGGTGTCAGCTGCAGCTTGGTCAAAGTCTTTGATTTCTCTCCTCCTAACTTCATAGAGCCGGGTGTCTGTCGGAGCTTTATACCACCTTGTTCCGGACCATGTTGGTTTAGCCTTTTCTGGAGAGGACTTAAAAGGACTAAAGCGAAAGGATGACGCACTCTTGACGCGTCGGACTAATCGCTGATTTTTGTGCCTTTTCTTGCTTGGACTGCCTGCAATCGACGCTCCTTTACACACTGCAGATTGATTTTCTCTCACGTAAGTCTCAAATTTGGCTGACAGCTCAGGTTTATGCTCACTCCAGGGGAGTTGTTCAGTGTATGATCTTCCATCTCTGGAATTGGACAGCGAAACATTGCCATCACCAAAGACATCATCTGCAAAAGCAGCTGATGACAAAAATGAATCATCCGCAAAAAGGCATGAAGAGTTGTCAGAATCAGACTTGAAAGGAGACATTGGGGATTCTGTACAGAGTTGAGCCAGCTCTTCAGATATTGGGGGCTTTCCTATTGAGGAGTTTGGACTTAGAAATGGCCCTCTTCTGAAAGCAAGAGGAGAAATATCTCTTTCTTCAAGTTCAAGGCCCATCCCATTCTGATCCAACCACTTTTTAGGACTTGGTCTAGGAGTTGGAGTAGACCTAAAATGCTTCATCCTTTCTAGATTCTTCTTCATACTATCCAAACAGGAACTAGTTGAAAGGTCTGGAACAAGAAAGCCACCTTCATTTGGCTGATCAGCTTGTTTGGTCTCATCTTTGACAAGCTCCATTGCCATTGCAATCTTGTCTCTATCAATATCCGGTGCAGTTCTCTGTTTAAGCTTCAGCTGAGAAAACCTTGCATGCAGCATTTCCACAAAGTTCCAGACTCCAGACTTTGAGTTCAGACTGGAAGATTAAGATCTGTCCAGAAAAAAAGATAAAAGGTGTATAATAAAAATGAGAACAACAGAGTAGATCAGACCTATGAATACGAAATAATTTGGTCTAGATCTCAAAAACAAAAACAAAATAGAATTTGAAATAATGGTTATTTAATTTTATGGCATCTTTTACTCAGTCACTCAGTGATCAGATTGTGTAATTGTAAAATAAACTAATTTTGAAGTCTAACATTAATCAAGATCTAACAAGTCAGATCTTGATCTAGTCATGTAGAAAAGTGAGGAAAAAAGGGCAAAAGTCACAACAACATTGCAACAAACAAAATTAAACAAACACTGAAACAATTAACACTATTTCTGTGACTATGATTTCTGATTTTCTTGTAAAGTGGTGGTAGAAGTCTACTGGGGAACTCTAAAAGTCAGTCAAGTCTAATCCAAAAATAATTTACTTTAAATAGAAGGAGAAGAATCAGACAATTTACTATGAACCAATCAAAAAAGTTTGAACAAAATCAGATAACTAAAATTTACAGCATCCCGTTAGGGTTATTATAAATAATAATGAACAAATCTTCAGTATTATATAACCCTATCACTAACCCAAATGGTGCATGTGAGCGCATGTGCAGGTTTAGCGCTCACATACTGTAAATTTTAGGTTGCTGTCACAAAGTGTCAGCTGTCGCAAAAGGAAATCTTTTCGAAAGCTGCTGCTTAATTTGGTCTTTAATTTCACTCAAACTTTCAAATTAGGGTCTATGTTTAATTGTACATCAAGCATTGAAGTCACTTCAGCACCATTTCTCTCATCTGAACAATGTTAGTTGTTACAACGTCCCTTTAAGTTTGAGTTAACTAAGTCATGACAGATGATGATCTTCTTCTTCTTCTTCTTAGTTGATCCCTCCACTGTTTTGGAGATTCCTGGAGTCCATAAGCGACGGTTTCATGAAACGATGCCAAACCCAATTAATTCCAAAGCCAACGGCCAAGCCCAAGCCATGGGAATGGTGGGCCCATGTCTATAGTAGGCTAGATCTTGATAGAGTCTACAGTAATACAGTTAATAAATAATAGTCACCTCATTTTTTTAAAGCTACGTTTACATGAAAATCATAAAGCCAAGCACCACGTCCACTCTGCTAGCGCCAGTCTAGTCGCCTCAGCTCAGCTCAGCTCCGCCTACACCTGCACCTGTAGCCTCCGATGCAATGTGCAGTGTCTTGAGACTGAGAGTCGGGGCGGCATCGGCCGCACTGTAAGGTGTTGGCTAAAGTCTGAAGAAATCGTGGGTAAAATAGGATAGAATACTACATCTAGGCTATTATTATGACTAAAACTGTAAACATTATTGTAGTCTTTATTCTGAATTTGACCCTGCTAGTCGCTTGCATTTCTCATTTGTTATTTCCCTCCTTCAAATCAGAAAGCCAACTGCAGTTTTTTGAAAGTTTCCCGGGTGATCGCGGCAAAAATTATAAAGCTCCTCGTCCTCAAATTTGGGTTACCTCAAATTTGGCGCAACTAGAAATTCGGGTCAGAGGTTGAATTAAGGCCGAACTTCTCAGCGATTAATTGTGCAAATTTGGAGATCTAGATGTAGATTGAGATTTTTCAAAACAGTTTAGGAAAAATAAAAAAGCTTTATTACATTGACAACTGAAAAAATATATTAAGGGGTCTAGGCTATTTACTATAACAAATATTTTATTTTTATTCAAAATGAATGAAACCTATACATTAAATATCGCCTAATCTTTTCTTCATGAACAAAATTGTTAAATTGGTGTCACATCACACGAGACTAAAAAAGGAGCGTCTATTATTCCACCACTTCAACTAAAATTGGTAAAGTTATGTTACAATTAAATAATATTGTGGATATTTCACATTTTATTAACTCCGGAATTTTAATAACTGGCCATAAAGTGATGAGAATGTGGACGGGGTTATTAAGAGAGCAATACATCTAGATCTATGGCGTGCACGAGAGCAGTGCGAATAGTGTGTTGACCCACATGTCCAAATCTGTGTGGTTATGCTGTGACTGTGTGAGTGTGACGAGGACTAGACCCTAGACCTATTTGGGCGCTTGCCTTGGGCTCAGCTCCGCCGCCGAGCTGACGGCCTCTGGAGCGTTGGCCGGTGGCGAAGCTCTAACTGTCCTTGGTGCAAGTGCGTACACATACATCATCACTATCATCAGTAGTGAGTAGGGGGGCTCGTCTGAGAATGAGTATCGTGCTCGTAAACGCGTACAAAATGCATCCTAAAAAATGAGAATCGTCTGGATTTTTCGCAGATGTTTTTTGTTCATCGGTGCTCTGCGGGTTTCGGGTTAACAAACCGCCTGCTGGCGATGCAAAAAATGGATTTGTGTGAGAAAATAAACCTACTACACCGTCTACTTTATGGGTTGTCTGTCTTCCTGAGGATTTATCACTCATATTTAATGCGGAACTGTTTTTCGCATCACTAATCTGCCGATCAAAAATATGAAACTTCTGCGATAAGCATCAGCATCGGTCTGCATTTACGAAGACGATCCTTATTCTCGGACCAGCACCCCTAATGATCATGACAATACAGTTTGATAGTCTTTTGAGCGATTAAAAAAAAATCCCGCACATGGCATTTAAATACCCTGGCACCCGACGAGGCTTTGATAGCACATGATATACCCAACCAAATAGGATGACCCTTATGAAGCCAACCAATTACAAGACAGGATATATAAAATTACCCTTAGGTCATCCGACCAATTAAGAGAGGAGTTAATTTAATTAATTATAACCAATGACAAAGCATAATATATAAGAGTGATTTGAACTAGTCACCGACAAAAATGGGAGGAGTCTATCTCTTCGCGAGAATGTCAGGTCCCCGGAAAAACAGTCTATTGTCTAACGTGTTGTCGGAAATGAACTCCTGTACATCTTAATGCAGGAATTCATTTCCAACGTGCTTATCGAAATGAACACTTTAATCTAATGCAAGAATTCAAAACCAGGGGTTGTTTACCCGTTCCCTGCATACTATTGGAAACATAATCAATGCTCTTTAACATTTAGGTGTATACCAAGTCAAACTAATAACCGTACAATTAATCAACCCAACCTGGCTCTTCTATGGCTCTAGCGCCCCCTTTAGGTCAATGTGTTGCCCAAATCAGCGTACCACTACATTTATAAAAATGCACCCTGATGTTATTCTTGGTTAAAAATAAGATGTTATAAAAGTTTTGTCAAATGTTTCAGGCATCAGCACATTATAAAAATGATGAAAATTCAACATTCCAATTGTTATAACACATGTTTCAAACATTTCAGTTTACACATTTGAAATTAATATGGGTCTGAAAACTAGAGAATACACTTCTGACTATGGCTTGCCTGCCGTGGCAGATTACCAATCCCTTTAAGGATTTTACAATGTGGAAATAAACGCGTATAATCAGTTTAGTAAGTGGAAAAAGCATTAGATAAAAACGAGGCATATTTTCATAAGATTTCAAATATAGAAAACAATAACTCCCTGTTCAAGTGAATTGTGTAGAAAGATCAAAGCTGAAGGATATTTGTCCTTTTTTTCCAGCCATAGTCTACCAAATTAATGACATGTGAAGGCGCTGCCCATCAACTAAAAAGTTTTGACAGAGATATGACAAGGTCGGTAGTGTCATAACTACTTAGTCAGGATGTTGTCTTTTATCTTGGCAAAGAGGGCTTCGTAAAACACCTAGCGGATAAGTAGCTTACTAATGCTGATTTAGTCAATAAGTTAGACTTATGACGGTTTCGAGAAACAGGCCCCAGTTGCCATGAATATGAATGATGATGATGATGCCATCGATAATTTGTGTGAAGTTGTGTTGTGTTGTGGGTTGGTACTACTATTATTATAACTAGAAGTACTGTCTAGTGTCTACTCTACATTGACTAGAACTTGGAAGTCTTACTCTTAACTTGTCTTTAGCCTCTAGCATTCTAGGGTGTCTGAAAAAATCAACTTCTCAGAAAAACCCATTTCAAATTTCAAGACTCACCAATGTTTCTATCAAAAGATATATTGATGAAATAAATTATCCTTTCTTTATTCTCATTTTTTTTAAACTGTTTTTACATTTTATTTTACATTTTGCTCTCCAGATCCAGAAAAGTTGAACAGAGAATAAGAGGATGGATACACCAAAAGGAGATGGAGGCAGTACTCCAGGCGCTGCTAACAAGACTGCCACAATGATATACATATGTGGAGGTTAGTATGTGGTCATGAGGGCTCATAGAGTTAACATCTTATTCACTGTTTGGAAGGTTTGTCTTTCCAGTCTGTTAAAAACTTAAAATCATTACTAGTATGGAAAAGATATCATCCATTCCAATGTTTATTTCCTTTATAAAGAGAGCAGGGTCATATAATTTTAGAAAAAAAACAGCTCTGATTTTTGTAATTTTGTCAATCACAAAATAATGGATTTATGTAATAATTTTTAATCAAATAGGAAGTCATAGACTATGGAAAGAAGAGTGGCAGCTAAATACCCATGAAAATAAATTCGATAACAGGCTAAAGACATGAAATGTATGTCAAGTTCATGTTTTTTTGTCCTGTTTTTTTCTTCTCCAGAATGCCATCAAGAAAATGAGATTCGAGCAAGGGATCCCATCCGATGCAGAGAATGTGGCTATCGCATCATGTACAAGAAACGCACCAAGAGAAGTATCCTTTTTAGTGAATATATTTCACTGACATGTATAAGGAAGAAAATTGTTAGCGTGTTCTAGCAATATTTCCCTTATATTTAGCTCTATTTAAATGTTTTGAGGTTTAATTATTATATTTGTATATTTCATGTAAAGAAATAGAAACAACTTTAGATCTCATTTACTATTGCAGAATGAATTAATGATGAAGAACACATTTTGAACAAGGCAGAAGTAATGATTATTGGATTATTTTCACCATTAATGAGTAGAAGTTGAAATGTTCCTTAATCACCAAGTTAACTACATGCATTTGTTGATCATAAAGCTTTTTTTTTCTTTCATGGGAGAATTTTTTTTTCTTCTTCTTTTCATAAGGTAAAGTATAGGTCCACATATATATATATATTAATTTTAAAATGTCCGTGCCATTCCTAGCGTCGTAATTATTATAGTAAGAGTTATGTATATTGCCAAAACATCATTTCAATTCAAAAATGTATTCAGTCATCAACGGTGTGTGTTCTTTTGTTGCAGATGCCCCTCTCGACAGCTAAGAAGTGTGCTTTTAGAAGAGAAATCTAAGTAAAACATTTGATACTATTGTTGTTGTCCTTAACTCATCTTTGTGTTACAGTGGTGGTGTTTGATGCCAGATGACAACACCTCACCAGGCTCTTACTCTTTATGTAAATAATCACTTCAGTTCCTGTCTTCATGAATGTGTATCATGTTTGTCGCCAAATGTTCACAGATACCTGCACGGTCAAGTGCCCTCTTGTGCATTTCAGTGTTTTCTTTATATTAACAATATGTAAGAAACTGTTGATTGCATTGTTGATAAATGTGAGGGAGCTTTGGGGAGGGATTCTAAAGAAGTATATTGTGCTGTACCCAGATTCCATGAGTCAACATTTGTTCAATTTTATTTCCTTCTCTGATGTATTTTGTTTCTTTACTTCATGGTTTTGATGTTTTGATAACAGCTTTTAAAAAAAATCATGAATCTGGGGAAGCTTCTCTGTGAACGATTTCTAGTGAAAGAAAGTACAATGTATCATTTAAATCATTTACAGCTTGTACATTTGGTATGTTATATATTGTATAGGGAATACAGAAAATGATCTTTAAAATTTGTTTTCCTCAAGATCTCAAATAATGTTATAATGGTCTTTATGAGTTCAAACTTTTTCCCATGACCCTCACAGTTTAAAACAATGCTGTGCAGATTCATTTGTTTGTAAAACCATAGAAACGATACCAGTCGCTATCTGCTAGAAGAATTGTATAGTAATTAAATGACAGCAACGGGGCTTGTTCAGATTTTCATGAGGAATAGCATGGGAAACAATCCTACCACTGAATCATCAGTATTTCACTTGACCAAAGATTCTGTATTGACTTGTATAGGGCACTGGTTTTTTTAACATATACCAAATGTGTCCACAAAAGGGTCAAAAATGAAATTATGTTTGCTTACTTCAAACGTGTATTTTTAGGATCAGGACTATTCATATTTATGAGAAATGCAAATTTTGGAGCTTAATCTATCTCCTTATTTATTCACCAGATATGAATACTATGAGTTCTTACAATTTTATTGTGAACTATAGCATATCTAATAACTGTGATATAAAACTCATTTGCTATTAACTACACCTTTAAATATGTTGGGTCTTTAAGAATATGTTTCAGAGATTATTCATGCAAATTTTTGAGTTTCTATCTTAAAAAATACAGATTATGTATACCTTGAAAGTGAAAAATAGCTCTAAATTTGGGTTTTGACAATAACAAGTTTTAATTTCAATAGGTAAAATACTTTTTCTTAGGTCAAACTTATTTTATTATAACAACTGATGATATAAGGTAAATACATGCAAAAAAAATTGGGAACCAGTGCATTGCATAATAATTTTCATATGTCACACCACTGATGTTTCGGACGTTACACACTGTTAACATCATAACTTTATCCAAGTTAATTGCTTTTCTTTAGGTATTATTGACCTCATTTACATTAATTGTTTGCAGAATAATACTTCTGTAACATTTATGGATTTTTTTCTTCAGTTTTAATTAGTTTAGCACATACCGTACATGTATACCAAGTTTTTCTTCATCGACCACTCAATTTATGTAAGGTATATTATTCTTTTCAAGAACGTGTACCGGTATTTAAAAGTGCTTATGTGATCTAAAAGTGAAATATGAAGTTAATAGCAATTGTCGTCATCAAAACTCCTTAGAAAATTCACTTAGAAACATACTCTTTATTGCATGTTATGAACAACAGTGTGAAATGTACATGCATGCTATGTTTTGTTTCGGATGTTACACAATGTTAACATTTCAATGAGATCATCAATTTCTATAAACTCTACAATAGATGTTTAATCAGCTTGCTAATGTCCTTCAACTATATAGTGTGTCATTCAATAATATCACTAACACATACATGTATGTAAGCAAAACATTGACAAATCTTTTTAAAAGTAAAACTATAAAAAAAAAAGTACCCCCAGTCCTGTAAGTAATAAGAAATAGGTGAATCCTAATTTATGTACATCTCAAGAATGAGACATTTCAGATGTATTTTCAAATTGTGTATGTTTTAGGTTATAATACTACTGTAGTAACAATCATCCTTTACCACTATTTGTATTAGGAGGCTGTTTCAAACGACAACATTTTGTAATGCTCTTAAATAAGTATTTATTTATTTATTTACTTGATAACCGATTGATGAATGGATGGATTGATTGGTTGGTTGGTTGGTTGGTTGGTTGGTTGATAGATCTTAACTCGTGCTGTGCCAATATCACAGGTGACAAACAGTATACAGTGTAGGTTAAACATGTACCGTATTTACCGGCGATAAGGCCGCAGCGCCGCACCCCCAACTTTGACATTTCATAGAGGGAAAATAAAAACGGACAGCCCATTTATATTTTACACTAGCTTATACATTTTGTATGTATGCATAAATTTAAGGAAGATACTACCATTGGTGGATCCAGGGGGGGGGGGGGGCTCAGGGGGCATGTACCCCCCCCCCCCCCCCGGCCAAAACAAAAATGTTGAAATCAGCCCCAAATTCGCCCAAAATGTACTGGCAAACAGGGACGTGCCCTCCTCCCCCCGGGCCCCCCAAAATAAAAAATAAAATAAATTAGTCCGCACTCCTCCCCGACCCGCCCCACTGAGCGAATTTGCGGCCAGCGCGATTTTCTAATATTTGGGAGCAAAAAACAAAAAAAATAAATGTGCTCTTACCAATCCCCCCCCCCCCCCCCCCCCCCCCCCCTCCGCTTATTCAGCGGCTGGCTGAGTCGTTGCGATTTTGGGGGACCAATACAAAAATATTTATATGTCCTCTCACCACTCGTGTGTACCCCCCCCCCCCCCCCCCCCCCCCCCCCCCCCCCCGGGAAGAAATTCCTGGATCCGTCCCTGACTATATGTTTAGGATCATGAAATAAGTTATTAATGTAATGTCTTATTCTTTTATAGATGTATGTACTTTCTACATAGATTAGTTACGTGTACTGAGTGCCCCTTTTAAAAGGTATTTTCAAATGAAAATCCATATTTCCCATAAATTTTTAGACAAACATTTTAATTTGCTTGATTTTATCAACTGTATGTACCTGTATCAATACCCGTGTCATGTACATGTACACTGGGTATTGCTTAAGTGGATAATGTTGAGCTTTTGTAACCTACCAAATAGTTTAGATTGACCATACAATCTTTGGTTATATGACATAATTTGAAACAACCTCTGTAAAAATGAAAACCTGATGATTTGCAAACACACAGCAATGTAAATAGCAAGAGGAGAGGTTGAAAAATTGAAATTTGCTATTTTCACATCTATCTTTGCCCCTCATTTGAACTAGTTAAAGTATGAAAATGTCTGTTAACAGTTTAATGTAACGTCCGAAACGTGCTAACAGCATACCAGAAAGTGCTGTTAAAATGGCTGAATATTTTTTATGAGTCACTTTTATTGAGATTTTTTCTGATAAATTACAATTAAGGATATACTTAAGCAGCCAGCCATGCCTTGCATCACAATGTGTGGCTTCAATTTGATGTTTTATAAGTCAATTTGCAGAAAATTCAGATATTTTACGGAGAATTTCATTTTTTGCATCATATTTCTTCATATTCTTATATTTAGATCTAAATGAAATTCTCAAAATAGTGTTTTTAACAGGAGTGTGCATTGTGAAACCGTTACTTGCACATATGATCGATAATTAGTTGAAATTTGCAAACTATGTGTTAACAATCAAATAGTGTAACGTCCGAAACACCCTTCTTGAGCTTACACAAAATTATTGGATTTGAAAGACCTGATTTGTGTCTTGACTTATGTTAAGACTTATAATAACATATTTCATAATGATTTATTCACTCCAGATACCCTCAAATATGGATTATCATCATTTATTTGGTATTTTTTGTTTCGGACGTTACATTTGTTTCGGACGTTACAACTGTTAACGGAAAATTGGTTTTAACTATAAAATAGTATTGTAATGATGTATTGCAAATTTCTTTTTCGGGGTGGGTAGCCGCCATGAAATGTTTAATAAATGTTACAAGAAAAAGGTCGTGCAGTTCATATATTTCCTGCTACTTCAAATTGAAAGTTGTTTCGGACGTTACAAAATTGTTTACGGAAAATGAGACAACTTTTTCAAATTTTGAGTATATTTCTAGTATAAGCGCTACTACAATTAAATTATATTTTCTTTTAATTTAATGACTTGGAGTAACTAATAAGCTTATTCAAACCATAAACAATCTCATTAATTTATTGTTCTAGTGGGTTAAATGAGGGTCTACATTGTTTACGGAAGATGTAACGTCCGAAACACCATTTTCAATTGCACTGTTCCATCAAAATACAGGAGTTAATTCAGATTACTGTTAACTTTCTTTAAGATCCACCCATGCTCATTAATCATCAATAGAAAAAAAACATATTGTTAGTGGGTATATATTTTTTTCGGCTCCAACCAAAAAGGTATGTCAATTTTGTTACAAAATTCCGTAAACAATTGGCTGTTCAGGGATAGCTGATGCACATAAAGCAATGTTGAAAATTTTTCATTAAGCTATGGGAGGTCAATCTAGGTCCATGCTACAAGAAAAAAATTGTAATTGATTTCTAATTCTTTATCTTTGAAAAGTTTCAGGCTCTCAAAAGGCCATTTAGGTATTTGGTCATAGTTAAAAAAAACCAGTGCCATAGGCTGTTCTATTGATGAGCTTGAAAGACCATGTACATTGTATTGCATAAACCAAACACAGCAGATTAAAGGAAATTAACGAGTACATGAAAGAAGAGAACAGGGAAGTAGTGGATAAGCCTTTAATATTGAATAGGCAATAGCTGGTATTAACATAATGGCTTTGTTGTTCTTGTCACAAACTGAGGTTGTAGAGGAAGAGTTAAATCAAACCTTTCTGTTCACTAACATCATGAGCTTCAAGTAGAGCGGACTCCAGTAGCTCTTTTGGAATTGCAAGACCAATTTCTGTTTAGATTCAATGGATCTTTCTTCAATACTATTAATCATCACAGATCAAAATAGGCCCACATATAAGTTAGATGTACATGTATTTGTATCTGGTTAATTGACAGTGTAGATTTTATAGATTGAGGAAGTTTCATCTGACTTTCTTTTATATGCCATGAACTAAACATTCGGTAGAGATCAACCACATGCCTCTGTTTTACAATTTTTCTTGTTAAACAATGATTTGTTCAAGTAATATATTTATTTTTGTTCCTTCACTTCAAGATTTTGATTTTGATGTCAAGATTTCAAACTTAAAATGAATCAAAGCAACCAGACTGATGCATTACATTTTTTTTTAAAGAGAATATGCTAATTTGTTATCATGTCAATATGTAAAAAAATAATTGATTACTACATGTGGAATTGTCTTTTTAAAATAAAGTTGAAAACATAAATCGTGTGTGTCTTCATATGGGCTGATTTAATGAGAAACTTACACTGATTAGAAGTTGAAAAATACATGTATATAAAAAAAAAACCTCATCTCTCCCTTGTATATCCATCTGTCTTCCGTCTTTCTGTCTTCCGTCTTTCTGTCAATCCATCTTTCTATTAATATATCCTTCATCCCATTGTCCATCTATCTTTCATTCCATTGTATCTTAACCTCTGTCTCTCCTTTCCACTCCCCTGTTTTATTTTCTCTTTCCTTATTGTTCATCTCTTCACCATTTTACAGCTTTTGTTATGCAGTTTTGTGAGACTGACATATTTTGAGAGAAGGAGAGAAATAGAAGAGAAGGAGGAAGGCAGGTGGACAATGAAAAATTCAAGAGGGGGGGGGGGGGGTGGGTAGATAAAGGAGTGACTTCCTGAGAGGAACGTAAACTAATGCAAATTGGGGATAGGGGAAGAGTGAAGGAGAAGGGTAGTAAAGTACTAGATAAAGAGAGCGATAACGTTCTAAACATCCAGTATATGTGACGCTGCCAACATGGCATGTTCTATGAAACCTTGTCTTGCCAAAAAAAATGTATATGTTTGACTGCTATTGGGAGAGAGAAAAGAGAATATAAAAGAGAATAAAACCCAAGCAAATGGAAATAAACGATAAGATTTGCAAGGTGAGGGATTCACATTTTTCACAAGGTTGAAGCAGAAATACGAGGAGTCTCTTGTTTAAAAAAAAATTCCCCTTAATTTTATGTTTAAAAAACAGAAATGTAAATTCCTGAAAGTAAGTAAGATGCTACAGGTGCAAGGCAATTGGGGAGGAATAATAACATATAAATGAAAAAGAGAAAGAAGAAATTTACGTCCAAGTCATTCATTATTCTAAGAACGGGGAAAGTGAAATGGGGATGGTAGATATTATTTTACATGACTGCTAAGAAAGCATAAATGCTTGTTGTTAGTAATCAACCAGAGGACCTATGGCTTGAGGTCCTCTCCGAGGGACCTGGTAATGCGGATTAATGCCGTGGCCAAAGGGCACTAGCGCATCGCCTTGGCTTCAAACCCGGGTCACCGGATTACGAGACCATTGCTCTACCGAAGTGAATAACTTGCATGATTTGTCTAAGAATGGGATGAGAATCCTCAATCATCCCACTCATTTTTAGATCTCCATTCTAAAAAAAAAAGAGTAATTTGAAAAAGTGGAAAAGACCTTGCCCTTTTCAAATTCCCTTTTTTGTGGGTGTATGTTTCGTTTTATTACAGAAAGAGAAATGTCACTCTAAAAATAAAAAAAATAAAAAAAGTATATTGATGGTGAAAACGGTGTAATAGTGAAACTCCATGATCCTTATTGTTACACCATTATGTTAACCGAGTTTTTTTAAAGATATTTTGTTGAGTCTTATTCTAAATCTCCTCCGTCGCAGAACACTATCTTCTCTTTATTATATATATGTACTGGTATATTATAAACATATATAAAGGGTCTATATATTATTGGAAATAAAAAGTTTTTTAAGTCGATGGTAACGACGAGTCCAACTTGGATAACGGTGACTTTGTTCATTTTGGAACAATTTCCTGTTTTACCATCTCTCTCTCTCTCTCCCCCCCCCCCCCTCTCTCTCTCTCTCTCTCTCTCTCTCTCTCCCTCCCTCCCTCTCTCTCTCTCTCTCTCTCTCTCTCTCTCTCTCTCTCTCTCTCTCTCTCTCTCTTTCTCTTTCTCTTTTTTTTCCAGGTGTAATCTACCAAGGGCAGGTCCGCTTTAGTTCTTTCTCGACCCCTCTCTATCTTCGTCTTTATTTTGTCATACGATATTTCCCCTGTCAAGTCTGGCACCATCCCAATTATTGGTCTACCTCTTCCATGTTTACCGTCCACTTTTCCTTCTCATTATTATGGCTTCGAGCATATCTCCTTTAGCATAATTTAGCAAAAAATGATTACCAAATTTGGGCGAGAAATTTCCAAAAGTTCAGTCATCGGAAGAATTATAACCCTCGTGTTATGAAAAAATAAATAAATACAAATCTCTGTTACGGCCATAAAGTTAAAGTAACCTCATCGCACAAGGGAAAGGGGGTAGGGGCACAGTCCCCCATTTTTTAAATACTCCAAAGAGCCCTTTTTAACATAGGAAAAGTGCCCTGTTAAGTTTTTAAGAAGTGCCTCTGTTACTTTGTAAAGGTGCCCCTTCCCCCTTTCACCTTTAATAAGCGCTCCCTTTGTTTCGACACGTGCCCCTTTTCCATCGATAAGTCCCCATTTTCTTTTGCAATTAGTGTCCATTTTCCATTCTCATAAGTGCCATTTTTAATCTCTAGTAGGTACCTCTTTTTAGGTACGAGAAGTGCCCCTTTCCACTTTTAATAAGCGCCCCCTTCACCTATGATATTTGCCCTATTCAAATCTGAGAGGCGTATCTTTTACTTTCACAAGTGCCACTTTTCCTTTGTGAAAAGTTCCCCTCCCCTTTCTAATAACTATACATATACACCTTTTAACTCGGATAAGCGCACCTTTTATTTTCACATGTGCCCCATTTCTTTATGATATGCGCCCCCATTAAATTAAAAAAAGAACCCTTCCCTTCTCATAAATGCCCCTATTTCATTCTCATTAGTGCCCCTTTTCATCTCTGGTAAATGACCCTTTTCAGGTACGAGAAGTTATATTCCTTTTCATTTCAGATATGCCCCCTTCATCTCGAATAATTGCCCCTATTCAAATATGAGAGATGCTCGTTTTACTTTGACAAGTGCCCCTTCCCTTCCGGATAAGTGCTCTTTTCATATCCGATGAGTGGCCCTTTTCACCTCTAATAATTGCTCTTTTTCCTTCTTATAAGTGCTCCTCCTCATAATTACCCCTTTTCATCTCTGATAAATGCCCCGTTTATTTTAACATGTGCCTCCTTTTCTTTTTAATAAAAGCCACTTCTCCCTTCTCATAAAAGCCCTCTTTCATTACCGATAAATGCTCCTATTAAAATCTGATCGGTGCCTCTTTTTTTTAAAAATGCACTTTTTTTTTCTTTAAAAAAAAATGCCCCTTTTCCATTCTCATAAGTGCCCCTTTTCATATTTGGTCAGTGCCCCTTTTCAGGTGCGATAAGTGCCCCTTTTTACTTCTGATAATTCCCCTTTTAACAATGATACATGCCACTTTCCTTTCTTATAAATAAGGTACCTAGCCCCTTTTCATAAATGCCCCTTGTCACCTCTTATAAATGCCCCTATCAACAAATGATGGGTGCCCCTTTCCGTCGACAAATGCCCATTTCCCACTCTCATAAGTGCCTTTCTTCATCCCAGGTTAGTGTTTGTTTTCAGGTGTAAGAAGTGTCCCATTTTTACCTCCGATAACAACCCTTTGTATTTTGACTTTGACACATGCTCCTTTTCTTTTCTTTTACGTATCTGATCCCTTTTGATAAGTGTCTCCTTTTCCTGTCATCATCAAACGTGCCCCTAATTTAAAGCGACTAAGAGCAATTTCCCCCAAAGCTTGCTTGCTACACACGCCCGCATTTATGGAGCATATAATTGTTTTACTTATCAAAGGTCTTTCCAGTCTGTGCCATCAGGATTGCGTTTTCCTCTTTATAAGATTTTTTCGTATTGCGACCTCACAAATCTCAAAATTTGTCCTCGCTCGCTTGCAAATAAATATTCAGACCATCACACTCAACTGCAAAGTATGATGCTTATAAGAGAAACAAATATTGAAATCATCCCTGATAATGTAATAAAATTACAGGGGTATATACTAATGTATTCAAAATGGTGTATTTTCGCTTTGAGATTTCCCTTCGTATGTGCCCATTTTTTTCTCCAGAAAGTGCCCTTTTTGTTGGTGCCTCCCTTTGGAAGTTGCTCCGCCGCCCCTGTCTCAACACATCATATGTTCTGTTGTTAAACATGTTATAAGAGGTTGATGTGCTGGCTTACCTACATTTGGACTTATTTAATTTATGACAAAAGATGTATATCTAAACGACGGATCCCCCCGAAAGAAAAATCTCCTCCCCGATAAACATAACCTCACACGCAAAAAACCCAACATATTCGCAAAAAAGTATAGCGCCATCTAGTGGCCCCAGACTAGTTAGCTAGCTAGCTATGTAAAAGTATAGTCGGCGAAATAAATAGGCGCTGCTCGTACATTTTCTGTGCGATAACGGTACAGGAAGCGTTCTAAAATTATTGGGAAAATTGAAGGATTTCTTCCATTTTTAGTGCAATTTCTGATGTGGAAATCATGCCGGACACCATCACCGTCGCCGAGTTTTTGGCGGAGACCACAGATGACATCAGTTCGCCGACGACGTCGAATTTTGTGGCTCGGATGGGAGCCTGCCGAAATGTTGTTTCCGCGTTAGAAGAGGTGGGTTGCAGTCGATAGATTCTGATGCATGAATGATGCACAGTCGAGTCACACAGATTTAGTGCTGATTCTAATGATTGAAATGAATGTGTGATGTGATGATGCCTGGATATGGCACTCGACCTGCAGTACTTCTAGACTCTATAGATGTACATGTCGGATTATTAGAATTAAACTTTATGAAACTCCATCTTCTGTTACTGGCTAGAAACTATTTTTATCATTTTTTCTAGCATGATTGATAGTGATACAAATGCTTGGATGATTATCAGCAGTTTCGTCAATTTTAATTTGTGATCACATTCACAATCACGTTTGAATTTTGATGCAATTCGCCCGGCAGTACTCTAAGCCTTACTCTGGAAACTGTTGTATTTATCTTTTATTCAGTTTATATTAGGGATTTAGGAAAAATTATGTGAATTTGTATCAGTGCAGGAGGCAAGTTGGCTCAGTCGTTAAAGCGTCTGCCTGTCAAACCAAAGATCTCGAATTCTACCCAGGCGGATAACTGAAGCCTGCATTGTGTGTTAGCATGCCCCTCCCCTTGTTTCATAGACGCAGGCTATGTTAAATTGAAAAACAATCAGTTCCTTGGTCCTCGGATAGGATGTTAAGAACCCACTGAACTATTCGTCTAAGAGTAGGGGGAACCCCTGTGTAGTGGTCCACCTGCACCTGCACCTGCACCTGCACACCCAAGTAACCTTGGCGTTATATCCTGACTTATGGATCGACATAGTGTTTCTACAAGGCCCTACAGGTATTTTCTTTAACTTTCCAAGGCCAACATAGATCTACTATTAGTTTTAGGTACTGGTATACCCTTCTGTAGAAAAACACAATAATCCCATTAAGCTATTCCGGTCATGGAAGAGCATACCCATCTCTTAATGTAATTTTTTTACGTGGCTACTTGCTGTTTGAGTTTTTGCAAAGAGTTCAATTAATGTAGGCCTAAGCAATTATTTAAGGCCCTTCTAAAGTGTTGGGAGGCATGGGAGCCCCAAATTCTTCAAAAATTTGATGGCAAAATTTCACCTAAATTGTTTCATAATGTGAAAGAGAATGTCATTTTCTGCAAAGATTTTCCCCCCAAAAATGTATTTGAAGACAAATATTGAGAAAAGAAATTAAGAATACATAGGGTCTAAAATTGGATTGTCTGTTGTACACAGAAAACCTAAAGTTTGTATTTTTTCATCAATATTGGACTTCAAAGTTTCAAATACATTTGATTTGAAAGTCCTTCAAGAAATATGTCTTAAAGGTAATACAAAGTTTTGGGAAATTTTGAAATTTGGGTGGATAGTCATTCTTTACAATTTTGATATATTTGGATGCCCCTGTGTACGTGTTAAAAGCACTAGAAAATTTAGCCCCTAAAACACTTCTGCTTTCGAGAAAAATTAAATATAAAAATTTACCGGTGCTCCCGGTAAATGTTAATAAATTTCAAATAGCGCCTAAGGCCGTACAATGGTAGCTGCGACCATGAAAATCTCAGAATATGTAGTTGCAAACTTGCAATATATAATTTCCAAACGGGAATAGCTAATCGGTCGATTTTAGTTAAGAAACATTGTTTTATAGCTTAATTTATATCTTGGCCTTGAGAGGGAGCTATACAACTAAAAGAGTTTATTATTTAGAATTTCATAACTTTTGACTCGATTTCAACCGCGACAACGATCACTGAATATTGTAGGATCGCATACATGTATGCTTTCAATAAGTTCATTTGAACCAAATTCATGACCCCATACCAAAACTTTATATTACCTTTAAATGACATCCTCTTTCACATTATGATACGATTTAAGTGAAATTTTGCCATCAAATTCCTGGGGCTTCCAGCCCTTCACAATGTATGTAATATTGCACGCAACGCCCACTTTTCGGGGCATCTTACAGTATACAATACTAGGAAAATTTGGTTAGCTGTATGAATATGTGGTTTATCACAGTTTCTATTGAGTCCGTTCTTAAAGGGGCACGTTCCCGCCAGTGTAGTTATCGCTGCTCTAGTCATCGCCATTTTGGTTCCGAAGATCGACTTCTTATTTGCATACAGCTGTCAATCAAAGTACGCGCATCCTGGCCTGCCTTCGCCAAGCCAGCTGATCGCTGCCGATTGTGATGTCACGAAAGTGGGCGGAAACAGCAGCCGAATCTTAGAGCCGAACTGCGATTGGTATTACTTCGGCACATGTATGCGATAATCGGCATTGTTCGGGCATTTGGAACATGCCATCTGCGTAAGAGCTGTATTCTGTTGGTGTCAATAGGCAGCTAGCACCGTCCGCCAGCGGATACGTATTTTGAACGTCCTCTGGAATATGGGGAACATGCCCCTTTAAATATTCTAATAGGGAGATGACTTTCTGGGTCTGTTCTGCAAACATTACTGCTACTTTCCTGGTCTCTTGTAGAAACATGCATGCTGTATGATCGACATCATGGTGATTGTTATTGTCTTTTCTAAATGAACTCAAAAAGAGATAAGAATATGATATGATTTTCACAGAAATATGTTTGCATTGTGCGCTTGTCCATCAAAGCGGGAAATGCAGATTAATGTGCGCTTGATAGAGTAGAAAAGTAACCCAATATTAATGATAATCAATTGACTATTTTTTTTATGCAGAAATCATCATCTGTATTTTCCAGGTCATTGCACTATTCATCTAAAATAAAGATTGATATACATGTATATTTTTTTAAACTAGGAAGTGGCAAAATACAGAGAAGAAACAGGAATCCTACACACGATTTGTGATAAAAAAGTATTACAGTAAAAACTAAAAAAAGAATTTGCGATTCAATCAGTGATTTTTATCACATTAGTCAAAACGATATGATACACTGATTAAAAAAACAAAAAAGAGAGAGATAGAGAGAGATATACATTTACCGGTACATTTTCATTAATTTCATGTAATTTAGAGTCCTTGAAATGGACTTCTCATTTTCTTTTTGAAGAGAATTTACCCAATTTTTTTCATAAATGTACAGTACATGTGCTGTATGTTTAAATGCACTTATTATCTCTTTTTAAATAGAATTGTCAAATGTTTGTTATAAGTTATTTACTAAGACCTACAGTTTCGATAAATAAGGACGTGTCCTTGCGCATCACTGTGCATGTACCGTTGACTTCATTTCAATATATACATGAATGTTACACTTTTTGTTTACAAACAAATACAACCCCCCTGTGTACATCCCGTATGAAGGTATTCCCTGGCATATGGTGTTATCTAAACACTAAACACTACTCACTCCGGAGCACTTTTGTGGCATTGTCTATATTTGGTTAGCACTTTGAAACTTCAATGCAAAGCTGTTCTGTCAAAGTACTGTAGGAATAGGAGCTTGTTGGTTAATTGTGTAAAATAGCAGGAAGTAGCCTAGATCAAATAGACTTGACCTCAAAAAGGCTTTAGTTGTTATTGTATCTAGATTAAACAGCATTTCCTTGGTCATTTGTGTAAATAGCCTCATTGGCCTGTATGCACAGACAGTAATAAAAAGACCCTCAGTCCAATCAAATGAGTCAGATGTTCATTAGAACTAAATTTGCATGTATATGTACATTAGGCCCATATTATGAGTTGATGGCAGCTTAAAATTATTTTAGCATAACTTTAGACCACTGAATAATGGAAGGCCTTGTTCCAACCCTTACTTGTACATGTACACTGTAAATAACACGCACATAAAAAAGGAAGAAGGAATTCGGTCGTGAAATGAAAATGAGATTGATTTTCATGGAGACTTTAAAAAAATATTCTCAATGGTAGTGGATTCCAGGATGAAGAGGTTGATGCTCTTGAACCCAAAGCTTTCAAAATAAAAAAAAAATTGTTCCTCTTGCACAAAGACTTAAAAAAACACATTCAACCCAGAATTCCAGTGCGGAAAGAGGGTGTGAAGACCTGCATAGATATAGTGAGTGAATTAAAGTGAATGGAATATAGTGCATCTCACTCGACGGCATAGCAAGTTCTGTGTCAAGTTGGAACTGTCTGCTACTCTTTCTGATGTGCATGTATCAGACTGCTTGCAAGTGCTCACACATAACACGTTAGCACATAGTTGACTGTCTTCCTCTGAAATTTCCTGCTACTCCCTACAGGTTTCCTGCTTTCATTGGATCACCTTATGACCTCTCTGTCTAGTTCACCCCAGATCCCTTCCCTACTCTTACTTTCTCTTATACCCCTTTCATATTAGAGGTTGGAAAGGGTCAAGTCTGGACCTAATATGAAGGATAGAAGAGGATCTGGTCTGGTTTGGACCTGGTTTGGACCCAAATGAAGCTAATGTGAAAGGCTTATGGTACTCTCACTTTCTCTTATACCCCTTTCATATTAGAGTCTGGACCTAATATGAATGGTATTAAGGATAGAAGAGGATCGGGTCTGGATCCAAATGAAGCTAATGTGAAAGGCTTACTCTCACTATCTCTTACACCCCATTAGAGGTCAAAAAGGGTCAAGTCTGGACCTATTATGTGAAGGATAGAAGAGGATCTGGTCTGGTTTGGACCCAAATGAAACTAAGGTGAAAGGCTTACTCTCACTTTCTCTTTAATATACTCATTTCACATTTAGAGATAGAAGAGGGTCGAGCACGGATCCAAAAGCTAATATCAATGATGATGAGATGTTGGATGAAGGGAAGAAGAGGATTAGGTCTGGATTAAAAAGCTAATGTGAACATTTGTGACCCAAAAGCTCATTATTATAAACAGTATGAGCAGAGTAGCTATTAATCTTGATGATTTCCTTCTATTGAACTGCACTTAGTTTCATATCCCAAACTTGTAAATAATCCATGCGAATCCTTAAGTCTATTCATGCGCCAAGGCCTTTAACTCTTGAAACAAACCTGTATGTTTTTTTTTATATCCCTGTATACCATCTTCAGACACCTACAAGCTTGAGAAAAAGCCCTGACACAAATACAATGTACATGTATGTATAGAATACCTTTGCAATCACTTCCTTATTTCTTACCTGTGCACAAACAAACTTCAGGAAGTACACTGTCCGTCTATAGACTATATGTATTAATTGTCCTTTGAGTATGGAGTAGGGCCATTCATGAATGTTTGTTGATCGAGGTCACATGAATGCTCTTCCTATTTTGTTAGAACTTCTAGAAAGTATATGTTAGCCTGCAGACAAATTGCACTTGTAAGCCTTGTTTTTGTAGGTTTTCTTGTACAGAACATTTGTAGGCTTACTGTACATTGTGTGTAGGCCTACACACAAGTTTGTTTACATGGAAAGCATACCATGCATGATAATTTGTTTTCCATTAGGCCCTACTACATGTACATGTTATTATCTGTAGCCACGCCCACCCTTCAAAAAAATGAAAACTAGAAAGAAAAACTTTCCAAATTTTTACTTCATTCCCCATGATAAGTTAGTGAACTACATATAATAATAATAATGGTGGCTTCTAATATAGCGCACATGTTCGTCACGTTGTGACGCTCCTGGCGCTGCCCCGATTATTACCCTGGCTTTAGCAAGTCGGCCATTACGGCACTCTAGCATTTCAAGGAATATTCCTGCCAGGTACCCATTTACATGTACATCACCTGGGTTGAATAGCAAACAGTGTAGTAGTGTACCTCAATAAAAAAAAAAAAACCTGTATGGATTGAAAATCAGTTTACTCATCACCCAAATTAACCATTTTGTTACATGTGTAGGGCCTAGGGAGGTAAAAAGTTATAAATTACCCACAGTTTTTATATTTTATCTAGCAAACTAGGACCAAGCGCTTGTCTTTTTTAAAATCCGGTTGATTTCGTATAAACAACTGAATAATGAAGAAAGCAAGCATAATTTAAAAGTCATCTCATGAAATCTCATCCGTGCGAATCATGTTTGTAACCTGGGTAATACAGTGTGGGTGAATCTAGACAAATATAAACCAAATCGTTTTCCAAGCTATGAACAAATTCTACAAGGTTTTGTTCATCCTGCATTTTTACAGCTACAAGAAGATTATGATGTGCATCCTTCTGTTCTTATGCCTTGTATGAATCTCTGTATTATGTGAACATAAGTAGAATTAAAGAGTTTTCCCATGGATGACTTGGAGGAGTTCATCGTGACAGCGGCGCTGAGGGATGAAGGCTGTACATGTTGTACATTGCTTGTTTTTGCCTGATTTGGCACAATTTGTTGTCCCAAGTTGTAGCGCGATGAATTATAAAACAATCCTCTTACTTTAAGTTGAAGACAGCCAGGTAAAGTCTATGAGTCATCCTTCACTGGGGGAGTTTCTAGAAGGCCAATAGTAAGCATGATTGCATGAATTATTTATGGATGGGGCCCTTCTATAGATGCTAGGTACATCATGTACATGTACATCATCTGGGAATTCTCCTAGCTTATGGCTCATTCACATGGTGCAGGAAAACGTGACAGTAACCGTTGCTTTTTGTGTAGGCGCTGATGAATGGCAAGTGGAGTTGATCAAAATTATCTACATGTGAGCAATGCGTGTAAACTCACTATCTAATCATAAGATAGAGATATTGTGAAGCATGTTACACTTGTAAACGCCATAAAAAAATGAGATAGTTTCACTGCTTCATATACATTTATGTGTGAACAAGCCTTTCTTTCTGTGTAGTTGTTATCATTGAGATTTCGTCTTCTAGTTTTGCAGGTCTGACGACCCTTGTGTGTGTGTGTGTGTCAGTTTTGCTAGTTGTCTTTCGGTTTTCAAGCATCTTTTAGTTCAAAGCTAATACATGTACATGTACTTTCCAATCGATAGAATTTTGTTGGTCTTAAATTTGAGGGGAGGGGGGGGGGGGGGGGGGAAGTGAGAATTGGGAAGTCCTACTCTGTACCAATACTCATAATTATCTTGTCTTTATATTGAAGGAGCTAGCCTAGTTTCCAGATTCAATTTTCCTTCCCCATATTACAGATTGAAATGTACAATGTAATATGACTTCTAGGGAGGCATTCAATTTCTGCATTCTTATACCTGTAAGTGGAGGTAGGTCTACAATCTTCATTTCCATGAAATCACATTGAGTACAGAGAGCCGGGATCATGCGTGATGAATGCTGCGGATTACGTGCCTACAGACTTCAATGTTTGGTACCTACATGTATATTCTCACTTCCCTTTTGCAGCCCCACCCTCATGCTATCATTGACTGCCGAGAATTCTACAAATATTTTTTTTTCCACAGCAAACCATGACATCTCTATAATTAGTTGTTGTTTTCTGTAATTAGCAGCCCCACCCTTATCCGATCCTAAAATGCAGAGGGTTATTTGTCCGCCAATGACGTGAACAGCATCTCCATTTTCAATTCCCATCAGCTGCCCTACCCTCATCAAAGTTGGTAGACTATGCCAGCAAACTACATTTACATGTACATGTTTGGCATCTCTACTTCTTTTGTCATTTCCTAACAGCAGCTCCACCCACCCTCCCTCATCATATCTCAGGGCCCTGTTTCATAAAGCTTGTTTTCTATAACAACTGCTAAATTTCTATGACAAATTTGCTCTCAGCCAATCAGATGCCATGATTTCAGTAGCTTATAACAGTAGCTTGTAACTTGTTATTGATATCAAGTTCTATGAAACAGGGCCCCGATTCTGGCAATATGCCTGTTCACTATGGTAAACCTATTATTCCATATTGACCCCGCCCTCATCACCCAATCCTCCCCAATCATCATCCTAGGGATCAGAACCAGTCAAAATAGCTTCCAAAGCTCATCATCGACAGTTCGACATATCCTCGCCGGGGAAATCAATTACAGATGACTGCCTTTAATGCATATAGATGCATCAAGTCTATCTACCTTAATGGAGACTAGTGCCTAATGAAGACTAGGCTGCGGGATAATGAGATCGGGATCTCTCTCTAATTGCATGCCGAATCCAATTAAAAAACAAAGCCAGCTTGGAGCTGATTGGGAATTTGGTATGCTGGACTCTTTTAATTTGATGAGGATTTATTGTGGAGTGTTTAAGGACTGTTGACATTGATGTTATTGCTTTATTCATATAGTGGTATTTATAAATGTAGGCTTAGGTGACAGTTCATTAACTTCATTCATATGCTGTAGTTTAATAGAGTTCATGGACTTTATTTTTACATTGCTATCAAATCGGCCCAAAACTACTTATAAGCCAAAATATGCTGAGAGAGAGAGAGAGAGAGAGAGAGAGAGAGTGAGAGAGTCAATTCAACTACCAAAAAAAGTGTTAATCAGTACCAAATTCTAAAAATATAGTACATTATAAATGGTGTAGGCAATGTACAAACTGTATGTATTGATCATAAATGTGAAAAACAGCCTCTTCTTAAATCTACATGTGTAGGATGTAATGACATTTCTTATATCGTGGTGATGATACATTTTTCCTTATGAAAAGAAAAAAAAAAAAAATCCTCATTAAAAATGAAAGGGATTTGAAGTAAACCCAGGGCAACTGGCATACATACATACATACTGTAGAGCATACATGATGATAACTTATATACAAAGGAGACACAGAGTACACAAAAGAAAAAGCAGTAATTCAATCTCTTTATGAAAGCGAAGCTGCAGTGATATCATGCCGATGATATGATTCAAGCTAGCATATGTCCTGGTCTCCCTACCACCTATTGTTATCATATTTACCGATGCATCAATGGCTCCTGTCTATCATTGCTAGTCTATGGCGGTTTTCGTGTGGCTTCTGTGTGATGAAGTGTGTCCATCTCTGTGTTCATAAGGAAGAAGTATGAGGCTTTGTCTAGACAGTCTTACATTTAGATGAGTTCTTCAGTGACAGGGACACAATTTATACAATGATATTTTCATATGTGAGAATGTAGCAAAATATATGTATGTAACAGATATTTAGGTATTACCAGTAAATACTTTGACAAAAATTGAATAAAGGTTTTTTGTCTTTTTGATGAATAAAAATAAAATTATTCACAACTGCACACTTTCCTCTCAATCACGTTCATTACCGGTATACCATCTTATGAAACAAAATCCAACTGCAGTTAAAGGTACATATTGCTTAGTCAAATTTATGATCATAAAAAACGTCTCAAATCAGAGCGTGCCTCTTTGAATTGAAATCGTGTATGAATGAAGTCAATAGACTCTTGCAGATGAAAAGGATTTCAATTCATTGTTATTCGTTATTCCATTGATTGCTGTGTATTACAGTCCATGATTGCTTGTAATTAACCCTCTCCGTATGGGAGATGACCTTGGAAATACACATCCAATGTACTCCAAGCTGTGAAGTTGCCAATATGATTACCTTTGCTACATCTGTCTCCTCTACTTGAACTTAAAGGGTTGTCCACTCTAATATTTCATGAACTTTAATTTCCTTCATTGTTGATGACGGCATAGATTTTTATTTCATACAGGGGTTGAACAGAAACATATTTGTAATAAATATATTTAGGGGACATATGTATGATTGAAAACTTTCTTGAGGAAAATGAAAAAGAAAGTTCTGATTTTTGTTTTACAGAGCAAATGGGAGGGAAGCTCGCGACATACAGTACATCGCATCACAGAGGTGCCAATTTTGTGTTTGATTGATCGCAACTTCAACTTTCTGGTTTTTAATCAGAATTTGCTCAAACTTTCACTGACTTGTTCCTCTCATTTTCTGCTTCTAAGTTCTAATAAAACCAACTTACTATGGGCGTGGACTCCCCCTTTAAAAGTTTAATTTAGAATATCAAAGTTTCTAGAATCATATCGGTGAATAAGAGAGAACCATTTTTTAAAGTGTGGAAATGTAGAGAATCTCATATCAACATACATCGTGTAATTGCACCATATTCAACTTTTTCAAAGGAAAGGAATAGATAATGAAATAATCTTAAATAAAAGGAGTGAAAGAGTGTTTTAAAGGTGTACATGGAATCAAATGTATTTTTTAACATCAATTTCTTTCAAATGGTTTAGAGGGAGTGTTGCTTTGACTAATATAAGACAATATCGTTTGGGAATCTCGAGTGAATTATAAGGCGACTACACTGCTGGGAAAATGAAATTTTTATTATGAAGATAATGTTGAATACATACGAAATTGTCACATTATACATGTTGCTTGAATTATCCAATAGAATGCTTTCAGACTCTCTTGAATCCATTAAGACATAGACATACTGTACTATCAGATGCCTGTATTATCACTGTTACAAGTAAATTTCTTAATTAGTTTTCAAGGAAAGCTTGATTGCATAATGGATGGAGGGAGGAAGAAATGAGAGGTCGTTAATATTTGATGGCTTGTGGAGCCCATAGAGGTGCTAATTAGACCTGGATGTTAATGGGAAATATACATGTATGTAAGATGCATACCCTCAGATCAAAACACCGTCATCAAAATGACCAATCTAGCCTATGGACATGTTTATACTGTACATTAATCAGAAGTAATAGAAATAGAGTTGCACCTCAGTTAATAGAAATTTTAATACATTATTTACATACAGTAACTGTTTCAAAGTCATAGATTTCAGAATACTGCTTACACTGTAGTATATTTTAATAAAATACAGAAGTATTAAAGCAATATATCAATGACTATGTGCAGTCCATGGCCTGCATTTTTAAAGAGAGTTTTGATGAAGATTTATTACCCTAAAAGCCCTTTGTTCCCATAAAATATGCACAATTAGAAAGATAGGACATGCATCATGATAATCCTCTGATCCATCTGCCCATAAATAACCCCCATTTTGATAGCTCGTTGAGCTGCTGTGTTTACATTCAGCGTGTTTCACCCCTTCGCAAATCTGATTTAAAACATACGTAATATACTATTAAGAATGAAAAGGGTTGCCGCTTACTTTAATTTTGCAGTGCGAATGCAGAGACATATGTTATAGATTATCAAAATCAGCAGAAACAGAAATGGTCCTTTTTTTTTTTATAATTACCCCCTCTTGAGTTTTATTGACTTTGACATAATTCTATTGAAAACGTACTGTATGAGGTCATTTTGAGGATGCCTTTTTGGGGGGAGGGGCATTTGAACTGAAGGTGATCTTAAAAAATGTATTGATGTTCCATATTTTTTTAGGGTCTACATAATATCTCTTTCACTTGTAGGTTCCACATAGTTCGTAATCTTTCAGTAATTATTCATAAATTAAAAAAAGTCTAATGTAATGTGACAGATACGATTTATCAATTGTGCTTCAAGTTGGAATACAAACAAGTGAAAAACGTATGCTAGGATGCCTGTTTAACTGGCATCTATTCTAAACACTCATTTAAAAACAAAGGTATAATGGTACATGGTTGCGACAAGACTGATCCCATCAATGCTGGGTCCATCTGCCGAAGAACGCCTCAGGGTTTCGGTCGGGCGAGAAGTGAGCGGCGAGTATTGTCTCCTTTCACATGACATTAGGCAGAGCTACAGTGTAGCATCACATAAATGATTTACGCTTCTCAGTCCCTTGCCTTGTATCTCACGTTGGATGCGAAATGATCTGCAACATGCTTTGTTTTACTATCTACTGGTACTCTAGTCAACCATGCATGCAAGGGACATGCCATTTTGATCTGATAGCTACATGTAGATGTGATGATGGCCCATCTTCATAATTATAATTACGATAAAAGGCCCTTTTTAAAAGAATATTTATGTCAGTTTTTCAATTAGTCAGAGAAAGAAACCTTTGAATATTATTGTTTTCCTTTTAGACATACATGTTCTGCCATTAGCATATTTTTCCAACTAATTATATGTTTAAATGTAGTTTTGTAGGACTCCTGTATCGATCTGTGCAACATTGCATTATAAGATCAATGAGAACGAGTTTTGTTGTGAAATTTATGCCTTTTTACAATTAATCAAATTGTATAATTTGCAAGGTTATCATTTTACTTACATCTTTGGAAATGGAATTTGATGTACACTGTAGGATGTTGGGTCTACATGTTTTTTTTCATGTGCAAACTATCTATGCTTTTCTCCTTTCAGATTTAAACCTCCATGTGGAGATGTTTCTAATATAGCTAAAACAAAAGTAGAATAATCAGCAAAAACAATACTTTAGAAGTTGAGTTACGGTATAAATCATATTCATACAGTTGTGGATTTTGGAAAGTCAAGATCACAAAATGTAATACCCATGCCCCTTTTCCTCTCTCGAGAATGAATAACACTTTGGGCTCAGGTGACTCTTCCCAACTCCCAGCTGAAATCACTTCCATTGAGATGAAGATGAAAATAACCCATCCCATGCACTGGTCCATCTGGTAGAGTAGTTTGATGGCCAAGCTAGCAACAACCTCCACCTGCTGACATTCACACTTGCTAGAAAGCATCCCCCGTCCCATTCACACTACAAACATTCATTGTATACATTTAGCTTTAAGACACAAACCAAATACAGTCAAACCTGTCTATTAAGGCAACCAAAGGAAAACAGAGAAGACGGCCACTGTAGACAGGCGACCTTTCTTGACAGGTTCTACAACAAACATTCCTCTCTCTCTCTCGTGGGAGACAAAACGAATGGTCAGTATAAGCAGGTGACCTTTATAGAGAGGTGACCACTAACACAGGATTGACTGTAGCTAATATGTAAATACCGTATTTGCTGGCGTAAAGGCCGCAGTATTTTTGGTAGAGAAAATATCAAAAAGTTTGTGTGCGGCCTATGCGGCGAAAGAGTAAAAAAAAATTTAAAAAGTAAGTCAAAACCAACACGAATTTGCACATATGGGACTAGATCTACGAACAGTACAATAACTATACATTTCCACACATCTTACCGACAATTTTATCTTGCATTGTTGACATGAAGACGAAAATGAACTTCCAAAAACAACATCCGCCGATAGATCTTGATCTAAGTTCGTGCCAATGCATTGCAAAAGTAAAAGAAGGGCGCGTTTAACGGAGCTGCCGCGAAGCATCTCGCACGCGAAGTCGCTATTTTGAATCCATTTCAATACACAAGAGAGAGGCGCAATGTATACATGTACATCACAGAAAACTCCATATGCTAGCATCAGTGCGGCATGGCCGAGCAGTCTAAGGCGCTGATTATAGTCACATCAACATTTGAACGCAAGAGATCGAATCCAGACTTCAACAAAAAGTTTTTTTTTTTTTTTTTCCGAGCGGTCTTATGCGGTGATTTTAGTCACATCAACATTTGTACGCAAGAGATCAACAAATCCTGACTTTGACACTTTTTTTTTTTTTTTTTTTTTAAATGTCAAAATCGGGGGTGCGGCCTATACGGCGCTGCGGCCTTATCGCCGGCAAATACGGTATATGTAATTCAGATTGGTCTTTCATGAACCTTGTATAGAAACATGTTAATGCAGTAAAATGGATGTTCGAATATCATTTTGAATGGAAAGTGGATAAAGAATCACAAGTTTTGTATTCTGAACTACAAAACCCTGGAACTAGGGGAGGCTTGTCGTGAGAGCATGCACCTGTGATTGGGCAACTGTAGTGTCAAATGACCTATTCAAAGCTAGTTTATACAAACTTAAAGGTATAGACCAGTTCTGGTCATGCGATTGCATTGTGAAAGAAACGTTGTGGAATCGATCAGAAAAGGTTGATCATCTAGCATACATGTACATGTAAGTATTGAGGTGTACTGCAAGGTTCTGGAATCATCAAAGTGATAAGTAATTTGGCCCAGTCTTGGTCAAGTTACAAGCACTGTACACAGACACATGTATATGGGACTACGCGATATCTATCCAGGCCGGATCAATTAGTAGGCGGTTTCCCGGCAAAATCTGTATCATTACGTATTAATAGTCAAAACATATTCTTTCACATGATTTGTAATAAGAGCTACCATTTCATATTTTTGAGAGGGGGGCGTTTCCAAAACTGATCTTTACCTTTAATACCATGTTGTTATTGAGTTTGTACACCCCTTTCGCTAGTATAATATGGTTCTTTATACAATGTTTCAAATGCAAGTTTGGTATAAATGTCCTCTCGTCTGAACAGGCTGTTTGAGCCCACTACCAATCATCATCCTCTTCATCTCCTTCTATCCCGCTGATGGCTTCACCAGCTGTGGGTATCGCCCACTTCAATTGAACTTGAAGTTAGTCTTTCAGGTTACAAGGAAGTGATTTGTCCATGTGTCATTTCTCAAGCTTTCAGTGTTGCTCTACATTGGTGGTCACGTTGTACACTGTAAGTTCGCATGTGTACATCTTGACAGAAAACAAGCATCTCTAATTAATGACTAAAAACTGATTAAGAATATATACAAGACCATCCCTAGTGTAATATTGGAAATGACAAACTCCAATTAAACTTGAAGTTATAGTCTTTCAGGTTACAAGGAAGTGATCTGTCCATGTATCATTTATCAAGCTTTCAGTTTTGCACCATGGTGGTGGTAACACTGTACACTGTTAGCCTTCATGCTAATATCTAATACAGGCATCTCTACTAATTGATTAAAAATTGATAAAGAATATACTAGACCATCCCTAGTGTAATATTTGAGACAGCAAACTCGTAAGATGATCAACTTTCATACATATATATATATGCACTTCTTTCAAGGAGATTATGATTTCAATTTCAATTTATTTATGTTTCGAAACAAAACATTACAGATCAATTATAAACATTTACAACAATTTAGGAATATGTATTGAAAACCGAGGGATCCACTAAAAAAGCAATGCGTTTACAATTGTGGACCCCTCAAATGATACTTAGGAAGAATGAATAATTAAATGAACAAATTTGTAACTACAAAATAGGGGAAAAGAGGGGGATATCATCAGAGACGAGAACCAGATAATACGCACTGAGATGGCTAAACCTCCTGTCCTTGATTCATGGCAGTTAGACCAGTATGAATTGATTATTTGTGAAGACATTGTTCCTGCTTTCTCATAAAAAACAAAAATCGGGATAGAAAAAAAGAAAGAAACAAACTTTGGTGTGATTAGATGTATGAGGGGAAAAAATTGAGGTAAGGGAAGTACACTGTCGCAACCCATGTAGAACAGAAACTGGCATTTATTATTGTGCAAGAAATAAGGTGTGGCATCAGTGTACGACTGTACGTTGTACGTGAAATAATAGATGCAAATGCCAACTGTCCTTCAAGCATTTTCATTTTCACTCCATTCCAATTCTCTTCGTCATCGAGCCTAGATTAAATATTAATGATGCCAAGGCAATAGCTTGCAAATCTCCACTGTGGATTTATGTCGATGGATCTTCCTGCCTCTTCTCGATTCAGCCAGAGAGACTCAGATGAAAAATTAACGCCTCTTATGGCAATAAGAGTTAAGGTGTTAGAGGAGGGGTCAGTCACTCGTCGTCAGTGTGCTTTACGTTGTCAACAATGTTCACACTTAGTATGCATGATAGACGCACAGGCAGGGCTCAGTACACTAGCAGATGCGTGGTACCCGTTGGCTCAAAAAAAGTTAACTCTCGGCCCCCAAAATGTGGCAGCTAGGCGCCCCATGCATACTGGACCACTGAAAACAATATTTTGGATCCCTGATTTGGATTCCAACATATCTTTTTTTCTTCCAAGAGTACTGATTGGCATTTAAAAAAAATGTAGGCCTGCTGCTAACTGTCATCCTGCAATCATTATTTTGTTGTCTTTCAAAAAATCATTTATCTATCACCATCAATTAAATAAATGGGCAGGTCCAAGCTATTTGGATTGTGACGTACGGGACATTTAGAGACTTTAAACAAGAAATAACAACAGATGAAATTATTTATATGGCTATCTTTTGGAATGAGTCTGTGGCTATTATGGGCTAGTTCATTTGTGGAAAGTTTTAGTTCTGACCAATTTTTTGATTAATTTTTAATGTAATTAATGTGCTGCGTGACGGCAAAACAAGAAGATGCAAACAAGTTCCCAGTAGGTGTTTTGCAGGACTTCTGTTAATGGCATTTAGTGATGATCAATAGTAACAATGAAAATAACTAGTTGCCAATAAACATGAACATTCCACTTACACTTAATACCCCCACCCCTCCACCTCCCCTCTCTCTCTTTCACTTTCACTCTTTCTCCATCTCCTACTCTGTTTCCCCCTTTCCCTTTTTCTTCTTCCTGTTTTCTTAATAGTGTGTAATGTTTTATGTATTTTTGTTGTATAATTCTTTCTATTGGGTGCTCCATTTTATGAAGCCTTGGATTTTAGGGGCATCCTAACCATTTTTTTTTGGTGGTATTCTTATTTGTATTACATGCTTTGTATCTTTGATTTTAAATGGTTGAATAAAATGAACTGAACTGAACGTCTTTCTTTAATCCTAGAACAGGGAAGTTCTAAGACGGCCTACCGGTCAGGCCTATCTACATGTAAAGTACATCTACATTGTCCTTGTTTCCTGGTTTTACTAAGGGCAAGTTAATGAATAAATAGCAGAATTAATGACATTCTGAAACTGAATTATGAAGTTTAGGTTTTATCAAATTATATTGTAAAATGCATCATAAAACTGACAGCTTAGTTTAATTAGTACTCTTCAAATCACTAACATTTGACAATAAGATACTACATAAACAAGGGTTCTTCATCAATTTGCCAAACAGGATGTTTTCATTGAGGCGGAGTTCAATGCCGTATTGTGAAGTAGGAACTATGTTATAAATGTTTTGTTTTTGTTTTCTTCTCTTTCCAGACCCTCGACACAGACCGAAGTGGGTTAAATAAGATGAGAAAAAGCATCAAGGCAATATACAACACAGGGAACAGTAAGTATAGTTTGGATTCTTCTGTATATTAACTCTGTTGGAGTGTAAAAATAATATCTATGTCGTATGCAATTGGCGTACCTACGCATACGATTGCGTATAGGCGAAGGGTTGCGTACGTTTATGTAGGCCTGGCTTAAAGGGTACATAGATTTGCTTACGGTTGTATAAGGTTTCTTACTGTGTGCGCAAGTGCTGTGCAAAAACGCAATAGATGCTCGTAGGAGCCGCGAGTGTGGCCATTGGCCTTTATACGCTTTTACTGCTTCGTTGGACTGGCGTAGGGTAGCGTAGTATTGCGTAGGCATGGCGTACAGTACATTATAGGGCATCCTGCAAGACGTGATCTTTCCATTCGTGCTTGTGTAGCAGTACTCAAAAGCTGTCTTGGATACTTGTAGGTTTGTGGGAGAGGTTTACATTTACACCAAATCCAAACCTGTCTGGGACGGCCTGAGAAAGCTTTTGATTTTGGTGTAACAAACACAGGTCTAACTTTACAACAAAATGCACAGAAAAATAAGACCCACACCCCGAGTGTCAGTTTACCTATTGCCATGAGGCTGTGACAAGTGGGTAATTGATATTCATCATATCCGTGACTAGAATACCCCTTTTCACTCTACTGCCACAAGTATGTATTTGGAGTGTGATTTTGATACCCAAATTGTTCACATGACTTGCATACACTTGCATTAAGGCCTACACGTATCACATTGTGATATTGGATATAGTTAGGCAGGCAAAATGAGTATTTTTATAGTAAAAGAGTCCTGTTTTAAGTCTGTCTATTAGATTTTTAAAGGGGAAATCAGTTCACCTTGATATATATATATATATATATATATATATATATATATATATATATATATATATTTTAAACAGAATACAGGAGAGAAACAGTTTTACTTACAATAAAGAATTGAATAAAGTTAGTTTAATATGTTGTAATCCCTCAACAACTCCATCTTTGAATTCCCTTGTGAGCAGCTCTTTGTTTATTTTGCATTTTTTCAAGTATTATCAAAATAATCCCTCTTCTTGGTTGTTGATAAGAGAATAGATGTATTATTTTTCTCTAAAGTTAAAATTCATGACGTTTTAAGTACAAAGCAGTTGATGAAAATCTGCTCTGTAAATATGTTACAGTGATTTCTGCATTTTTCAGAAAATTTGAGATTATTCTGACATTAAAAAAAGGGAAAAGAATTTAGATGATTATCTTTAACATTGTACCTTCTCATTGGGAATTTGTTGGTATCAACTGAAATTGATTTTGAATATTTTAATTTGTGTAAGTATTTGCAAGTATATGTTCATGCACTGTAGGTTTTTATGATTTTATATGCACTATTAATTTCCTAATCTTGCAAATACTGCAATGAACTGCTGGTTGATGTCTGCTTAGTTGCCCTGACAACTTCTATTATGGAGGAAGAAACATGTCTACAAGTTTTGTGTGTAGTTTATGCAATGAATATTTGATTTCCCCTGCTAGATAATACTATCAAGTGGGGAAAGTAAGATATTGCTATTAAATGAAGATGAGCTTGTAATTGATCTCCAAAGATAGAATGTTAGTACAAACAGAGTAATGATGTAATGTACACTGTAGTGTTATTATAGGCCTACATCTACTACTAAACATTTTTTCTCCATTTCTTAACATGTGCATAATGAAATTATTTAAAACTCAGGAATTGTTAAGAATTTCTATGTGATATTTGCCCCCCCCCCCAATAAAAAGAAAAGAAAAACGCAGGCTTTAATACATGCCTAACTTTGAACTTTGTGTACTACTACTACTACTACTACCACTACCACTACCACTACCACTACCACTACCACTACCACTACCACTACCACTACCACTACCACTAAGTACTACTACTGCTGCTGCTGCTGATGCTGCTGCTGCTGCTGCTGCTACTGCTAATGTTACTACTACTACTAGTTCTACTACTACTACTACTACTACTACTACTACTACTTCTACTACTTCTACTTCTACTACTTCTACTTCTACTGCTACTACTACTAGCCAAGGCCACTGGCCAACATAGATATAGATATAAATCCTGTTTTCAACTAATGATCTACATGTAGCCTATAATGAATATGAGATATCTGTACCCAGGGAATATACAGTATCTCGACATGGAGCCTCTTTTCACACGTGACAATTTTCTGGTATTGATTTTTTCCCTTGAATTTGCATTGGCGGTGAAGCATGCAAAGGATTAGGGCCCCTTTGAAATCAAAACAAAAGAGCGCTATCCCTTGCTAGATAGCTGGGAAGATGTGGGATTATTCATTACTGGTGCGTGCATGCATGTTCTGCCGAAAGTTTAGAGAAGCAGGCCAATATCTATATTGATTTTGAATTCATTATGTGTGTTTTTTTAATTCTTTCAAATGCTGAATAAAAATAAAAATACAAAACATCTGTTATTATTAATTATTATTATTATTATCATTACTTACATTATGTTTATTATAGCTGTTATTATTATTGTTCTGACTATTATTATTATTATTATTCATTTTTAAAATTATCATTATTATTAATATTATTATTGTTATGATTATACTATGATTACATATATCTTTTGTATTAAAAACAAAGTTTGGTATTTCACAAAGGTGCATTCATATTTTTTAGCCCTATTTGGAATTGAAAATGAATAGAATGATAAAAATTAAACATACATGTACACATGTACTTGTAGCTCTTGAAAGCTCTAAGATTGTTTTGGAAAACTTGTTAAATAAGTGCTGTGAAGAAAAATGACAGCAAGCACAAATGTAATATGGTGACGAATGTATCATGCTGCAAGAGAAGTAAGTTTTAAGCAATCCACAAAAGTTCTTTTGAACCATATATGCAAGTAGATTTTACAGTTTAGCTTGTAAGATGTGAACACTGTAGGGTACTTTACATGTATACAGCTTGTAAATAGTACTAATTCTAAATTTATTACAGAATAAAACTTTCCTTAGTTTTCTTTGTGACAGTACTCCTGATATATGAGGACTGAATTTGTATTTCTTGTGCACACATTACACATGCATACTGTACATTAAAGTACATAAAAGTGTTTTTTCTTTAATATTTAAATAATTTAAACATGATGATTGATAGCTTTGTTAGTTTTTAAAACCATCAAATCATTTGAATTCATGGCCTACATGTAGCCACAGACATATTCACATGAATTATTCCAATACTAAACTTTAGCATTAGAATTGCATGATTTTGACCTGCACTGTTTTACAAACTCGTGTTGTGGTGCACTCAGCCTCAAAATCAATCGCGGTTTCTCATGAAAGTCAGATGAGGCTATTTCTGTACAAAAAATATTGATGTAACTTTTCCATAGAGTACTCTCATGTAAGTCAATATGTGGTCCTGATGTACTTCTTTAGATGAATTGCTTAAACCATCAATAATAGATATGAAATAATTCATGACCCAAGGCGATCTATGACATGGAAATGGCTGCAGATTTATCTTTTTTTTCAGCAAACAAATTTTTAAATTTGCAAAAATTACTTTTTTCACAAAATATAAACAGTGTGGAGTAATTAAAAAAAAAAAAGAATAAATGTTATACAGAATAACAGATGTTATTTCTATTAAAAAACATGAAAAGTTATTTAGAAATTTGGTTTGATTCAATAAATGCATTTCTTTGACATTTACAATCACATCCAGACATTATGTATGCATACAACATGATGATATCTTTTAAAGTCTTTTAATGTTTTTAAAAATTCAGTTAGTCCGATGATGACACATAATAGAAATCTGACTACTTAGTAAGTACTTACCATTTCTGCATTATGTTTTATTTTTTATTTTTTATGTTACCACTAGGTCAGTGGAGGTACATTGTTATCATATATCTTCCTAAAATAGCAATCTGTAAAATCCCAAAATATTGAATACTGGGGTAGTATTTTCATGGTTCATGTAAATTACGTCATCTCTTGTAATGGGCGGCAAATTACTTTATTTCAAAATGTACAAAGTGTGACCTCTTCATGTTTTGAAGATCTGTGGATATGTTCGGGGTCATTTGGGACGTGTGCTAAGCGTGACCTGGTCTATTGTCTTTAGGTGATATTTACAACTGTAGGAGAGGAAATCGTTGGCTCAAACTCCAAGCAAAATTCATTTGAACAGAGTAGACCTACTGTGTTATAAATGCAATGTACATTGGGCAACTCCCCAGCCACATATAATCCCTGTGTGTAATCCACTGTCATATCTCCTTATTCATGGACAGGAAATGGCAATTAATTAGCACTGCAACATTTTCATGGAGGCATATTTATTGATCATGACACTGCCAAACCCACTAAGTATAATAAGTACATTGTATGTAATGCACAGATTTGTAATGGTCCATGCGATACATTGTGTATGTATATTATTATGTCACAGCATTGTGTAAAGACATATGATGATGGCCTCTGTATGTTCAATACATGTATCATACAGAGTATAGAATCATGTTTGAAGACTTCTTGCCATGCATTTAAATTAAAAATATATAAATTGTGAAATAGGGGTTAAGAACTGAAGAATATGATGTAGGCTGTACAATACTTAATATTGGACGGCTTTGAGTGTGATACAAGAATATATTGCTCGAGCTATGACAATATTTATATAGTATCATACAAAAAAAAAGCCATCAAATATTATTAGTATTACCTACATGAATATCATTATCAGGCTGACTAGCTAGCAAAATACAAAAATTTGACTTACCTCAGTAAATGTTCCAATCAATTTGCACATTGGGTAGAGTGACCGAGTACCAGCAAAAGTGTTGTTGGTTTTCAATAATCAAGCAATATTGTATCGACAGTTGAATTTCCTGGATGACAGAGCAATACGAAAATAATATTGATCTGTCATCCGGGTACTGCGCTAAATATATGAAATACACTGATTTATTGTACCACTTGGAAGCCTTAAAGGTAAAGACCAGTTATGGTCATGTGATTGCATTGTGAAAGAAACGTTGTGGAATCGATCAGAAAAGGTTGATCATCTAGCATCTAGCATCTGCAAGGTTCTGGAATCATCAAAATGATAAGAAATTTGGCCCATTCTTCATAAAGTTACAAGCACTATACACTGAAAGATGTATGTGGGACTACCCTATATCTCTCACAGACCATGAGAGAAACAAATTTACCAAATATATGAATTAGTAGGCGGTTTCCCGGCAAATTTTTTATCATCATGTATTATTCAAAACATATTCTTTCACATGATTGATAATGAGAGCTTCCATTTCATTTTTTGAAATTGGGGCGTTTCCAATACTGGTCTTTACCTTTAATATAGATAATAAATAACTCCAAAGCCCGTAACTGCCTAAAGATGTAGTGTTACTAGGGCCAGTACTTATTGTTTGCCTAAATGTCCGTAATTTGCATATAATAATGTAAATGTTACAGCTATGATTATTCTAGCAAATCAGTATTATCTTGTACTTCATGCAGTGAACAATTGTATGATGGGCTGATACTGGTAGTAATATTTTCAATATCACTGACATGGTAACATATTTTAATATAAATCAACAGTTGCTATGGTTCTAAGGATTTCTTCCTCCCACACACACAAGTATTTACGGTTCTTAAAAATAATAATGTGTACTCCTTTATTGAGAATTTATTTAATAATGGGTGCGTTTATCATCTCTCAAAATCATTATTCTGGCTCTATGTCACATTCAAAACACACTTCTTTCGGCGTTTCAATATACCCTATCTAAAGACGTTTGAAAAAGGGTTTGCGTTTATCACCTTGAAAATTGCCTGAAAGACGTTTGAAAACGCTGATTCTAGGCAAAAAAAAATGTACTATAAACACACCCAATGTACATGCAGGCCCTGTAGATGGTACTACCATAATCTATTCTGTCAAGGGTATATCCCTCAATCAAATCTCTGCATCATCAGTTTGCTAATGACCTGTAAACAAATTGGGTTTTCAATCAGCCTTAATCATGTAATATCGTTTGAAAGATTTTTAGATAAGCTAGATATCCATCATCCGCTGAAAGCCAGGAGGGGTCGACTGTGTGTACTAACACCCTCCTGTCTTTCATACGGCAGAATACATACTCAGTTTACACTTAATACAGCCAGAAGGTTTTTAACTCATATGCTGTAGCTCAGAGTTGATGCCCTTCTAGCTGTGTACAGAATATTCTAATATTGTATCGACAGTGTAGGATTGAAATACTGTACATACATGTACATGTATACTCCCAAGTCCCATCTCACAAAATGAAACAACATTATTGAACATGCAGTGTATGTTTAAATGCTAGAAACCCAAAGCAAGCAAAATCAAGACCAAGATACATGTACATCCCGGCCCCCCCCCCACTCCGGGGTCAGAGGGACTGCATTCGTGTTCCCAAAATCTCTGGTAAAGGGGTAACAAAGTCCTGCCTGTAATACACAAAAATCCCGCCCATATTGACTTTACACACCGGAGATAGGGGGTGCTTTCAAAGGGAGGGAACATGCATACACGTACCCTTTATAACAGTGAGTGGGGGAAGGGGGGGGGGGATGTACATGTAACGGTCAAATGTCTGGCATGAGGGTGCAGCTCTCCCAAGACCAAATCTTATGAATGCTCAGAAAATATCTTAGGTTTTGAAAGGGGAAAGTTGACAGGCACACATAAGTACAGTATGAAGGGCATACAGTGGCACGTTGAAGTAGGTCCATGGTTGACGGAAGTGCAAGTAAATTTTATGTGCTGGTACCTGTAACTGATCCGACTGTGTCCCTGGCAACATTAAGAATCCAAGATTTGTTTACATGAACATGTTGTTCATTCATGTCAAACATACCTACTAAAATAAAGAACTGCAATGCTCTTCATAACCTGCCGCTAGACTTTCCAAGCCGTTTCATACAGCGTGTCCACACACAAAACAATTTATCCCGAAACTCTATAACGAAACGTCGTATAAAGAATCATCGTATAAATTTGAGAGTGTCTACACACTAGAAAAGTTGTATAAATAATCATCGTATAAATTCCAGGATGTCCACACACAAAAGAAAGTAATCCTGAAACTCTAGAGCGAAATGTCGTATAGGTGCGCAGTTTTCTACTGCGGTCAAATGGAAGCGGAAATGAGAGGTCTGGTTTCTTTTCGCTCGAGGTCACGTTATATAAGCCCCCCTGTCCACACACAACATTTTCCGTGATTAGGCATGATTAGTTATTGAATTTCAGTTAGAAACGATGCCCAAACCTGCGTTTCGTTAGACTAGTTTCGTTATACGACGTATCGTTAGTGAGCGTCCTCACACACAATGTCATCGTAAAACTATCGCGAAACGGTATAGCTAATCACGCCTAATCACGGAAAATGTTGTGTGTGGACAGGGGGATAATAATATGGTCATTTTTTTATACAATCGTAATTTGTATAACATGCAAATAAGATTAAAACAATGAGGGGAATTTGATTTTAAAATATATTCTATATGTACATTTAACCGTATAGAATAAAAAAAAACTATACATACTCATGAAATTCAATAAGTTGTCAAACAGTGGAGTTAGATAGTATAGATGGTGAATGAATGAATGAATGAATGAATGAATGGTGGTGGTTATTTTACCTGACTGCTAAAAGAAAGCAAGTAAGCAACCAGACGGCCGACGGCTTTAGGTCCTCTCCGAGGGACCTGGTATTGAGGACTAATGCCTTACCAAAGGGCACTAGCGCATCGCCTTGGTTTCGAACCCGGGTCACCGGATTACAAGACCACTGCTCTACCGACTGAGCTATTGCGTCTCCTTAAGTATTCTGTAAAGTTAATTTCATGCATGTTTTAGAGAACTTGAAAGATATATTTTATTCTTTGTACTTGATTATAGAATCGATTATTGCTCTTTAATACATATATTTTTTGTTCACGTTTGCGTAATTTTCCTTGTTCTTGCAGCATACGTAGGAAACCTGCTGTCTTTCTCTGAGAACCTAGAGAAGCTTGGATCCAATTCCCTCACCAGGGAGAGGGAGCCTGACCTGGGAGCCGCCTTCCTCAAGTTTTCTGTCGTCACCAAAGAGCTCGCAGCACTCCTCAAGAATCTGGTAAGGATATCAACTTCTCTGAGACTGATTTCTTTATAAATACCACTATTAATCTTTGCAGGATAGGTCAGTTTCCAGATAAATCCAAGTTTATTGATATGCTCATGTACTTTGGAAGTTTCCCACAGTTTCACACATCTTGCACAATTCTTAAAAGTCTCTTTCTCTCTTACAAGTTTTGCAGCTCCCTTTTGGATCTAAAATTTTGAAAGGGGATACAAGAACACAACTAGGGTGCTTGGACACACACTTTCCTTTATGTACTGTAAGGGTATGCCTCTAAGGTTTTATGAAGGAGGGTTAGAAGTTGGTTGTGCCCCCCTCCCCTCATCAAAGTGCTTGAACTACAATCAATGCTTATGATGTGCTGTTTTGTCTCTGCAGGTCCAGAACATCAACAATATCATCATGTTTCCTCTGGATTCACTCTTGAAAGGAGATTTAAAGGGACAGAAGGGTGACCTCAAAAAACCTTTTGAGAAGGCTTGGAAAGACTATGAATCAAAGTAGTAAGTATATTCATGTCTTGTCTTGTATCTAGTACTTTAATAGTCTGAAGCTGTACAATTTGCAGGAAAATATTGGTTAAATTCATATTTTTATGTTTTTCTCTCCACAAGAACAGAACAATTAGGTGAACACTAGCAATATTATTATTAATATATAATGATGTAAAGGAACTTTCATGTCTTATGTACAGCTTTAAAGAAAGTATAGGAATCCATATTTCTGATGAATCTCAGGGTGACCTTCATGTTTTGCATGTACAGTCAAACCTGCTTTAGTGACCATCTGTCTACAAAGGCCACATTTTGTGTTTCCCTTGAAAATGGTTTCTCATTGAATCATGTACTAAAGGAACCTGTCTACAAAGACCACTTTGTGTGTTTCCCTTGAGCGGTCGCTATGGACAGGTTTGACTGTATTGAGCATACTGAGTGAAACTAGATTAGCTGTTACGGGATGCATTGGGCATGAAATTCTTATGAATGAAGCTATCATAGAGGTATGCAAAATAGATTTATTCTAAACGATACTGAAATACTGAATGGAATCGCGAGAGAAATACTGGTTGTTTATTTACAACTGTATAAAGATACAGCATAGTTTGTTTACCCTATACTTTTATTGATGTGAAGTGTATTCATTCACATTAATTGCTTTATTCATAAATCTCTATTGTAGGAAGAGGCCAGTAGATTGATTTCTCTCTTTCATACGCACTAATTCTGATCCTAGCACGATGGAGATACCTTGATAAAAAAACTCGTTCATATCAGTAGAGTAGGACCCGGAGGCGCAATTATTTATCTGTCATTCTAATGCCGCCATAAATTACTTTGTGCTGCACTCAACCAAAACAAGGGACCAGAAAAGGGGGGATACGGAGAAACGCACATATATATCTACATCTATTGGGATGGGGGAGATTATGACTCATCTGACTGCTATTAGTGGAGCTGCGTTCACACAAGACGGGGTGTTCAGACAGAGTTTTAATTTGATTTGGAATGCTGTATTACACATCGGTATCATACAAATTGGAAGGTGACATAAAGGGTAATGTTAAGATGGAACTGATCTTACTACTATTATTGGAGCTGTGTTCACACAAGATGGGGTGTTCAGACAGTGTTTTAATTTGATCCAGAATGCTGTATTACACATCGGTATCATACAAATTGGAAGGTGGGATAAGGGATAATCAGAGCTGCCAACTAGTACGGATTTCCCGTAATTGGTACGGAAATTAACGACCATTACGGAATGTTGTCTCAAATTACGGATTTTAAAAAAAAAAAGTTTTTTTTTTTTTTTTTTTTTTTTTTTTTTTATTTTTTTTTAAAAATAAATTAAATATGATTTATCGTAGCGAGTGCTGTGAATAGAAGCCATGTTTCATGATAAACTGTGTTGTGATGACCTGAAATTCAATATTTAACATCTTTGTGTGAGTAAAATCACCGAAAATTTCAGATAATCATGCGTCCGCGCAGTGTTGGCGTGCCGTTTTTTTAGATTCATAGCGCCGCATAAGAAATTACTGATTTATACCCCAAATTACTGATTTTGAGCCTTGTGATTACTGATTTTCTGTTCTGGAGGTTGGCAGCTCTGGATAATGTTAAGATGGAACTGATCTTACTACTATTATTGGAGCTGTGTTCACACAAGATGATGGTGTTTAGACAGGGTTTTAATTCAATCCAGAATGCTATTTTAGACATTGGTACCATACTAATATTATTGGTAGGTGGGATAAAGGGTAAGTCCAGATGGGCGAGGAGTTGATTATACTTTCAGTGTATGATTCAGATGGGCAGCAGATGCTTCATTATGCACTTTTCAGACAGGGGTTTGAGTGAAAGAAAACGAAATTGAATTTAACACCAATTTGCTTCTAGCAGTATTTCATTTTTTCCTTCCAAAATGGAGGAAAACCTTTTCTGAGCCAGAACAACTGTATGTCATTTTCAATTTTTAAATTTAATTGAAATTGATTTAAGAATTTGATGATTACATTTTCTATTATTATTAAATTTAATATAACTGGTGGCATTGATTGGTTTTGTAAATGCTGTAAACATATTAAACCTTCACAATTGTTTTTGTATGAAGAAGAAGAACAAAATATAAATACATAATTGATAGGGAATATGAACAGCATACAGGGATACTCTTCCCTTTTAAAACTAGTATTACTAACAAGAAGACATTTGTTCCCTTGAAAATGCTAAAAATAAACACTAGATACACTGTGGCTTAGGATGGTGTTGTTTGTAGTTGAAAAAACCCAAAACAAAACTCAATAGGCCTGTCCTCACTATCTCGAGATTGCCAAATATCCAGCTATTTGAAATATCCAGCTAATTTGCGTCTTCATCAGACCGAAGTAGCAATTAGAAGGATATTTGGTCGGGATTGTCTTTCCAAGATATCTTGGGATAGTTTGCAAAGTATCCCACTATTTGGCAAAATATCCAGCTATTTGTCCTGTGCGTCTTCACTAGACTGAAGACTTCGCATTATGCGCTAATGCTGAGCAAAATATCTCAAGCTAATTTCTCACGGTTGAGTTTCTAGTTTCGAGGTCGAATCTCGAGCTAATGAAGACGCAATTTGTAACTTCGGGATTATTTCCCAAATCAGAAATAATAATAATAATAATAAACAATATTTATAAGGCGCTTAATACTGGTGTCTCTAAGTGCACCATATTCTGACTTAACAATTATTTACCAAAACTTATAATAAACACACAACTTACACATCTGTTCTTTATTCAATAAATCATGCATATATAATAATAAAAAATAAGATAAGAGTGAGATCAAACAAACATACATACAAGAGGTCAAACATAGGATCAAACATAGGATCGAACAAACAAAAAATAAGACGGTGTGCACCTCCTTTGACCGACTCACAACTGCAGAAATAGCGGCCTATTTGGCAATCTCGAGATGATGAAGACGCGCCTTATGTCTGTCCCGAATTCACAAAGGAGGTTTGTGGACAAACCTAACCTCCTTTGTGAATTCGGGCCTATGAGGTTGAAAAAACAGGTGTATTGTTTTATGATGGCAATGACATACATTGGCATTCACATTTAGACATAAATACTTTAATAGATACATGTACATCATTTATGATGATAGCATAGGAGGTAATGTGATGACCTTAGAGTAAATTCCAGTTCAGGTCACATCACTTTACTTCAAGACATTAGAAATGATGTTCTGTAAAGTCTCTGTTCAGCCATACTGAATAAGGGTGGGGGGGGGGGGGGTAAAGTAACATTAATGGACTTTCATTTTTCATTCAAAGAGAGAGGGAGAAATTGTGGAAGAACATGTGCTCTTCACTCAAAAGGGGAAGTGGAAGAGAATTGACACAGCATGTTCCTGCTCCAATATAAAACCATTTGTTTCCCCCTTTCAAACATTTTCATTGGCAGACAAATATAATTTCACTTAATATTTTTCCATTCATTTCACATGAGTCCTGGAGTTTTCCAAAAGGTAGTTGAAAAGAAGAAATTATGCTATGCAATGGTCAACTTTGTTAGACCAGAGGGAAATAGATGGATGAAATGTCACATACCGGTACTACACCTCTTGACAGTATTTTTTGTTTGAAATATTTTCAATACATGCTAGATTATATAAAAAAAATAAAAATAAAGTTCATTTTAATATATGCTATACCTTTGAGCTTCCTTTTCTTGGACCTAGTTTCTCCTTGTGTTTATTTCTCATATCTGGAATGACACTTTTACAGTATAAAACACAAACAGATCATAAGGAGTTAAAATTAATTACTTCAAAGTCAATGTGAAAAATAAATGGACTAAATGTATGTCTGCTGCCTACAGTATACAGGAACTTGTTTCTTCCAGCCACCAGCCAGTTTGGAATTAATTATGCCTGACATTTATATTGCAAAGCCTCTCTGTACATGATGAATGTGTTTTGGTTGTAAATGAATACCGCTATGGAGAGTGGAGTTCTCCTGATGTCTTTATTTGGTCGTTACCAATCACATGGTCTGTTAGTAATGGCCTGTCTTCCAGGAGGAGTGATTATTTGTTTCTGTTGCCACTCAGACAGCTCTGTCCCAAGCCTCAGCTTGCCAAGACTGGAATAAAAACTAATATAAACTAGGCATCCTTCTCTTTTCCCTCTAAAGATAGTATGAAAAGTGTGGTAGTGTTGGTTGAGGCTTTTCTCCAGACTCCAGGAAAATACAGTGTAATTAATTATTGAAAACTGAACAAAAAACACTGGTCTTGTAAGACAGGCTAGATGGAAGCAATGTTTGGGGCTGGAAGCTGGAAATGTGATGAATGGATTGTCAGAGTAATACAACTCAAGCGTGGGAGGATACTTATTGAGACACACATTTATCTGAGTATGTGGGACTGTACAAACAAAGTCTGTGTTGAATGCGGAGTAATTTGAAAAATGCCCTGCTTTTTTGCTTGTAATGGAGTCATGACATCAAAATGCTTCCACCTTGAAAGTTGAAACTAAATATATGTAGATGTATACACGATGCCTACTGAAGCATGACATTGAATGATGTATTTTCGGGGGCTTTGAATGCATATTATTTCAGTTTATATTAAAAACTCTTTGAAAGGTACGTGTGTATAAAAGTAGACAGTACTGCAGTACTTTTAACTTGTGGTCTGTCTTTTTTTGTTCTCATCTCTTACTTTTCTCTCCAGCTCAAAGATAGAGAGGGAGAAGAAACAGCAAGCCAAAGATGCTGGTCTCATCAGACAAGTTGTATCTGGGCCAGAGGTAAGAATCTATTATGTTCCATCTTCTTCTATGGGTCATCTCTCTTGACAAGTCATTTGCATATATGGGTCATCTCATTTGCATAAGGTCAATTCTTCATTGAGGAAAATCTGCATAATTCTTTTAAAATATTGTTTAAACTATATATGAATCTTTAATTTCCTGTGCTGATAAATGCCTTCCATTTAAAATAGTAAAATACTTGTAAATGCTAAATATATTACTCATTGCGGATATAGTATCAAAAATAATATCGCTAGTGACAGTTGTTTGTCTCGCAATATATGGTCAACAAGGGATCTAAAAGATCACAACGTTTTGTGTGCCGCTGCTACACTTCATCAGGTGATAAAATACTTGTTGTTCCAATAATGCATCAGTTGACTGAAAAGTTGGAAATTTAGAATCAAAATGGCTTTGGATTATGATATATTGTAGATAATTATACATCATGCATGAGCCAAAAGAAATTTAGATCATATTCATATCAGTCAATAAACAGAATGGTTACTAAACCAACATGGGAGGAATAGCCATATATCTAAGATCCAGTCTATACCCATCCCTTCTGTAAAATACAGCAAATGGTTCATTCAAGCCTTTCGAATGGGACCAGTCAATTTGCCTAGGCCAGACTATGTTTTTTTTCTTCAAACGACTGCTGGCTTCACCAAAGTCTTGTACGTATGCAGGAATGGGAATCCCATACGGTGTCTGCATGGTGCAAGCCCACGGCGATGAAATATCCATCCATCAGTGCTTGCTCTCAGACTTGACTATTTAAACACGGAAAGTGAGTCAGTGGAAAGGAGTTCCAAGGGAAGCCTGGTTGTATTAATAGTAACATGACAGGTACTCCACGATACACGTAGCCCACTAGTAAACCAAGTATATTGTCTGCAATGTAAAAGTGATTTTTACGAGTTAATGCCCTTCTGGCTCTTTGCAAATGACAAGTAGAGATTTGATTTGATTTGATTTGATTTGATTTATTTCCACTCAAATATCCATAAATCAAATGACATACCGTAATTAACGGTGTACTAACCGCACCTTTTAAAAAAAAAAGTTTCGATTTATGCCCCTCCACCTGGCGCTATGCCTGGCAATGTCTCCCAGCTCAGTAATCGGTGTGTTGACTCACTACTCGGAAACTAGAACAACTCTCAAATTTGTCTGTCATCTTGGTTTGAAAATAATCTTTCTGATAGATTTCAATATGTAGTTTATAATAATAATTCCTCCAATTTTTCTTCTATTACACGGCGTACCACAAGGTTCTATCCTAGGTCCTCTACTGTTTTTTAAGTCGGCAAAAAAAAAAAGTCGGCGAAAAAGAGGGGTGCGGTTAATACACGAGGGCGGTTTATACACCGTTAATTACGGTATATAAACCATACAGTAATACAATATATATAATAGAACAAATGAATTATACAAGTAACGAAATACTGACAAGTATGTTCGTAATCAAATAAGTTTACAAAATACATTTAAGTTTGAGAATAAGACAAAATATTTTATATTGCTTGATTTAACTGAGAGGGGAAAAAGATTATCTGTTAGGAGCCAGAAGGGTGTCAAGTCTGTGTACTTGAGTGAGTTAACACCGTTCTACATGAAGCTTCCAGTAAGGATCACATCCCATTTTATTGGAAAATGTACTGTAGATAGATTGATTAATTTCTGTAGAATGTCAAACAAAGTTTTGAAGAGGCACTCTAGAAGTGATAAAAGAGGAAATTGTGGTCTGAGTAGCAAGTTTGATGATAGATTCATTCAAGCTCTTCTCTGCTCAAGAATGCCAGGTACCTCATCAAAATGTGGGTGGTTTAAACTGACAATAGCACACACAAACTATATACAGTGTTACATACAGTTCCTATAGAATCCATGGAAGGATTTACTTTCCTGTTCCTGATGGTCTTGCACTTTGCCAACAGGGGATTTCTGTACTGAAACATACATATGTAGGCCCATTTTCATTAGCCAAAGTTGTCAAAATATCTTGCTTATTCCGATCAGGAAAAATTCTCCTTAGATCACAACTAGCTTGAGCTAATCCACATCAAAGACAACAATGGTGGGCCATTTTACCTTTGCACATTAGATACCTTTAATACCTTAAAGCTATTACCTAAAGCAAAGTAGATTTCATTTATAAAATAGCTGGCTATTCATTTATTTAGCCCAAAGTATATTTTGCAGGTGATGATGAACTACAATGTAAGTTGATGCACTAGGTCAATGCTATGCTCTGGAGCTTGAGTCTATTAGTAGGCATTGCTTGACTTGGGATAATGGAGATGGAGAAATTCAAGTTGAGCCTTTTTCTAGGGAAGCACTAATTGGTCTAATACCTTGTTGAGGCTAATGTAAATGCTTCCTTAGTTTACAGATTGGCCATATGAAGGAGCAATTTCACAAATTACCTGGTTTTTCAGAGGATTGTTCGAGCTAATGTAAATGCACCTTTTAGTTTAATACAGATTGGCCATATGATGGAGCAATTTCACAAATTACCTGGTTTTCAGAGGATTGTTCGGGCTAATGTAAATGCACCTCTTAGTTTAATACAGATTGGCCATATGATGGAGCAATTTCACAAATTACTTGGTTTTCAGAGGATCATGAGACTCATTAATTTGCAGTTGCCATTGCATCTGCGGAACACATGGTTCATTCGTAGTTATCCAGCTGTCTGCCTGTTCTCAGAAGTTCAATTTCCCAGATGCCCGCCTGGTGAGATGCATGAACAGCTTCGTCGACCTTTTTTTAACCTTCGGCCTGGATGTACTTTTTGGGGGAAAACTCACAAAAATGATCATCATTTGGTACTTACCCAAACCTATAATGGATTTTTTTTGTTTAATTCATGAAGAGTAAGATCTTGTTGAAAGTGTACCAATTGCCTAAAAAAAAAGAGAAAAAAAGAGAAAAAAAGAGAAAAAAAAAGGGATTTGTATACAGCTAGAACGTTTTATTAATCTAAAACAAAACAACTTTATCTGGCTTTCTATGGGCTAAACAGATAAGGAGTACAAAGAAAGTTAAGAATGGAATCCCTTTCCTGCATTTACATCTCCTTGTGAAGAATTAATATCCACATTTTTGAACATGTTGCTAATATAAATATGATTAATTAATACATCTGATAGAACAGCTAACCCTATGAGAAGCACCACCGGTCTTTCTTCCCCATGAAATTCATACAGAGCCTAGCAGAAAGAACAAAAACACTGTCGTACAGACGGGTAGTATAAGCGCTATAAAAGTCCATCCCCATGCCGCTGATAGGAACTGTCAAAGTCCATGCACATCACGCCCCAATGGTACATTGGTGGATGGAGTGAGGAAGATAGGAAGGAAATGAAGTTCTGGATAGAGGGTAATTTCCTGACTAACAGCCAAATGAAAAAGAAAACGGTCTCATTCTTCTCACAGCAAAGAAACCAGACAGATTCACAGTGAATGTACACGCATACAAGAAGACATGAACCTACAGTGTATTATCTGAGGGGTATAGCTTACTAAATGAAATAGCAAAAGTAAATGTATCTATTATTAATTCCAGGTTTGATATTTCATTCACATATTCGAGTTTGAGTATATATATATTTACTAACAGCAAATAATTATTTAAAAAAATGGCATACCTGTACCTGTACCTTTGACCTTCTAAACTGTCACCACAAAAAAGAAGAAAATAAATAAAAACTGACCTATTTCAAAGAATGACAAGAGTTACCTGTACATGTAATGTTAAAATGTAGTAAAATAAAATGATAAGAAAGCTAAACCCACAGCCCACCACGTTTACTAAATTTTACCCACATACACATGAAATGCTCTTTTCATTTTGTTGTTGTTTGTTTCAAGTTAGTTAGTCTGTTTATACACTGTTACATTTTTGATCGATGCTTAGAGTTAGATTATTATAATGTTTGTAATGTCTTGTACACACAGTCATATCTCTTTGCATTTATTTATACAATAGCATTTTTACGATCTATTTTTTGGAAATTAATAAAGTTCTCTCAACGATTTTATATTAATACAAAATATTTTGTATACCTTGCTTTCTGTAGGACTAATATGATTATGAATGCTTCAACAGTCATAAAATTCTGATAGAATGTTCAATTTGACATACCAGTACTTTAATACATTGAGCAATTAGTAAGCTATGTTTGAAATTGCCCAGAACATTGGAATATTTTAATAGAATTCCTTGTGAAATCATTTCTAATATCTGCATATTTGCTTTGCATTGGAGAGAAAAGTCATTATGGGAAGGAATATAACATGTATAGTCAGGCATATAACATGAAGTGTCCTGACAAATGTTGCAAATGGTACAACTATGCTTCTCTGTGGAGAAAAAACCCCAGATAGCCCATACCCAACACCAACATTTTTGATACAGTCATGAATGTACATGTACATGTACATTTAATAGTTGTTTGTTAGTTATTTCAGAATGTAAGCAAAAGCAGTTCCCAATTTTTTTAAGGAAATGCTAGTAAAAATAGTAAGGGAATATTAGTATCCATCTTTAGTATGAATAAAGATAATTAGATTGTATTGCTGTACGTACAGCTCCGTTTTAGTACATTTAGATATCATCAAGATAAGTAATTTTGAAGGAATATAAATGGTTTTATTGGGTTTATTGCCGTCCATATTATCCTGCTTCCCCATCACATTTTTGATAGTGTTTTTAAAAGTTGACTAGTACTGGAGCTTTAACTTGTAGTTAACCTTTCAAGAAGTAGGTTGACTGTCTCGTAACAGTGACATGATGATATAGGCCAAATGGTCTCTCAGAAATATTAAATTGTCTCTAATGGGGGTATTAGGCCGCAATGATCAAGGCTTTATATTACCAAGGACTTGACTATCTGTCAGGGATATCTACACGGAAGAAGAATCTACATTCGTGGGGAAAACAAAAGTCAGCTATCGAGCTATCTCTTTTCATCAAGTTTTGTATTAATTAAATTTGAACATGTACAGAAAGATTGGATTTAAAGGAGTCAAAACCTTCTGTTGTTAGAAGATGCATTGCCAATTTGACAAGCAGATTATGCTTTTGCTTGATGTGGGGTTTAATACAGATAGATTGTCAAAAGACCTGTCAGTCGGATCATGTATTCAAGAAAAAGGAAACAAAAAAAGAAGGAAAAATTTGTCACAATTTGTTTAGATTTGCAGACAGCTTATAAACATTTTAGATAAGCCAAAGGAAAATATTGAAGGGGGTGGGGGTGAGGGGGGTGGGGGGAGAGTCTCTCTCGACCCATAGCACATACAGTACCTTCCCTTCTGTCCACGCCCCTTGATACCCAGTCATGTAACAACGTCAGTGTTACTCCATGCCATGTTGATGAAGTGGTTACGTCAGAAGTAGACCGCAGGCAGTCTGACTTGCCTAGCTGAACCAGGGAATTATTTCACCTACCTTTGCTAGCTGCCTGAATCCAGGATAACCTAGCGCGGTCAATTGTTCCGCGAAATTTACGGGAGTGTCTTGGCAATGTAAACCATACAGAGGAATCTTGGTGTAACCTTAAGCATGTACCTAATGCCACACTTCCCCCCTAGGTAAGGAAACATGTTATTAAGCAGAGTTACCCGGTCAATTAATTAAAGTCAGTCGGTGACAAGACTGATGTATTATTGTGGAGCTTTGAGCCCAGCTGGGCCGATGGCTGGGGTTAAGGGGGGGGGGGGGGGGGGTTGGTACAGGGCATTGGTACAGGGCATTGCTTTGCCCTGTATAATTATAACTATATTTTGATGTTTTGATGTAGGGTTATATCTGTAGGAGTTTTTGTTGGAATGGAAGCTGTTATTGCACAGGGATGTACATGTATGTATATACTCCTTATTGACTTGTTATCATGACTGTAACGATGTACACTGTACATGTAGTGTCTTGTATACATGTGTAGTCCTCTTTTCATGAGGGTGGGATAATTACAGTCTTACAGAAATGGAAATCATTTTTAATCCAACAATAGAAATAAAGATTTTTTCTGTACAGGTTTTTGTTTTGTTTTTGTTTTTCCCCCCTCTATTTAGGCATTATTATTGTTATTTTTTTAAATCACCTTTTTAAACATCAATATTATACTTATACTGTTTTGGTGGTAGCACCATTAAAGCCTTTGGCTTTCATAGCTGTCTCCACATTCATATGACATTTTTGTCGTTGTGTATTCTATTGTAAACATTTTTCTTTAACTTGTACAGTACACTATGTTTTGTATTTCATGTTTTTTAATGATGTTTTCATTATGAATGAAATAAAGATCATTTAGTGAAACTCAAAGTTTTTAATTCAATGAACCTTGAAGTGGAATTTGTATTTTTTTAAAGTTGGCTATACAATGACCTTTGTTCCATCTCTTCATAATGTCAAATGCATAGAAACCATATGAGCCAGGATCTAATTGTTAATGTAGCCTACTTGTTAATATCCTGTAAATTGACTTACATTATCATTAATGAAGCCAATCAGGTCGATTACAGAATATAGGGATACGAAACCTAAGAATGAGTAATTATAGAACAGAATGGGCCAAGTGATGCTCAGTGGATTTCTTTCTAAGGCCACCCAAACAATTCCATTGATTAAAGGTAATACTAGGTTTTGGTATGGGGTCATGAATTTGGTTCGAATGGACATATTGGAAGCATATGCGATTTTACATTATGTTCGTTGTAAATTGTAAATATTCAAAGCTTTATGTTGTATAGCCTTCTCTCAAGACTGATATTACATTAGCTTTAAAACAATGTTTTTATTTTTTATTACTACAATCGACCGATTTGCTATTCCCGTTCAGAAAATATGTATTAGAACTGCATATTCTGAGATTTTCATGGACGCAGCTAGAATGGCACTAGGCACTATTTGAAATATTTGAAATTTATTGGGAGGTAAATTTTTGATTATTCCATTTCTCGAAAGCAGAAGTGTTTTAGGGGCTAAATTTTCTAGTGCTTATAATACATCCACAGGGGCATCCAAATATATCAACATTTTAAAGCATTACTATCCATCCAATTTTCGAAATTTCCCACAACTTTGCATTACCTTTTAATTAGTAAATTAATTTGTGTGCATCCTTTTTTGTCTTTATTCTAGGTTGCAGAAGAGATGGAGAAAGAAAGGAGAATGTTCCAACTACAAATGTGTGAGGTGAGAGCAGTAAGATGAATATTAAATCTAGTTGCACAGGTTTGAAATGTTAAATGAGAATGGTATGTGTATGTTTCTTAGAGGCAACACAGAGACTTGAATACCACACTTAAAAAAGAAGAAAAGCCATTTACATGTAGATTTAGACATTTCTGCCTCAAGATAATGCAATTTTGTTGTTTTTGTGATATGCATGACATGTTGAGAGTTGACAAATTCAGGAACTAAGATTTCAGTTTTTAATTAACAAGTTCCTCTTTGCTTTTCTGGAGTGGAGAATTCGAGGAAAGCAATTTGGATATTTTTGCATTTTCAAAGAATTGCGCACAGGTGCTTTAAAGCAAATGTCTTCCCCTCCTGCCCCAAATTTTTTCGGGGGGGGGGGGGGGGGTTGGATACAGTGTTTTAGATAAGCTGTAGGTCTAGTAGCAAAATATGTATAAAATTGAGGCAAGGTACATGTTTGCACTTTCAAATTCATTGTTCATAGTTCTTCATAGCACCAAGTTACTCAATTTCTACCAGGATGTTTACTAGAGTTGTAGGGGGAAACCCATCAGTGAAAACCTGGCTCGCTGATCTTGCTTTGTCCCTGTAAGCTGCTACATATCCTATGACAGAAGATCAATGAAAAAGGCAGACCTTTGATCCTTTATCATTTGAATGAGATAGCATAAACTACAGAATTTACAGGGGAAAAGAGCAACATGCACCAGAAAATACATGCTTGTTTCTTTTACAATGCTTGTGGTTCCAAATAAATTCTCTGAAATCGTCGCAAATTTTAATATGGCAACACTCACAAGCATTTAATGTAAAATTGTTTGCTTGTACTTTTTACACAAGTTGCTGTTTCGTGCTGCTTTATAGATTGCGTATCCATGAACATTCATTCTCTTTGCATATTTTTTTTTTAGCAGGGCATTATCAACAGTAAAATGTTATTGCCAATTTAAAGAGGAAAAGCTGCTTTAATGAGTCCTGAAATCTTAAAATGCCAGAACAAATACTATTCAATGAGACTTGTGTTTAATCTGTGCAAAATCACAGTTATGGCACAAAAAGGATGAACACATCACCCCTGAATGGATCAACTACAGTGAGACTAAAGGAGACAATTTGCATTTATTCTTCATATAATTTTTGTGATTTTAAACTTCTTGCATTTGTAAAACTGAGCATTTTTTAAAAAAACCTTTGACCCCACAGTACTTATTCAAAGTTAACGAGATCAAGGCAAAGAAAGGAGCGGAGCTTGTACAACATCTAGTGGAGTACTACAGAGCAGAAAACAGGTGAGTTGCTATGAAATATATAGAAGAATAGATTATTATATTAGCTTGTACAACATCTAGTGGAGTACTACAGAGTAGAAAACAGGTCAGTTGCTACAGATCTGCCAACCAGTACGATTTAGTCGCATTTCTTTTTTTTTTCTTTTTCTTCTTTAAATTTTGTTTATGTGTGCGCCATAAATGCCCATCCCCCCATTTGGGGATGTTCATTGGTTCATCGAACACACCAGTCGTGACGAAGTCATGCATATTCAACCAATGATCCATACAAAAATTCTTCCTGTATGTAGGAACTGTAAGAGGCATTGATCCATATAACAGTCCGTGTTTATTTTTGAGAATACAACTTTTGTCAGTAAAATACAACTTTTCGGATTAAAGAATACAGTTTTTGAACTCCAGAGGTTAGCAGGTCTGTTGCTATGAAATGCTACAAAGAATAGATTATTAGGTTGAGGAAAGTTGAGGAAATGGATTTGTGAAATTTTCATGTTGTGAAATAATTGAATCACCGGTAATTGTTTGTGATTCATGGAAGATTCTTATTCCGGTGTTACGGTAAACAACCAAACGTTTACGGGGAAATGATAAATAAGTACAATATAGCGTATGCTGCCTATCTACACATAGCCTCCGTACACAGCTCGGTACGGCGCTGCATGTCGCACACATTCACTCACAAGTTCACTGAATTTGACTACATTGGATGGGCACTTTCGCTCACGACACGCTTATTGCGCACATGGTCTATGATGCCACCAACAGATCGTCCGCTGCCATCTCATGTAACGTTTTGATGCACATCTTTATTTTGAACTTAAAAATGGTAGGTGCAAAATGCAGTAATAAGAGTGATTGGGTGTTTGTGTGCGTTTTTGCGTGAAAAACATGCTGCGTTGTGTTGTGTTCCGGAAATAATAATAATTATAATTGCTTGTATAGCGCCCAAAACTTACTTTATCAGAAGTCTCTAAGCGCTCTACAATAACGCAGCATAATTACCTTGGCTTTAGCAGTGCAGCTGTTACGCGCGCTGCGTTTCAAGGAATTTTTTCCTGAAAAATGTTCCCGACAACCATCTTATAGGGTTGGCATCTCTGTTTTTGGTGTAAAATTTGCAGTCACTGATAATCCACAAGAGTTCATGTTTCGAAAGTTCTGGTTTTAGAATGAAATGGAATTAGCATAATTTGCTTCACACTTCAATTTTTTGTTAAACACACAGATAAGATGCACTCAGGGGCCCTTGTTGCATCTTTCCATCTCCACCTGCCATTCATTTACACCTAAAGTGACTTTCATTGTGCCTTGGTTGTCTTGGATATGATTTAATGAGTCCGGGGGGTGTTTCACAAAGATTCTAAGTTGAACTTTACTCTAAGTTGGACTTAAATATTATGGAGAGCCATTTGTAGCCTTATAATGAAATATATTCAAAAGCAAAAATTGAAGTATTTTAGACTTTTCATAAATTCCACATCAAGAACATGAAATCTTCCATGATAATACAAAATATGAATGATCTGAATCAACATTTTATGCCCTTTAAAATAACTTTTACAAAATATTTTCAAGGATGCTAATGGCTTTCCATAATTGTTAAGTCCAACTTAGAGATAAGTTCAACTTAGGATCTTTGTGAAACACCCCCAAGTTTGAACAATGCTCTTTTGTGTTATGAATAACAAATGATGTGCCAGTCAATCATTCCCTGCTGTCCATTTTATCTTCTTCATTTCTCTCTTCACGTTCCGCTTACAGCTACTTCCGAGATGGCTTAAAGACCGTTGAGCACTTCCAGTCGTACATCGATGAGCTCTCCTCACATGTCTCCAAAATCAAGGCACGCCAAGATGAAGAGAGAAGGCAGCTGTTAGAGCTGAAATTGACCCTCAAGAATAGTTTGAATATAGAAAAAGAGGTAAGAATAATAATACTACTAATAATGTTACGGGTTTGTATAGTATTGTAAAACTTGTATGACCTGCCATGAGTCTGGAATGTGTCCATTCTCCTGTTATCTATAGATGACAAGTTCTTTTGAAATAAAGACTTGATGAAACAACATTGATTATTTTTCCTTGTGCTCATTTTAGATAGATGGCGCAATACAATTGCCTACTATTGTTATTATTCTTCTTATGGCCAATAAAATTCGACTCTTGAATCTCAAATTCTATCTCCTGTAGACTCCACCAGAGAAGCAAGGCTACAGTCTGCATCAGCTCGAGACCAACAACGAGGTTGGCACGGAGAAGACCGGCTACCTCCACAAGCGCACCGAGGGACTGCGCAAGGTCTACCAGAAGCGCAAGTGTGATGTCTGCGATGGCTACCTCCAAATATCACATTCCACGCCGAGCCGTGCCCCAGCCAAGCTCAACCTCCTCACCTGTCAGGTCAAACCGTCTCCGGAAGAGTCCAGCCGCAAGTACTTTGACCTTGTTGCGCGTAAGTGGTCATGAGCCTTTACTTCAAAGTTACAGCAAACTTAACTATTTTATACTATGTCAGGAATGCATGCATAGATATTGTTATAATGAAATGAATTGGCTAGTTCTAAAAAGATAGGTTTTTAATTTCTTATTACCCATAACTCATGAGTTCTTTCATTCCTGTAGGATGAATAAGAGAGATATGTCATTTAAAAATGTCATATTTTGTAATGAATATTTGAAGCAAATCATGAAACTGTGTTTTTGAAGATTAATTTGCTTGAAAGCGCTTGAAAGCAATCATTCAAATTGTATGATTACCCTCTCCCCGAAATGAGATTCATTCTGACACGGCTATTTTGCTTGTGAGAAAGAATTTATTTCATATTTAGAGATTAAAGATATAGTAGATTGGTATTCTATGAAATATGATGCTCTTATCCATCTGTACTATCCTGATGCCTTAAAACATCTCCTTATTACCATAACACAAAATGTTGTGTTGCTGTTCTTCTCCGATTTGCAGAAGATAGAACGTACCACTTCATGGCAGATACAGAGGAGGAGGCGGAGGAGTGGATCTCGGTTCTCAACAACAGCAAGAAGTTTGCCCTGGAAGCAGTCTTTAACGAGGGGTCATCGCCTTCGGAGGTCGCCAATAGAGGGCTGCAGGATCTCACACAGAGCATCGTGAAAGAAGTCAAGCGGTTGCCCGGCAACAACATATGCTGTGATTGCACCGCAGCAGGTGGGAAAATGTCTTGTGATGGTGATCCAGTATTTTCTGCTGGGACACTCTGAGCTTTATTTTGTCAAAGTCATAAAGTTAGGGCTTGGGTTGGGTGTTAAGTTAGGCTCAGGTGTGTAGGTGGAGGAGGGTTAGATATGGTATTAGGTTCATTGTTGGAGTTAGAGAAGCGGTTCGTGTTACATAAATGGACTGCCGAGCAATTGTTGGAAGGGTATGTACCATACAAACCTCTTTGTGAAAACATACAGAATACTCTGTATCCTAATATTTTCTAAAGAGTTTCCTAATTTTTTTTCAATGGAAGGTTGGCAGTCATGGCTAGTTCAATCTTTTCAGAATCTAAACACTAGAAAACAAAATGAACAGCTGTTACAGCTCTGCAAGACTCATGAATGTTTTTATATGTGGTAAATTCTTTCAGGTATCTTTGAATAACTTCAGGATTACTTTTCTCACGGTAGCATGATTTGCAGAAAATTCTTTCTCCAATTCTTCATATTCATCTTCTACATGTATATATTGATGATGGAGCAAAAATATCACTTTTATCCTATTCATTCAATTCTGTTCTTTTTTACTCTTACTGGTTATGTTTTTATTTCTTGCTTGTTTGCAGATCCGCAGTGGTTGTCTACTAATCTAGGTATCCTGACGTGTATAGAATGTTCAGGTGTCCATAGAGAGATGGGTGTCCACATATCAAGAGTACAGTCTTTAGAACTTGATAGACTCAGCACGGCACAACTACTGGTGAGTTTCACTCATGCCCAAAGACATTCGGTCGATGCAGTGTTTTTAGAGGATTTTGATTTTGATTTTGATTTTGATTGAACTGGTGATAATTAAAAAGGATATATACGTTTCCATACCCTGACATGTTTTGCATGACCCTTTTCAGAAGTACAGTTTACATTGTCTCTCATTTCTTGTAAAGGATAATCATAATGCTAAGGACTTATGGTCTGTGAAAGGCTTATGTGTGAAGTACCTTAGCCAATTTTAGTGGCAGGTAAGAGTGAAAGCTTTTAGATAAAAAAACGCATCTGTCCTATCACATTTGTCTTTCCTATCTATGATCTTTATAATCCGTATAAATCATCATAAATGGTGCATTCCTGCTCAGGCTAGCTATATATCAGACAGTTAAAGATGACTCTTAACTAATCAGCTGCTCAATTTCATTGAAAATTTGCTGTATTATTTGCCATGACGTATGGGAGCATGTATTACATTTTCTTGCTCATGCATTTTGTAATGTTTTATGTATGTTTTCCTCTATTTTGTTGTTGTCCGCAGCTTGCAATAACTGTAGGGAATGAAGATTTTAATGAGGTTTATGAAGCGACATTAGAAGGAAACAAGCCCACGCACACCAGCTCCATGTAAGTCAAACTCTTCTCCCCAGCAGGTTGCAGTGCGATGAGGTTTAGGAGAAGCAGAGTTGAGCGATAGATTTGATTTTTATTACCTTTGAACATCTCAATATATGTCACATGTATGATATCTGGCGTATTTATTATATGATAGGAGAAAAGGAAAGCATGTTGAATATGTTTCTTTCCTATTTCCTTCCTGCCATCAAAACTGAATATTATCTTTGTAGAAATTGCAGGAGTGGCATTAGTAAGGGAAAGCTATAAGAATTTTTTTTACAATCAGAAATTGAGTGACAATATGAATTTTTTTAAAATGTACAATGCTCGGAAATGTGCTGCCGTCCCCCCCCCCCCCACGACACCTTATTGACCATTGACCTTTGACCTGCAGGGACACTAGGAAAGAGTTTATCAGGGCAAAGTATGAGAAGAAGAAATTTGTCCTGAAGACAGCGGCGCAACCCAGTCAGCTTCTGTTTGACCTTCGGCAGGCTGTGCTCCTCTCTGAGATCATCCAGGTCTTACGGGTCTTTGCGGAAGGGGTCGATCTTGTTGCACCTCTTCCAAATGTGGTGAGTTACTTGGTTGTTTTGTGGTTTGTGTGACTGTATTCTATCCAGGATGCTGATTTGGAGTCGGTGTCCTTGAGGCAGAATAGCCCTGTTATAAATCTGCTATTCAATTAAGACTGCTACCACAACTTCTATATCTATATCTGCTCGTTCTCTACCACAAATACTTTCCCACCCCTTACCACTACCCCTTCCCTAATTCTACACTTCCAGTACTCCTACCACGCCCACTTAAAGTAATTTAATGACTTTCACGACTCGCATGGTCAAGGGTGTCATCCTCCGGATGGCTCTTTCAAAAATAGTTCGTTATGAAGGAGTTGATTGTCTGGTTGAATTTAATATTACTGGGATTCTAGATTACCATGGTCTTTGCTGAGAATGGAGACAAATTTGGACCTCATCCGAGCCTGATAAGTTACTTTGTTTCTGACTAGCGTGTGGTTTTTATTATAACTGCATATGATGTCCTGAAAGCAGTGAGTGGCCCTCAAGTGTATTCAGAAGTCATATCTTAGGGAATATGTAGTCTAGCCTTTATGTTGGAAAAGAAAGGATTGGAGGGTAGTGAATGTTTGAATAGACTGTATTATATTCAAATACATGATTAGTTTAGTCTGAACATTCATGAAACATCTTTTAACTTGTCATACATGCTGAATCTATTCTATTTCATGTGTTCCCTACATATACCATCCAGGCTGGTAATAAGACAGCCTTACATCTAGCGGTCGAACAGCAGGACGATGTCAACCTCCACATCGTAGACTTCATCATCCAGAATACGACCGTCGCTGACCAGCAGATGACTGATGGTAACACCGCCCTCCACCTGGCTGCAAAGTATGACAAGGTGGAATGCGTCAAGCTACTGCTACGAGGAAGTGCCAATATAGAAATATGTGAGAGATGCCGCACCTGCTTAACACTCTTCATACATGTAGCTCTCAACCAATCCTATTTTAAAGGAGTGATATAGCCTGATAATTTCCTGATTTAAATCAGTTTCCTGATTATTTTTTGTGTTTGTGGATTTTTTGTGGATTTATTCCCTCCAAAAATGGATAGTAAAACCTTTATTCTTTTTTTTAAACTCTCACTAAAACCCCTGAGTGATTCCCCTCCCCCTATTTTTTGGCCTTCAGAATAATGTTAGAAACCCTAGATTCCTTCCTTTTTTTGAAATCTTCCTCATTTTGCCTTGAAAGATTCCCTACTGTATATTTGCTGTAAAAGGTTGGCAGGTATGAGTCTGGTGTAAAGTGCCTTGTATATCTATTTGGGTGTCCAGGTTGTTCCAAAAAACTCAGGAAAAGGAGTGTTTACAGACAAACTTGCTGTCTGTAAAATGTTTAGTTAAAAATGAAACTGAAAAACTGACAGGCATTTGCTTGAAAATTTTTCTCCAAACCCGGTTGGATAAATGGGTACTTTGTAGAAAAAATAATAATTAAATGCTTTGAGCAGTGTGAATATTTCACCAATACTGAAATGATAGTGGAGCAGCATTACCCTTCTTGTGTGGCAGAGATATATTGTACAAGTAGCCAGCAGTGAATCATTCTTAACTAAAGGTTATGCCAACAAAAGTAGAGAAATTAAAACAGAATAATTTTTTTTGTTTTATCCCATATTAAATCACCATTTGCTTTGCTTTGCTTTGAACTGCAGTAAATAAAGCAAAGGAGACGGCTTTAGACATCGCTATAAAATGTGGCAACAATCAGTGTGAGGACGTGCTGCGTTCTGCTACGTCAGGCAAGGTCACACAGTGTGAACATGTTGAGTTCTGCTGGGGCATGATGGGTAACGAGGATGGAGTAGACTTCAGCGATGATGATCTTGACGATCGGGAAAAAAAGCCATTGCAGGTTTGAGAAATGAGTTGTTATTTCTGTTTAATTACCATATCAATAAAAAAAAAACAAGACTCTGCATTTTAGCTTTGTATTCCGTATGTGGCAGATGGACTGACAGTCAGCATATATGATGTATCTCCTGTATTAATAGTACATGTAAAAGTGCATGGGGCATTTAAAAAAAAGAACAAAAGTACTGTTTTACATGTGTGTGTTGGAAGTGATTTAGATGAACTCATTCAAAGTATGGAAAATGTGCAAAATCTTATTTTGGAGAAAACATTGGGTGAGCAAAGCATCTTCTTGGGGGGAACAAAACGAAGACATCCTAGTAGACCCAAGGAACCCTCTCCTGAAAAGTGGTAACAATGTCCATGAGACTGACTGGTCAGTTTCCTTGTCCGACGGTCGCATGAACTCTGTGATGAATTGTCACAAGGCTCACGTCGGTCTCGTAGGCTGTAGCCCCAAAGGAGTACTTTTACCACTGTTTTCTTTTTCTTGTTTTTTTTACCTCACAGAGTCCGAGAAGACCAAACAGCAGACCACAGACGTTGCCAAACTCACCTGTTAGCACGTTGCCTAGATCATCACGGGATCGCTTCTCCGATATGCTGATGGCAAACGTCAACAAAGGGGACCATAGCACCTCAGATAAACTCAAAATGCCGCCCCCACCTATCCCGCCAAGGAGAAGTGAGTATAGCAATCATAGCGGGGGAAAGCACGTCATTTAGATTATTTATAAAAAAAAAAGGATTATTATGGATTATGTAGAGATAATTTTTTGATTCTCGAAGAAACACCAAATTCATGAAGATTCTTACATTCATGTGTATGTGATTCAGCCCCTATTGGAAGTAAATATGTTTGTTGTAAGGACAGATGTATCTTTGGCCAGTATTCTACTAATTCAGTCAAATCTGAGATCATGTTTAACAGAGGTAAACTTTGACCTCGGACTAACTTCCTCTGGTAAAACCGATTTTGAACAAAAGCTTAAGCCCAGCATTGGGTTAACATTTTAAAAGCATACAGGTCTTTATGCTTCAAGAACCAACCCTTGTTATGCTTTTAAGGAATTGAGGACTAAGAGCTTTCATTGATTTATGGAAATATGATTCTAGTTATTGTTTATCTTTACATTTAATGCTAAGTCTGTACCTGTTTTGTGTTAAGAGCAGATCAGGCTTGTGCTTTGAAGATCCACTGCAAATCACAAAACATTGCCATCTGCTCTTTTGTTTTTGTTTTTTATTTTAACAAATGTAAATATTTTGTTGCTGCTCATGATAATCATATAACTAAATAAACATAACATGTTTTTTCTCAAGCCTCTTGCTGCTGTAAACGCATTTCATACTTCTTCATGTCCAGCTTTATTTGCTTTTACTATCACAAATGCACTATTTGCACTTTCAAAAGTATGGAGTAATGTATTACAAAAAATGCTTTGCAATGGAATCCATTTTGTATGAAGGAACAGTGTGATACAAAAGAGTGAACATATTTTCACAATTTGAAGAAAAAATGTATCTGAAATGATACTTAAACTATCTCACTTCAAGTTGAACTGATTGTTTACCCCCCCCCCCCCAACAAAAGAAATAAAAATGCTAGAACAGTTTGAAATATTTACATAAAGAAATTGATACTATTGTTTGTAATTTATCCAGACTCAATTGATTTGTTTTGATTGTTTTGTTGATATATTAACATTTTTGTATAGACATATGAGTAGATTACTACAGGGAAGTTCAGCCCTTTTAAAGGTTACTTTGGACCAAGACACACCCTTCTTTAATGTAAATCTTTGCCCATAACTCTTTCCAACCTCTATTTATAGGGAAGTTTGAATGAAAGTTTGTGCTCTAGTGATGTACATGTATCTTCTTCCTGTATACATCCAGAATTAGCGATTATTGCTGGTTTTAATGTTGATTTTAAAGCCTTTGTAAGATGTCCAGAATGATTTTGGTGAAATTTTGTTTTTTCTCAGTGATGTTTTGTCTTCCGTTTGGTCATCACCATCATTGGTCTTACTCTGGTATGATTTCTGCTGCTGCTATGCAAGGCATTCACGTTATCTTGCTCCCTTTAGTTAGACTGAAAGTGAACCAATTGAGCTTGCTCCTTCTACTTGTAGTTAGCTTGAGAATGAACCAACTTTCCTATAGAGGGTGAGAGTTAAGTGTATATTAAGCAGAGCCTTCTTATACATGGTATTTGGCTTCTCACTCTCACAGTAAGGTATTATGATAAACTCAGTGGATCAAACAGTACACCATCCAATAACAGCCAAAAGGGCATTGAATGTGCATTAATAAAATGGGAACTTATGTCCTTTAAGCTTTCAGCATGCGATATCATTTGATTGGCCAAACTCTGTTACTGTAGGAAGTTCTATGTTTTGTTGAACCTGTGGAGTTTATAACCTGCCAGTATCCCCCTTTAGAATAATTAAATCATTTTTGTAATAAGTCCCAGAGCCTTCTTTTCACAGAGTTTGGCCAACCTAACTGTAGATACTTTTGTGTTGCCTCACTGGAACCAGATAGGCAACACAATGTATGTAAGGCTCTGGTGTAAAGCACAGGTCTCTTGTATCAAAGGTTCTAACTACTTTCTTTAGACCAATGCACTAATACAAATAGGAGGCCCCAGATGTGACACAAAATACACTTATATCAGGGCTCCACATTAACTTGTTACACATGGGGTCCTTAATTTTGAGTCTAGAGTGAAAATTGTTGGGGCCTTTAATCCTGCATGATTAATCCCATTGGTTCACTTTCAATTCTAGCATTTTTTCCCCCTACTTTAGTTGCCTTGTTTGCTTGATTTAGTTTGCCTATGATTTTGTTCTGCTGTTTCAAACCACCAAATTTATTGTCATTGGCCTATTTCTTTCTCAAACCAACCTGCCATAAATCAGAATAGCTTTTGGGTCCTCTTGCATATCAAAAGTTGTGATAAAATGCAGCTAAATGAATCACTGATACATGCAACTTAGATTTCCACCAATCAGGATCACGCATTTTGGAGGTGCATTTTTTGGTTAGTTGGGTTAAAGTGCAGCCTGTTATGCAAAAGTATGAAATATGAGATTTCCAACATTTTCCTTTGAAGTAGTAAGTGATTACAACATCTAGCTTGGGAACGGAATATGTATTTTAAAAGGGCTGGAAAAATGTGCTTCAGTGGCGATTTTCACTGAAAAGATTTTTATCTAATACCAAGAGACTGCATTTACACCTGTGTAGAAAGGCCATGTACATGTACAATTAGGACTTGTTGAGCATGTATCCAATAGTTGGTCTGTGTGCAAAGATTGGGCTTGACAAATTGATTAGCTCCCATTTATTTTGCCATTACTGTTTACTTGTTGAATACTATGTTGGGGGGATATCTTGGGCTGGGTTGTTTGTAGGAAAATAATTATGTACTTCCCCCATACTCCCTCCCACCCCCCCCCCCCACCCCCAAAAAAAGAAAAGAAGAAATAAACATCATAATCCAAGGGGCTGTGAATTGTCATGACTGATATTTTTGGAGTTCATTTGGGAATGAAAAGATATAGAGGATGATCAATGATTCTTCAGTTTAGTTTCATTGATTTGCAAGGGCATTATAAATTCTGAGTCAGAAATATTATGTTTAGTATTTTTTGTTCAATTTGTAGTCGGTGTCTCTTCGTTTAAGTAGGGGATTGTTTAAATGATTCTAGGGAAATAGGGAAGTGGAAAGAAAGATTTGTTGTTGTTGTCCTTTTATGTGTATATCTGACTGGATGGAAGAGAGAATGGCAGAAGGGGTTAAGACCATTTTAATTATTAATGACCTTTTGAAACTTAGAATTTTTGTTTTTCTTTGCATCCATGCCTGCATGTTGCATGTCTTGTTCCTTTCACCTTGATGATTGAAGTAGGACTGGATAAAAAAAAAATTTGTTCAAGTTTCCAAGTTACCAATAAATCACAGAATATTTATCAATGTGTAGTTTTCAATTTCCATGTGTAAATTTTAGGGAAAGAAGATTCACTTTAAAAGTGCTTTGCATTTCATCGATTTTTCTTCCCTTTCTGACCTTTGCATGAACTTAAAACACAAATCATGGATCTAGTAACTGCAGGAAATAGTAAGATTTGATAAATTAGAGTCACATTTAGTCTTCAATTTTAGGAATAGAGTTTAATTATTTGCCATCACATCAATATAGTATCATGAGTAGTACCCTGTATTCAAGGATTAAATTAGCTTGATTTTGATCCCCTCAGACCCCCCCCCCCCCGACAAACAAACAAAACAAAACACGCACACCAAAAAAACAAACTAACACTTTAAAGCCATTCAATTTATCTTATAGATAAAAATGATCCTTAATGTTTTGGATTTTTAATCAATAAAACTGAAATTTATTTGTGATAAGAGAGTCCCATGTACTCTTTAAGTCGTAGGAAGCAATAAGCCCTACTCTGACCATTTCTTGTTAATTACCCTGAAAAAATGAGAGGGGGAAATTCCCTTTCTTATGTCGCATGCAAATGTGCAGTGTATGTTTTGCATGTGATCTGTTTCTGTGGGTGTTCAGATTGTCTTGTTTAGGGAAGTGCATTGTGAATCTACATTCCCCTGAAACAGGAACCCACTTGTGTTTAGATGCATCTGATGACTATTTTCCTAGGAGAATTATTCTCTGAAATGTTTTTATTGAAGTAATGTAGTAAATTCTAAAGCTTTCAGTTACATACACTTGTCTATTTGATAAAATTGTTGTACTTGCGTTAATTGTAAGTTGTCGTTTTTTTTTTTTTTAACAGTGAAAATCAGAAAGGGCTTATTTTCCCTGTCCTATAGGAAGGTGCTAATATACAGTTGCCATCATTAAATCATTTATTTCATTCATGTAATTCATTAAAAATATTTATATATATATATTGATTTGGTTGGTAGGACTACAGTGTACCAACAATTTTGTGCCTGTTATGTTTTGATGCTGAGCTTTGATCGACCTAATTTCTAGTGATCTTGATTTCATTGACATTGCTGCCTTTTTATTGCTACTTAAAGCCATTACAGATGAAACATCTGGTGCCCCTATTCAATTCAGTATGTGGATTAAGCAAGCATTTTACTTTCACAAGCCAACTTTAATGCAAATTACTGATTTAGCATCCAGACGTCACATGGTCAATTTAAAAAAAAAGATTCAATTAATGCGTCACACTAAATATGGCTAATATAATTGTGCCCAACTTAAGATGACTGCGTATGAAAACCATAAGCCTGCCAATCAATGCTTCCAAAATAATTGGATTAAGACTGCTAGGGAGCTTTCTTAAATTTAGGGTAAGATACTTAGCCAGAAGCATCCAATGAATACTGAAGTTGGCTAAGTATTTTATCTAAGCTGAACACCGAGTAAAATACTCATATTTCTGACTTAGGTATTGAATTGAATATCGGCCCAGACTTGCTGTGACTATATCATGCTCTCGCAGAGTTTCTTTGCAAGCCCATTTCACTGGCAGAAATTATTCAAGCTTTGCATTCATGTGCCATTATGTTTTGTTTTTTTTCCTCAAAAAATTTCTTTTTGTGTTTGCCACGCGAAGGGAGCCATAGGAGGGGCAGGAGAGGTGAAGCGCTTATTTCAGTTCAATCTGCATGGTTTCATACCTGTTTTCTATGTCCATGTCTCGTGTATGATTTTGAATTGTTGAAATATCTTATGATTTCAGGCATGAAAGTTTATTGTTTTTTAGCATAGATACAGGTCTAACATCTTAGTTGGTCTTAAACAGAACTAGTTTATTGTACATCCCTTACCTTCCCACCTTTACTCACAAACAATTTGTATGCTAACTTCAGTTGATTAGTGTTTCACCAGTAAAGATATACCCCTTCCCCCGTTCCTACCTGTTATACATGTACATGTACATGTACCCTTTCATATGGTTTTAAACACACACCGTTCATGGATTATTTTTTCTCCTTTTTTTTCCATTCATGTTTTCCAAATTTTAAGTCAGCAGTTGGGTATTTTCCTTATTTTATTGTCATTCTAAGATTTATTTTGTTAAGATTTGTTCAAAGTAGTTATATCCGTACCCCCAGAGATACACACTGATGATGTAAGGGTCAGCGTTATTTAAAAAAATTTCATTCTGTTTAGTAATATTTTGTTCACATTTTCTTCTTTTTTGATTTTGGAAACTTGGTAATTCCTTTTTAGTGTGAAACATGCATGCTAGCAATCCTCTTAGTATTTTTTTCTGAGGGAATTAAATGGTACGTTGATGATTACATTGACGTGTATGTTATTTTAGGGGTAGTGTCGAGAATTTTTCGTTTGTAATTGTTAAAAAAATCATAGACCTTCAAGACCCTTGACATAGCCGAGTTAACCTCGATATGAACGTTTTTCTTCTTATATCTGAGTTTGCATGTATCTGTTTTTGGTAGTACTGAGCATAAGGGTTGTATGGGGATATTGATTTGGGTTAGTACTAGCATCTTTTTAAGAGCAAGGTTTATTAGTATTTGGCCTACATATGTATCACTTTTGTACGTGTATTTTCAATAACAGACTTTTGATAGATCAATACTTAAATGCCAAGAATACTGGGACTTCATATTCCTTTTCTCTGTTAACTTATTTAGACAGTCCATCTGGTTTATTTGTCTAGATGACTAAGATTTGAACTCTTCACTTGCTTTGGGTTCATGAGTATTGATAAAGCATTCTAGAATAGAATACAATTGATCCCATCCTTCTTCAATGAGAAAGTATAGTATATTTTATTGATTTAGAGCAACAATCATAACATAAACATTCAATCAGGGTTGGTTATAGGTATTGTAGATATCGTCTAAAATATGAACATACTTACCAACCACATGGCAAACATTTGCCTAATAATACTCGACCAAAGTATTACATTTCAGTCTATGTCATAGCATTTCCTTCTGTTCAAAGGAGTGGCAATGTAAGAAAATGACTTACGGCTATATGTATACAAATATTCACATCTGTCTAAGATACATGTACGAGAAGATGTACTCGGTAGTCAAGAAGAATACATGCATTTACATGTAGGCTCTCGTAAAATAAAGTCTCAGTGAACATACCAACATAAATAAACTACAAAATGTAGGAGCACTTTTAATACCCATAGTTTAGAGTAGATGTATGTCAGAAAATCAGGTTTAATGTTTGATAACATTGACCATGCATGCATCTTGACTTGATTTAAGTGCTTCAGTGTCATTGTTTTGTCAGTAACTGCTAGATGATGAGTTATGATATAAATGAATTTTTTATGCGTGAGGGCATTTTTTTTACCCTTCTATGTTGAAATCAATGCATGCTGCATCTTTTCCCCTCTCCCTTATTCCCATACCCTGAGGTACATGAGTTCCCACTCGGCCCTTTCCCCCTCCCCCTTATTCCCACACCCTGAGGTACATGAGTCCTCACTCGGCCCTTTCCCCCTCCCCCTTATTCCCACACCCTGAGGTACATGAGTCCCCACTCGGCCCTTTCCCCCTCCCCCTTATTCCCACACCCTGAGGTACATGAGTCCCCACTCAGCCCTTCCCCTCCCCCTTATTCCCGCACCCTGAGGTACATGAGTCCTCACTCGGCCCTTTCCCCCTCCCCCTTATTCCCACACCCTGAGGTACATGAGTCCTCACTCGGCCCTTTCCCCCTCCCCCTTATTCCCACACCCTGAGGTACATGAGTCCCCACTCGGCCCTTTCCCCCTCCCCTTATTCCCACACCCTGAGGTACATGAGTCCCCACTCAGCCCTTCCCCTCCCCCTTATTCCCGCACCCTGAGGTACATGAGTCCTCACTCGGCCCTTTCCCCCTCCCCCTTATTCCCACACCCTGAGGTACATGAGTCCTCACTCGGCCCTTTCCCCCTCCCCCTTATTCCCACACCCTGAGGTACATGAGTCCCCACTCGGCCCTTTCCCCCTCCCCCTTATTCCCACACCCTGAGGTACATGAGTCCTCACTCGGCCCTTTCCCCCTCCCCCTTATTCCCACACCCTGAGGTACATGAGTCCCCACTCGGCCCTTTCCCCCTCCCCCTTATTCCCACACCCTGAGGTACATGAGTCCCCACTCAGCCCTTCCCCTCCCCCTTATTCCCGCACCCTGAGGTACATGAGTCCTCACTCGGCCCTTTCCCCCTCCCCCTTATTCCCAAACCCTGAGGTACATGAGTCCTCACTCGGCCCTTTCTCCCTCCCCCTTATTCCCACACCCTGAGGTACATGAGTCCTCACTCGGCCCTTTCCCCCTCCCCCTTATTCCCACACCCTGAGGTACATGATTCCCCACTCGGCCCTTTCTCCCTCCCCCTTATTCCCACACCCTGAGGTACATGAGTCCTCACTCGGCCCTTTCTCCCTCCCCCTTATTCCCACACCCTGAGGTACATGAGTCCTCACTCGGCCCTTTCCCCTTATTCCCACACCCTGAGGTACACGAGTCCCCACTCGGCCCTTTCCCCCTCCCCCTTATTCCTACTCCCTGAGGTACATGAGTTCCCACTCGGCCCTTTCCCCCTCCCCCTTATTCCCACACCCTGAGGTACATGAGTTCCCACTCGGCCCTTTCCCCCTCCCCCTTATTCCCACACCCTGAGGTACATGAGTTCCCACTCGGCTCTTTCCCCCTCCCCCTTATTCCCACTCCCTGAGGTACATGAGTTCCCACTCGGCCCTTTCCCCCTCCCCCTTATTCCCACACCCTGAGGTATATGATTCCCCAGACGGCCCTTTCTCCCTCCCCCTTATTCCCACACCCTGGGGTATATGAGTCCCCACTCGGCCCTTTCTCCCTCCCCCTTATTCCCACACCCTGAGGTACATGAGTCCCCAATCAGCCCTTTCCCCCTCATCCTAAAATAGTTCAGTCTCACCCATTAACCCCCATCCCTCCATGAGTTTAATCTGAATATTCTTTAACATGTCATAATGATTATTTTGGTAACAGAATCCATGATTTGAGTCATGTAATAATTTGGTCTTATTCATTCATACTCATCCCAATATCATTGTTCTTTTCTCCCCTCCCCCTCTCTTTTCAATTACCTCTCCCATTTTTATCTTCTGTTCTTTTGTTATTTGTGGTGATTTGTTGTAACAATCTACATCATTCCTTTCCGTCTAACATGTATCTCAAATGCTACGCTGTTCCTCAAATCTCCAATCTCTTGTTCACTCCTACATTTTCTGCACTGAAAAAACTCTTTCATTAATGACTTTTATTTACATTTCATCTATCTTGGTACTGCCATTCATTTCCTAACATTGGATAAACCATCAATAAACATTACTCTATATTCCTATACCTTCCTTCATTCTTTTTTCATCCGTATCAATTAACCTTCCTTATCCATTTTAACTTCTTCCGTTCTTCTTTCTTCCTTTACCTCGTTTCTTTTCGATTATTTCCTTCTATCTTTGTATCCAATGTTCATTTACTATCTTAACTCTGTCCATGTTTTATGTTTGACATGTCATTTCTAAACCCCCTTTCAAAATATATCTATATCTATTTTCCCAAACTATACTATACCCCCATACCCATACCTTCTCCACCCCACCCCTACCCCACCCCACCCCTACCCCACTCCCCCCTACCCCACTCCCCCCTACCCCACCCCCCTCCCCATCTATTACCCTTCTCTCCCACTCCTTCCCCTTCACATATGTGTTCTTACCTTCATCTCCCCATTCATTTGTGGTCATTCATAAATGTATGTGTGTGTGCGTGTATAATACAGCGGCGAGTGTCAAGAAAAAAGCGCCCCCTCCCCCCGTGGATTTGGGCCACAAGAGAACTTCGTCCGACCCTCATGCTTTCAATAGCACACCCCCTAAGCCACCTGAAAGGATCACGTCCATACGCGACCAGGGTACGTCAACCAGATTATTTCACTCTCTACTTTTTATGCATGAGTATTCTGCACTCACGATTGTGCGTGTTGTCTTTTGGCATCTTGTGTTGTGATCATGAAAAAGTGCACGAGAAGAAAATTTGCAGAAGATTTGGAACCAGCATTAGCTGCTGAGCTAGGTAGCCTTTGAAAAGAGCCTTTCTACTTTGATAGAAAGGGCTACGGTACTCACAATGCATGGTCTGTGCTGATAGTAAGAAGCAAAGCTGTGAGTTCATTTGTATATTTTAACCAAAGTCTCTTTATTGATGAGCAAACTTGCTAACTGGGAGGTGGCAGAAAATGTCTGAATATAAGGGATGTATGAGATACTGTAAGACCTACTTCCAGAAACTTTCACGACCTGACACTGTCGGGAATCCTTCAGGATGACCATTTTCACATCAACACACTTATGTAAAATGCAAGAAGTTTAGTGTTGTGTCAATTGTGATTCAGATTTTACAGCATGAAACTTTAGCAAATCTGAACCACTCGCAAAGTGAGAACATTTCATGTGCGCGAACATTTCTGGTTTTATAGTAGGAAAGCTTACGCTCTGGAGTCTGCAAGCTCAGAACACCCTCGGTCTACCATTGGAGTACCTAAGCAGGGGGGTGTTTCACAAATATCCTAAGCTGAACTTATCCATGAGTTGGACTTAACAATTATGGAAAGCCATTAGCATCCTTGAAAATGTTTTGTAAAAGTTATTTTAAAAGGCATTAAATGTTGATTCAAATCATTCATGGGAGATTTCATGTTTTTCAAGTGGAATTTATGAAAAGTCGAAAAATACTTGATTTTTTTCTTTTGAATATATCTCATTGTAAGGCTACAAATGGCTCTCCATAATATTTAAGTCTAAATTTAATAGAGTTAAGTTTTACTCAGAATCTTTGTGAAACACCCCCCAGGCATTGTTAAAAGCTATCGCCGAGAGGGGGAGGGGAAGGGGGTATCAGGTCTGTTGCATAACTACTTGAGAGAGATAGTTAGGCCATCGGAAGTTGCTTCTGATTTATTAGTCGGTCATTTCATTAAGCTCCAAGTAGTTCCCTCACATAAAGATTGTACGTGTAGTGGGAGGGAGCTATTTGGAGCAACATGATTTACTGCAAAAGCATAGATGTGCATGTGTCACAACTATCGCTTTCAATACGCTATTGTCTCTTGGCTTGTGGGGAGTGGTTTGCTGTCCTAACAAAAACATGCATGATGTGTTTAGTGTTTAGTGTGTAGTGGAAGCAGTGTGTCTAAAATAGATTTGTTTGATTGTGACATCATTAATTTACTTTTTAAGGCTAAACAGATGCTCTTTTAAATGAAAAAGACGAAATGATAAAAAGAAAAAAAAAAAAAATGTAGCATAATAACAAATAAAAAAAATCCCATGCATTTGTTTTGACCTTTTAAAAAGATTTTGTATTTCTTTACATTTTGCTGTTGATTGCTCTTATTCATGTAGCATGTAGGTATGTTTCTGTAGAATCCTAAATGCTGCACGCAACATTCTGGCATGATCATAAAAGGAGTCATTATTCAATTTAGAATATCAGATCAATGTTTAGTATTAAAAAAGTGATGAAAGTAGTGTTTTCAATAAGTATATCAAATTATGTTTCTACCACAGGAAGGAAAAAATCGTAAAATTGTAAACATTGTATTGAATTAGAGGAATAGTTTTGAAGAAATGTCATACCTTTGTGAATTTCCATATAATCTTATTTCCCTTTTATCTTTTGGATTTATTTACAAACATATAATCTAAATTTTATTAGAGTACCTTTAATCAGGCTATTATTTCTTATGGATTGTTTTTGTAAATCATATCCTGTTTTGGATTGTGTGTGAGACCATTGGAAAGATTTTACAACACAAATTTAATCAAATTGAGTGCATGTGAAAAAGAATTTTAATTATATGCACATAGCTAATAAATTCATGCATGAGCTATTTTGAGAAACACAGATCAATTAGCATGCTGATCCAAAAGAAAAGAATTATAAAAAAAGATGTTTTGAAAAGTAACTTGATAATTCAAGTACATGTTAGAGTAGTGAGAGTAGAAAAAATGTGCTAGACAGGACTAGAACAGTATCATGTGATCTTGAACTTATATACATGTAGAGGCATATTATTTTTTGGGGTGTATTTATTCATATTTATGAGCATATGGGTTTGCATTTTAAAATTTTCAGCGCAAAGTTCATAAAATTAATTTAAAAGATGAATCATTAGCAAGACACTTTGACTATACCTCATTATTTGAATATTGTGATAAATGGAGATGTTGCTATATTAGTCATTTCACATTACAAATAGAGGCAGAAAAGCCTTAAATGAAAAATGAAAAGGATTTTGTGTTAACTAATGATAGACTAATAAATCTAATTATTCTCAATACTCCAGTATTAGATGATAATTTCCAAGGTTTAAGTTGTAAATTAAGTCATTTGAGTTTTAGCACTGAAATGCATTATGAGAACAATATTTTCACAAGATATCATATTACAGGGAAAAGGGGGGGGGGGGGGAGGGTTGGCTCATCTGAGTACATGTATTTTGAAATTACCTATCTTCAGGTATTAAGTTAAGTGGTTCAAAATTGTCGAGTTCTTTATAGCGAACTGTAAGTCTTTGTTTTGTTTGTTGAAAATTGCACATGATCAGTAATACTTCTTTTTGCAAATTCAAAGAGTTGACCCTAATTCATAGCATTTTGTTCTTGTAAGGTATTGTGTGGCTATTGTGTCTTATCATTGTGATGCATGGGGTATGTAGAATTAGAATTCTCCATAGCTGATGTGTGATTGTCGTGGGATATTGTATGTTGGGATTGATGTGATAAAGACTGAATTCACAAGTAAAGGTAATACAAAGTTTTGGAAAATTTCGAAAATGGGGGCGGATAGTGATTCTTTACAAATTTGATATATTTGGATGCCCCTGTGGATGTATTATAAGCACTAGAAAATTTAGCCCCTAAAACGCTTCTGGTTTCGAAATAAATTGAATATACAAATTTACCGGTGCTCCTGGTAAATTAAAAAAAAATTTAAATAGCGCCTACGGCTGTACAATGGTAGCTGCATCCATGAAAATCTCAGAATATGTAGTTGTGATATATAGTTTCCAAATGGAAATAGCTTATCGGTTGATATTAGTCATGAAACATTGTTTTATAGCTTAATTAATATCTTGACCTTGAGAGGGAGCTATACAACATAAAGAGTTTATTATTTACAATTTCATAACTTTAGACTCGATTTCAACTGCGACAACGATCACTTAATATTGTTGGATGGCATATGCTTCCAATATTTTCATTTCAACCAAATTCATGACCCCATACCAAAACTTTGTATTACCTTTAAGGGTAAGTTGTGACATGCTAGCTTGTGTGGAGAATCATCATTAGGAATGTCTTTTAGTCTATCAAACCTGCATAAAATATATATCTTGATTTTGCATATTGCATTTTAATGTGCTTCCAAAGTGCTTTGAAAATGATTAAGTAAGCTCACCAATTATTACATGAGCAAACCTGCCAGGTACTCAATTAAGACCCGGATCTTGAGTGGCAAAAGTAGATGTTATGTTTTTGATTTGATTTGATTTGATCTTCTTCTGCATTCATGTAAGTACACAGTTTTTCGATAACAATAATAATATAAAGTACAATAAGTATTTTTCTGACATTGAATCATAAAAGAGCGAATATATATATATATATATGAAAATTGTTATTTTCAAAAACGAAATGATAGACTGTCATAAATAGTAAATTTCCTCAAACATAAAATTGTTTGCGGAAGAAGGACTGTCATTTTAAGCAGATTGCTTGATAATACGACAGCCCCAGTTTGGTTTCCTTCTAGGTAAGCCTCCTCATGTAAAATATTAGAACAGGGATTAGAATTGATGGATTTGGGTTGCAATTAGATTTAAGATTAGGTTTAGGTTAGGTCGATAGTTAGGGTTAGGTAGTATGTTTTGTGGGGTTCGTGGTTGAATTGTTAAATTTAAAAAGTGCTTGGAATTTGGCCAAAGACCAAAAGTTGATGGAGCATAGTAGTGTTGCGCAATAATAGGAAAGATGTGCTCCAGACTATATTGAATATACAGCTTGAATTGAGGGTTCATTTAAATAACGATAAGTAATTAAAGTCATAACTATTAACCATTAATGACTAGAATTACTGATTGCGCAACACTACTATGCTCCAGCAACATTTGGTCCTTGGCTAAATTCCAAGTACTTTTCAAATTTAACAATTCAACCACAAATTGTTATATAAAATGCTGTAAATGGTTAATTGTTATCTATGGGTAAAGTGTGCTCCCAGCTATATTCAATATTATCGGTAAACTTACATTAAGGGTTATTTAACCTAACTTCTACCATGTCCTTTCCATGGGTGTATTCCACATATTCATTTACGACTGTATCTTGATAAACTGCTTTACTACAGTGCATTGAAATTAGCTCTGAGATTTGGCTATGAAATTGCTTGCTTGGTTGGTCAGTTTTTACCTGACGGCTAGAAAAGCATGTGTATGCTTTTAAGTAAGCCACCAGGGAACCAATGGCTTTATTCCTCACCATGGGATCTTGTAATGAGGATCAATGCCTTACCAGAGGGCACAAGCGCATCACCTTGGTTTTGAAACTTTGAACCTCCCGGTTACGAGACCCCTGCCCTAGCACTGAGCCATCGTGCCTCTTATCATCTGTCTCTGGGCCAACATTTCATCTCATCTGTCATATTATTTTCATTTTTTATGATCTACGTTTATAGCATTCCATCTTTATGTACGTACACTGTACCCTACCATGCCAATTTTAGCGGAAGTACTCATGGTACTTCACCCTCCAAAATATTGCTAATATTTTGCAAATTTCATGACTGTGTACCATCTTCACTAATTCTCTGCATCAAGTAAAACATTTCTAATCCTTTTAAAACTTTCCCCTATAACAATGTATCCATTGTCCAATAACCATCAGTGCTAGGTTTTTGCAGATTTAGTTAACATTTGCAGCAGCAAAATACTTTATTGCACTCACTATAACACCATAGCTATTAAAATGATTCTTGAATTTAGATGTCAATTAATCTTAAATGTCTCTGGTAAATCATGCATTGCCATGTCACTGTTTGTTCTATTGTACATCTTGTATGATCCTCTGTAGATTTCTTGCAACGTTGGTCTTCTTGGATAGATCCATCAGGTTTGATTGTACTCTTTGCTTATCTTGCAGTCAATCTCATGAACTTGTGCTCTCTTTATCATTCATACTGTATGAATAATGGCAATGCCTGCCTAATGCTGCATACTAATGTATTTATAATAAATTGATTACATTCCTGTCATCAGTGCTCGGAGTACGCATAAAGTTTGTTCCTGTGATCTGGCATTGCTCCGTCGACAATTGCTCTCGGCTTTATTTTTATTATCAAAAGTAAAGGATCAGGGTTGGGGTTGCAACTTCTCTTTAGGTTAAGTATACTAGAGTTAATATTAAGGTTAAGATTGGGGGTAAGATATAGAATTTTGTCTACGGTTGAAGTTAGGCATTCAGTTTGTGTAGGAAATTACCATGGAGCGATTGTCACAGGAGCATATGTCCTACAACCATTTGATCCATCTCCATTCTCCGTTCTTCATGGAGCTATCTTCTTATCCAGAGCACAGGCAGATTTATTTCATGTTTTTACTCAGGAGTCGGTGATAATTTTTCCAGTATAAGACATTCAGGAATTTGGGTTTCTTTCACAGTCAAAACTATCTATCCAAATACATTATTAGCTCATGAGGAAGAAAGTATTTGTTGTAGAAATTAAAAATTAAACTAGGCTTGAAATATTGACCATTTCAAAATTCAACTCTTAAGTACTAGCCCATCTTAACCAGAGGTTTCTGTTACAATCAATGTCAGCTGTCCAAGCACGAGATAATAAGGCCAAAATTGTCATTTACAATCAGACCCCTCATTTGAAGAATTAGCAAATCAGGAACAAAGATTTTGTTAGAATAAGTTTCAGCTTTCAAAGTATTTTGTATTACTGGTAGCCAATCTGGAACAAGGGTTTCTGTTACAAACACAGCAATCCAAGTACTTTGTATTAGCCAGTCAGGGACAAAGGTTTCTGTTGCAATCAAACACGACTACCCAATCAGGAGCAAGGGTTTTTGTTGCAATCAAACACAGCTATCCCAGTACTTTGTATTAGCCAATCAGAAATAAAAGTTTATGTTACAATCAGAAATAGCTACCCAACCAGGAACTGAGGTTTCTGTTGCAATCAAACACGGCTACCCAATCAGGAGCAAGGGTTTTTGTTGCAATCAAAAACAGCTATCCCAGTACTTTGTATTAGCCAATCAGAATCAAAAGATTGGCTAACAATCAGACACAGCTGTCCTATCAGTGAGGAACAAAGCTTTAGGTAACTTGTACATCCAAACACAGCTCTCCAAGTCCACTATATTGACCATCAGGAACAATGATTGATGTTAATTTTCAAACATAGCTTTCAAAGTTCACTGTATAAGTTTTTTAGGAGTAAAGGTTTCTGTTACAATTAACCACGCGTATCCAATTTCTCTTTATTAACCAATCAGGAACCGAGATTTTTGTTACAATCAAACACAGCTGTCAATATCCACTGCATTAGTCAATAAGCAGCAAATATTCTGTTGCATTCAAACTCAGCTGTCCAAACATTGGTCAATCAAGATTAAGTATACTTGTGCAAGCACTTTGCTTAAGGTTTTACCATGATGGTAAAGTTATTTGTCACTGTGAGTTTAGATGATTTCAAATCGTCTAATCAGTAGGATTCAGGTACATGTACAAAATGAATTCACCTCTGATAATTTTGTGTTTTCATGCTAAATTTAATTTATTTCTTTTCCCAATCATGGCTCTGTCTTTACCCGCAATGTTATGCAGTACTACTACATAGTATGTTTTAATGAGTAATCAAGTATAAAGCAATATTTTGCATGTATATTATTTTCCAACTTTTTTTTCTTTCGTTTCACATAATGTTTTCTCATTTTTCTTTTTCTTCAAATGAAATGGTTGAATGTATTGATACATGTATGTATGGCTTGTTAAAGATTCATTCAATGATTCAAATGTACTAACTACCCTTTTTATGAACTGTTTCCTTTTTTCATCAGTATTTTTTCTCTCCATCAGTAACACAGCATAATATGTTAAGATTACCTGGTAGGGTCTTTGTTAGAAATCAATATCACTATGTTTATTACTGTATATTGAAGACATCTTGCATTTTTAGCATTTGATATCACAGGTTCATTGACCATTTTAGTACTTAGGCCTACTAATGATCATTAAATGTAAGCAATCATTTTTACCTTTTTGTTTGTTTTTGCATATATTTATTTGCCTCTTTCTAGCAACCTTAGGTACTGAAGTACCAGAAGCAGGTAGAAATACGATTCATTCTTTTGCTTTATTATTTAGGAAAAACAAGTATTGTAACCATCGTGGCATATATTCATTTAAGTATCTGCATTTATTTTCTTCTTTCAAAATATTTCTTGGATTTGTTTGGTACTGGTGAGCAATTAAAAACATTGGTGCTTTCTCTATCATATTAAAAATCAATCTTTGAAGGCTGTGGTGAAATAACCAATCTATATATGCATTATCGGTATTAAGATAAATTTGAACCAATATTTAGTGAAATGTCTGAAGAAAAAAATATATTAGCTTTACATGTACATGTACATTGAGATATTTATCCATTTGCTTTTTTTTTCAAATCTACCCGAGAATAATAGTATAATTTAGAAGAAAGAAAAAAAGCTTTTCATGTACAGTTATAGGTGATCATTTCACTGAAACTTGTGTTTTTCAAGCAATATAATGCATTATTTAGCATCTTCTATTCTTTATTTAGATCTGTAGTGGGATATTTTGAATAGTACATGCGCCTTTGAGTATCTGCTTTATTAAAGCCAACTATGAGCTTACTTCATATGATTACTGGGATGTTTATATGATACAAAATTTACATTTTTATTTTCCTTCGTATTAAGGATATCTGCTAAAATAGTGCATACTTAAATTCTTATATTCATTAGCTGAGCTGGATAGTTGCAATATTTAAAATACATGTACTGGATACTGCAAACTTTTTAAAATTTGTTTCATGCTTATTGAATCAAAGAATTATGGAGTAGCATCTGTAACAATTTGGATATTTTTTAATGCAAGATATGCTGTTGATATCACCTGTAGGTAGAGCTGTTGGTCTTTATTAACATTTCACAACAATTTTTGTTTTGCTCTATGTAGATTGAACAATGTACAATTTCCAAAGTATCTACTTTTCATTGAGCTCATGATTTAAAAAAGAATGACAAACGAATGTTTTTAAGTCTTGCATTGGTTCTGTTCCTGTAGCAGTGATTACCGGTATATATTTAAAAAAAGTTATTTATATATTTTAATTTTTATATTTGCTAAGTTAAGAAATCTTATCATTCATAAAGCAATACATCAGTTAGTAGAGCTCTGTCTGATTCAAAAAAACAAAAGAAATATTTTTTTTTCTTTTTTCAATACAGCCCATGAATATTCATATCACCTAGTACATGAACTTGGTTTTTTATATTTTTTGTTTTCATAAATTTTAAGTTATCATATTGTTATTGGGGTCATGCTTTGGGTAAAAGGTATCATCCAGGAGTTAAACATTGAATATATATATTACTATTTCCATATTTACTGGAACATGATCACAAAGACCTTCAAGAAATCAACTCAAGGCGGTTTTAAAGCCCTATTGTATGTCCCATAGAAATCTCATTAATCTTGCATAAAATATCTTTGCAATGTATGCCCAGTTCAAATGATGATGGACAAGGTTCTTGAAATTTCCTTCGGTTGATATTTTGAAAGTCTTAGAGATTGTGTTATTGCGACAACAATGCAGGCAAAGAAGAGAGTTTTGTGGGTTTGTGAAAATATTTTCCTTCTTGAGATGCATTTCTTGTTATTGTAGCTGTAAACTTAAGTTAACTAACACAAATTTTCCTGTTGATATGATAAGAAGTTATCATGCAGCTTTGTTATTACGGTACCTTGTAGTGCTCTCTGTGCCATTCCAGTTACACTAATATTTTTTCCCAAAAATAAAACCAATATTGAAATAAAACAAAATTAATTTTTTTGGATGCAAGTAGTTCATATGATTATGAGCAGATAATTGCTATTACATGTTGTTTCTGAAATGGGCTAAATGGGATAGTTAATTATTCATGGGTAAACCTTAAAATTGGTTCTTTAATTATTGCTGTTTTCATTAAGTATGATAATGAGATAGTATTAATCAAATCACATGATATGATTTTATTGATGTAAATATTGTGTGGATAGCATATCATATCCATGGCCAGTCAGCCTTAACATTAGGAAAACAAAACACAATACCTGACAAATAGTATATAAAGTAAGTGACATCACTAAATTGAAAAAAGGAAAGACAAACAGAGTGATTTGCTTTTGTTGTTGGTAGTAGGAAGTCCTCCTTGTATGCATTTAAATGAGAGAGAAGTAAGATGCTGATATCTATGCCTTGAAGACATACAAATGCTGCAACTTGTATTTTTGTTTGTAGTTCTGCCAGTGGGTTTTAGAAGACATCATAAGATGTAAAATTTTGCTTGTCAGCAACTTAATGGTGTTGCAGTAGGAGTTCTGCATTTTGCATTTAGATTAAAAAATTATCATTGCTGATGTTCATGCTTTTACAATGAAATTCTGCAAACTTTGCAAACTTGTTTGTTGTTTTCATATAAACTATTGGGTTCATGCCTATATGATTGATGAAGATTAAAAACATTTGAAGAGGGAATTTTGGGGTCTCGCCCCTGCGTTTTGATGGACAGACTGTGCCCAAAAGAAAGCAAAAATGTCCATTGTCCCAGTTTCTCATTGGCCAGTCTAAGTGACTGAAGTGATCATCTAATAGCAGTAGATGGTTGAATATTATATGAATCTTAAGCTTTGCTTTATTTTGAAATAAAGTAGTATTATAAAGGGAAGAGGCTTGTTTGAAAATGTGAAAAGAATCTTGTTTCTTAATTCATGGTAAGTGAATTGTAGCTACTCTCTTGCAAAGTTTAGAGCAGTGTATTTGAGATAAATTGAGGGAGAGGGAGAGGGAGAGAGAGAGAGAGAAAGAAAGAAAGACAAAGACAGAGAGAGAGAGAGAAAGAGAGAGAAAGAGAAAGAGGGATTATATCATGTGAGAAATATGAAATGTAAAGGAAACAACAACCAAATCAATTGTTTTTATTCCCCTTTCTATTTTAATCTTGTGTATACTGTCTTGTACAGTAATTGCAGTTAGCAATACAAGTACATGTTTTTTATATGCAGAATCCTAATGTATGCGTTATGTGGCATCTTACTCTAGTAATGTGTAGATATGTTTCTGTCTTATCTTGCATGCATATAGCAATATGTTTGACTTTCTTTTCATGTTTTTTTACTTCTAGCCAAACCATCAGATTCTACTTCATCCTCATCATCTTCCGCACCGCCTCCAATCCCAAAGTCAAACAGCCAAGTAGAGCAGATGAAACAGTTCCTTGCGTAAGTAGTTCTTCTCCTTCTCCTTCTCCCTTTTCTTCTTCTTTCCTTCTTCTTTTCCTTCTTCTTTTCCTTCTTCTTTTCCTTCTTCTTTTCCTTCTTCTTCTTCTATATGATCTTCTTCATCTTTGTCTTCCTCTCCTCATTTTTCTTCCTCTCCTCATTTTTCTTTCTCTCCTCATTTTTCTTTCTCTCCTCATTTTTCTTTGTCATGATCATCGTCATCTTCTTCTTCACCTCCTCCTTCTCCTTCTCCCTCTCCTTCTCCCTTTTCTTCTTTTTTCCTTCTTCTTCTTCTTTATCTTCTTCTTCCTCTCCTTCTTCTTCTACTTCTTCTACTTCTTCTTCTTCTTCATCTTTGTCTACCTCTCCTCATTTTTCTTCATCATGATCATCGTCATCTTCTTCTTCACATCCTCCTTCTCCTCCTCCTAATCTTTCTTTTTCTTCTTCTTCTTCTTCTTCTTCTTCTTCTTCTTCTTCTTCTTCTTCTTCTTCTTCTTCTTCATCTTTGTCTTCCTCTCCTCATTTTTCTTCATGATGATGATGATCATCTTCTTCTTCTTCACATCCTCCTTCTCCTCCTTATCTTTCTTTTTCTTCCTCTTCTTTATACATTTCTTCATATATTTCTCGTTAATGTATTTCTTATCTTATCCTTTCTCTCCCTTTTACCTTTTTCATTCATTTCTACAGGCAAAGCAATGCAATTTTTTTAAATCTTCTCTGTTCTCCTTTCTTGTACTATGTAGACTTTTCTCTATACTGTTCCATCCTCATCCAGTAGTCTTGTTGAGGCTCATTATTTATTGATCTAATCATTCTTAATCAAGCTAAATTAACTGCAATCATTTATGAAGAGAGAATTAATCTAACCTGTATGCAACTTGAAAAATGTACATTAGAATGAGCAGGGAAGATAATTTAACCTCAACTACATCTAAAGCCCCGGTCACAAATGCCATTACGAACCGCTATGAACGCCGTACGAACGATTTTCAGACAATAGAAATTCGGGAAGAAAAAAACGGAGATTCGGAAGAACGCATCGTCCGTACGAACATTTGTGACCGTAGCTTAAGCATAGATATTCAAGCAAATCAATACTGCCTTGTGAAAATTGAGCCATCATTATGAAATTATTAATATGCATTCATGTACCTATTCATGTTTCATTATAATACATTAGCCTCCAGACAAATTGACTGGTCATGTTACCATGTATAGTTAGGCATACCGGTACCTACAAGTACTTCACATATTATGCATAACAGTTGTGCTTTTAGATAAAATGAATGGCCAATAAACAATAACTATTAAAGCATGTATATATTTAGCATAATAGCTTAGCCTTGAGAAGATGGTAGCTTAGTTCCTTTTTAGTGATTGTATCTCTGTAAATTGGGAAATTTGGGATGTTGGAAAGCCCTATGAACTGATGATGCAATACCCCCATTGTCTTGCAATTGCACCCAGGCATTTAAATGTATTCCGTACTCACAAATACATGTGCCATGTTTGTTCACACACATGTCTATGGATTGTGGAATGTATTCATCTGCATGACATGACATCATAACATGGTATCACCTTTACAAATTTCAGAGGATTTTGATCATTGTCTGTGATGATTTCAATGAAATTATATTTTTTCTTCTAAAATGTCAAACATTTGTACACCTCTCATATTAGGAAGATTTTTTTTTTAAATCGAAAGAAATGTTTATTTAATCAGATTACTTCATTATTTTAATATCTCAAGATCAAATTATGTACTGAATGATTTAGAAGGTCAAAGTTCACCAAATAGTTGTTGCTAAAGGTGATGCTGTAAAGTCAACCCTATCTTCTTGTGGTAGGGTCCATGTTCTAATACATGTACCTATCCTGTTTCCATGACAACGACCCCCTTTCCCCTTGTCATCCTCCCTCCTCCATGTATCAACAAACAGCTGGGAAAATAGACGAGCTTCATACTCCCACTCCTATGGCCGCTGGTAATCACTGCATCTGTATTTGAGCTTCTGTCTTGCACGGAGACTGTAATTGTTGCCAATTGCAGAATTATGCTTTTTTTCTTTCTTTTTTCTTAAAAAGAAAATACTTCAAAAGCTTTGAAATATGATTTTGCCTCAGAGACTTTTGATTTGTTTAAAGCCTAATTTTTTTTGCACAGTGTGAAGCAGTGAGGGAATGTTCAATGATGCCAATGATTGACAATTGCAAGATTTTGCTATTGTCGGGAGTTATATCAGAACAACTAATAGTGTGACTATCATAAATTGTACATGTATATCGTTTAAGACAGATTACATGTAAAAAGTTATACCGAGTTCCCATCTTTCTTTATAGCTATACAATATGGCAAGTCTACTTTTACATGTGTGCTTTCAAACTTTTTTTGACATCATTTTTTTTTCCAGCCTTGTAGTGCATGTGCATGTGACTTTCCTTTGAGCAAAACCAGTACAAAATGGCAGTTGATCGTCACACATTTCATTTCAGTTTTATAGTACTATTCTGACCTTAGTTCACTGGGATATATATTGTCTGCTCAGATTATGTAACCATCCTGTTTGTTTTTTAGGCGTTACCTACGACTGAATCATGTTTAAGTCAAACTTTCCATAAGTCATTCGAAAGAGACAACAGTTTATGAATACACTGACGTGAAATATACATGTACATTGATATTTTGAATAATTGAGATGACAAAAAAAGAAAAAAATAATGTTAAACTCTTTATCAATTGTCATCTGCAAAAATATGACCAAATGAGACAAGGTCAATATGAACATTCCTGAGAAAAATAATTGTTACAAAACCTGTACTGCTGTATGCTAAAAGTTTAAAAAGTGAAAAAAATTATTTCTTTTGTTTCAGTTTTGTCTCTCTTGTAATTCTTTTCTAAAGTCTTAGCACCTCATTACACTTTTCACAGGCCAAATACTTTTGTTTCTGAATCGCTCTTTTTATTTGTTGCATTTTGACAGCAACCAAGTTTTCCACTACCTGTTGAAATGTTGATTAAATCAGCATTTTACTTAGCATTTTATTTGCCTAAGTAATATGTCTTGGCTCTTATTTCAGATCACATCTAAGCATTAATTTTTTAGCAAGCCGACTTTTAAAGGTAATACAAAGTTTTGGTATGGGGTCATGAATTCAGTTCAAATGAACATATTGGAAGCATATGCGATCCTACAGTAATCAGTGATCGATGTCGCGGTTAAAGTCAAGTCTAATGTGATGAAATAGTAAATAATAAACTCTTTTGGTGGTATTCTCATAAGTAAAGCAGGGACTAAGTCCAGACTAAACAAGAATATTAGTTCACACTTCTATGGAATGCTACATGTAGGTGTCATCTTCCTCCTTCAATATTCATGACAAAGATAATCTACCAAAGACTTTCTTGAAATTCAGTCCACACTCATATTATCTTTTTCTTCCCATTTCATTGCAAATTTAATTTTGTGGACACTTTTCATTGCAGGATTAAAATAATCTGTACAGGGTAAAAGGATTGGCAACAGGCACTCCATAAAAGTGTGGACTAACTTAGTACGTGCTAACTTAGTATCCACTACCGGAATACCATCCTTCGTGTTGTATAGCTCCCTCTCAAGGTCAAGATATTAATCTAGCTATAAAACAATGTTTCATGACTTAATCGACCGATTGGCTATTCCCATTTGGAAATTATATATCACAACTGCATTTTCTGAGATTTTCATGGTGGCAGCTACCATTTTAGGTAGTTTTTAGGGGCTAAATTTTCTAGTGCATATAAAACATCCACAGGGGCATCAAAATATATCAAAATTGTAAAGTATCATTATCCAGCCAAAATTTACCAAAACTTTGTATTACCTTTAAAGTAAAATACTTAACGACAATCATTATGACTTCATATTGTCAATCCAATTATTTATCAATTATTACGTATCACATTAAATCTGCGCAAATACAATTTTGCTCAGCTAATGAGCTTATGATGACTGCATATGAAAACCATATGTCTGCAAATCAAGACCTCAAAAGTATTTTGCTCAAAGTTCTTAAACTTAGGGTAAATTACTTAGCCAAAAGCTGCGGCTGAATACCAAAGCTAGCTAAGCATTTAACCTAATTCAGAAACTGAATGAAATACTCAGATTTCTGACATTATTGACAGTATTGAATTGAATACAGGCCCTGAAAGGTGTTCATAGCTCTATCATACTGCCAAACCAACCAATTCATCAAGGTACTTGAACTTGTACATGGGGGTGTTTCACAAAGATTTTAAGTTGAACTTATCTCTAAGTTGGACTTAATAATTATGAAAAGCCATTAGCATCTTTGAAAATATTTTGTAAAAGTTTTTTTTAAAGGCATAAAATGTTGATTTCATGTTCTTGATGCAGAATTTATGGAAAGTTTAAAATACTTCAATTTTTGCTTTTTAATATATTTTACTTTAAGGCTACAAATGGCTCTCCATAATTTTTCAAGTCCAACTTTAGAGTTAAGTTTGACTTAGGATCTTTGTGAAACACCCCCCCCCCTCCATTGGAGTATACTTTCCACACTGTCAGGGCCCTTCTATTTATTGCACTCTTGTACTTCGCACCCGCAGAGCTGTGGCTAGCTGCACTATAATCCTTCCTACCTTCCATTCCTCTCTGTCATTGCACATAATGACAAAGTTAAACAATCCCACCTCAAATGTCAGCAGGTAGACTCAATGTGTGCTCTTAAGCCAACGCCTGATTAATATGCTTCTTGCAAACTGACTCTATTAACATATTAAAGCATGGCTTGATGCATCTTGCCCTTGTAATTTTCATTATTTTCTTATACAGTGTGTATTTCGTGTATTTCTATCCCGTTAATCATCAAAGGTGGAAATTTGAAGAAAAATATTGTCTATTCCATTGCCCAAAACAAATAACAAAGATAACTAAATAATTGAATTTAAGTGCCAGTTTGGAAGAACAATCAAGTTACCGGTACATAAAATTGACTGTAACGCAATTGTACATGTAGTTTGAGATTGTTTAAACTCATTCATACAGTAATGTACTTTACAGGCCTGTTTACAATGCATAACATGGGAGATACGTATAACATGTATAATCCTTTGATGTCACACATCTGTGATACCCATTGATTGCCATACATAGCCATTTCTTTGATATCAAAGGTCATCCAAGGTCAACAATTCTGTGGCATTGAAGGCAGCATCAAATTTTCATCATTAAAACATAGTTTTAAGTATAAGATTTATAATCCAAACATTACGTCATAAGATATTTGTATTTTTGCAATTTTTTTTTTAATATTCTGAATTGTTTTCAACAGCTCAAGACCAGAGTTATTACCACGGCCACCGAGCGTTGACAGCCCTCCAGCAAGTAAGTCTCACTTGACTTAATATCTTATGTTGATAGCATATGCTGGAAGGAATTAATGCTTTTAAATAAATTATTCATAGAATATTAGCCGGATATTATAAAAGAGGAAAGAGGATGTTAAGAATATGAGCATAAAGTAGAGCTTATGAATGAAGTACCATATGAAATATTTCGACATAGCAAAATTTTAATCATACTGTTCAGGTGCATATAATAATTTGATTTTTTGTGTGTGTGCGAGTGTTATTGACTTTTCTAGAAAGTTTACCATAGCTTCATGTATATATGGCCAAGAATACATTTATGTTAAAGGTACTACCCGGTATGTCCCATTTGCAGCCAATATCAAATTCTGTAGAACTTTGCAGAAATTAGGAATATGTCACGTATGTCCTGTCTGTGAAATTTTAACGTTAGCAGTGTCCTATTATTCAAATTATGTAAGGAAACCTGTTTACTTTCTAGACTTCACTGTCAGACACTATTGAGTGACTGACTGGCTGACTTTTTTTTTCTTCTTTGGTAATAACGTACATAAAATGAGCTGTAAATCTTTGCACAGCAGAAAGCGTACAACCTTTCGGTACGAGGTTCTGAAAATCAGACTATTACTTAGGTGATTGCAATCACTAAAGTCAAATGACAACTAATGCTCGTTATTTTCTTGCTAAAAGACATTTTGAAGCCCTTTCGTTTTGAGAGAAGTTCTAAATTAGTATTATCTTTCGAATGCCTTTGGAATTTAACCATTTCATTTTTTTGGCCCGCAAATGAAACATACATGTAGTACCTTTAAGGGTAAGTGTGACAGTTGTACTTGTTAAAAAAAATATGCATGTGATTTACTCTAATAGTAAAACTTTAGTCACACTGCCATCTTGACTCTACGCCAACTCTAAATCAACCAATTATTGGCCATTCATGATAACGTGATATTTGTTTGGTATTTTGTCAGTCTGGTGTCTGTCTCATCGAAGTGACTGACATGTTATTGAAATGGTTAGCAGCTTAGCGCTTAGAGACTTCGGTGGTAAGCGCTTTATAAGTAACGTTTGTATTTATTATTTATTATTATTTATTTATTTATAAAGTGTGAAGTATAATTGATCTCGTAATAAACCAGAGATAGAGATCACTTCCTTTCTCCTTGCCCTTCTTCCAGTTCCACCAAAGAAATACTTGACATCCGACAGCAATGGGACAGCGATGGGTGCCAGTAGCAGACCAGGTTCCCAGGCCAGCTTCCATTCTAATAGTAGACCAAACAGCCAACAGGACCTGCCGACCACGCCCGGTAGCCGTTCACAGAGTCGTCACGGCAGCTCCACTGATGATGCATCCAGTAGCAAGAGTAGCAGCAGTGGTCCACCTACCCCAGCACCAAGGGGCGCCAAGACGGTGAGAGATGATTACTCTTCCCTTTCTTGGATAATAATAATAGCTAGTTCTTATATAGCGCTTTTCAGCACCGAAGGCCCTCTCAAAGCGCTTTACAGATATATAGATATATATATATATATATATATATATATATATATATATATATATTATTACCCCGGTCATAGGATTCAGGCTTACCCGCACACAATGTATGCACATTCTCTACTCCCTGGGGAGCATTCCACACGTGTGCTGTGATGACAACTCTTCTGTGGTCAATCTCTCAAAGTGACTCGTTAACATTGATGAAGGTTGATGAAAAAACTGTGTAATTTTTGTATGAAATGTTACTTATTATATATCTGATACTGTACTAACCCTCTAACACGCAAAAAATCCTGAACAAATCTCAAACCACAAAGATATTTACGGTTTTCTTTGAAGGCGTCACTGTGCGACACCCTCTGACGGTAAATTCTCCCAATCATTTTTTGAATTTTCCCAACCGTTTTCCATGAAAATAAGACATAAACCAGGCTTTTAAAAATCTTTCAACAGTTAAATGTCTGGAATGGTATATAGAGCCAATTCATTAATTTTTGACGATTTGCATTCACCTACATGTAACATGTACCGTAATTTAATTGTAATAATATAGTTGGGAGAATTAAGGAATTGATCAGATCAGTTTTTCCCAATTGTTATCATTAATAATGGTCTGTTTTCCCCCTAACTTCAGATTATCTTTAATTGTACATCTAACATTGTAGTCACTACCTTAGCACCATTATCTCTCATCTGAACAATGTTACCAAGTCCCTCTCATTCCCATACATGTACAAGCGTAGACTTTGATATAGGGGCACTGTGTCCTGTAGGCAACGGGCTAAACTTACCCTTTTCACATAGTTTTGTTCTTTCCTGTTCTAGAGACCAAAGAGAGTGAGGGCACTGTATGACTGTCAAGCCGATTATCAAGATGAGCTCACATTTGAAGAAGGAGAGACTATATTAGTGACAGGAGAGGCTGATGCAGAGTGGTGGGTGAGTAATCTGAAGAAGGAGAGACTATATTAGTGACAGGAGATTATCATCTTGATAATCGGCTTGAGGAGGAGGAGGAGGAGGAGGAGGAGGAGGAGGAGGAGGAGGAGGAGGAGGAGGAGGAGGAGGGAGGGAGGGGGAGGGGGGAGGGGGGGGAGAGAGAGAGAGAGAGAGAGAAAGAGCGAGGGGGGTTAGGTAGGAGGATAGAAAGTCATTGAAAAGGGAAAAGAAGAAAGAGAGGAAAAAAAAAGCAAGAGCAAAAGAAAGATTAAAATATACAACATAGAATAGAAATAAAGGAGAAGAAATTGTTTTATTAAGCTCAAAGAGGATAAGAAAAGAAAGTAGAAGAGGAAGTTGGGGAGATGAAGATGATTAAAGGGTGAAGGAGGATAAATGTGTTTGTCAGAATATCAATAAAACAGAAAGAGAAAAAAATGTAAATATAAAGTCTGGGAAACAAAATGAACAGATAATCATTGACAATGTCATTTACTTTTCTCAATTTAACCACTCTTTTCTTTTCCATTTCCAGATTGGAGAGATAGAAGGCAAACCGTCACGGAGAGGGGTGTTTCCTGTGTGCTTTGTACATGTCATCGACTGACCCATGCTTGCCACTTCCAGTCCCGTGCACTCCAATCTGTGTAGTCTTCTTCCCTCGCACTTGGTCCCACCCACTCCATTTGATGTCAGTAGCATTTAATGTTTGTACATGAAGAGAATACTCTGGTACCTGAACAGAGACAGACTATGTTAACATATTTTCAATTTGACTGAAAGTAATTTTGAGATTGTAACCTGGTCACAGCATAACTCTCAAATTTTGTATTTTTCCTAGAAATAAAGACAATAGTGGAGTATAGTCATGAATGAGTGCTAGAAACGTACATGTCTATAATTTGAATCAGTAATATTTTGTATAGATATATTTTTGGATTAGAAAGTATCTATCCATCATGAGAAGATGAACATCTTTAGAGAAGCATTTTTCAAAATCAGGAATTCTGTTCCAACCAAATCTTTCACCAGTACCAACAATTTGACATTTGTTTCTATATTTTTCTTATTGCGATCATGTAGTATCTTATTTCATTTCCATGGGCTATTAGTCCCATGTGTCCATAATCATGTTTGGACTTGATCTGAGCTTGATGAAATTCATTGAGTCGGATCGTCAAACTTGCCCCAGACGTGACGGTTGTTATTTGGATAAATTAGACATAAAGTATGATAAGTGGGGCTCATTTCTTCATTTAAGATTCCTCTTATATAAGAACAATGGAACCTCATAAAGAGCACTGATGTAACAAGGTTTCTGTTATAACAAGGGGATTTTGCTGGTCCCAGCTCTTTATATCTTTTATAAAAACTCTGATACAACAGGATTCCTAATATTAAAAGGTGATTTCCATGGTTCCCTAAACCTCGTTATAACCAGGTTCTACTGTACTTGTTAATATAAAAGTGGAATGTGTGTATTTAATACATGTGCATTCGAGTGTTTCGATACAGGTGCTGTCATTTGTCAACTAAGTCCCGGTATGAATCTACCTAAGATTATCATTTATTTCTCTAGTAAATAAACTTTACAACTGATTTCTAAACCAAAGGCTCATTCACAGATGACCCGGTAAACCTCAGCATTTTTTTTTGTTTTTGTGGAATATTGGCAAGTGGGGATAAAGAATAGTAGCTTCATGCAACACCGGTCTAGAGTTAGAGTTTAGAGTTTAAAAATGCCCTTTTTGATCTAGGCAGGTGTTATATCACTTGCATATACAGGTAGGGTCACATTGATAACTTCTGAGCAGTAGTCCATACTTTGATTTAAAAAAAAAAAATATATATACATATATATATAAGCAAGTTTAGTGAAACTGCAATTTCTGACAGTGCTCAACTGTAGGAGCAAATGTAGATATAGGAGTTGGAAGGTTACACTTTATTGGTACGAGTTATACAGACTGTTTCGCCAGAAGGCTCATCAGTAACTAAATACATAATACAATCATGGCGAAGTTAAAAACACTCATGTGCAGTCAGGCAAGAATACAAAAGAGACACAAATAATACCCAAGTAAGGGCGAACGCAATAATACAATAGTGGAATTAAGGGGTAGAATCCAACCACCCGCCAACCGTCACCAAGAAGATTCCGCACTCCATACAAACCCGCCTATCCACGATCTCCAGCAGCGCAGAGGTATTCAACGAGGCGAAACCGGAGTATGAAAAAGCACTCCGTGATGCCGGCCACAACACCAACTTAACCTACACACCCAAGACCAGTGACATCAACAACAAAGAGCACCACAAACGAAAACGCAACATAACCTGGTTCAACCCCCCATATAGCAAGCACGCGAAGACGAATATTGGCAGAAGGTTCCTCGCTCTCGTAGACCAGCACTTCCCAAAGGAACACCAACTACACAAAATCTGCAATAGGAACACACTGAAGATCAGCTACAGCTGCATGGATAACATAGCAACCATAACCAAGGCCCACAACAATAGAATCATCAACCACAACCCCAACCGAGACCCAGAAACCTGCAACTGCAGAAAGAAAGACGACTGCCCCCTCCCAGGAAAATGCACAACCAAAAATATCGTCTATGAAGCCAAGGTTGTGACCCCCAACGATGAGAAACTCTACATTGGACTCACATCCACATCCTTCAAAGCCAGATATGCAACTCATAAAGCAAGCTTCACCCACCAAGAAAAGAGATACCAGACCGAGCTAAGTAAACACACCTGGATGCTGAAAGACGACGGGATACCCTACACAATATCATGGAGAATCATCCGGCACGCCCAACCATACTCACCCAGAACAAATCGCTGCAATCTCTGCCTATGGGAAAAGTACCACATCATCACTGCTGAGAAATCCACCATCCTTAACTCTAGAACTGAACTCATTTCCACATGTAAACATAAGAGAAAGTTTCTACTCTCTGAATATGGTTAAACCCCTCCCCCCCCCTGTACCACCATGACCTTTCCCCTTACCCTTAAACCCCTTAATTCCACTATTGTATTATTGCGTTCGCCCTTACTTGGGTATTATTTGTGTCTCTTTTGTATTCTTGCCTGACTGCACATGAGTGTTTTTAACTTCGCCATGATTGTATTATGTATTTAGTTACTGATGAGCCTTCTGGCGAAACAGTCTGTATAACTCGTACCAATAAAGTGTAACCTTCCAACTCCTATATCTACATATATATATATATATAAAATGAAGAATATGGTGCAGCATCTTTTTATCTAGTAACAGTTTTGATATGGTTATTAATACAGAAAACTTCCTATTCAGTCAGAAGTGTCCATATTTTAGGGGTTTATTGACAGGTGTTCATGTACAAGGATACCTGATATACTGGACCCTGTTTCACAAGACTTGATATCAATATCAAGTGTCACATTTCTAAAACAAATTTGCTCTCCGCCAATCAAATGCAGCAATTTCAGTAGCTTATAACAGCTATTGCAACTTGTTATTGATAACAAGTTCTATGAAACAGGGCCCTGGTATTTGGTGCAGTCTGTTTTTCAATGCTTTCATCATAGAGGGGAGAGACCAGATAAAGCTTTAAGTACTATCATTCCACAGAATGTCTTTTGACATAATATACTCGTTCAACATTCTTCCATACTGTATCATTTGAGATTCACAAAGATTTAAATTTGCAATGTATCTTTCATTGAGAGTGAGAAGGGCATTAGCTGTGTGTATAATAATAATAATAATAATAATAATAGTGGGTTCTTGTATAGCGCTCATGTCTATAAGAATACAAGTAAAGCCCTATTGTCTTTTGGCAGATGTGCATGTAGTAGATGTATGTTTGAAAGATACATGTAATACATGTACCGTAAATCTCCGTGTATAAGGCGCACTTTTTTGCCGCCGAAAAAATTTGAAAGTCAGGGGTTGGTCTTATACACAGGTACAGAAAAAAAAAGTTTTTTTTTTTTTTTTTTTTTTTTTAGTTTTGATTTATGGCGCTATGCCTGGCAATGTCTCCTAGCTCAGTAATCAGTGTGGTGACTCACCACTCGGAAACTACAACAACACTCAAGTTTGTCTGTCATCTTGGTTTGAAAGTAATCTTTCTAATAGATCTCAATATGTAGTTTATAATAAAAATTCCTCAATTTTTTTTCTATAACAAATGGTGTACCACAAGGTTCTATCCTAGGTACTCCATTGTCAGAAATTTAGAGGATGCTATTCATATCATGCATGACTATTGATATTTGGCATAGAACACAGTGCTTCTGCTAGGTGATGTGAGGAGGCTGGTGTGGGACACTTGGTATCATGAAGCCTTAGACTGTTGTTACTATTATTTTTGACAAGTTCACACCTTCAACTGCACCTCGATGTAAAATGAAGGTCCTTCCTCGCGTGGGTTTTCGGCAACAAAACAACAACAACAACAAACATTTTTTTTTGTTTTGTTTGCCCCCAAAATAGGGGTGCGCTTATACATGGAGATTTACGGTATATTATTTGTTCAGAGCTAAAGGGAGAAAAGGATACGAGTTAACTTTTTCGCGACAATCATTCCACTTTTTTGTGGTTTGATTATAAAACATCTTTTGATTCAGAGCCATACAAATTATCCCAGATGCATGCGTAGAAAGAGCTAAAACTAATGCACACACTGTATCCATGTTTATTTCATGACTACATTGCGTTTCATGCCAGGAATTGTACAAAGCAAAATAAAATCTTTAATCCTTAAATTGGCAACTTGTTGAGAGGTTCAAAATCATTGCTTTTCAATACAACTTTGCATTTTTCCCCAACCTTTTGACATTATTCTCACCCACTTACTTGGTTTTAGATTTTATTTCAACAATGTAGCAATAAAAGAAAAAAAAATATTATTGTTGCCAATTTGAAGAACATTATGTGATCAATTAAGTCCTAAAAATGATTCCTGACCTGAGAGGGTTAAGGGCCTTCTGGCTGTCAGGATACGATATCATGCATATAGAAGGTGTAAGTTGAAAGATAAATGTAATAATGTTGCATGGGGTCACATATTAGTGGAGAGTAATCTCAAGTTCTTTCCAATGTCCATTATTGCTGAGTATAAAGCTATAGAATAATTTGAATGAAAGATGAACCTTGTTCAGAGACAGGTCAAAATATATATAACAAGACGTGCATGCTTCATCATTTATATACATGTATAACTGATCGTAACTCACTATAACCCCTGAGCTGAATAGCTCAACATTTTGGAGGTTAAGATTTTGTACTGAGATTAAAAGTGTAACTTTGATCTTAATCATCTTATTAAACACGATTTGTAGAACAAACCTAAAGATTTGCAGTCTTGCAAATATGTTGAATGGGAAGCATTTGTACTATGTATATACTTCTGAGCCTTGTCGCATAAAACTTAATGGTAATGATCGTAACTTTGTCATTAATGGTAACTTCCATGGAAACCTTAATTTGATTGGCTGTTGAGTGATGTTGCCACGAAAGTTAATACTGATGGCAAAGTTACCATCAGTGGTAAGTTTTATGCAACAGTGCCCAGAAGTAAATTAATAGTGTAGCTACTTTCTAATATATTTGTCCAGGGTCTTTCATCATTGGGAGGATGGGGAATTTTACACCCAAACCTATTCAAATATTTCTTTAGGCATGCAAGTAATTTTTATAAGCAATTCAATAATGTTTCTTTTAAAAAAGCCCTCATGTCTGCAAATTCGATATTTGAAGACTCTTTCCTTTGCTCGTAATAGAATTATAATAAGATTACATTGTATTACCTGTTGGCCAGTTTGGACCCATGCTTCATCATTCATAATGATCTAGTCCCATAAGACGGCGAGTATTTAGAATGAAATAGATCTTTAAGTAAAATTACATTGGAATTTCCCATCTTTAAGAACCTCTATGCAAACCTTATAAGGTTGAAATTATCAAGGTTATAACTACGGGGGTGGGTCGTTCGGAGGAGTCTTTCTTTTGTGTGGTAGTATAATGTATTATCTTTTCTTTTTAGTTGTTGAAAGAAATCCCCAAATTCTAAATAATTTATACAGAATGATGTAAGGAAACCAATGTGTGCTTTATTATGTTCTTCAATAAGTATTTTTCAGACCTTTGTCATATCAAAAAAGGATGAAAGACAGGATCATTTATTTTCTTTGCTGCTAGGTCGGGAGGAAGTGTAGGAAGTAAACTCATAGAAATGCTGTTGGTGTTTAGGTATCATTTTGCCCAAACCATTTTAGACCTGTTTTGCTTAAAGGGATTGGGTAACTTTGTCTCAAATTCTGAAACAAAATCCTGGATTTAGCTCATCCTGCAATGATACTTATAAATTTTTAGGTCAGTCAGGAACCCCATGACTTTTACAAGCCGATTGCCTGTCTGATTATCAAAATATTTATGATTGGAAATCAAAATCAAATTTTGCGTTTTCCTAACAGGTTTTCATAACACTACAGCCTACCGGTATTGGGGAAAACGAGTACGGTTTGGTACAACCGGTCACTCACAGATTTTTCCTTTTTTGAGGCACTTCTTGATCATTTTGAAGCGCAATTTTTTTAGGGCTTCAATATTACCGGTACACCATATCAGAGACACTAATAACACGAAGGGCCGTGCATCTCAGATTTTACATTGTTTAACGATGCCTTTAAAATCATAAGTAGAACCTTTAAGCTTGGATGCGAATTAGGAACAAGTGGCTGAAGAATGAACTTTCAACTGTAGGATCTGTTATGAATGCCACTTTGATTGTCTGACCAGAAACTACATCATTTTCCCAGTTAAGCTGGTTAATTGATACTGCACTAATATGGCATTTTGTGCAATTTAGAGAAGTGGAAGATGTAATGGTGTGAGAGACAAAAAGTCAGTATTTTTTCATTCATTTTACACATGCATACATCAAAGTGCTCTTCAATACGGTATGTTTTTTTGTTTTTGACATAATTACACTGTACTTTTTATAAGCTTTTCTACTTGTGTTTTACAGATTGTTTATGTTTCTTTTGATATACATTTTGATTGTGTTGTAAAGATCCATTCAGTTCTTTTTTGTATTTAATGTTAAAAATATTAGTTTATTGGTACATTATAATTGTTATTATATTTGAGGGAATTATGATGATTGAAAAATTAAAATATGCATGTATGCAGTGAAAACAGGATAATTCATATTTGGGGGATTGTATTAGAACACCATTTCTTTTTTTTTTAAAGCTGAAAGCAATGCGTCTATAAAGACAATAATGGAAACCAATGTTAAGTCACTGACAAACCATATGACAGTGAATAATGGTAACATTTATTGTAATTTTATATCAATCTAGACACAGTTCAGTTATTAAAGTTTTCTTGGAAATAAAATTAATATGAAGAAAACAAAACCCTCTCCCATTCGTAATCATGCATTTTTTACATATACATGTATATCTACTTTATATGAAGCCATACACATGTATGAATACAAAAATTGAGAATATTTTCATAGTTTTAGAATAGAGAATGCCATGAACACACAGTTTTGTATATAAACTTTACTTCTTTCTGACCTGATGAAATGGTGAATTCAATTTTTAGAAATTTCTTTCATGAAGCATCTTTCAATTTTAGGCCGTAAATCTTACCAGTCGGGGACTGAATCGTACTGTATGAACTTGCAATTCAATTGTATACTGTTGGAACACTTCTTGAATACACTAGATGCGATTAAATTGCTTTGGTACTTTGCAAACTTTTTAGTTGATCTAGGGATGAATGTTGGTGTAGGAAAAAAAAATATAAATTACTAGTTATTCAATAAAATGTTGATGTAATCCACATGATATACTCTGGTATGTATCCATTAGATTAAATTTACTTGCCCATGTAGGTACAGGTATAATTGTTCTAAAATGCGAATATATTGTGTTACATATATAAAGATAATAAGTCTAGAGTGTCAAATAAGATACTCTAATTTTAAAGGCTTAAAACATAATATATAGACAAAATATAAGTATGACTTGTAATCATGTATATGTGTAAACAAAATGTAATATCTTTACATAGAATTTCTAGGTACATTGTTAATGTTGGTTACATGTAAATAAATCTTTTGTTAGTTTGTATTGTTTCTGTCAATGAATTATTTATGAACATATGGATATACGAAAAGTAATGTGTTTTCAATTGAATTTTGAAACAAGAAAACAATAAAAATAACTTGGTTGTGCAACTTAGTCGACCTCTTCTCTGGCATCGTAATTTTTGTTTTCGTTTCATATATTTGAAGTGGATACCGTAGGCTCATTTACTACTATGATAATGATAATACATGTATGCCTTTCTCGTATAGCGCATATCACATTACGATATTATGTCTCTATGCGCTTCCAAAGGACTTGACATATTATATCACTCTGGCTGTAGCTCTGGCAAACTTAGCGCTCAGTGCATTCAAGGAATAAATCCTACCAGGTACCCACTTACTACACTTGGGTCGAGTGTGGCAAATGTAGATCGATGTCTTGCCAAAGAACATTAGTGTTACGGCAGGGATTCAAACCGCGGACCTTGTGGTGCACAGTCTGGAGACTTGTCCACTAGACCACAACACCTCTACAAGTTGTTCTGCACTCGAGCATCAGTGCAGGCAAACTCCTTTCCACCCCTGTCTGAAGAATTCACCATTGACAATAACAATGTATTTTTTGCAAAATATCACCTTTGACTTGGCTCCATATTCAGGACTACGGTACTGCACAGTCCACAAACACATAATCATTATAACTAGGGCATTATTGTGAAGGGGAATTAACAGGCTATTCACTGATACCAACATCAGGTATAATGACATAGTAACAAGAGAGATATTAACGCTAAAACTTGAATTGCAGAACTTTTTTTGAGGGTTTGATATGTATAGTCCTTGGAGTATATTCACAATCTACCAAAGATTTTGTTGAATTGTTGAAACCAAAACAAGCCCTTCCTTTCAGAACCATCCACAATTCTATCCTACAGTGCATGTCACTATGAATATGACGGACAAAGAAAGCGGACAAAATATACAGTTCCTCGATCCTCATTGGTAGACAAAGGAACATCGGCCCTTCACTGCTATCATGTAAAAATCTGTAGAACAGGTGTCACATGCATATTCACCTGTTCTACACATTTTTACATAATAGAAGTGAAGGGATGTTCCTTTGTCTACCATAGCAATTGTTGAGGGTAGAATGAGGAACATTTTGCCGCTTTCTTTGTCCGTCATGTTCATAGTGTGTGTACAGTTTAATAGCAACTAAATCATTCATTAGGTATTCAACTATTAAAGGCCCTAATTCAATCAGCCCACCTTTCATGCTAAAGTTATGAAGGAAAAAAAATACTTCAAATTTACAGAAGGTATGAATAATTTAGTTAATTGTGTATATTATGCATATAATGGGATAAAATGTATCTCTAAAGCTCTATTTTTTCAATGTTAGCGGTCATCCCTTTTCATATATCTCTCTCTTTCTCTCTGTCTTCCTTCCTCGGCTGTCATTACTCCCCTTCTCTTTTTCAGTGTTGGATCTACTACCTCTCTCCTTTCTCTCTCCAGTTATTGTTTCCAGCTCTCCCTTCTCTCTTTCTCTCTCTCTCCCTATCTGTCCCTCCATTTCTTCCTTTGCTTCATCTCGACATCTCTTGTTCTCCTTTCGGTTCATAACATGTAACTTTTCAGAGATTTTGTAAAGTAATAACATCGAAATACACAAATGCATAACTATTTAGTGTATCCAAAAGTTTGTTTATTGATTTGTGATGTCAACATTAGGGTAAAATATACTGAGGGGGACTGTATACAATAATTTGTGTTTACTAGTATCTGAGAACAGGTAGAAAACCTCAGTCAATCTTCCTTAAATTTGTTAAAATTTACTTTAGATCAAGTTTAACCCAATATAGCCTGGAGGTGGGGGGGGGGGGGGGGGTGCTTTAGAAGCCCCCTTCCTCTACATTTTTTGCAAAATTTGTTAACGCAATAGAATCTTGCCCTGAAATTTAAAGACTTTTTTCATTCGAGTCTTGCACATATTTTGAAACAATTTTTTTGAAAATTGGAGCTACCGTTACAAACTCACATGCCCTTTAGTCAGCCCAGCGATTTTAGTGATTTGTGTACAGAACATATGGAAATATCATTTTTCGAAAGGTGAGATAAAACATTGGTTATTTGGTCTTGTTTGTAGTTTAGGTGTTGTTTTGGGGGTCAAAATAGTTGAATTATAGTTAAAAATGTAATAAAACAACAAAAGCAATAAAATACATATACTGTACATAAGTATAAAAAAGGGAAATACATAAGAAATTATCAAAACAATAGATAACATGAGGAATAACCTGGCTCTTCCAAATTTTGTTGTTGTATTATTATTCCAAATAGTCTTAAGCATATACAGTGTGAGTCAAACAAAGTTTACACCTGGAAAATTGCTAATTACTTTAAAAATCAGCTATGAACAGTAAATTATTATACATCTTATGTAAGAGTGTTTTATCCCAAATCATTTGGTATCATTTTTGTGTGGTATATGTTCACGCTTGGATGAACAGGAGGCATTGTTTGCGAGAGTGCAAAAATCGACTTGCGCCAAACTGATACAGTATGTATTATATTGGGATTAGCGGAGTGAGAGAATGAATTGAACGTATCAAATGATGCATTGCATATGCTTTTTGCAGAAGCAAAGTCACACACACACACACACACGTTGGTTGATATTTGATATTCGATATTTGAAATGTGTAGCATGATTAAATTTGTTAGGGATGTTATTTGTATCTGAAATTATACCCAAATCTCAATTGTTTTATTCAAACATATGCAACTTTGGTGCAAGTCGATTTTTGCACTCTCGAAAACAATGCCTCCTGTTCATCCAAGCGTGAACACAAACCACACAAAATGATACTAAATGATTCTGGATAAAACACTCTTTCATAAGATGTATACTAATTTACTGTTCACAGATGATTTTTAGAATAATTAGCAATTTTCTAGGTGTAAACTTTTTTTGGACTCACACTGTATGTAGTGAACACAAATGTTTAAATATGAAGAACATTTTATGGGTACAAATGTGAATTTTATGACCTTAATTGAATAAACTACCATATAAATATGAAAACGAGTGTCTTTTTCAAAATATTGAAATTACATGTACCATAGTATTTTATACACTTCACTTGTATGCAAATTGTCGCGGCGATCGGTTGTTTCACGGCCGAAATCATGGGGGGGGGGGGATTAGAAGCCCCCCCCCCCCCCCCCCGGCTATGCAGTTTCAAAATAGCCCAGGCTATATAGGGTTAAACCCAGCATCTACTTTACAGTTAGTAGAATATGGATCATTCAGTTGTAGGCTGCTGTTAACATAGTGTTGTAAAGATATTGTATTTAACATACTGTGGATACTTTGTATATATGCTTGAGTAGTTTACACCCCAAAAAAGAAATTGAAAGCAACCACCCTCAAAAGAACCACTAATTCACATTTTTTGAGAAAAGAAATTAAAACAGCCACCAGCGAACAGGCATATACTCATCATCTAAAAACGTTTTGTATGCAGAGATGCCAACCAGTACGATTAAATCGCATTTAGTACAATAATAAGTGTGAAATATGATGATACAATTTTTTTTTTTGATTTTTTTTTTTTTTGATTTTTTTTCTTCTCCCTCCACCGCACTCTCCTATAAAACAGAAAGTTAAATGTTTCCTGTAGGTTAGCGTGATGTCTACCTTAAACAAGTAAAATGACATATAACAGCTCACTGCGAAATTCATTACTTACGAGGTATATGTACATGTAACATAGGCCTATTTACATGTAATCCCCACAACCAAAATAAGAATTGTACATTGTTCATGTAAAATATCCAAACAAAATCCAAAAAAGGAATGCAAGTACAAAAATATAGATTGTCTTTATGTATAAAGCAAAATGCAATTCCAAACCTTAAAAATATATGCTCAATTTCGTATGCTTTCTCATACTACAATTGAATAAAAAGAATGTTAAAGTGTAATGTGTAAGCATCAACTCAATAATAGAGGGGGGTCGATAATGCACCCCCTCTCTACATGTTTTGCAATAATCTTTAAGCGCAAAAAATATCTTGCGCTAAAATCGCATTTAATACAATAAGAGTGAAATACGATAATGCAATTTAAAAAAAATTTCAATTAAAAAAACCAAAAACAATAGAAACCCATAAAAAACGCAGAATCGCATAGAAAAATGTACAAGTCAACCTCCCGCAACCCCCAACAAAACTTTGCTTTATAATTTTCTCATTAAATCTTAATGAAAGAGCAAACATTTGACTTGACCGTTCTTAAAAGTGAAACATTTTTTTGAATTTTCACTGGCCCGGGCCAACGGGCCATGTGGCAGTGTCGAGTTTTCATGAATATCTGATTTTTCTTCCCAAAATTTGATTTTTAGGATATTCAGTCTGTTTTTTTTGTGGCATCTCTGGATATGTGATATATCAACGTGACGGTTGCTTTTTTGATCAAAGATCAGTGCGGGGGTTCAAAACTGTTGGGTACAAAGCTGTAGATGGAACCATGAAATGCCATCATTGCCAATATTTAATCAAGTATCTTTGAGACACTTTAAAAACTTGATTCCTGGCTAAAAAGGGGTGATTTTGTTACTCTTTCTTTTTTAAGTTTCATCAAACTGAAATTTACCATTTCCTCCACCGCAATCTCCTATAAAGCAGAAAGTTATATGTTTCCTGCTTGCAGGGTAGCATGACGTCTAGCTAAAAAAAAGTAAAATGACATATAACAGCTCACTGCGAAATTCATTACTTACGATGTATATGTACATGTAACATAGGCCTCTATTTAATCCCCACAACCAAAATAAGAATTGTACATTGTTCATGTAAAATATCCAAACAAAATCAAAAAAAGGAATGCAAGTACAAAAATATAGATTGTCTTTATGTATAAAGCAGAATGCAATTCCAAACCTTAAAAATATATGCTCATTTTCGTATGCATTGTCATACTACAATTGAATAAAAAGCCCCACCCTTAGGCTGTGCAGTTTCAAAATACTCTTTCTTATTGAAATAAAACAAAAATTTACCATTTCCTCCACCGCACTTTCCTATAAAACAGAAAGATAAATGTTTCCTGCAGGATAGCAAGACATCTACCTAAAACAAGTAAAACGCCATACTACAGCTCACTACGAATTTCACTACTTACAATGTACATGTATCATATTTAGTCCCCACAACCAAAATAAGAATTGTACATTGTACATGTAAAGCAAAAAATAAAAAAATCCCAAAAAATGAATGAAAGTACAAAAGTAAATACTGTTTTATGTGTGTTCAACAGAATGCAGAGCCAAACCTTAAAAATATATGCTCATTTTGATATGCATTCATATATTACAATTGAACAAAAAGAATCTAAAATTGAAATGTGTTGGCATTAAAGCGTTGACCTTTGAGATGTAATTATTAGACCTGCAAAAAAAAGGAAAAAAAAAAGAATCTGAAATACCAAACAGTAACTTAATTTTTTTTTATAGTAATTGTAACATTCACTTTTTAGGCCTCATTCATATATGATGCAGTGAACTGCTGCACTTAAAAATGTATATATATATATTAGCGGTAGTGAAAAATACTTTAAATTTCTCTAATCTCTAGTAAAATAGAGTTCAGTGAATAGTGCATAGTAAAGGACCATTGTTTTTTGCGATTACCATTCATTTACATGTAGTTTAAAAAAACTGCTGCTGTTAATACAGCTTCATATCAAAAGAAAAAAATTATCAAACACTTTTGAAAGATTTTGAAAAGGAAGACAGTATTTCAGGGAGTGGTTCAGCGGTGAGCCTTTCACACTGGGTCTCTTGATAAGATGTCTTGTCTAGTAGTTGAATTCTTGGAACAGCCGCTGCTTCATATCTTCCATCTAGCAAAAAAAGAGGGACAAAATAAATCAACTTTTGCACAATAGTTTTTTTATGAAAGGATTAAGATACAAAACAAACTCTGTAGAACGAGGATTTCATAGATCCTATGCCTACATATTATATTAGCGTTTTTTTTTTTTTTTTATCTTGATAAGTTTTATTGGTCAGAAAACACAATGATTTACAAAATATGTGTTATATCGTTTTGTAAAAAAATAATGAATAATCATATTGTTTCACACTTACAATCTTGTGATTTCACATTTCAGTGTAACATTAAAAAACATAGCATGATACTTCTGTATACCCCGGCCGCATAGACGATACGACCATCAGACCGACACCAAATGGAAAGAGAGAGGCCAAGAAGTAAAGAACATTTATAGCCCCTCCCTCCCCCGCCGGTCCGTAGTCGGCCCGGCCGCACCGCTGGGGCATAACGCATGATATAATCTGACCTTTTCTATTACATAATAGAACATAGTACATCAAATACCGGAAATATTTGCGAGATTGGCTTTCCTTAACCACAATAAGATTTTAGACAGTAGACTTACATGTGTATATACTTTTTTCTGGGCACCTTAATTCCTCTTGACAGCCTTTACATAAAATATGCCTTGTTTTACTTTAATGAAATTTAGATTTCTGTCCATATTTGATCATGTTTCTATTGGTAGACCATTTTGCAAATATATTATTTGTTATTATTATTAAAAAAATTCTAAGCTGACCTTTTTAAAAGTACATGTACAAGGGCTAAAAATCAAATTAACCGAAGAGCTCATTAACACAATCATGCTAATGCTTTTGTTTGGTAAAGGATATGTTAAGGCAGTTACTATTATAAGCATAATACACTTTTTTGGGGTAATATCCTGTAAAAGTATAGGAGTAAAATATAGGATCTATCCTCTCTCGCATATTTTGAGGCATATATTGAACATAAAACATTACCGTTTCCATATTCCTGTATGTTAGTAGGTGTACATGTATGACTGGGGGGGGGGGGCATAAGCTACGCACATGGAAAGGTAATACAAAGTGTTGGTATGGGGTCATGAATTTGGTTCAAATGAACATATTGGATGCATATTCGAGTCTAAAGTTATGAATTGTACATAATTAACTCTTTACCTGTATGTTGTATAGCTCCCTCTCAAGGTCAAGATATTAATTAAGCTAAAAAACAATGTTTCTTGACTAAAATCGACCAATTAGCTATTCCCGTTTGGAAATTATATATCACAACTACATATTCTGAGATTTTCATGGTGGCAGCTACCATTGAATGGCCGTAGGCGCCATTTCAAATTCATCAAAATTTACCGGAAGCACCGGTAAATTTTTATATTCAATTTTTCTTGAAAGCACAAGTGTTTTAGGGGCTGAATTTCTAGTGCTTATAATACATCCACAGGGGCATCCAAATATATCAAAATTGTAAAAAATCACTATCCACCCAATTCTCAAACTTTCCCAAAACTTTGTATTACCTTTAAATGAATGTAAATCTTTATTTTTGCGGCTGACTAATGTGAATTTCACCTTGATTTTAAAACTACCGGTATTGATAATATGGCGAGATATATAAGAAAATTTCAATATTTAAAGGGCAAACCTCAATGATATATTCATTGCTCAGTCACCTCAGAAGTTCTGTAAGCGCGGCATTGAGTGTCTTTGCATGGTGCATATAGCTTAATATGGACCTGCACAGGTTTATAACCCTTGGGCCATTTAAAAGTAAAGGCTTAAGACATACCCTCTCAGGCATAGAGTCCCGCTGGTAGTGACGTCCCTCATGATCTCGATATCGACCTCCTTGAAGACGCTCCTGAGTATCAGTAAAGAACAAAAATAAAGATATATCTATTTGAGAAAGTTGTTTACTATCAAAACTTTTCACATGTTAAAAATAAGCCTATTGCTACTTTTAGAAGGCAAACTGAAGCGGGTTGTACATATACAGTACACCTAAAAAATAAAGATTATTGTGAATGAACAAGACTTTGCATTTTGTTTAGTTTTACTACATGTATAATGTTTGTAAGTCCATTTTTCAGTGTGTAGAAGTATGTCATAACATAGATGCTGTACAGGTGTACATCAGCTCTACCCTCGTCTCTTTAATTTGCATCGCATTATCCATAACAGATACATTCATAATATCGATAGTTATAATTACTCTGTAGTCATACATTGAGGTTTGATAAATTGTTGTACATGGTTAATATTATTTTCTTGTTGGGGCATATACATGCATTTATTGGGTTATCTTAACTCAAACAAAGAAAGTAATGACTGGTTTTAAACAAAGATTGGATTGGTTCCATTGGGTCTCACCGGAAGCACGTCCCGAGAGCGATTCCTCCTGGAGCGTTCTCTTCGAGGTGCACGATAAGCATCCCCATACTCGTGCTGAAATTGTGGACCAATCATGGCAGGACGAGGGATTTGGATGTCTTGAATTTTAGCTGGTGTATTTAGCTGGTCCTATTTTTGGATGGGCAAGTAAAAGAGTGAAAAAAAGACTGAGGATCTATTAATAACCATTTTCTTTGCTTCAGAGTTTATAGTTCATATTGAAGTGTTAAATATCACAGGGTTCTTTTTTCCTTCCCCTATTATTATCATCATTAGGTGAAACGTACGTAGACGTATCACCTTTTGATTTCGTCAAGATTTTTATTATTTATTTATTATTTATTTATTATTATTCTTCCTCGAATTTGTTCGCAGGATATCTCAAGACTGAATAAAGCTATTATAGATAGATCTTAGTCTAACATAGAACGGCATGATTTTTTAGAGAGTCAGTTATTGTGACGTCATCCAGGCGCCATTTTGTGAAAATTAACTTATGATCATATCTTTATAACGGAAAGGAATTTCTCATTTATAATTATCAGGATTAGAATCAATATCCGTCCGGTCAATTTCAGGTCAATAAATGCGCGCAAAAATGCGCGTACGCGTTTGTGCACGCGTTAACGCGCGCGTAAAATTTTAAATTGCTCAAAATCGTCTTAAATTTTTTTTGCATACGTTTTAGGCCATTATAAGCTTTTCATAAAAAAAAATTGCGCAAAACACGCATTTTGCGCGTTTTCGTTCGTCACGGCCGAACAAAAAATAATTAACCCAAAATTTTTTTGACAGGATATTCCTCATACTTTTCTGAACAATTTGATACCATGTTCATCTCTTTATCACTATTAATAACGGAAATGAGCGTCCGTTGAAGATAAATATCTGTGTGTGCGAGCTCATGTATTACATAGCATATATGGGCAAAAACATGCCTATAAAAAGTACATCGGGATGAATAAGGACTGCCATTTTTTGTTCATATTTAGATAGAGTATGAGTCGGACATATGATTTCATGTCTCATTTGGCCATTAAGTATATTTTTACATAATCATATTGACCTTGGAACTCAAAATACGAATTTGCATATTATGACGTCAACATACTTACGGAAAATGATTGTATCTCTGCAAATATTGATCAATTTTCTTCTAAATTTTGATATGTTGTAGCTGAGACAATTCTTCACAAGATTATTACCAATATTTATTCATTTTGATGACGTCATTAGATTTTTGCTTAATATGCGTCTTATGCCTATTGGAGGTGATTGATACTACATTCCAGTCTAGACTTGTTCATTATGTTGCGTATGTAGTGCGTCGAAATTCAATGATTGGTAGGCTCTGCAATCAGGCGAAAATTTGAGCTTGTTTAGTAAATAAATAGTTTAATCATATAACAATTCTCTATCGAATACCTGAAGGGGGCGCTATACCACTTTTCATCATGGTCATCGTCATTTAAAACCCAAAAATCATCATCATCGTATTTATGAATATTATCATTAGATCATCATCGGCACACTTTCATGATACAAAAATAGCTACGTATCACCTAATTCGTCAAAGTGACGAATTAAAGTCTAGTTATTATTATTACTATTATTTTTATAACTATTAATACTATAATTATAATAATTATTATTACTGTTATTATTATCGTTATTGTCATGATAACATAGATGCTGTACAGGTGTACATCAGCTCTACCCTCATCTCTTTAATTTGCATCGCGTTATCCATAACAGATACATTCATAATATTGATAGTTATAATTACTCTGTAGGCATACATTGAGGTTTGATAAATTGTTGTACATGGTTAATATTATTTTCTTGTTGGGGCATATACATGCATTTATTGGGAAATCTTAACTCAAACAAAGAAAGTAATGACTGGTTTTAAACAAAGATTGGATTGGTTCCATTGGGTCTCACCGGAAGCACGTCCCGAGAGCGATTCCTCCTGGAGCGTTCTCGTCGAGGTGCACGATAAGCATCCCCATACTCGTGCTGACATTGTGGACCAATTATGGCAGGACGAGGGATTTGGAGGAATGGCGCGGGTTCGATGGCAAATGGAAGAGGGGCTGGGGCATGGTAGTCCTCTCTCTCGTGATGGAAAAAAGGGCCTTCGAGCCCCTCTTCCATCTCGGTGATGATCGGGCCATGTCGATCCATGATTGGGGGTCGACGATAATAGTAGTCGTCCTAGATGGAAATCATTGTGTTTTGTGGTTATTTTGTTATTATTTAGATGTTACTGTAGTTTAAAAAAGTTTAGACATTAGACAATGGTGGATATACATGTAGTTCCGCATTAAGGAAGGGAGGGGGAGGAGAAGGGGAATGACCAGAAGTTAGGGAAGGGGCTAGGGCATCATGACTTATTTCCCACATATTTTACACATGGAACATACAGTGTCACTAGCATGTCTTGAATTTTAGCTGGTGTATTTAGCTGGTCCTATTTTTGGATGGATAATAACCATTTTCTTTGCTTCAGAGTTTATAGTTCATATTGAAGTGTTAAATATCACAAGGTTCTTTTTTCCTTCCCCTATTATTATTATCATTATTATTATTACTATTATTTTTTATAACTATTAATACTATAATTATAATAATTATTATAACTGTTTTTGTTATTTTTGTTATTGTTAATTTTACTGTTATGATTATCATTATTATATTGTTGTTGTTTTTATTATCATTATTGTTACTGTTATCATTAATTTTGTTAATGTTACCCATGTTATAATTAGAATTATTGTTGTTATTATTATTATCATTATCATTTTCATCATTATTACTATTATTGTTGATGTTGTCATAATTAATATTATTATTTGCATATTATTATCATTATCATTATTATTGGTACCAGTATTATTATTATGGCTATTATTTTTATCATTAATTCATTAGTATTATTCTATGCATTTTTCATTATCATCAATAACATTGCTATTATTATCATTATCAATATTATTATTATAATTATTATCATTATAATTGTTATTTATTATTATTGTGATTATTATTATCTTCATCATCATTATCATTATCAATATCAAATATCATTAAAAATTATTACTTTTACTACTACTACTACTACTACTACTACTACTACTACAACTATCACTGCTACTATTACCATTACTATTACTATTACCATTTCCATTACTAATGCTACTACTACTAATACTGAATACCTACTCTAATTGGCATGAGCATGAGCGGAGCTGGTTTCCGACCATACTTGGGATCCTTGGAGTTTCTTGCTCCAAAAAAGTACAGACAGCAGCAGATGAAGAGAAAGAGAAGGATGAAAGTGGCCACGCCCACTGCAATTCCTATGTTCGCCACTGTGCTCAGATCAGCTTCTAATGGGATGAAAAGATGACAAAAATTAATCAACTTCATGGTAAAATTAGAGATTCTTAATGTTTGTAATCATTAAAATGTGAAATTACTTGTATTGTGATGACTTTGCTTATACAATTTCCTTTATAAGATACTAAATGAGGCAAGCTTGAAAATATAAAACCTTCATATAAAGCTTGTACCATATTCTCTTTTATTAAGCCTTAAGTCATGCATATTACTGTACACAATATTACGATCCACGGAAATAGATTGATAATATTGAAAAGCATATAATTGGTTGTGGTTGCAGGTTGTGGCTTTACATGAATCTAATAATTCACAAATCTGTCCTTGAACCCTTAATCTGCAAATATCTTTACGCAAAACATTGGCTAATACAGTATTACATGATTATTCATGAAAGTTATTGGTAAGTTTAAAGAGTTTTTTTTTGTAATGAGAGCTTATTGCCTTTACTTACCATTTTCACAATTTTCTCCCGATCTACCAGACGGACAGCTGCATCAATATGGAACACAGAACGAAAAAATTATAATATTATTATCCCATGTTGAATAATTGTTCAAAAAAAGAAAGCAAAAACAATACAAAAAAAACAAAACACATTGACATAAAACGAAAAAATCAGGCGCAACAAAATGAGCAAATGTGCAGTTAGTTTTATACTGGGTATCTATATACCGTAATTAACGGTGTATAAACCGCCCTTGTGTATTAACCCCACCCCTCTTTTTCGCCCTTAAAAAAAAAAAAAAAAATCCTTTAAGTGCGAGGTGCAGCTGAATGTGTAAGATCATTAATGTAAATTTAACGAGATGGAACTTCGACTGCACGCAGTCGAAAAATGATGCCTCCGTCATAGAGCAATTTTACAAACCAAAAGAAATATTTCAAATTCAAGTTCAATTGTAATCCATTAACAGGTTCTCAGAATATCGTGATTACAAGCAATTTTTTCATATACATATGTATGACCCTTTGATCTTTGACCTCATGACCCTAAAATCTACTCAGTTCACTGGCTCTGCAAGATGTTTTGAGTTAAATAGTAATCCATCTGTCAGTTCTAATGAGAATGCGTTCACAAGCTATTTTTGCATACATAATGAGCCCATGACATTTGACCTTTGACCTCATGACCCAAGAATCTACTCAGTTCATTGGCTCTGCAAGATACATACATGATCAAAGTTTGGCAGGAATCCATCAATCGGTTCTTCAGATAACGCGATCACGACATTTTTCGCAATAATTTTTTAACGCAAGAAAATCTTGCACTGAAATTTGTTGACTTTTTTCTTTCGAGTCTTGCGCATCTTTTGAAAGAAATTTTTCGAAAATCGGACCTTTCATTACAAAGTCACGTGTCCTTTTGTCTTTGCATGTCAGCCCGAAAATCGCTCATTTTTTTTTATTTGTGTACAAACATATGGAAATCTCATTTTTCAAATAAAGAGATAAAACTTTGGTTATTTGGTCTTGTTTATAGTTTAGGTGTTTATTTTGGGGTCAAAATAGTTGAATTATAGTTGGAAATGAAATAAAACAACAAAAACTATAAAATACATAAGTTAAAAAAAAAGAAATACATAAGAAATTATCATAACAATAGATAACATAAGGAATAACCCTGGTTTTTCAATTTTGTGTGTTGTATTATTATTCCAAAATATATGTTGTGAGAAAGAATGCTTAAATATGAATAATGTCTGATTTATGGGCAAAAATGTGAATTTTATGACCTTATTTGCATAAATTACCATAAATATGCAAATGAGTGAACTTTTCAAAAAATTGAAATTACCATAGTATTCTATACACTTCACTTAACATGTATGCAAATTTTCGCGGCGACCAGGCGTTTCGTGGCCGAGATCATGGGGGGGGGGGGGGGGGGGGCCTTAGAAGCCCCCTCCCCCGGGCTATGCAGTTTCAAAATAGCCCGGGCTAAATAGGGTTAAAGCAAAGTTGTGTCACGTTTTCATTTCTTAGGAATGCTTATGAGATCTGCAAAAATGGTTGTATTCTTGGAAGGCAAAAAGTAATTTAAATAACATTTCATAAATTTTCAATTTCTTTGCTATTGTTGACGGAATAGATTTGTTTCCATACAGTGGATTAATGAAAACACATATTTCCAATGATTATATTTAGGGTGCAATGTATGACTGAAAATTTCTTGAGGGAAAAAATAATTTGAATTATTTTGTTAGTACATAGCGAATGGGAAGGAAGCTTGTAAGATACGTCACAGTGTTGTCAATTTTTGATTGATTGATTGCAACAATTCAAAAATTCAAACTTTCTTTTTTTATTAGGAATTTTCTTAAACTATCCTCTCATTTTCTGATTCTATTAAAACTAACTTAATGTCTGGGTGGATTTCCCCTTTAAAGGCACACAAAACTGTTATGGGTTTAACAATCATACCTGCATTCGTGGTCATAGACTTCAATATGATTCAAGATAGTACATGTTCCTCCATTTGATAAACAGTCGAATGAAGAAGGGCAAACCTCTGAGGAGAAAAAGAAGAGAAGGAAAGTGATAACAGTTTCCAACAAGAGAAATGAGACAGTTAATGAGCGATTGATTACGAAATATGGGGAATGTAGAGAAGAGGAGAGAGATACACTGAATCAAATTTACCAGTTTATAGAGGAGAAAGAATATCACACATTTTACTTCTTTTTTTGGGGGGGGGGGGATAGGGGGGAGAGTAATGTGAAAATCATGTAAATCTTTAAATACACAACAATTATAGTACATGTAAAAGACACAAAAAGCAAAGATATCTTGCTCTCGATGATATTTAAATCGACCAGGCTATAAAGAAACGAGAATATCCTCAATGGACTTTTCAGTATATATAATATTAAAGGGACATGGTAGTCAGTTTCCAAGTGCAGTAGGTCATAATTCACTGACGCCAGACTCAGTGGAAACACTGGGTGTACATGTCTCGCGAACAGCAAACTTGTGGTCCCATCACGAAATACCCCTCATAGCGTGTCCACACACAATTTTTTTTATCCCGTAACTCTATAAAGAAACGTTGTATAAAGAATCATCGTATAAATTCCAGGGCGTCCATACATAAAAGAAAGTAATCCCGAAACTCTACAGCGAAACGTTGTATAGGTGCGCAGTTTGCTACTGCGGTCGTGAAACGGAAGCGGAAACAAGAGGTCAGGTCTCCTTTCGCACGCGGTCATGTTAAGCCCTGCCCAGTTATACAGTTCTAGTTCGACCAGTTACACTACTTACATCCACACACAACACATTCCATGAATTTTTATCGAGTTCTAGTCAGAAACAATGCCCAGACCCGCGTTTCGTTATACGACATATCGTTTATAGTAAGCGTACAGACGCACAATTTCATCGTATAACTATCCCAATTAACTATACGATTAAATTTGTTGTGTGTGGACACGGGGTTATAGTCTCTCGGAGAGCCTTCGGGAGTATCATGTGAGAGCCCACTACTATGCCTCTTTAACATAAAATTTGGAGAAGCACTTTTCATGCATATACCCATCATTGTAGAGTCAACCTGCTATAGCGACCCCCTGGAATCTGTTTAATAAAATCTGCCATTAATAAGGCGTCATAATAACTGTTATAAGCTACTGAAACCTCTGCACTTGATTGGGTGAGAGCAAAGTTGTCAAAGACTTATAACACATGATATTGATGGGAAGTGTTATGCAACAAGGCCCTGTATATAAAATTCACCTGTATGAAGACCATGGACAACATTTTTTGTTTCCTTTGAAAAGTTTTTATGATTGGAACGTGTACATGTATTATAGAAACCTCTAGAAGAGTTCTACTATTTAGCTATAAAAGATGCTCAAGCAGTACATGCTTCCACAACATTCCCTCAAAGATTGATTTTGTTTATGATACACTGTATAGGGATATAGGATCAATCTTCACATTGGGTTTTTACATGTAGGATAGGGGTTGGTGTTAGGATCAGTCTTCAAGTAGGTTTTTTTACATATAGGATATTGGTTAAGATTAGGATTAGTTATGTTATTTGGAACCAGGTTGAATTTTGAAGACTTGGTTAGAGATAGAAATTAACCACGGAGTAATCGTCACTGCATGGAGCAGATGTTGTACAAAAGATCCCCTTTTTATTTGGTTTGACAACAAACGTACTTGCTCCTACGACAAACTTGCTCTTGCGACAATTGCTCCAGCATAATTTCCTATACACCAACCGATTTTCTAACTTCAACCCTTGATCCAACGTAATCCTAACCCTTACCCTAAACCTAACCTAATACCACATTGCAACATAAACCTAAACCGTATAATGCTGACATAAAAAAGCCATCTAGTGCAATTGTCAGCAAAGCAAATCTTGGAGCACTTAATTTATGTTTCCCTCAGGTGGTTTTCATACACATGTTTCACTGTATAAGGAACATCAACCGATATCATCTAACCTGTGATCGGAAGTACATTAGGTGGTGAAAGGGTTACAAGGAAAAGCTCTGATGACACTCCACCCGGCATCCACTCCAGGGAAGACCCATCAATGGCATTGGTAAAGAAAGTATCAGCCTGTTGGGTGGTTGCCGTTGAATCATCACTTAGTGTTACCGTGAAGGGTACAACGACGCTGCCGGATCTAAACCGAAGTGATTTCACCATCCTGAAGTTCCCCAAGCCCCTAAAGGTTGACCACAACTATGGAAAGAATCATGAACACACAGACATGATTACAAAGCAAATTCATGAAAGGACCATAATCTACTATTTCACTTTATAAACCCGACCCTTGGTCAAAAATCGTGTGTTACAAGAGGAAAATTTAGACCTCACACTAATTTCCTGATCTTTTTGAACGAAAGCCTAAACCCAACGTCGGGTTTATTTATCAGTAGAATACTGGTATAAGTCTGTAATTTATTTGACCCTTTCGAATCAAATACCATCTTCCTGTTCCTGGATAGTCCTAAGACCAGGACAGTTAAGATGATATGTCAAATGCAACACAACATTGTCCATGCACATCAGCCTGATCCTTTTAGCGTGACTTAAAACTTAAGAAATGAAATAATTTTATATTATTAATTAATCATTTCTTTACTGCAACCAAAACCTTAGGTTGGATTTCAAATACAAATAAAAATACAATAGATAATGGTAGAAATAATGTACACAAAGTTAAAGAAACTGTAGAATCTGATGCATAAATATATGAATAACAATGTGCTACAATCAAATGATTACACATTATCAAATAAATTCATGTGAGATCATGTGTAACGGTATATACAATATTTCATGATTGTATTAAACGTCAGAAGTAATTAAGGAAGGTATGTCTAAAAATAATGGTTACAAAAATAATAAAATGTTTTCAGCAGAAAAGATATAACCTACAATGTACAATGTACCAACATATTAAGTTTCTTTTAAACTCTGCTGTTTGTGTACGCGCATAGTCCATTAACACCTGGTGTTGTTTACTTTTTGTTTCTTTATTTTTCTTCTGGTAATGTCAGGCTTTTTTGAGGTCATGCATTTTCACACTATTACCTTGTGTAATTCCCTATATTAAAAGGTATTAGTAATGTTTACTTACTTTTTCCCCTAACAGATTAGTGGCACATAACATCATCTGAGCAGCAGCAAACAAACTTGATTGGCCTTTTTTGGACTCTCCTTACAAGCACTGCTGGTGTGATCAGCTTTCCACACAACCTTGTTGATACCTGAATGACTGTTGTTTGCAATTGTACAGTATATATATTAAAAGAAGTTAAAACTTACTTTTTCATGAATTCTTTCTTCCAAAGCAAGATATTGAGGACTGGTTAGATCTCCGCAACAGGTAACAAAGTCCACCTCAGTTGTTGGTGAAGATACAATTTGCCTCAGGGTAATCTGGCCGCGGAATTCCCTTACACCTAAAACAAATCACAGAGTTAAATCATGAAGTGAAATGAAATGACGCCACTCAACAAGCCTATAAGGCGTGTTCACATTCAGGGTGCTGCAGTGAACTGTGTTTTTTGTTGTATGTCAAGCACAGTAAAGTGGAGATAAAAAGTATGTGAGCGAGGTAACTTCTGCAAATATTTTTGTATTCTCCTTTAATAATTTAATGATAAATAACTTTTTAAAGCTATAATAGTAAATGCACCAACATCAATTCAAATACAGAATTAAACTTACGTAAATTGAATGACTCTGGTACAATCGTATTAGTGGTGGCAAAGTGAAGGTTGTCAGTAAGAGCCGAGTAAAATGCTTGCTTAATTTCTTCTCCATTGTAGTATGACGGATTACTGAGATGAAGACGGAACTGGATCTGGAAGTTACTCGATGTATCAAAACTTGAAGTAAGGATTTCTATTCCCACAAAACTTACGGCTAAGCTAGAGGAGATTCTGAAGAGATCGTCGAGCTGTAGGGAAAGAGATTGAAGAAATGTTTTTTTGGGATCAACACATATGAACTACACGTACACCTGAAAGGTCTGTGATCACTCATTTCTCCCAAACATTTCTTTCTCAATATTTCCTTCTGTCCTTTGAATAATGTGTCTATATCTTTTCCCTTTTCTCTATCACAACATGTCACAAAGATTTTTCAAATCAATACTAGGGCTTTTGATAACTATTTGTCACTCTTTCAAACTTTCGTCCTCTTAGAAATATTGCATTCAAATCCATTCCTCTTGATGATTATTTGATCATGCCACATAGTGAGTATCATTTCTATTTTCTCTATCCATTCTCACATGCTATAAATGATGGTTCAACTCAAACTAATCCTTCTGATAAAAGTACCTGATGTCACTCTTAAATTTTCATATCCTTCTTTTGAATTTATTCCATTCATGGGAGTGTCGTGGTCGAGTGGTTTAAGGCGCTAGACTGTAGATGCGAAGGTTGAGGGTTCAAATCCCGACACGGCACTAATATCCTTTGGCAAGATATTTACCTGCACTTGCTACTCTCCACCCAGGTGTTAAATGGGTACCCGGTAGGATGCGAACGTTCATGTGGTTGAACGAGCAAGTGTGCGCCGGCCTGTAAAATGGCGACTAGCTGGAATGCTCCCCAGGGAGTGGAAAATGTGCACACATTGTGTGCGGGTAAGCCTGAATCCGATGACCGGGGTAATAATATATCTGTAAAGTGCTTAGGTACATCGTTGGATCGGTGTATTGAGCGCTATATAAAAAACCGGATTATTATTATTATTATTATTATTCATGAATAATGGTAAAAGAAAAGTTTGAATTGCTTCCTCTATATTCCTCTCTCCTATGTAACTACTACCTCATCAAGCTTTCCCAATCAATCCCCTCTACTTCTTATCACATCTTACGATTATGATATAAATATAACAACATAAATCTTCAGCTTACGTCGTTCCACAGGCTACCTAGTCGAGCTACCGTAGGGCTGAATTGGCCATTGATTCCACGCACGCTATCAAGCAAGAGTTCACCATCCAGTTCAATGGTATCTGTAAAACAGAAATAAAGAGAAATATACATCTGTTTTCAGTGTCTCCAATATCAAAGAAGAATAAACTTGACAACAGTGTGTGTAATACTCTTTTCACACTAGTTTTGCTTAACTTAATGAATAGTACGTTTAGTATACAATAAGCGCGATTAACATATTGACCTTTCGCACAATTAGTGCTTTACAGGAAATGTTTATTCATGAATATGTCATCTCTGGTTAGACAGTAGCTTCCTTGCTTCGCATCTTGCCAGCTCCGATATGCTCCATTGTGTAGTACCAGACTATTTTTCATTTCTGTTCTCATTCATTTGCTTGGCACCGCAATTGTGGAGTTAGCACCACAATTGCAGGGGTAGCCCTGCTTTTTAGCAGGGCCAGCTAACCCTGTACTAAAGGTGGGGCTAGCCTGCTTTGGTAAATTTGTGTCTTAACAGAAAGTGGAATAAGCTTATAACCCCGGACTATAGGTGGGCTTAAGACCCCCCCCCCCTATAGTCCAGGGTTAAGCAAAATTTTGCCAGTGTGAAAACAATATAAATGTGTTTAGCCATTGCCATTGAGTTGCCTTTCTGTATGACTAGTAAATTCATAATCACAATGAAAACTACAGATCAATAAATGTGGCTCAATAGGTTAGCCCTGACAAATGATCAGGGCCTCAAGCATCTCTCCCGCTCGAAAAAGTATGCGAATACTGGTACTTAGACACGCGTAAAATTCTCTTCAACTTTCATGACATTTTTTCCTAAATCTGAGGGGGGGGGGGGGGGGGGGGGGGGGGATGCATCAAGCCCCTATAGTCTTTGTACTATACTCAGTACTATCACCATCATATTAACAATATCATAATTAATGTAATGTACTTCTCTTTAGAAACCTAGCCTTCTGATTGGTCAAAATTAGAGTCGTGATTTTAGGCATATCTGCCTACCAGTCAATAGTCTTTTAAAAGATGCCTGCATGCCCGCCTACTGATCAATAGTCTCTTAAAAGATGCCTGCATGCCCGCCTACCGATCAATAGTCTTTTAAAAGATGCCGGCATGCCCGCCTAACGGTCAATAGTCTTTTAAAAGATCCCCGCATGCCCCGGTTAACTGGCTGCATAAATAATTTTTGGTGAGATCCCCATTGGTTTACGTGTGAAAAGATTCTTTGTGTGAGTGCGGAGACAAAATACAGTGCAGAATGTGTGCAATTCCTGAATGATTGTACCATTCAAACAACATTCAAACAACTCCGATTTTCTGTGATGTTTTAACCAGTCTTTACTCAATTAGGAAAGGATAAGGTAAGAGTTCTTTATAGATTTTGTTATGAATTAGGTATATAAAGGATATAAAGACTGCTTTAATATTTGAGGCATATTTGTTTTCATAGGCTCTCAGAGACTTTATATCCTGCTATCACCCCTCGGCGTGCCTCAAGTGATAGCAGGATGCAACGTCCCCTTGAGCCTATAAAAACAACTATCTGTCTCATAGCAGTCATTATATTTATATTATTATCATATTTAACCTGATTATTATGATGATGGCAGTAGCACTTAGAACACAGACAAAAGATAAAGAAAGTGACATGAGTACCTGTCTGAACTATGACATTGACAGTGAATGAGCAGGTGGAGGCAGTGTTTCCTTGGGCATCCATTGCCATGTATTCAATGAGATGTGCGCCAGGAGCCAGTTGTGATCCTGGTAGACTACTGCCGGGTGATGGCATTGCTGTGACGGGACCCGCAAACGAGTTGTCCATGAACATTGGTTCTGTCCACGTGACTCTGACTGAAGGCTGTGAGCTGAGAATGAATACACTGAATGAATCGGGGCATGCAACAAATCCTGGGGCCTCACCATCTGAAAGAGAGAGAGAGAGAGGGATAGTAAGAGAAAGAGAGGGAGAAAGAGAGAGAGAGAGAGAGAGAGAGAGAAAGAAAGAGAGAAAGAGAGAGACAGAGAGGAATGTGCAACCTGCTTTAGCATAGATATACCAATACAGGAAGATCACCTATCTATTTTTTGTTGAACAGTGAACCTTTGAACAGTGTTTTATAATTGACATCGAAACTCATACTTGGAGACCATCTACTTCACGTAAAGCCCACTGTACTTATTTCAGGGTGTTTGAAAACCGAAATCAAAGCCGGTCAGCATCGTTATACGATCGACCAGCCAGCAACAATCGTTATCCAAACAATTGCTCATGTTTTTTAGGTCTTTGTTTGACTATCGAATTCTATTTCATTCAAATAAAGTGAAAAAGGTGAAACTGTGCCTTACAGGTATACATCCCATTTGCAGGCCCCCCAAAAATGAAAAGGTTAAATTCCAATGGCATTTAAAAGATAATACTAAGTTAGAGCTTCCTTCAAAAAGAAAGGGCTTGAAAACGTCTTTTGGGGGGAAAAAACCACTGAATCGAATTGACTTTAGTGATTGCAATTGTCTGATTTTCAGACCCTTGTACCTAATGGTCGTACCATCTGTGCTGCGCAACGATTCGATTAGTTTAATTTAGGCCATTAAAAGAAGTGGGTTATTGATGTAGACAAATGCTTTATGTACCCTTTTAGCTCATTTTATATATGTTGAATTATTACCAAGGAAAAAAAGAAGTTAATCAGTTGCTCAATAGTGTCTGACAGTGAAGTCTGGAAAGTAAACGGGTTAATTTCTTTGCATAACTTGAATCATAGGACACTGCTAACGTTTAAATTTCACAGATAGGACATACCTTACATATATATATATTCATAATTCGTGCAAAGTTCTACAGAATTTGACGTTGGCTGCAAATGGGACATTATCCCGTAGTACCTTTAAGGTAGAAACAGACATGCAGTCATTCTTCATTGGAACACATTAAAGTCTTGGGCAGGATTCTTCATCCATGACAAGGAAGCTGGGGCTAACATTCCCCTGGAACCCAGAGCAATTTAGTGTAACCTTTCAGTACCATTTTAAGTTTATCATTTGATCCAGAATGTTCTGAATTACAACTTGTACATGTGCAAAATGTGAACAAATCACAATAAAACTTTTTTCTTGCAGTATATTGTATCATTTTTGAACAAGGATGATTTAATCCAAAATAATCATTGAAGCCTCTAAATTGGCAACGTACACAGGAATTTATGATCACTAATTTTTGTTTACAAAACTATTTTTCGTTTGATTTGTGGTAATTTTCCTTCACACTGTTTCATATAATATACATTTAAAAACAAAAAAATAAAAGACTTGAAAAAACACAAAATTTGCTGCCACTTTGAGGAGGAAACGCTGATTTATGTAGAGCTGCAGAAAACTCTGGACTGCTGTGGCTGAACTACTCACCAATCACTAAGACGTTGAATCTACAGAATGCTACATTGCCATGGATATCTCGAGCTTGGTACACCAAGTCGTATGATCCGATGTCAAGACGCTGATTCCTGGCATAGTTGGATGTTACCGTAGGGGTCCCAGAGTTGTCTGTAGCAGTGATATCACCCCAGTCGACTACGGCTGAGTTGGTGTTCGCGTCCGAGTTAAATCTCACTGGACTCGTCGGACAGTTGGTGAATTCTGGCACATCATCGTCGACTAGAATAATGGAGGATATTGAATGGAAATATCAATGTTCTAAATTGAAAGGAATATCAAAATTAGCATCCATATCATAAAATTAAATTGCAAAATCTGTTGACATGAATTTCCAACTCAATTACATGACATTGACAATGAGGCCTAATGAAATATTCAGAAATATTGTTTGTTTTACAATGGTATCTGTGTATTCTTTATTGTAGTCTGTCTTCTTTTGCTCATTTTAGAAATCAAAAGCTAGTAAAGCATGCTTTGGGCATTAATTGCCATGCACACAAATTTATTGAATTTTCCTGTAGTGTGCAGATCTATGTCCCCGGCGAACATACATTTCTTGTAATCATATCCTGCACATCGATTGCTGTTAAAAAAAAAGTTTAATTTTATATTAAAATTGAACTAAATATAAGTATGTACCAATCACAGTGACGTAGAACTCGCATGTTCCAGTATTACCGGAGTCATCAGTAGCCGTATAGACCACAGGCCAAGTACCCCCTGAGAAGAGCTGAGAGGTTGGAGGGTTGTTAGTCTCGATGGGATCCTTGCCTGAGTTATCACTAACAGAAGGTCGTCCCAAGATACAACTTTGGAGTTAGTTCCAATTTCGGCCATTTCAGTAACGTTCATGGGACACGCTGACCACACTGGTTTCTCTGTGTCTGTGTAAAACAAGGTTGAATCAAATTGGGCCAAATTCGTTTAGCTAAGAGAGCTTAACACTTGATACAAAAGCTAAGCAAACGTTTCCAAGTGACTAGCAATTGCTTTCTTGTGTATGAAGACTATGCTTTTATCATAAAACATAACTATTCTTGATTTCATGCAAGTTCCCCTCATGCTAATTAGGCTTTTCCTAAACTTGGTGGTGGGAGGGGGCACAGTATCGAATGTCCCCTATACCTTTGGAGCATCACCTTTTTAAAGTGTGATTGGGCTGGTATATATAAATAAATCCAACCACAACTGTTTGACTATATTTGTGGGAAATCTTTAATGGATTTTTCGCCTCTGCATGTTTCTTATGAGAAAGTTGAATAAATTTAATTTAATTCAATTCAATTCACTTGCATTCAAATCAGTTCGATAATTTTAATTCAACTCAAACTAATTTCCATTCAATGCATTTTAGTTCAATTCAAGTCAGGATTCAATTCAATTTAATAGATTCTGTCTAAGGGGGCAAAGCTTAACCCCATCTCGTAAATACACCTATGGATTCCATCAAGTCCTTCCCACTCACCTACAACATCAACAGTGAATGTGCATCTCCCTATGTTACCCAGCTCATCTTGAGCTGTTAAGGTGACGGTTACCAGGTCGGCATCGTACTGCATGTTGGCAATCATTGACCCGTGGGACTTGGTGATCTGCAGGACAAGAATAATAATAACAAAACGTTACATTGGCTTACATTGGCTTTCAAGTCGAGGTGTGTACGTGGGAGCTCTATTAATACACAGCAATCACTATGGCCAAGAGGGATAACCAGTCAACCATGTATTTGGACTTCGTTTGAAAAGGTATAATTGATTAGATGCATGGCCATACATGTTATCAGTGTCTGTGATAGGGTGTAATATTGAAACCCTAAAAAATTGCACTTGACGTAATCGAGAGGGCTCATCGTAATGGTCCTAAAGATAAGAGATTTTCCTAGACATATGTTGGTGAAAATGCTATTAAATCAGGGGGGTGTTTCATAAAGCTGTTCGTAAAGGTACGCATGAATTTATGAACGACTTGAATATGAAGTGCCAGATAGGATGCCCACAGTTTTTCCTTATGTTTTAACAAACTGTGACTATATTTCCAATCACCTCAATTAAATTATGGCAAAAAATGTACTTTGCATTAAAAATGTTAATCTACATCTGCACAGTTCATTTTTAGTTAATGCAGTTAAAAATGATTGAACATCCCATTTGGGATGTTCATATTTAGCATTTTCAACAACATATGTCTTCGAAAATCCTTATCTTTAGGACCGTTACGATGAGCCCTTGTGATTGATGATCTTACCAAGTTAGATAGAGAAGAGAAAAAGAAATGGAAGGATACACTACATTTTTCTGCTGGTAAATGGAGAGATAGCCGTGGAATGCCTGCCCCTTTCTAGGCTGGATCCCCAACCCATGAAGGCACATCTACACAACACCAGACCTGCCAACCTCTGGAGTTCAAAAACTGTATTCTTTAGTCCCAAAAGTTGTATTTTACTGACAAAAGTTGTATTCTTGAAAATAAACACGGATTGTTACGCGGATAAATGCCTCTTACAGTTTTTACCTACAGGAAGAATTTTTTTTATTGAAATGGAAGGATACACTACATTTTTCTGCTGGTAAATGGAGAGATAGCCGTGGAATGCCTGCCCCTTTCTAGGCTGGATCCCCAACCCATGAAGGCACATCTACACAACACCAGACCTGCCAACCTCTGGAGTTCAAAAACTGTATTCTTTAGTCCCAAAAGTTGTATTTTACTGACAAAAGTTGTATTCTTGAAAATAAACACGGATTGTTACGCGGATAAATGCCTCTTACAGTTTTTACCTACAGGAAGAATTTTTTTTATTGATCATTGGTTGAATATGCATGATTTCGTCATGACTGGTGTGTTCGATGAACCAATGAACATCCCCAAATCGCTGATGTGATATGCTTGTAGGATACTGTACAGGACAGAATGCACATTTTGCCATTGAAAATGGCGGACGCACACACAAAATATTAATTAAAAAAAAAATATAAAAAAAATAAAAAAAAACACTTTTTTTTTTTTTTTTTTTTGTTGTTGTTGAAAATCGTATTTTATTAAGGAAAATCGTACTGTCGTATTTGCTTCTAAAAATCGTACTAAATACGACTAAATCGTACTGGTTGGCAGGTCTGCAACACGCATCTCCTCGCGACCGAAGTCTAGCTACCGACAACACGCAGAGCCCACCCGCTGACCTAGCTTTGAGCAACAATTGGCCCTTACTCGTCAGAAACAACAGATACCGACATTATTGTGTTGGCTAGCCAATAAACGTACGTCCAAGATCACTCTTCAAGAAGCTTGACTAGCGTAGTTACAGCTCAGGTCCACTCAGAAGTTCTAGCTCACACCAGTGATGGTCTCTAACTTGATTGCTTATTTGTTATCGCAACACTCTTGGTCTAAGTAAAGCGCAATTCAAGGATTGAGCTCCAAAAGATGATCTGAGAAAGCGCTCAGCACCATGTTTTTTTGCTTCGTTTTGCTTTTATAAACAAAAAAAAGAGATTTTGTTGCAACAATGTGTTCAATTCAATAAGACTTTTTTTATTTTGAAGCATATATGGTCAAATTATCAAATGATCAGCCTATATATATCTTATTTATTACAAATTGAACCAATATTCATACATGAAGCTAAATATATTACTCATTGCGGGTATAGTATGGAAAATAATATCGCTTGTGATTTTCGTTTGTCGGCTCGCCTGCCAGGCGAGAACAATAGCATGCTCAACTAATCCACGGGTCGCTGGCTCGGTGCGGGCTGGCTGGACGGGGAGTGTCATCGCGGCGTATCGTACGCATCCAAAATTCAGGGATATCGATCCCGTTGTCTCTGTCTTTTTTTTTCTCTTCTCCTTTATTCCTCTTTTTTTTTCTCTTCTCCTTTCTTCCTCTTTTTTTTGGCGCTGCCAATAGGGGGGGGGGGAGGGGGCCCGCGGCTGTTTTGCACCCCCCTGGAGTGTGATACAAGAATATATTGCTCGAGCTATGACAATATTGCACGAGTCGGAGACGAGTCCAATATTGTCATGGCAAGAGCAACATAATCTTGTATCACATGAAAACAAAGACAAATAATATTATTATTCTTATCTTTATCATGCTGACTAGTGACATAACAAAATTTGACTTACCCCAGTAAATATGGCTTTTTTTCTTTTCTTTTACAGATGAAAAATCTTATTTTAAGAGGTGATATCGTAATATCGTATTTCATTCTTATTATCGTACTAAATACAATTTAATTGTACTGGTTGGCATCTCTGGTCAACTCACCACTCAAGGGTTATGTACAGCCTTACAGTCTAACCGTGATCTTTTTAAGGCATGTTCAATTACGGCAGCCACCTCATCTGAAATCGCCTTCCTGATACTCCAAGAGTTTTCTATCTGGGCATATATACTCTGAAATATTCTCTTTACCTTTGTTTCCATTCTCATTGTGCTATTTAACACTGGCAAGAACGATAAGATATCTGAATCTGCTACTTGATCAACATGAACTTTGGGCTGAATATTTCTAGATGTAACTAGATGGAACTTTGACTGCGCAGTAAAAAAAATGATGCCTCCGCCATAGAGCGATTTCACTAACCAAAACAGAAGCAATTATTCAAATTCAAGTTTAATTGTAATCTATTAACAGGTTCTCAGAATATCGTGATTACAAGCTTATTTTCATATACATGTATGACCCTTTTATCTTTGACCTCATGACCCTAAAATCTAACCAGTTTATTGGCTTTGCAAGATACATGACTTTGATGGTAATCCGTCCATCGGTTCTAATAATAATGCGATCACAAGCTATTATTGCATATATGAGCCCCATGACCTTTGACCTCATGACCCCATGAAATCTAATCAATTCATTGGCTTAGCAAGAAACATACATGTCCTGTGTTTGATAGTAATATGTCCATCGGTCCTAATGATGCTATCACAAGCTATTTATGCATACATAATGAGCCTTGTGACCTTTGACCTTGTGACCCCCAAATCTAATTAATTTGTTGGCTCTACAAGATACATACATGACAAGTTTGGGAGGAATCCATCAATTGGTTCTTGAGATAACGTGATCACAAGCTATTTGTGCATACATAATGAGCACTGTGACCTTTGACCCCGATATCTAATCAAATCATTGGCTCTGCAAGATACATACATGCATGACCTAGTTTGGCAGGAATCTATCAATTGGTTCTTGAGATCACAAGCTATTTTTGCATAAATAATGAGCAGGTTTGGCATATACATGTATAAGCCCATTAGGCTTGGGACATGTAAACTTTTCTGACTTGAATGATTTCAGAAGGGCCGTATATACACACCCCGTGGGCCCCATCCTTCACCCTTTCGACTTGAATAATTTCAGAAGGGAACACAATTCCCGATTCCTACACCCTTCCGACTCGAATGATTTCAGAAGGGACACAAAACAAGGGGCCCAGTGAGGTCAAACATAGTAGCTGAAAAGGATTTAACCGGAGTGTTGGCTCAGTCAGTAGAGCGTCCGCCTCACAACCGGGAGGTCGTGGGTTCGAATCCCGACCGCGTCATACCAAAAGACGTTAAAAGATGGGAGTTGTTGCTACCTTGTTTGGCGTTCAACAATAAGGGGATAGAGCAACGTCGATCTGGCGCTGCTCAGTGGCTGCCGGGCTCACGATCAATTGGGCAAAAAGAATTTCCGTTTCGGTTTAATAAAATTTGGAGTGGACTATTAGGCTATTATTATTATATTATTATTATTATTAGAATAGAAATGGAATGATTTTCTTACCACTAGCGCTGAGACACTAGTATAGTCATCAGTAATAACTACATCTGGCCATGTAACTGTGGCATCCCGTTGACCAGGTGCTGTTTCTTGACTGACATCGGGGCAAGTCAGCACTGGTTGAACATCATCTGAACAGAGAGGGAAGTGGTATCAATTTAAATTAAGACTACATTCATGGTTTTAATTTCTAAAATGGAAATCCTACAAGTTGAACTGGATGAAGGAGGAATATAACCTTCTGCCACAAACAAATATAAATATATGATTTTATACTAAAGTGGACTTGCGTATTAAACCAATCGATACAAATCAAGTGTTCAAGCCAACGTTTTGAAGGCTAGTAAACATGATACACATGCTGCATTTCTTAAAATGGCACAAAGTAGGGAGATCTCGTCCATATTAAAACCTACCTGAAGTGAGTTATGTTGGAAAAGATATTAATGAGAGATGCACACTTTTGATATGACTGCAACAAAGAGCCTAAAGTGTTTTTCATACGTACAACGGACATTTACGAGGAAGGTACACGTATCAGAATTTCCGTAAGCATCGGCAGCCGTGACAGTCACTGTGTCATTTTGCCCAGCCACTGATGCCTGGAATGCTGCCCCAGACTCCGGGTTTGAGTTGACAGTGACACCCCCGGAGTTGTCAGTGGCATTTGGAGTCGGCCAGGTTACAACTTGGTCAGTCATATCCAGGGTCACACGAATATTGACATTGGATGGACATTGAAGCATCGGATCATCAGCATCCGCTGAAAAGAAGGAAATTGTCATATGATTTTGTTTAGTTATCACCTTATGATCATTTCCACACTCCCTTGTCCCAAATTCTTGTCCCATATTTGCCATACAATGTTCACTAGTATTTAATATCTTGTACTGATTTTTTTATAATAATTTTATTTATCATTTGTACCGCCTTATAATTATTTCAAAACTCGCTTGTTCAGAATGATTGAACTCTCTAGGGCTCTTCAATTTTTGCCAATATCATTATTCTGCTGAAAATAAATGTTTGAATTGAATTGAATTGAATTGAAATTTATTTCCATCATCATGACAATATATACAAAGATAAAATATGGAATTTCATAACATGTAACAATATCAAAATTACATATAAAATTGACATAACAGCATTCAAAATATAAAATGGAAAATGGTGCATCCGTAAAAGCCAGTAAGGCTTGACAATTGAATGCACCAGGCGCAGAAGTAATAATAACATATACTTGAAGAAAAAAAAAAAGGAAAAAAAAGAAGGAAAAATAAAAAGGAGGAGTATTAGTAATATAGGTGTGGTCTTAAATAAATTATGCGTTATAAAGAGAGAGAAGATGTTTCTTGCAAATTCTTTTGAAAGAATTATTAAATCCAGGCAGATGTATATAAATCCAGTTTGGATATATAGGATTCCTCTTGTTTATAGTAAATTAAGTTATATCAATTTCCTTTATGATATGATTCCCTTTGACATCATTCAACATGAACACAGTCTGATGGAGCGATGTTTAAATGGAAAATAGGATTGTAAGATGCTGAGGTTAAATTCGAAACTTGTACAAGATGCTAATATTGCAAGGGATTTTGTGAAACAATCAATTGTTAATTCCAGAGGAAATATGACTTGGGTAACTAACCTCTGACAGATATGGTGAAGGTACAGTCTTCCATGTTGTTGACAACATCTGTAGCAACGTAGGACACAACGGTGTCCATTCCGACTGTAAACTCGCTGCCTGGTTCATGAGAGACTTGAACGGTGAAGCTAGAATTGTCGGTAATATCCGGAGCTACCCATGAAACGGGTGCCGTGGTCTGTCCAGCAGTGACCCAGTGAGTGAAGTTTTGAGGGCAACCTACGATCACAGGTTTATCGTTGTCTTCCACCACTGAAAAAGAAATTTTCAAAGGAGTTAACTCAACTGACTGCTTAGGAAAGTTTTTACATTAAAGAGTGAAAGGCTTAATTTTTATCTATTCATTTACTTTCCGAATCAATTCTACAACTCAGCTCCTTAATCTGCACAAGAAGTACATTAGCTCTCTTAGGACCACTGGTGGATGTGAGGCTGTGGGGCGGGGGGGGGGGGGCACAACTGGCTTATACCCCCCCTTAAAATCCAAAGTGGCATACCTTCAGTACACCTGTCTACAAGCTAGGGTGGGGTGGCAAAACTCTGAAAAATCTCTGACAAATAAGAAATAACATGTTTGCATATTTTCTCAGTAAGGGGGGGGGGGGGGGGGGGGGGGGGGGACACAAAGGGCAAAGGAGAGGAGAGGTTGGGGCAAGATTTTGGTGGACAATTATGTCTTCCAAAATTTAGAACAACACATGGTTAATAATCATTTTCTTTTGTGGGCAGTGAATTTTGGAATAGATTACCGGTACCTATTAATGTCAGCTTAACTAGATTTATAAATAGGTGTCAGAATTCTGTTACAACACATTGAACAAATCATGAATGAAAATAGTCTTTATACTAGTACCTGAATACTTTGTTTAGCTGTATGGGGTTAGGTTCGACTAGCGCTAACATGTGTTATATACCTCTCTTTAGTATGTTGAATAAATCTGGTCATCATGATTGGTCAAAATTGGAGCCGTGATTTTAGCCATGCCCGCCTAACGGTCAATAATTAATGAGAAAAGATGCCGGGCCGAATGGTTAAATTGCTTTACGTGTAATAAGTTTCTTTTAGCGAGCGCGGATACCTTACAGTAAAGTGTGTGTGCAATTCCCAAATGATCGTAACATTCAGGCAACTTTCTAGCGAAGATTTACAGACAGTGTCTCAAATTTTCTGTAAAGATTTAATTATTCTTTACTCAAGAAAAGGATAAGGTAAGAATTCTTTGTACATTTGTTCATGAATTTGGTATTTAAAAGATATATGGACTGCTTTAATATTCTAGGTACATGTACATGTATAACGGCGCACATCGAGTCTATAGAAACAGAGATGCATCTCATAGCAGTCAATATATACTTAACTGACCCCCTTTAACAGCCAATTTTTCTCTTCTTGTATATATGTAAATATCACTTCATGAAATGTATTTCTGTTGGCAAATATGGCATATAGTTGGGTCTTTAAAGGTTTTTTGCCCGACTTCGTAGCCAGTAAGCCAGGTCTGTGTTCAAAAACGTATGCGGGGAAGGACCTTCATTTTACTGCGAGGTGCAGTTGGAGACGCCAATTTTTTGCTTGTGAACTTGTCGCAAATAATAGTAACAATAAAGTTATCAGAATAATGATCTCGTCACAAAAAATAGTAACAAAGAAGTTATCAGAATAATGAACATTTAGTAACAATGAAGGTATCATAATAATGAACATTTAGTTATAAAAACAAATGTTCATTATTCTGATAATTAGTTTTTAAAGCTAAAGATGACAGACAAATTTTCCTCTAAGTCCAAACACAAATCCTGACATTCAGGTAGTGTTGTTCTAGTTTTCGAGTGGTATGACTGAGCTGGGGGACATTGCCAGGTGGAGGGCATAAATCAAAACTTTAAAAAAATAAAAAAAATTGTACCCCACTTTCGATTTTTTTTTTCGGCGGGAAAAAGTGCATCTTATACATGGAGATTTATGGGAATTATCAGGCCTGCTTGTTACATATCCGCCACTAACACATGTATAGGTACAATAATACTCACAATTTACAGTCACTGTAAACATGCAGTACAATGCCCTGTTAAACTTTCCATCCAGAGCCGAGTACAGCACCTCAGTGGAGCCTTCGGTAAAGCTTGAACCGGATTGCTTTGACTGCTGTATATAAACGAGATCAGCACGACTTACAAGGTTGTTGAACACAGGCTCGTTCCAGGTGACTGAGGCAAGTACCGTCCCTGCGGGCTTCGTAACTGTCACATCGCCAGGACAAGTGACGTCTGGTGTTATTACGTCAGCATTTACTGATGGATAAAGACATGTTATAGAATGATGGGTAGAAGAATCCCTGCAATTGGATTGGTCAATTACTATGTAGATAATTTTACTGGATGCTCGCAATATCGGGAAGCGATACCATCGATATCCCTTTAAAAAAATATTTTTGTATAATTTTTTGATTTAAAAAAGAATTATTTCATGCGTCCAGTAATTTTTCTGTGTTTCAAGAAGATAAATAAACACATCCTTTATTGACGAGGAAACGGAATTAGGTTTTGGTGAAATTCACAAATTTTGAAATACATCTATTCAAAATATTACTTTATTCCTTAATTTTAGCCAGTTAGTTATTTACTTATTTATTTAGTCCTTCATTTTTCAATTAATTCATTTTTCCATCTATTCATCTATCTTTTTTATAATAATCATTCATTTATTTATTCATTCTTTCATTTAAGCTAAAAAACGAAGTAGGTAAATTCTGTAGAGTTGAAGGCTATCTAACAGTATCTAATTAATACCCTGAAATTGTACCATCATAGTATTCCAAAGTATCTCATATACTAAGCTTTTTCTTCCTCATTGTTTTATAACATGAGGACCATGGTGGATATCACCAAGTATAAATACTGGATATGCACATACTTGTGATTTTGATGTAAAAAAAGCATTTGGAACTCCTGCCAGCATCATCTGTGAATTTGTAGGTGACTTTGGTCGTGCCTTCTCTAAACATGTCATTCGGACTATAGTTGCTGGTGGTTGTAATAGTCCCTGATCCTGTGGCACTTGGCACTGACCAGGTAACTGCACGAGGTACTTCAGACGGTGCGACCTTGTGCAGTTGATCTTCTGGACAGTTTGTCGTTTGTGGTGAACCGTCAGCTAATGATATCAATGATAGGAAATAATACTGATTGAGTTTTTACTACTACTAAGATTTTTTTTCTCACAAACATGTATCTAACAAGCTTACTTTTCATTTCAATTCTCTAGCTGATGAGACACACATTTCTTAATAATATATGACTTAAAATAACATAAAATCCAGAGTAAATCTTTAAAAAAAAAGAATCACTGAAATGATCTTGGGATGAACAGTTTCAAAACTGTCAAAAACGGTAAGTGCTTGCTTCACTATATTGTATTCAATTCCCGCAGTTCCCAGGAATCTTGTGAATAACTTACATACGACACGGACTGTAAATATTTCGGTTGAGGTAAACATGGCATTGTCGGTGGCCGTAACAGTCACCTCGGTCTCGCCTAGAGGAAAGTATGAGCCAGGACTAGGTGATGATGTCAGCGTGACAACACCCAAGTTATCACTGGCAGTCAGTACCCAACTTGGTGCTTGGGAATTGTGAAAAGTTAAAACATCTAAGTCCGTCGAGAACACCGGTGGTGACAAATCCTCTATAATAATGGAAAGAGTTAATAAAGAAGTGAGAGTACAAGTCATGTTTAATTAATAATTTACCCTGTAAATGATTTTGCATTATTACAAGCATAACCAAATTTGAGTTTGAGGCACATACAAATCAGTCAAAATTTGAAGAAAATGAGATAAACCATTAGTGAGTTGAGAATTAAAAAACAATCTTGCATTATTTAAAGTATAAACAAATGAGAGGCACAAATCAGTGACAGTTGGAAGAAAATTTGATAATAATAATAATAATAACAATATTTATAAAGCACAACACATCCATCTCTAGAGATGCTCAAGGCGAATACAAATAATTTAAATTAATATTCAACATACTTAAGATTAAAGAAATATTAAATGTTAACTTGCATTAGATCATACAAGTTCATGGTGCCAAGGTACATACAATGTGGCACAGTGTGATTATGAACCATAAGAAAGAACTTCAGAAAGTTGTAATAATAATATTGGATATTCATACAGCGCGCATATGCCCCACAGAAGGCGCTCAAGGTGCTGCAATATTGCCCCCGCTCTGAAAGGCTACCGATTTCGGTGCTCAAATGGGAGAGGTATTCAGAAGGATGTCAAAGAGAACTGCCTTTGATTGATTACAGAATGAGTGGAAAAAGGAAGTTTGCGAAAGTTTGATTTTGGGCAAATAATAACTTATGAGAGCAAAAAAGGTTCAATTTTTGTGATTGGGGATTATTAGAGAACCTTCTCATTAAGTTCTTAATTCACAAGTTATGTTTGAATTGAACTATTTTTAAAATTTTGTTTTGCATCAAAAATGTCCTTTTATGTCTAATTCTTTAGAACATATGATGCATGATAGGATGCCTACCAGAAAACACTGATTTTTATATCTTCCAACAAGATGTTTGAAGTGCTAATTCCTGAAAATATGAAATAGATGGTAGCAGAAGATCATGATTAAGACAGGAGAAGGGCTACATCATCTACATAATTTCGTAATGGTTAAACAAGGTTCAAATATTCTTTCATTATTGAAATAATATGTTTGTTGTGCCCTATCCTACAAATTCATGTAGCAGTGTTACATGTTTTTGACTCCAGGAGATACTTGGGTTTCTAAAAGGGTAGTGGTGGGGGGGGGGGGGGGGAGGCATGCATGGGCATGTCAATCTGCTAATTGTTGACTCTCTCTAGCACTAGGTCAATTCACCTTAAGGTCCAAAACGACTTTGACCGTGCTTGTTAAAGCCACAGGGTAGTTAGCGTCCATGTGCATCGTATAATTTGCTGACACTAGATTTGGTCAAATTACCAATTAATTTGTCTGTATGTGCAAAGGTCTCTGAAGCGGCGAACCTGTGGTCCCATCAGAAAATACTCCAATTTGCCTATATCTTGAGGGTGAGGGAAATTTGATATGATGATGAGAATTCCATACGGTGATAAGCTAGGGCACAGCTAGTGCTTTAAAAATAATAATAATGTCAACTTATAAAGCGCACATATCCATTCTAAAAGACTGCTCAAGGCGCTGTTGTACAACATCAAAATATTTATAACAATATTAAAACTACGACATAAACAAATGGTGCTTAAGTTTCTTCTTAAATATTTCAATTGATGATGATTGTCTTATAATGGTAAAGTGTTCCATGATTTGGGTACAACGTTAGCAAAAGCCCTGTCCCCCCATTTGTTATGGGTTTTGGGTGTACATAACTGGAGCTGTGAACCTAAAAGTAAATTCCGTTGTGGGGTGTGCGGTTTCAAAATCTGATACAAGTAATGGCGAAAAATGAACAAGTGTTTTGTAAGTAATGAGTAATAGCTTATACATAATTCTTTTTGAGACTTATAACCAATGAAGACCAGATAAGCAACAAGATCTGCAACTGAAGTCCACTCTGGGTAACTGACAATACCTGTTATTGGGTATATACACCAGATTGGTGTCAAATTCCCCATGACGAACGCACTACTATGCTTGAATACATGTAGCGATCTACATTTACCTATAAGTATAAACACTGTTTATTCGTGTATAGACCTCTAGATTTAAATAATACGTTCTTATATCACACTTCAATAAATGACCGTTTTTCTCTAAAACATGGTTATGAACACACACTCACCCACTACAGTGACCGTGAAGTTACAGTTGTAGTGTGGATAACCAGTCAGATAAGCAGTGACAGTATGGTTTCCAAGAGAAAAGGAGGACCCATCGGCCGGAGTGTAGAGAATGGGGAACACATTACCGTGTGTCGAAGTAGCAAGTTGCCAGTTTGCTGATACTGATGCTGTTCTAATACCGGGGCCAACCTCTACCATCACGTTCTCCGGACAGTCAGGGGAAACAATCGCTGTAAGGAGGGAGGTGGGTATATACAGTTGTACACAAGATTATTAACACACAGAGCAGGTCACAGAGGCATGCAAGTGAGGTGATATCAGGTAGGCCTATAATGATGACGACAGTGATGATCATTGATGACGATAGTGATGATGATGAAAATAACTAGATAAATGCTCGACTGCACGCAGTCAAAAAAGATGCCTCTGCCATAGAGCGATTTTACAAACCCAAAACAGAAGCAATAAAAAAAAAATCAAGTTTGATTTTATTAACAAGTTCACAGAATATTGGATACAAGCAATTACAAAAAAATTCAAGTTTGATTGTAATCCATTAACAGGTTCACAGAATATCTTATTTACAAGCAATTTTTCATATACATAATGAGCCCCATGACCTTTGACCTCAAAATCTAATCAGTTTATATTGGCTCTGCAAGATACATACATGACCCAAGTTTGGCGGTAATCCATCTATCGGTTCTTGAGATAACGTGATCACAAGCCAGTTTTGCATACATAAGCCCTGTGACCTTTAACCTTTTACCTTGTGACTCCAAAATCTAATCAATTCTTAAGCTCTGCAAGATACATACAGGACCCAATTAAACTTGGTGGTAATCCATCAATTGGTTCTTGAGATAACGCAATCACGAGAATGGGACGTACAGACGTACGGACAAAACAACACCAACAACAATAACCTACATGTACATAGAAAATCTAACAAAATTAAAACTTAATTATATGATAGTTACAAATAATACTAATAATGTGAATCCCTGCTGTATTTAATATGAAAGACAAAAGCCACACGTGAAAATGGTCCATCGCTGCTTTGCCATGCAGGCCTGGTAACTCACTCGGGTCAATGTCGCTATTCATAATGACCGCTATTCATAAGGACCGCTTTTCATAATTTGAGAAAAGGGTCATTGTTCATAAGGGTCATTATTCATAAGGAGCGCTATTCATAATTTAAGAAGAGGGTTGGTATTCATAATATGAGAAGAGGGTCGCTATTGATAATACGAAATCGGGGTCGTTATTCAAAAGGGTCGCTATTCATAATACTAGAAAAGGGGCGCTATTCATAACACAAGAAGAGGGTCGCTATTCATAATACGATCAGAGGGTCGCTATTCATAAAATGATAATAAGAAAGCAAAATGATGGATGTGGGACACCCAACTGTTGTGGCTTAGGCATGGGGGGGGGGGGGAGACGCCACATGGCCCCGAATATCTGTAGAAAACATTTATTGAAAACATATTGTAATATATACATGACCCATCATCCCGGCCCCAGCCCCCCCCCCCCCCCCTCATCATTTCAACCACGCTGCACCATTCGACCCACCCTCCCCGAAGTATTTCCTTGGTACAAGTGCATATGACCGCCAATTCTTGATGGCGTAGCCTCTGTGTGTGTTTCACGGGGGAGGGGGGCGATAGGGGTAGCAGCGTTGCCATCAAAGGGCCTCTATTCGTATTATGAAAAGAGACCCTCATTGCGATCCTTATGAGTAGTGACCCCTAATTTAAATTATGAATAGCGACCCTCTTCTCGTTTTAAGAATAGCGACCCCGATTTCATATTATGAATAGCGGTCCTTATGATTAATGACCCTCAATATGAATAATGAATAGCGACCCTCATCTCACCTTATGAATAGCGGTCCTTATGATTAATGACCCTAAATATGAATTATGAATAGCAACTCTCATCTCACATTATGAATCCTTATGATCAACGAACCCTATTTCTTTATGAACAGTGACCCTCTTCTCCCAATATGAATAGCGGACCTGCCGTTATGGGAAGTTACACGTTATGAATAGCGGTCCTTATAAATAGCGGTCCTTATGAATAATGGTCCTTATGAAAAGCGAATAGTATACAAATGATGCATGCGCATGAGTTCAATATACGATCTATCCGCACTCAAGTTGAGGCTTTGTGTATCTATTGCACGAAGCCGTTAGGGTGAGTGCGATAGAAACACACAGCATCAACGAGGGCGGATAGATCGTAGAATGAACGAATGAGTTTTATACAGTGAAACTCCTACATCCTTGTTATTTGATGTAAAAAGAATTCAAGATTGTTTCGTGACAGTATATGGTTGACAAATAAATTTCAAGTTTAATACGGCTTACTTTAGTGCGCACACATAGCTATAGATATAGCAAGCGCACTTACCTCTATACCCATTTACGCATAGTGCTGCGCGCGCAAGAATAGGCCCATGCACACGAGCCCTTTAACCTCTACACGTACTATACTACGCACACAAGCTTTATCTCTAACTTATTAATGAAATAATCATTTGACACCAAAATGCCCTGAAGGAATGCAAGAGGAAATACATGTAACTTAATACTTTACAATAAAAGATTTTTGACTCCATTGTTCACTTGAAAATATAGTATACCTGTTTAATACTTACCTATTACATTTACGTTTAAGATGCACGAGTAATTGATCTGAGCACCGTACATAACGTTCACCGGTGTAACTCCGACGTTGAACAATGTATTGGGTAGGGGATCAGCTTCCACATATGTGTAAAGTAATGATCGTGGTCCGTATGCGCTAGTGTATTGGTAGTCTACAGTGATGCTGCTTTCTACAGTAAGGTCGATGTAGGCCGTATTAGTTTTACATGGTGCTAAATAAAGAGAAAGAAAAAATTGTTACTCTTACAACTAGGGCAGATCTAGGGTTCTGTAAGTGCAGGGGACATTACACAAAATATCCAACAATCAACAATAACAACATTGATCTTGCGTATATTTGCAAAGCTTAGATCCTCCTCTTTCATAAGATGCAACTCATATAATACATATTTCACGCATGAGTGATTAAAATGAATTTGAAGAGAGGAAATCAAAAAGTAATTTGACAGATGGTATCTGAATTTCAAGGAGAAAATCACATTTCTAGAAAGTTGAGTTTCTGCCCTTTCATATGACACCTCAATTAGGAAAAATGAGCAAGGAATGACAAAGTTGTTTGTTTAAAGTAGTGCTTGCATTTCCAAAATGTTATCAAACAAATTCGTTTTCACTGGGTGCCTGCCGTAGCAACAAACAGAGTTGACAAAAGACTTTACTCCATTTCGTTGACAATCAGCCGTAGAAGAAAGACTTCATGCATGGCTGATTGTCAACGAAACGGAGTTAAGTCTGTTGTCAATTGTTATTGTTATTTGTTTGTTTGTTTGATTGATTTTATTTCTGCGTTCAAAAATATACAAATTCAAATTCAAAGTACAAAATTTCGAACAATAACAAATACAATGAATACAATGTTTACAAAAGTAATTAAATGAAAAATCATGTTCAATTATATCATTCGATAAACATGTACGAAGCATACAATAACATAAGAAATATGAAATATTTTCAATAAATTAGAGAGGTAATTTGGAACGCAGGAGACCGCCATCGTGAGCGGTTAGGCTGGAGATGGATGGCGGCCTCGTAAAAAGAATTGGCGACATAACTCTCTTCGAAAAACTGAGTGACCAAGAGGGTGCGGTGCAAGTGCAGGTGCAGTGAGCAGTTGCATGATAAAGAATAAATAAGTCACGGTTTTGTTATACTAATTTAGAGAGGGGGAGCGTATGATTGTATTATTTGTCGTTTAAGTGTAGCTTTTAAGGAGTAGATGGTTGAACAAGACTTTATGTTGTCGGGTAAATCATTCCAAATGTCCGGGCCAGAATGTCTAACAGATTTGTGTGTTATTGATAATTTGGGGTTTGTAAGATGGAAGTTTCCAGATATGCGAGTAGAGTATGAATGAACGGAATTATTAAACCTAAACATGTTATCAAAGGATGGTGGAAGCAGATTATTAATGTACTTAAACATAATAACTGCTACTTGAGTAGTGTTCAGATCGAAAATTTTTAGTGTTTTAAGTTTATAGAATAAAGGATCAGTGTGAGCTAAGAAATGCGAACCTGTACAAATACGTATGGCTTTCTTTTGCAGTTTGAAAATAGAATTGATTTTTGTCGAACCACAATTTGCCCATACACTATTACAATATGTTATATACGGGAGAACTAGCGAATTATATAGTAGGAATAAGGTTGCATGGGGTAGAAGAAACTTTAACTTGGAGATTATTCCAATACTTTTGGAAATGCACATTGTAACTTGGTGTAAATGATCATTCCAAGTCAAGGTTTCATCTATAAGAACACCCAAAAACTTGGAATTAGTTTTCTTCTCTAGTAGCATACCATCGATTTTAATATATATAGGTGTTTCTGTATTATGAGAATGATGTTTAAAATACATGAAATGAGTCTTTTTTGTATTAAGTGAAAGTTTATTGGATTTAAACCAATCTGATACTTTGTTAATTTCATAATTCAAAGTATTGTTTAACGAATTAAGGTCTTTATGGGAATAAAAGATATTTGTATCATCGGCAAATAAGATAAAAGAAAGAAGGGGGGATGTATTGATAATATCATTTACATAAAGAAGAAATAACAGTGGACCTAAGATGGAGCCTTGAGGAACACCGCATTGAATTAAAAGAGGATCAGAATCATAACTATTAAATGTAACATATTGTCTTCTGTTTGTTAAATAATCTTTAAACCATAAGAGTGGCTGACCCCGAATTCCGTAATGACTGAGTTTGGAGAGTAGAATAGCGTGATTGAGCGTATCAAATGCTTTACTCAAGTCACAGAATATACCTATAACATGCTCTTTGTTAGCTATGGCACTTGTAATTTTGTCATAAATTTGAATTAATGCTAAGTCAGTTGAGTAATTTTTTCTGAAGCCATATTGATTTGAATTGAGTATTTTGTGTTTAGTGATAAATTTGTGTAGCCTATTATGAACGATCTTTTCTAAGACTTTAGATATACTTGGGAGTAGGGAAATTGGACGATAGTTACTAATTTCGTGAGGATCATCTTTTTTGAGAATGGGGTTGACTTTAGCTAGTTTTAATAAATCAGGGAAAACACCTTGCGATAACGAGTGATTAAATATGTGAGTTAAAGGCTTTGCAAGTGGATACATTATTTCTTTTAGGAGAGACATACTTATTTTATCAAAACCGTGCGATTTTGAGTTGTTAAGAGATTGGGTAATGTTAATAATTTCGCTAGGATTTGTCGGATTTAAAAAGAGGGACTCTTGGTTTTGATTGGAAAGATAGTCTTTAAAGTGTGCGTGAGTTCTATTAATTTTGCTGGCGAGTTCTGGGCCGATATTCGTAAAAAATGAATTAAATGAATTTGCATGAAGACTAGGATCATGTATTTTAGTGCCATTTAATGTGATATTATCCGTGGGTGGGGGATTCGTTTTTTTTTCCCATTACCTCTTTGATAATTTTCCAAGTTGCAGTTGTGTTTGAACTGGCCTTTTTTATTTTATTAGAAAAATGCAATCTACGGGATGTACGGATAAGTTTTGTTAATTTGTTTCGATAAATTTTATATGTGTTTAGGTTAGTGTCAGTTGGATTGTGTAAATGTAATTTGTAGAGGCGATTGCGTGTTTGTATTGATTTCAATAAACCTTTAGTTATCCAAGGATTCCTGGGTTTATTTCGCTTATTACTCATTTTGCCTAAAGGAATATTCTTTTCATAATAATATTGCAATTTGTTACTAAAATGTTTATATGCAGTATTGACATCATTTACACTATATACCTCAGTCCATCCCTCGAAAAATAAATCCTGTTTCAGCAATTCTATATTACGTTTGGATTCTTTGCGATATATAAGCTCATCAAATGATTTACGGCCAGATAGTTTGCATTCACAAGTTAAAAATATGGGTAGGTGATCCGACACTTCAGAACACAATATTCCACCGATGGTTTTGTTGTTATGTACGTTTGAAAAAATATTGTCAATCTGAGTTGATGAATGTGGATTTATTCTGGTGGGTTTATTAATAATCGAAAAAAAGCCGTATGAATGCATCAACTGCATACAATTGGTTGAGTTACTGTTATCAGATGAGGGTGAGAAGTTGATATTAAAGTCACCAAGGATAAAATTGTGTTTATTTTCATCCCCTATTTTATGAAGATAAAAATCCAGTTCGTCACAGAATAAATCACAATTAGAATCAGGGGGTCTATAAATCAAACCTATGATGACGTTTTTGGCATTTGAGTTATTAATTTCGATAAATAAAGATTCAGCTTGTGTTAGTTTAATATCTGAACGGATTTTGAAGTTTATGTTTTGTGTAATATAAAACGCAACACCGCCACCTCTTCTTCCTTTGCGGTCCGCCCTAATCAACTTATAATTAGGCAAATTGAACATATCTGGAGAATTCTGATGTAACCAAGTCTCACTTATTCCAATGACGGAAAATGCAAAATTATTTAAAGAGTGTAAAAGGTTTTCAACGTATTCGAAATTTTTGTTCAGACTTCTGGAGTTTATATGTAAAAGTGAAATATTGTCTGGTTTGTAAGAAAATGAATTTTTGAATTCTTGGGGTGTGTAGTATTTGCTCTCGTTTATATCGTCGACAAGAATATCGGGAGTGTGCGCGTGCGAATTCATTTAACGATACGTATTATGTAAAGTACCGAAAATTTGGAGGATGAACAACTGCATGTGTGATGCTGGTGCGTTTGTGTGTGTACGAAGTGCAAGTGTGCGGGTAACTTCAAAATATAACACAAATAAAAATACAATAAGACCCATCTTGGTCACAGTTACAATAATTGCTTAGGAGCAACAGAGCGGAGCCCGACCGCCCGAGTAAAGGGTGTATTTTTGACACGCAAAATAGAGGGGCTGGGAAGAAACAAAATGCTTGATAACAATAATGACAAATCGGAGTACGATTATTAAATGGCAAAGAGGGATTTGACATTCCCGCTCATCAAAACTAGTTCAGTCTATAACAATGGATTTTGTGATTGACACAGGAGTTTTGCAAAACAAAGAGATTTGTTGTGCGGAGGAGAAAAATGTATGCATGTTAAAGCAGACTCTGAGATGATGCTTAATAGCAATAACGTCATTTCGGAGTACAATAATATTAAATGGCAAAGAGGGTTTTGACATTCCCGCTCAAAAAACAAAAAAAAGTTCAGTCAATTACAATATAACATATAGACTCAAATTTTTGGAATGCTATACAGATAATAATTATTGATAAAGAGTGAGGACTTCGGTCTTGATAATACCAGTCGTCAAGATCAAAGGATAACGAATACTTGTCTCAAGCCCATTTGAGGGTAAAGAATACATTCCTGCATGATACAAAGTTCTACTGCATGTCCCCTGGAAGGAATACAATCATGACAATTTAGGATTAGTGACAACCGTACAATTCTTTCAAGATTCAAATGCTTTACCCATTTGGACAATCGAATTTTCCATCATGATAATTGTCACATACAAAAACCAAAAAAATAAAAATAAACAAATAAATTGAGTTTTGAGAAGAAAGTTAGGCTTGTCAAACAATGGACCCATCGCACCCATGCGTCGAGTATTTCTGAGATAGAGCACCACTGCGGACCAACATGAAGATTGGTCAGCCGTGGCGCGGAGAAGCCACGCCCAAACGTTAGACACATGTGAACGATAAGTCCATGTATTTGTTACATTTTAATAAGCCCATCATATACGAATCGCGTGACTGACACGGGTGTTTTGCAAATCAAAGAGATTCGTTGTGCAGATGAGAAATATTCATGCATGCTAAAGCAGACCATGACATAATGTTTGATAGCATGACAATTCGGAGTACAATTATTAAGTGGCAAAGAGGGTTTTGACATGAATTCCCGGTCATCAAAACAATTTCAGTCAACCACAATAAAACAGATGGATCCAAAACAGTTGAACGCTATACAAATAATTATTGATAAAGGGTGAGGAATTCGTTCTTGACAATCCCAGTGATCAAGATCAAAGGTTAATACAAATTTGTCTACGACCCCGAGGCCAGTGGAGGGTAAGCTATACATTCCTGCATGATACAAAATGGAGCTGCATGACCCCCGAAAGGTCATGACAATTTGAGATTAGTGACAACAATACAATTCTCTCAAGATTCAAAAGCTTTACACATTTAATGTGGTTTTGAAAAGAAAGTTAGGCTGGTCAAACAATGGACCCATCGCACCCATGCGTCGAGTATTTCTGAGATAGAGCACCACTGCGGACCAACATGAAGATTGGTCAGCCGTGGCGCGGAGAAGCCACGCCCAAACGTTAGACACATGCGAACGATAAGTCCATGTATTTGTTACATTTTAATAAGCCAATCATATACGAATCGCGTGACTGACACGGGTGTTTTGCAAATCAAAGAGATTCGTTGTGGTTTTGAAAAGAAAGTTAGGCTGGTCAAACAATGGACCCATCGCACCCATGCGTCGAGTATTTCTGAGATCTAGAGCACCACTGCGGACCAACATGAAGATTGGTCAGCCGTGGCGCGGAGAAGCCACGCCCAGACGTTAGACACATGCGAACGATAAGTCCATGTATTTGTTACATTTTAATAAGCCCATCATATACGAATCGCGTGACTGACACGGGTGTTTTGCAAATCAAAGAGATTCGTTGTGCAGAGAAATATTCATGCATGCTAAAGCAGACTATGACATAATGTTTGATAGCATGACAATTCGGAGTACAATTATTAAGTGGCAAAGAGGGTTTTGACATGAATTCCCGGTCATCAAAACAATTTCAGTCAACCACAATAAAACAGATGGATCCAAAACAGTTGAACGCTATACAAATAATTATTGATAAAGGGTGAGGAATTCGTTCTTGACAATCCCAGTAATCAAGATCAAAGGTTAATACAAATTTGTCTACGACCCCTAGGGCAGTGGAGGGTAAGCTATACATTCCTGCATGATACAAAATGGAGCTGCATGACCCCCGAAAGGTCATGACAATTTGAGATTAGTGACAACAATACAATTCTCTCAAGATTCAAAAGCTTTACACATTTAATGTGGTTTTGAAAAGAAAGTTAGGCTGGTCAAACAATGGACCCATCGCACCCATGCGTCGAGTATTTCTGAGATAGAGCACCACTGCGGACCAACATGAAGATTGGTCAGCCGTGGCGCGGAGAAGCCACGCCCAAACGTTAGACACATGCGAACGATAAGTCCATGTATTTGTTACATTTTAATAAGCCAATCATATACGAATCGCGTGACTGACACGGGTGTTTTGCAAATCAAAGAGATTCGTTGTGGTTTTGAAAAGAAAGTTAGGCTGGTCAAACAATGGACCCATCGCACCCATGCGTCGAGTATTTCTGAGATCTAGAGCACCACTGCGGACCAACATGAAGATTGGTCAGCCGTGGCGCGGAGAAGCCACGCCCAAACGTTAGACACATGCGAACGATAAGTCCATGTATTTGTTACATTTTAATAAGCCCATCATATACGAATCGCGTGACTGACACGGGTGTTTTGCAAATCAAAGAGATTCGTTGTGCAGAGAAATATTCATGCATGCTAAAGCAGACTATGACATAATGTTTGATAGCATGACAATTCGGAGTACAATTATTAAGTGGCAAAGAGGGTTTTGACATGAATTCCCGGTCATCAAAACAATTTCAGTCAACCACAATAAAACAGATGGATCCAAACAGTTGAACGCTATACAAATAATTATTGATAAAGGGTGAGGAATTCGTTCTTGACAATCCCAGTAATCAAGATCAAAGGTTAATACAAATTTGTCTACGACCCCTAGGGCAGTGGAGGGTAAGCTATACATTCCTGCATGATACAAAATGGAGCTGCATGACCCCCGAAAGGTCATGACAATTTGAGATTAGTGACAACAATACAATTCTCTTAAGATTCAAAAGCTTTACACATTTAATGCGGTTTTGAAAAGAAACTTAGGCTGGTCAAACAATGGACCCATCGCACCCATGCGTCGAGTATTTCTGAGATAGAGCACCACTGCGGACCAACATGAAGATTGGTCAGCCGTGGCGCGGAGAAGCCACGCCCAAACGTTAGACACATGTGAACGATAAGCCCATGTATTTGTTACATTTTAATAAGCCCATCATATACGAATCGCGTGACTGACACGGGTGTTTTGCAATTCAAAGAGATTCGTTGTGCAGATGAGAAATATTCATGCATGCTAAAGCAGACTATGACATAATGTTTGATAGCATGACAATTCGGAGTACAATAAGTGGCAAAGAGGGTTTTGACATGAATTCCCGGTCATCAAAACAATTTCAGTCAACCACAATAAAACAGATGGATCCAAAACAGTTGAACGCTATACAGATAATTATTGATAAAGGGTGAGGAATTCGTTCTTGACAATCCCAGTAATCAAGATCAAAGGTTAATACAAATTTGTCTACGACCCCGAGGCCAGTGGAGGGTAAGCTATACATTCCTGCATGATACAAAATGGAGCTGCATGACCCCCGAAAGGTCATGACAATTTGAGATTAGTGACAACAATACAATTCTCTTAAGATTCAAAAGCTTAACACATTTAATGCGGTTTTGAAAAGAAAGTTAGGCTGGTCAAACAATGGACCCATCGCACCCATGCGTCGAGTATTTCTGAGATAGAGCACCACTGCGGACCAACATGAAGATTGGTCAGCCGTGGCGCGGAGAAGCCACGCCCAAACGTTAGACACATGTGAACGATAAGCCCATGTATTTGTTACATTTTAATAAGCCCATCATATACGAATCGCGTGACTGACACGGGTGTTTTGCAAAACTAAGAGATTCGTTGTGCAGACGAAAAATATTCGTGCATGCTAAAGCAGACCATGACATAATGCTTGATAGCAATGACAATTCGGAGTACAATTATTAAGTGGCAAAGAGGGTTTTGACATGAATTCCCGGTCATCAAAACAAGTTCAGTCAACTACAATAAAACAGATGGACCCAAAACAATTGAATGCTATACAGATAATAATTATTGACCCAGAGTTAGGAGTTCGTTCTTGACAAACCCAGTAATCAAGATCAAAGGTTGATAACAAAAAAACATTTAAAAAAAAACTTGTCTCCAGCCCCCAGCCCAGTGGAGGGTATGCAATAAATTCCTGTATGATTAAAAAAAAAAAAAAATGTTACCGTATGACTCCTGAAAGGTATACAATCATGACAATTTAGTATTCGTGACAACGTACAATTCTTCCAGGGTTCGACTGCTTTACGTATTTGGACAATCGAATTTTTCAAAATTTTCCAGAATTTTCCAGTCACAAAAAAGTAAAACACGCACACAAAAAACATCCTTTCTTTTTCTTTTTTAAATGCAGATTTGAAATGAAGGTTAGGCTGCTCAATTAATGAACCCGTCGCTCAAAGCGTCAATTATCTTTGTGATAGGGCGTCACAGCGGACCGATGTGAGGATCGGTCAGCCGTGGCGCGGAAAAGCCGCGCCCTGTTCCAACGTAACACGCACTTGAACGACGAGCCCAAATATTTGATACAGTTTGATAAGCGTTTCATACAAATATAGGCTTTGTGATTGATACAGGTGACCCTGCAAAACAAAGATTTTCTTTAAACCTTTCTGTCGGCATGCAAATTTAACCATAATTGGGTGACATTAATGGTCTAGTATGCAATGATTCCCATGGTCGGTTACCCGTTCAGATACATGTATTTAAGTCCAAGGGTTTATATATTGCTTTAACGACTATATTCAAGGTTAATGTTGCTGTAAATGGAACAATCTAACGTGGAAATATGCTGTAAAAGAGAGGGGTTAACACGAATCAAAATCCTGTTACAAAAAGCTTCCGTAATTCAAAGCAAGATGTACTTTGACACAAATACTTGCCCATAACCCAACGGGGGTGGGGGTGGGGGTGGGGAGGGGTTGGAAAATATGTAACTTCTAACCTGCGAATTAAGTGACGTCCAAGGGTCCATGGTTAGATGGTAGCTTTATCGGCCATGTACTACTCTACGGTCTATAGGGTGGTCTATACCCCATGAGAAAAAAGGTGGGCGGGGCCAAAAATATACAGAGCTACATGTACATTCTTAGTTATAAATATATCCTGCAGTGGACTGCGAATTGAATGATGTTTATAATCAGGTTTTACCACTGGAAATTGCAGTAATAATATAATGTAATACCTCCAACATTTGGTAAAGAGTTTGGAGTTGGCAAATGCTTGGGTTTAAACTTTCCATTCATCAAGTACAGCGATGGAAAATACATGCCTCCAACCTAACGGGTGTACTTTTCGTTGATCTCTAGGGTTTTAACAGTATTATTTATTTTTTTCTTTCTTTCTTTCTTTTTCCCCTTTTTTTCTTCACACGTTACATGAAATGGCTTCCTGTAAATATATCGACCAAATTCATGGTTTTTGTAACAAAAAATATGAAAAAAGGAAGCACTTTAGTTTTATCTTAGAGCATAAGCAAAAATCAGAGTCCTGATTACAAAATTGCTTCAGAAATTCAAAATTCAAAACAAAGATTTACTTTTCATGTATTATTGTTATTTCTAAGCAAGGCATTTGAAACTCGATGCAAGCAATGTACAGTGATATTAAAGTGACATAGAATATAATTATAAGTATGATTCATAAACTTCTCGTTTACTTTACTCACTTATATCAAATTTCGTTTTTCGGACCTCAAATTAAAAGATGAATAATTGTTTGTGTCACCTGGTAAAACGTTGATTTTGCTCATTCTCTGTAGGGATTCCATGTGGTAGAACCTTTCTCCTTCCATTGGAGGACGATTTTAGCACCTTGCAACTTTATTCTCGTAGATTGGTTTTTCTCCTTTCGCAACTTGTAACCAATTTCAGCAAGATGGCCGCGATGAGCCTTCAGGGTGGGAGGGAGGTCCGTCCTGACCGTTATGCGAGGGGCAGGCGGTGGTGCATGTCGCATTTCCGCTGCGTTTCCTAGTTGCTGCGATGTTTCCTTCGGGCGTCTTAGGTTCTCAAAAGAAGAAAGAATGAGATCTCTGTCTGGCATCTTGATGAATTTAGCGATTATCGGAGCGGGTCGGGAACGGGCTGGGGCACCGGCGTCTGGGGTCCTAGGTTGGTTGCGATAGGGTAATCTGTGGGCGTTGATCATTTGGATCTGTTTGGCGGTTTCCTCATTTATTCCAAGATGGATGAAAACTTTACAAAGCGTGCGATAGATATCCTCGTTTGGTTCGCTTTCAACCCCGTAGAATAGTAGATTTGGTTTTCTGTTGTAGATTTCCATCAGAAGAAGTTTTTCTTTTAGATTAGATATCTCCTCTTGAAGGGGCGCGATGCTAGCTGGTATGGAATTTTCTACTTCAGATATTTTGGCAGAGTTAAATTCAACTGAAGATTCCACATCTGTTAGGCGACGATGAAATGATTGTAGCTCGGTATTGATATTATCAAGTTTAGATAATATTTTATCTGAAAAGTCTGCAATGTCTCGTTGTAAAACCGCATTAGAGGGATCCGGGGTGGTAGGCGAACGAACTTTGTCAGTCGAGGTAGGCGAACGAACTTTGTCAGTCGGGGGAGCCGATGGGGCCGGCTGCTTACTTGCTGTTTGTCGGGTAGTGGGCCTCGGGCCATGGGATGCCATAATTTGCGTTGTGTAACGTGTAATCTTAATGGGTGGCAGGAGCTCCGCTCAAACCGTCCGTTCAGCTCGAAGTCATGTGGCCTCATGACTGTATGAACTTAATAAAAACATGTTCTTCAATTTTTGAATATTTTTTGTTAGAACAATATCAAGTCAGAATAAGAACAATTTTTTAGGGACGATGGATTGAAACAGTTCGAGGCTCATGAATACATGCAACAGGGTCATGCATACTATTCCTAAGCGTGTCACATCGTTTATTGACGATTTCCTGGTCGATGGCGCAATGTAATGGTTTAAAACCCGGTCGTTGCCTTGTAGCAAAGAATTCCTCACCCCCGGGTCTGGTTCCCTTCCCCCCTCGACCCGTCGTCCGGGAGGAGATAACTCTCCCGATGTCGAGCATGACCCTCGTTAAGTGACGCGAAAGACGTCATTGGACCGCCCACAATCGGACCGATGGAGCTCCTAAAATTTTTATTATAGATTAGCATTGGTGATGGTATAGTCACTAATATAGAGCGAGAAGAGAATTGGTGAAATTACACATCCTTGAGGAGCACCAAGATTCAGACATTTGATGATAGAGTTCAGATTATTGCACTTAACCCACTGTTGTCTATCGATAAGAATATTATGAATCATCCTATAAACAAGACAGGGTGTGACATTCATATTTAGTAGCTTATCTATCAGTATGTGAGGTCCAATCGTATTAAAGGAACTTGAGAAATCTATGAACACAGACCTAACATTAGACCTAGGAGTATCCAAATGCTGATACAGACCCTGTAGAAAAACAAGTTCTGCTTCTTCTACACCTCTATTATTCTGATATATGCAAACGGAGTCTTGTCAAAAATATCAACCTGGTTTCTCAGATGTCGATCTTAACAGCAACCGTTACCAGTAACCGTTACCAGCAATAACATTTCATAGGATTGCATGTAAGAGCTACTGGTCTATACTGATTCAGTTAACTAGGGTTTTTCATCTTATAGGAACTGGAATAATATATAATTGAGAATTTCCAAAGATGAGGAATTCTACCAGTATTCATGATCAATCGATAAATTTGTGTACTATACTACTACTACTACCGCACTACTACTACTACTACTACTACTACTACTACTACTACTACTACTACTACAACTATACTACTACACTTCTACTGTTACTACTACTACTACTACTACTACTACTACTACTACTACTACTACTGTACTACTACTATTGCTTTATATACTCTTGGTAGGTAAATGGTCAGAGAATTGACGTTGGTACAATTTCCTGAATTTATGAAATAGATGGTAACAGAAGATCATGATTAAGACAGTAATAGGGCCACACATTTTTGTAATGGTTAACAAGATGCAAATACTCTTTCACTATTGAAATAATACATTTGTTGTGCCATATGCTACAGATTCATGTAGCAGTTACACATGTTTTTGACTCCAGGAGATACTTGGGTTTCAAATATGGTGGGGGGGGGGGCATGCATGGGCATGTCAATCTGCCAATGGCTGACTCTCTCTAGAACTAGGTCTATTCACCTTAAGGTCCAAAAGGACTTTGACAATGCTTGTTAAAGCCACAGGGTAGTTAGCGTCCATGTGCATCGTAATTCGCTGACACTAGATTTGGTTAAATTACCAATTGATTTTTCTGTATGTGCAAAGGTCTTTGAAGCAGCGAACCTGTGGTCCCATCAGAAAATACTCCAATTTGCCTATATCTCGAGGGTGAGGGAAATTTGATATGATGATGAGAATTCCATACGGTGATAGCTAGGCTAGGGCACAGTTAGTGCTTTACACAAGATCTGCAACTGATCTCCACTCTTGGTAACTGACAAAATACCTGTTATTGGGTATAAACACCAGATTGGTGTCAAATTCCCAATGAAGAATCCACTACTATGCGTGAATACATGTAGCGATCTACACTTACCTCTAGAGCTAAATGATACGTTCTTATATTACACTTCACTATGACCATTTCTTTAACACACACTCACCCACTACAGTGACCCTGAAGTTACAGCTGATGTTTGGATAACCAGTCAGATAAACAGTGACAGTATGGTCTCCAAGAGAAAAGGAGGACCCACTGGCTCGAGTGTAGAGAATGGGGAACTCTACACCGTGTGTCGAAGTAGCAGGTTGCCAGCTTGCTGGTACTGCAATACCGGGGCCACCCTCTACCATCACGTTCTCCGGACAGTCAGGGGAAACAATCGCTGTAAGGAAGGAGGTGGGTATATACATAAGATTACCACACAGAGGCATGCCAGTGAGGTAATATCGTGCAGTAACATAATGGCTTCGATCACCTTCATTGGGGGAAAAATCAACCCCGTTACCCCCTCAAGGTGAAAGGTCATAGCTCATTAAATATGCAAAAACACCTAATTATTATGAGAATATGTGGTTAACTTCCTTGCCTAGTAATATAATAGTATAGTATTAATGACTGCTTTGAGAGAAATAAGTTGTTTTTATACGCTCAAGGGAAGGTTTGAATTGTGCTATTTCCCCGAGGCGTGCCGAGAGGAATAGCCCAATTGTAACCTTCCCGAGAGCCTATAAAAACAACTATTTCTCGAATATTAAAGCAGTCATTAATACTTTTATATGCCAAAAAAAAATAGACTAAAAAATAATTTTTTTTTTTTTTTTTTTTTGGTCGAAGATGGGACTCGATCTCTTGCGTACATTAGGTGATGTATCTTCAAACAACGCCGTAGACCACTCGGCCATCGCGCACTGTTAACATGTTTGGCAGTTTTCTCCAATATATACATTAAAATGAATTGAAAACGGATTCGCGTGATGGATGCTTCGCAAAAGCTCCATTAAACGGGCCCTTCTTTTACTTTTGCAATGCATATTGGCACAAACTTAGATCAAGATCTATCGGCAGATGTTGTTTTTTTGTTTTGGAAGTTTATTTTCGTCTTCATGTCAACAATGCAAGATAAAATTGTCGGTAAGATCGATCGAGATTCAATTGTATTGAAATTACCGACCAAATCTTCGCACACGTACGGTATCCTCAATCGCTCAAACCATTTTTTAACATGTAAACCTATGGGGTAACCATGGAGACTGACCTATTTTCCCAATAACCATGGTTATTGGGATTTTAGAACTGTTTTAACCATGGTTACTGGGAATTTTCGGGAACAGTTAAAGTTTATGAATGCAATTTCGACCAATCAGATTGCTGGATTTCTTAAGTGAGGTATATAATGTAGTCTAATGGAGGTAACTTGTTCTGAGGTATATAGGCCATACATGTCTGGAGTTTGATAGTAATCCATCTGTCGGTCCTATTGATAATGTTCACAAGCTATTTTTGCATACATAATGAGCCTCATGACCTTTGAACTTCGACTTCATGAGCTCAAAATCTAATCACTTCATTGGTAGCTCTGCAAGATATACATGACCCAAGTCTAATGGTAATCCGTCCATCGGTTCTAATAATAATGTACCGTATTGGCGATAAGGCCGCACCGCCGCATAGGCCGCACCCCTGATTTTGACATTTAAAAAAAAAAAAAAAAAAAATTGTCGGTAGTAGGGTCGATTTTACTCCATCTAGCCCATGCACCACTTTGTCAGTAGGAAGTAGTTCGACTGGCCATCACAAAACACCCCAACAAATTGGCCAAAATTACGATAAGGATGGGTTGTCTGACCGCCCTTAAAAAATCAGGGTCAATTATTTTGTCTGGCCCTTAACCCTAATAAGGCCGGGGGGGGGGGGGGCCATTATGCCCCCCCCCCTCCACGATTTTTCTGATTGTTCGAGAACGCATATGGATGGCGCCTCGCCGCTCGCTGACTTTTTTCTTTAGAGTCTTGCGCATCTTTAAAAAAAAAAAAAAAAAAATCGGACCTATAGTTACAAGGTCACGTGACCTTTTGTCTTTGCATGTCACCCCGAAAATCGCTCATTTTTGTGATTTGTGTACAAAACATATGGAAATGTCATTTTTCCTAAAAATAGATCAAACATTGGTTATTGGGTCTTGTTTAAAGTTTAAGTAGTTGTTTTGGGAGTCAAAATAATTGAATTGTAGGAAGAAATGAAAAAAAACAAAAAACAATAACATAAATAAGTTAAAAAAACAATGAAATACATAAGAAGTTATCAAAACAAGAGATAACATAAGGAATAAGCTGGCTCTTCCAATTTTTTTTTGTCGTATTATTGTTCCAAATGGTCTAATGAATATATGTAGTGAAAAAGAATGCTTAAATATGAATAATATAGGATTTATGGGTAAAAATGTGATTTTATGACGTTATTTGCATAAATTACCATAAATATGCAAATGAGGAATTTTTTTCAAAAAATTGAAATTATCATATTGTTCTATACACTTCACTTGACATGCGTGCAAATTTTCGCGGAGATCGGCCGTTTCACGGCCGAGATCTTAGGGGGGGGGGGGGCCATAATGGCCCCCCCCCGGCCGTAGTAAGACTTCAAATAGCCCGGCCTTATTAGGGTTAACCCTATCTAGCCCGGGCTATTTTGAAAATGCGTAGTTTTTTTTTTGGGGGGGGGGGGGCTTCTAATAATGATAATAATGATAAACCATTCTTATATAGTGCATATCACAAAAATAAATTAAGTCCCTATGCGGTCATAACAAAGAAAAAAGAGATAATAGCAGACTTGAGGGAAAAGACGAGAAAGAATAACTGCTTTATCATAACATTGTACTAATTTAACAAACCAACAAATGTGTCTATAAGAGACTCTTGAAATGTTTAACTGAATCAACCTGCTCAAGATGACTAGGTAATGTATTCCATGTGCAGGTGCCAGTTGAAAGGGTCTTGCACCATAGTAATGTGTTGATATTGAGGGAGGAACTAACAAGGATTTTGACTGAGAGCGAAGGTTTCTTGCCGGGCAAAATTTTGTTATCAATTGTTGTAAGTAATCAGGGCCTTATCCTTGCATGCACAAGAACACCAGTGTCCAAATCTTTAAATGAATCTGTTGTTTTACTGGCAGCCAATGGATTTTTTCTAAAACTGGGCTAATGTGATCATAAAGTCGAGTGTGAGAAACCAACTAAGGTCCCCCTCCTATGAGGTCAGCCGTGAATCGGGTGATTGCCACAAAAATTTGCATACATGTCAAGTGAAGTGCATAGATTACTATGGTAATTTAATTTTCACTCATTTGCATATTAATGGTAGTTTATGCAAATAAGGAATCAATCTTATATCCAATAATATTTAAACATTAATTTTCACTACATATATTCTTTCAACCATTTGGGATAATAATTAAAAGAAATACAATTGAAAGAGCCAGGTTATTCCTTATGTTATCTACTGTTTTGATACAGTGTATGTATATCTTTTGTTTTAATTATGTATTTTGATGTTTTTGTTGTTTTATTTAATTTCTAACTATAATTCAACTATTTTGAACTTAAACTATAAACAAGACCTAATACCTGATGTTTTTCATCTCTTTTTTTTGGAAGAATGAGAGTTCCATGTTTTTTGTACACAAATCACGAAAATGAGCGATTTTCTGGCTAAAATGCAAAGACAAAAGGTCACATGACTTTGTAACGGTAGGTCCGATTTTCAAAAAAATTACTTCAAAAGATGCGCAAGACTGGAAAGAAAAAAAGTAATAAAATTGCAGCACAACATTCTTTTGCGTTAAAAAATTAGTGCAAAAGTGTAGGGGGAGGTTCTAAAACGCCTGCCCCCTCCCCCCAGGCTAGATAGGGTAAAGCAGTGGCGGATCCAGGATTTGCCAATAAGGGGGACTTAAATTTGAAAATTGCTCCAACCAATATTTCGCTCAGTCGGGGTGGGGGGGGGGGGGGGGTGAGAATATTTTTTTTTTTTTTGCCCCCGGCAATTTGAAAATCGCTTGGGACTGTTCATTTTGCTCAGTGGGGTGGAGGGGGGGGGGGAGGGGGATCTTCGCCTGGGGTTAAACCCCATTCACCAAATTTTGTCAGAAAGAAGAGCTATGGCTGTATGTACATTACAACAACAAAAACAGACAAAGTTTTCTATCGGGTAGGGGCTGTAACAATCCCCAGAAGAATACACCAAAGTACCCTTAAACCAAGGTTTGCTGCCCTAACATGATCTGTTGTACAGAATTTTTTAAATTTACATTCTGACCTAGTGCACAGTTTTGGCAAATTTTGAAAACGTGATGGATAGTAATTTTTAAAAATTTTGATATTTGGATGCCCTGTAGATGGATTATAAGCACTAGAAAATTTAGCCCCTAAAACACTTCAAGTTTCGAGAAATTGAATAATCAAAAATTTGTCGGTGCTCCAGGTGAATTTTAAATAGCCTAAGGCTATTCCATGGTACATGTACATTGTAGCTGCGACCATGAAAATCTCAGAATATGCAGATCTGATTTGTAATTTCCAAACGGAAATAGCAAATCGGTCGATATGCCTTTAAATCTAAAGCAATTTCAGTCTTGAGAGGAATCTATGCAACATAAAGAGTTTATTATTTACAATGTCATCACTTTAGACTTGATTTCAACCGCAACAAAAATCATTGAATATTGTAAAATCACAAATGATTCCAGTATGTTCATTTTAACCAAATTCATGACCCCTTACAAAACTTTCTCCTACCTTTAAATAACTCAAAAAGTGTATAACTCAATTCAGTTCAAATTTACAATGAGCAAATCCGAGTTTTATAATATTATAGTTCTTTAAAGGCCCACTGCACTACTTGTAGCTACTTGCGCCCTCTAAATAACAAACAATGCCTAATCGGTGACCATTGGTCCCCCATGATCCTCCTTTTCTTATGTTAACTGAGAGCTGATTTGATGAGATAACCACCTGTCCAGTGACCTTGCAGGGCGTTCTAATCCCTCCTGTAAACTACGGCAGATAAGCTTTAAGGTGCAATTTGATGTCAAATGATCGATTGATTAGTAAGTGATTGAACTGTAAACTTATATTTCCCATTTTTGGGGACAGAATTGTGTTAACACACCCATTGAAAATATGTATTCGTTTTACAAGACATACTGGAGGAGATTGTCAGGTATCTGGGCTATGTGACTGCCATGTGGATATTTACCATTCATATGTTACTTTATTTCACAACTTATTAATGAAATAATCATTTGAAATCAAAGTGCCCTGAAGGAAAGGAAAAGGAAATACATGTAACCTACGTTACAATAAAAGAATTTCCACTTCATTTTTCACTTGGAAATAAAGTATACCTGTTACTTACCTATTACACTAACGTTAAAGATGCAGGAGTAATTACTCAAACCACCATAGGTAACGTTCACAGTGGTAACTCCGATGGAGAACGATGAATTGGTTGGGGGATCAGCTGCCACAAATGCGGAAATTGATGACCCTGGTGCGTATGCGCTAGTGTATTGGTAGTCTACAGTGATGTTGCTTTCTACAGCAAGGTTGATGTAGGCCGTATTAGTTTCACATGGTGCTAAATAAAGAGAAAAGGGAAAATCGTTACTCTCACAACTAGGGCGGATCTAGGGTTCTGTAAGCATTGGACATATACGAAAAATATCCAACAATCAACAATACTAACATTGCTCTTGCGTACTTAAAGACACTCAGTAGTTAGCTCTCATGGGGAATTCAACACCGTTCGGGTGTACCCAATAAGAGGTGCTGTCAATTACCAGAATTAGCCATCAGTTTTATGAACACCAGGCCTTATGTAACGTACTGCGTTTCCCACGCATTCCCCCCCATGGTAAAGTCATTATCTCACTTTCCCGACACCCGAAGACTCTCAATAGACGAGGGGGTATTTCTCGATTGGCCACCGGGTTCGCTGTGTGCAGGCCTAATACCTGTACACACGTTTATGATTTTTATTATCCACCAAGTCTGGTGTCAGCAAATTATGGCCTTCTCCACATGGAAACTGACAAGTGACTCCCTTTAAGGAATGCTATGCTAAGGGAGGTGGGCAGAGGCTGACTATTCCCTTTTACATCCAACAGTGTCAAATTGAATTTAAAATTGAATTATATACTGTATACAGGCCTGAGATATGGGGGGTATTGAGGCTAGAATATCAACATAAAGATGAATCCAAACCATTTTACAAAACCATTTCATGCAATATCACTAAAAGGTGTGCTTCTTCAGCAGCTATAGAGTGGTGAAGTGTGACGTCATCAAAAAATCTATTTTTGGAATTTCTCAATTTTTTTCTTCATTTTCCGAAAGAGCATCAATAATAATGTCCGAATGTTGAAAACCAATTGAATATGTTAAGTACTGGCTGAGATATGACCATCTGAATAAATAGATTTCCTAAAAGAACTCAGTGTTATATGCTCTGGTTCATAACATTACGAGCCGGAGCAATATAACACTGAGTTCCTGTAGGACATATATTTATTCAGATGGACATTCAGACATTATTTTTGATGCTCTTTTGGAAAATTGAGAAAAAATGGAAATATTGTAAAAATATATTTTCATGATGTCGAAGCTTCGGTACTTTATAGCCTACTATAGGAGCGACCTCCGGGGGAAGGGGCGGGGGATAGGCCATACACACCCCAAATAACACTTTCCTTTCAGTGAATTCTACTTTCTTGTAAATGTTTATATTCATGAGGTATGGTTTGGATTGTGTTATATGCCCTCTCAGTCGCCTGCCGATGACCACACGTAAAGTTAACAGTATATAGGCACTAATACTGATCGATATCGATGATGATGATGATGATGATGATTATGATATAATAAAAGCCCTAACTCTTGCTGTGCCCATGTCTCATTAGTGGCAAAAACATCTTTTCAATCACACATTGCTTGAAGAACATGCTTTTTATGATGGTAAATTTATTTCAATGTTTATTGCAAGAATCTAGCATTCAAAATCATCACTACTACGTAGAGCTGAGATTGTGATAAGTCCTAAGTAATCACTAGCGCTGTAATAACCCCCCCCCCCGCCAAGACCTTGATGGGGTGATACAGGGAAGGCGCGTACTCGGGGGGGGGGGGGGGGGGGGGGGGGGAGGGGGGTTGGCAGTCGAAACCCCCCACTCCAATTTTTGTTGTTGTGTATTTTGGACGAAACCCCCCCTCATTGTTTTAATTAAAAAATAATTTCAAAAAAATTGTGCTAATGAGTGACCCAAAAAAGGTGACCCCCCCCCCCCCTCCAACGGAACAAAATATTGATCGGCCAAAAGAAAAAAAATGTGTTCCCCCCCCCTCCCGCGCTTATTCAGCGGCTGGCTGAGTCATTGCGAAATTTTTCATCAAATCCTGGACCAAAATTATTTTTTTAAATGTGTGCTTTTACCCCCCCCCCCCCAGCGCTTATTCAGTCGTTACGAAATTTGCAGCGCGATTTTCAAATTTCAAACCCCCCCCCCTTCAAAAAAATCCTGTGTACACGCCTGATACAGGGTGCGTTCAAGCGATTTTTTGAAGCTAGAATCACGAATCACAAATCAAAAGGTCGTTAAAAAACATGGTTACTGCGGGAAAGCGTTCAAGAGATTTTTCATCGATGCTGATTAATTCTCGCTCATTTCAAGCCTAGCCACTGCTCATCACACTGTGCAGATAGACCAAGGAAGTATATGTCAACTTTGCAGCATGCTTTCTATCTGTGTTTACGATCGACTGTCGGTCAACCGGAACAGGCCACGATAATGACATCAGGCGCGGATCCAGGATTTTTAAGGGTGGGGCCAAATTTGAAATTATGCGAGCTAAATATTGGTACGTAATGGTGAACAGCAGTGACGTAACGAGCAAAAACGTTTGGGAGGCATTAAAAAAACTCTGCATCACCCCATTCTCTAACATGCAGGCCCCGCTGAACGTTTTTCAAAGTGGGTGGGGGTATTTACGATCAGGTAGAGCGTAGCGTAATTTGGCGTGGGGTCTAGGGACAAAGCCCTGGCTCAGGGGTATGGGCATTTACTTACGGTCATTGTGACAATGGCAGGTAACTTATTGGCGTGGGCTCAGGGGGCGGATCCCCCTGAAGCTCAGGGTTTTTAGGCGTTTAAATTCTTGTCAGATAAGCATTTTTTGATACCTTATTATTTTGTGACACTGGCGGGACACTATTTGGCGTTGGGTCCAAGGGGCGGAGCCCCCTGAATTTTAAGGGTTTTAGGCATTTAATTACCGTCAGATGAATATCTAAGGGCCCCACCTTAGGGCTCTAGGTGGAATCCGGGGGGCAGAGCCCCCAGAAGCCCAGGGGTTTTAGGTATTTAATCACGGTCAGAGGAGCATATTTTGATACTTTATTATTTTGTGACACTGGCAGTTCACTATTCTTTCTTTCTTGCTCTCTTTCTTTCTATTTCTCTTTAATATACTTTTTCAAAAAAAGTGGTTCCTGTGTTATAGTGTTCGGGTATTTTTTAACGAGAGCTTTTCATATATAATTATTAAAGAATTATTACCGGTACCTAGCTTCATCCATTTAATTATTTTTGGGCAAAAAAGAGCTTCCTTAAAAGATGTCTTGTCATCACTCTTTAACGTACTGTACATGCTACACAAATGAGGAACCAACATTTAAAGGATTTTAAGGAACCTCATTCTAATTTTACGATAATTTTCATGAACAAAATTGAATAAACTTATAGAGAGATTGCTCAATGGCATTAGTCAGGGTAATGGATTTCCTACAACAATTGTACACAACATTATAATATGGTTAACCCTATCTAGACCGGGGTTTTAAAAAAATACATAGCCGGGGGGGCCCCTATGATCTCAGTCGCGGAAATGTGCATGCATGTCAAGTGAAGTGCATAGATTACTATGGTAATTTCTTAATTTTTTTTTTTTTTTTTTTGGGGGGGGGGGGGGGCAAAATTGACTCATTTGCATATTTATGGTAATTTATGCAAATAAGGTAATGAAATTCTCATTTTTACCCATAAATCATATATTCTGTGTATTTAAACATTATTTTTCACTACATATATTCTTCAGATCATTTGGGATAATAATACAACAAAAGAAATTGGAAGAGCCAGGTTATTCCTTATCTATTAATTTGATAGTTTCTTATGTATCTCTTTGATTTTTTAATTAATGTATTTCATTGTTAAAAAAAAATTATATATTAATTCTAACTATAATTCAACTATTTTGAACCCCATGTAATTTCAAAACAAGACCAAATTACCAATGTTTTATATCTTTGTTGGAAAAATTAAATTTCCATGTTTAGTACACAAGTCACGAAAATGAGCGATTTTGGGGCTGACATGCAAAGACGAAAGGTCATGTGACTTTGCAACGGTAGGTCCAATTTTTCAAAGATTCTTTGGCGTTGAAAAATTATTGTAAAAAATGGCTAATTAGGGTTAATGAGTGAAGGCGTTTGGAAAGTTAGCATTGTTCAGGTTTTGACAAAATCACAAAACCATTGAGTTAATCAAACAACAACAACAACGACTATACTACTATGTACTGCTACTAGTATAACACTACTACAACTTCTTCTTCTACTACGACTACTTTATGTATTCCTAGTCTCCTACTACTGCTACTACTACTACTACTACCGTACTACTACTACTACTACTACTACTACTACTACTACTTCTACCGTACTACTACTACTTTATGTATTCCTAGTCTCCTACTACCGTGCTACTACTACAACAATAACTATTATTACTACTACTACCACCGTTATATAATATTACGCTATGTACTCCTCCTATGACTACTACAGCTAATACCGTACTACTACTACTTTAAGTACATGTACTACTTATACTACTACTTCTACTACTATTACTACCACCACTGTGCTACTTCTACTACTACTACTACTACTACTACTACTACTGCTGCTGCTGCTACAACTGTACTGCTACTACTACTACCACTACTACTACTGCTTAATGTACTCCTACTACTACCACCGTACTACTACTACTACTTAATATACTCTTGGTCGGTAAATGGTTAGAGAATTGATGTTGGAACGTCATTAATTCAACCAAAGTTTGACATGAAAAAGTGGATGTTGGGCTGCCATCGCGGAAAGTGGTTGGAATGAAGTAGGTTGGTAAATGGTTTAATCAATAATTCACCCTGTAAATGATTTTTTGAATTATTATAAGCATTACAAATGAGTATCACTATCATATTATCAAAGAAAGAATTTCAGAAAATTGTAATAATAATATTTAATATTTATACAGCACACATATCCACCTCTCAAGGTGCTGCAATATAGGCTACCGATTTTGGTGCTCAAATGGGAGAGGTATTCAGAAGGATGTCAAAGAGAACTGCCTTTGATTGCGATTACAGATCGAATTTGGCAAAAATGAGTGAAAAAAGGAAGTTTGCGAAAGTTTGATATTGGGCAAATAATAACTTATGAAAACCAAGGAGGTTCAAGGTTCAAGTTTCAAAAGTGGGGATTATTAGAGAACCTTCTGTTTACTTCATAACTTCACGTATTATGTTTAAGTTGGCCTTTTTAAAAACATTTGTTTTGTACCACCAATTTCCTAGATATGTCAAATTCTTTAGATTATGATGCATGATACTAGGCCTCCCAGAAAACACTGATTTATATAATATCTGCCAACAAGATGCTTGAATGCCAATCCCTGAATTTATGAAGTAGATGGTAACAGAAGATCATAAGACGGGAGGAAGGCTACATCATCTAATAACTATTGAAAAAATATGTTTGTTGTGCCATATGCTACAAACCTCTAGATCTAAATAATACGTTCTTATGATTACACTATATGATTGTTTCTCTAAAACGTGGTTATGAACACACACTCACCCACTACAGTGACCGTGAAGTTACAGTTGTAGTGTGGATAACCAGTCAGATAAGCAGTGACAGTATGGTTTCCAAGAGAAAAGGAGGACCCATCGGCCGGAGTGTAGAGAATGGGGAACACATTACCGTGTGTCGAAGTAGCAAGTTGCCAGTTTGCTGATACTGCAATACCGGGGCCACCCTCTACCATCACGTTCTCCGGACAGTCAGGGGAAACAATGGCTGTAAGGAGGGAGGTGGGTATATACATGTACACAAGATTAACACACAGATCCGCATGCAAGTGAGGAGATATCAGGTAGATCTAATGATATGATCGACAGGGTTGGGCGGTAAATACCGGTGGCTGTTAATACCGGTAAATAAGATGCGCGTCCGGTAAATATGTAAAAAACGGGAAATATGATATTAATTCTCTATTTATTAATAATTTTACTTGGTTTTTAGCCTCATAACTAAAAATATTGTTCTGAATAATTAGCAGCACAAAATCATAATAGGAACACACAAACAGATTTGTAAAATCCTCACTGCATACATTTACACACCCAAACAAAGGGCATTTTGTTCATATGCTAATTAATAGGTATTCATGAATATTGTAATTAGCAACTGGGAACCAAAACCTTCATACAAGTTACTTTTATTGTAAAGTTTAAGATATTTGAATAAAATCAGTGAAAATTAGAACAAAATCGGGCAAGGAATAAGGAAGTTCAAGTTTTTTTAAATGACTAGTCACTAGAGGGCGATATTCAATTTGATGACATCATTGGAAAACTCTCCATGCCTTTTGTACATCAAATTTCATGTTTTTCCTTCTTTCTAGTGATTGAGATAATAGAATGCAAGATGATATTCTACTTCACATGTTATGAAATCCTATCAAGAACACAAATAAATACAACAAAAAAAAACGAAAGAATTGTGAAATTTGATGTACAAAAGGCATGAAGAGTTGTCCTCAAATGATGACATCAAATTGAATATCGCCCTCTAGTGACTACTGTACTGCTACTACTACTACCACTACTACTACTGCTTAATGTACTCCTACTACTACCCACCGTACTACTACTACTACTTAATATACTCTTGGTCGGTAAATGGTTAGAGAATTGATGTTGGAACGTCATTAATTCAACCAAAGTTTGACATGAAAAAGTGGATGTTGGGCTGCCATCGCGGAAAGTGGTTGGAATGAAGTAGGTTGGTAAATGGTTTAATCAATAATTCACCCTGTAAATGATTTTTTGAATTATTATAAGCATTACAAATGAGTATCACTATCATATTATCAAAGAAAGAATTTCAGAAAATTGTAATAATAATATTTAATATTTATACAGCACACATATCCACCTCTCAAGGTGCTGCAATATAGGCTACCGATTTTGGTGCTCAAATGGGAGAGGTATTCAGAGGGATGTCAAAGAGAACTGCCTTTGATTGCGATTACAGATCGAATTGGCAAAAATGAGTGAAAAAAGGAAGTTTGCGAAAGTTTGATATTGGGCAAATAATAACTTGTGAAAACCAAGGAGGTTCAAGTTTCAAAAGTGGGGATTATAAGAGAACCTTCTGTTTACTTCATAACTTAATTCACGTATTATGTTTAAGTTGGCCTTTTTAAAAACATTTGTTTTGTACCACCAATTTCCTAGATATGTCAAATTCTTTAGATTATATGATGCATGATAGTAGGCCTCCCAGAAAACACTGATTTATCTGCCAACAAGATGCTTGGAATGCCAATCCCTGAATTTATGAAGTAGATGGTAACAGAAGATCATAAGACGGGAGGAAGGCTACATCATCTAATAACTATTGAAAAAATATGTTTGTTGTGCCATATGCTACAGACCTCTAGATCTAAATAATACGTTCTTATGATTACACTTCAATATGATTCTTTCTCTAATATGTGGTTATGAACACACACTCACCCACTACAGTGACCGTGAAGTTACAGTTGTAGTTGTGTGTGATAACAAGTCAGATAAGCAGTGACAGTATGGTTTCCAAAGAGGAAAAGGAGGACCGATTGGCTGGAGTGTAGCTAATGGGGAACTCTTCACCGAGTGTCGAAGTAGCAGGTTGCCAGCTTGCTGATACTGCAATACCGGGGCCACCCTCTTCGTATACCATCACGTTCTCCGGACAGTCAGGGGAAACAATCGCTGTCAGGAGGGAGGTGGGTATATACACAAGATTAACACACAGATCCGCATGCAAGTGAGGAGATATCAGGGGCTTTCATCGAAAGGGTGCGTTGCGGTGCGGCGCGGTGTGGTGTGCTCAACGCACCCATTCGATAAAAGAGGGGGGCCTTTTCTCGAAAGGGTGCGTTGAGAGCGGAGTACCGTTTTAACACACCCTTTCGATAAACGACTCAGCCAGTGGGGTGCGTCGAGGCTTTCTCGAAAGGGTGCGTCGACTAGTCTTCGCATCAGTCGTTTAAAATGAGGATCTCGGACAGAAGGTAATAGTTGCCAATCTAAGTATATCGAAAATGTATTAAATAAAATGGAATGGTCTTGATTACAGAGTGGTCTCTTTCGTTATTACTATGTTGATGGGGGAGACAGAGAGAAGGAAAAAAGGGAAAGGGAAGATAAAAGGGAAGAAAGAAGAATAAGAAGAGAAGAGGGAAACGGGGGGGGGGGCGAAGGACTCTTGCCCCCCCCCCCGCCAAAAAATAAATCAGAGAGAGAGAAGGGAAAGGGAAAGAGAAGATAAAAGGAAAGAAAGAAGAAGAAGAAGGAAAGAGGGAAACGTGGGCAAAGGACTTTTGCCTCCTCCCCCACCAACAAATAAATAGGAGAGAGAGAGCGATAGAGAGAAAGGAAAAGGAAAGGGAAAGAGAATATAAAAGGAAAGAAAGAAGAATAAGAAGAAAAGAGGGAAACGGGGGCTAAGGGCTCTTGCCTCCTCCCCCCCGCCAACAAATAAATAGGAGAGAGAGAGAGAGAGAGAGAGAAGGGAAAAGGAAAGAGAAATAAAAGGAAAGAAAGAAGAATATAAGAAGAAAAGAGGGAAACGGGGCGAAGGGCTCTTGCCTCCTCCCCCCCCCCCCGCCAACAAATAAATAGGAGAGAGAGAGAGAGAGAGAGAGAGAAGGGAAAGGAAAAGAAAATATAAAAGGAAAGAAAGAAGAAGAAGAAGGAAAGATGGATACGGAGGAAGGGCGAAAGGTTCTACCCCCCCCCTTCCCGCCAAAAAAATTAATAAGAGAGAGAGAGAGAGAAAGGGAGAGGGAAAGAAAATCTAAAAGGAAAGAAAGAAGAGGAAAAAGAATTAGAAAAGAGGGGAAAGGGGGCGAAGGGCTCTTGCCAACAAAATAAATAAGAGAAAGAGAGAAGGGAAAGGGAAAGAGAAGATAAAAGGAAAGAAAGAAGAGGAAGAAGAAGAAGAAAAGAGGTAAACGGGGGCGAAGGGCTCTTGCCTCCCCCCGCCAAAAGTAAATAAGAGAGAGAGAAGGGAGAGGGAAAGAAAATATAAAAGGAAAGAAAGAAGAGGAATAAGAAGGAAAGAGGGAAAACGGGGGAAGGGCGAAGGGCTCTTGCCCCCCCCCTCGCCAACAAAATAAATAAGAGAGAGAGAGTGGAGGGAAAGGGAAAGAAAATATAAAAGGAAAGAAAGAAGAGGAAAAAGAATAAGAAAAGAGGGAAACAGGGGCGAAGGGCTCTTGCCTCCTCCCTCCCCCCCCCCCAAAAAATAAATAAGAGAGAGAGAGAGAGAGAATCTGTTCTGATCTTGGTCCTGATCCTCAAGAGGGATATAAAGATGACCAATAAGAACGTTATCGTTCGAGAGAGAGTGTTTGTTGCTTCTAGAACATTTTAGAATTAAGTCCCATCACATTGCAGTTGTGGGGAGGGACTATGATTATATTACCCCCTTGGATGGCTTCCCAGAGTCTGGCTTTGAAGGTTTCGACTGCGTCGCAGGCAAAGATGCTGGGGGGGGGGGGGGGGGGGGGAAAGTAAATTCCAGGCCCGTATGGTTCTTGGAAAGAAGGTGAGTCGATATATATCCGTCTTGCATCTTATGTTGGAGAAGAAGAGGGAAAGAGAAGATAAAAGGAAAGAAAGAAGAGGAAGAGGAAGAAGAATTTGTGTTCTGCCAGTGTCACAAGATATATAAAATATGCTCATCTGACGATAATTTGATGTATAAAACCCTCACCTTCTTGGGGCTCCGCCCTTGGATCCAACACCAATCTGTGTCCTTCCAGTGTCACAAATAGATATAAAAATATGCTCATCTGACCGTTATTTATTGCCCAAAACCCCTGAGCTTCCGGTGATCACCCCCTGGACCCCACACCAATTCGTGACCCCTGTGTCACAAAAATTAATGGACAAAACTCCTGAGCTTCTGGGGGCTCCGCCCCCTGGACCCAACGCCAAATTGTGTCCTGCCACTGTCACAAATAAGGTATAAAATTATGCTCATCCGACGTTAATTTTGATGTTTAATACCCCTGAGCTTCTGAGGGCTCCGCCCTGTGAAAAAAAACGTGTAAAAAAAACACGTTAATTTTTACCGTTTTTGGGAGATACCCCCCCCCCCCTGGCGTTTGGGGGGGGGGTACGATTTTTCAAATTTTTGAGGGCCCCCAAAAAGATTAGTGCTCTCTAGTAATTTCGCGACTACTCCGGAACCGCGGCAGATATAAAGTTTTTCTTTCATGACTTTTTTCTTTCGAGTCTTACGCATCTTTTGAAACATTTTTTTGTTGAAAATCGGACGTATAATTGCGGAGTCACGTGACCTTTTTGTTTTGCATGTCAGCCCTAAATCGCTCATTTTTGTGATTTATGTACCAAACATATGGAAATACCATTTATTCTTTAAAAAAAAAAGAAAAACATTGGTTATTTGGTCTCGTTTCAAGTTAATGTTTGATTTTGGGTAAAAATAGTTGGAATTGTGGTTAGAAATGAAATGAAATAACAAAATAATATAATACATAAATACAAATTATCAAAACAAGAGATAACATAGGGATAAACTGGCTCTTCCAACTTTGTTGTCGTATTATTATTCTAACGAATATATGAAGTGAAAAGAACGCTCGAATATGAATTATATATGATTTATGGGTAAAAATGTGAATTCTCTGACCTTGTTTGCATAAATTACCATAAATATGCATTTTCGCGGCGATCGGTTGTGAAACGGCCGAGATCTTAGGGGGACCCCCACCCCACCCTCAAGTCCACTCCAATCACATTGAAAAAAAGTATGACTTAAATCATCTCTCTCACCATTATACCGCTATAGTATTCATGTTTTTAATATTATTTATTGTCCATTAAACAAGTTCATAGAGATAATACTTATCTCTCTGCAACATAAAAAAGAATCTTCATTAATATGTCTTAATTTGTATTGATAGCCTTGTGGTCGCCAACAGTGGCGAAGGCAGGGGCGTCTCCAAAGGGGTGTGGGGGTGCGACACCCCCCCCATCTGTCAAGATATTGTCGGTAAAATTGCGCTGCCGTCGGGAAAAAAGAGAAAAGGGGGAGGGGAAAAAAGAGAGTAAAAGGGAAAGAAAAGAAAAAAAGAAAAGAAAAGAAAAAAAAAAAAGAAAAGAAAGGAAAGAAAAGAGAAGAAAGAAAAGAAAGAAAGAGAAAAACGAAAAAGCGGGAGAACAGGAAAGAAAGGAGGCAAGAGCCCTTTGCCCCCGTTACCCTCTTTTCTTCTTCTTCCTCTTCTTTCCTTCCTTTTATCTTCTCTTTCCCTTTCCTTCTCTCTTTCTCTCTTATTTATTTTTGGCGGGGGGGGGGGGGGGGAGGGAGGAGGCAAGAGCCCTTCGCCCCCGTTTCCCACTTTTCTTATTCTTTTCCTCTTCTTTCTTTCCTTTTATATTTTCTTTCCCTCTCCCTTCTCTCTCCCCTCTTATTTTTTTTTTTTTGGCGGGAGGGGGGGGGGGGGGGTAAAAGCTTTTCGCCCTTCCCCCGTTTTTCTTCCTTCTTCTTCTTCTTTTTTTTCCTTTTATATTCCTTTTCTCTTTCCCTTTCCTTCTCTCTTTCTCTCTTATTTATTTTTTGCCGGGGGGGGGGGGGGGCAAGAGCCCTTCGCCCCCGTTTCCCCCTTTTTCCTTTCCTTTATCTTCTCTTTCCCTTTCCCTTTCCCTTCTCTCTCTCTCTCTCTCTCTCTCTCTTATTTATTTTTTGCCGGGGGGGGGGGCAAGAGCCCTTCGCCCCGTTTCCCCCTTTTTCCTTTCCTTTTATCTTCTCTTTCCCTTTCCCTTTCCCTTCTCTCTCTCTCTCTCTCTCTTATTTATTTTTGCCCGGGGGGGGGGGGAGGAGGCAACAGCCCTTCGCCCCCGTTTCCCTCTTTTCTTATTCTTTTCCTCTTCTTTCTTTCCTTTTAGATTTTCTTTCCCTCTCCCTTCTCTCTCTGTTATTTATTTTTTTGGCGGGAGGGGGTGGGGGGGGGGGGGAGGTAAGAACCTTTCGCCCTTCCTCCGTATCATCTTTCCTTCTTCTTCTTCTTTCTTTCCTTTTATATTTTCTTTTCCTTTCCCTTCTCTCTCTCTCTTCTCTCTCTCTCCTATTTATTTGTTGGCGGGGGGGGGGGGGGGGAGGGAGGCAAGAGCCCTTCGCCCTCGTTTCCCTCTTTTCTTCTTATTCTTCTTTCTTTCCTTTTATATTCTCTTTCCTTTTCCCTTTCTCTCTCTCTCTCTCTCTCTCTCCTATTTATTTGTTGGCGGGGGGGGGGAGGAGGCAAGAGCCCTTCGCCCCCGTTTCCCTCTTTTCTTCTTATTCTTCTTTCTTTCTTTTATATTCTCTTTCCCTTTCCCTTTTCTCTCTCTCTCTCTCTCTCTCTCTCTCTTATTTGTTTTTTTTGGGGGGGGGGGGGGGGGGGGGGGAGGGCAAGAGCCCTTCGCCCCGTGTCCCTCTTTTTTTCTCTTTCCTTTCTTTCTTTCCTTTTTTTTTTCTTTTCCTTTTTCCCTTTCTCTTTCCTTTCCCTCTCTTCTCTCTCTCTCTCTATTTTTTTTTGGTGGGGGGGGGGGGGGGAGGAGGAGGCAAGAGCCTTTTGCCCTTCCCCCATTTCCCTCTTTCCTTCTTCTCTTCTTTCTTTCCTTTTAATATTTCTTCCCTTTCCCTTCTCTCTCTTTTTCTCTCTCTCCTATTTATTTGTTGGCGGGGGGGGGGGGGGAGGAGGCAAGAGCCCTTCGCCCCCGTTTCCCTCTTTTCTTTTTATTCTTCTTCTTCTTCTTTCTTTCCTTTTATATTCTCTTTCCATTTCCCTTTCCCTTCTCTCTCTCTCTCTCTCCCTTTCGCCCTTCCCCCGTTTCCCTCTTTCCTTCTTCTTCTTCTTTCTTTCCTTTTATATTTTCTTTCCCTTTCCCTTTCCCTTCTCTCTATCTCTCTCTCTCTCTCTCTCTACTATTTATTTGTGGGGGGGGGGGGGGGAGGAGGCAAAAGCCCTTCGCCCTTTCCCTCTTCTCTTCTTATTTTTTCTTTCCTTTATCTTCCCTTTCCCTTTCCCTTTTTTCCGTCTCTCTGTCTCCCCCATCAACATAGTAATAACGAAAGAGACCACTCTGTAATCAGACCATTCCATTTTATTTAATACATTTTCGATATACTTAAATTGGCAACTATTACCTTCTGTCCGAGATCCTCATTTTAAACGACTGATGCGAAAGACTAGTCGACGCACCCTTTCGAGGAAAGCCCCCCCCCCCGCTTTCATCGAAAGGGTGTGTTAAAACGGTACTCCGCTCTCAACGCACCCTTTCGAGAAAAGGCCCCCCTCTTTTATCGAATGGGTGCGTTGAGCAACACACACGCGCCGCACCGCACCGCACCCTTTCGATGAAAGCCGTCGAATACACATGCACAGGGATCAATGCAAGATCATTGCAATTCATCACGACCACTTGACTTGACCAAAATACAGGCAATATGTGCGTTCGTTCACAGAGCTGGCGAACAACAATTTTATCAAAGTCGAGCAATAACAAATGCATTTCAAAGTTGAAAACACAGAAACGATTAAGAGAGGGAAATGGAAAAATGAGTTGAAGAGAACAACACAGAATATTCCGGCCCGCGCAGGAAATACATAGATTAACGTACGTAAGTACAGTAAAGATGGCGGCGGTCCGATCGATTATAAAAATTATATATTGCGATTACAGTGTACAGACAAGTGTTTTTTTTCTTCAAATTTAGAAGACAGTTTAAAAATCTTACACTAAGGCAACTCGACTTTAAAATAATTATCTGCACGATTATATATATTGTTAAAGTCTGGTAATATGATTTGGTGTCAAAACATGTTAATTATTACACTTTGACAATAGTGCTATATATGTATTATGCTGTTCAGAAGACAAGTAAATTTTCGAACTGAGAGGGAGCTATACAAATTTACCGGGAGTACCGGTAATTTTTTTTATTTTAATTTTTTTAATTACTCCAAATCAAAAGCTTTTTAGAGCCCAATTTATTTTAGAGTTGGTTGTTCTAACACTATGTTTCACAATAGTAATGCAAATTTTAAATTTCATGATCCAATCCTGATGAAATATTCCCAAAACTTTGTATTACCTTTAAGCGCAGGTTAAATTTAATACTATCATCACAATACCGAAGTGACTCTTCCTTGGCGAAGAAAATGTTGAAAGTAAAACATGGAAAAAGGAAAAACATGTATTGTAGGCTAACCTACTTTACAATAAAAGATTCATTTTCACTAAAAAATATAGTATACTTGTAATCCCGTGTCCACACACACATTTTTCCGTGATAAGGCGTGATTAGTTATACTGTTTCGGGATAGTTATACCATTTCGGGATAGTTATACGATGACATTTTGTGTGTGGACGCGTTTCGTTATACGACGTATAAATAGTCACGCCTAATTCACGGAATGTGTTGTGTGTGCATGGACGTAACTAGTATAACTAGTCGAACTATAGAACGGTGTAACTGGGCGGGGCTTAATTATATAACGTGACCTCGAGCGAAAGGAGACCTGACCTCTCATTTCCGTTTCCATTTCATGATCGCAGTAGCAACCTAAGCACCTATACGACATTTCGCTGTAGAGTTTCAGGATTACTTTCTTCTGTGTGTGGACATCCTAGTATTTATACGATGATTCTTTATACGACGTTTCTTTTGTGTGGACACCCTGCAATTTAAACGATGATTTTTATATACGACGTTTCGTTATAGAGTTTCGGGATCAATTGTTTTGTGTGTGGACACGCTGTAATACTTACCTATTACCCGAACGTAATGCGTGCATGTTACGGTATATAATGGATTAGGACCAAAGGTAACCTCCAAACTGGCCTTTCCGACGGGAACAATGAGTTGGTGGGAGGTTTAAGCTCTCCAAAATTTTCCACTTATTCGTGGCGAATGGTATTCTATAGTGATGTTGCTTTCTACAGCAAGGTCGATGTAGGCCGTATTAGTTGTACATGCTATAATAAAAGAGAAAAGGGAAAAAGGAAAATCGTTAGTCTGAACCATATGGCATGGGCGGATCTATATAATGGTTCTATAAAGTGCGGGGCATAGAGCTATACGAAAAAAATATCGGCAAACAACAATGACAACATTAATCTTGCGTACTATAATATAAATAAGCCCGTGTTGGATTAAAAGGGGAGGGGGGGGGGGGGGGGGGCGGCCGGCGCGGGACCCTTAGCTTTAGATCTACATCCATGAGTGTCATTTAATTATATACCAGCAACGGGCCTATAATAATAATAATAATAATAATAATATTGGCATTTATATAGCGCTCTTACAGACATACATGTGTATCACAGCGCTTTACAACAGCCTAAGGGTGGCATTGAGGCTAGAATATCAATGTATAGATGAATTCGAACCATATTTCACGAATCTATTTTAACAAAATTACCCAAAGTTGTGCTTCTTCCCTTTTAAAATGTACCATGGTAACCACGGTACAACTATGGTACCCGCATGGTAAATATATTGTAACGAACCAGTTCGCCACAATTTAAGTTATCTTTCAGAAAACGTAGAGGGCGCAGTAAGCTTTTGGGGCGTAAGGGCTCAGAGCGCGATTACGGACGCACCATGCGTATAGCAGCTCTCAGAGCGTCTCAGAGGCTATAAATAGCGGTATTCCAGGCGCGTAGCCAGAGTTTGATGTTTGGGGGGGCACATACATGTAATCGATCGAGGTCAAAAAAGGGGTCTACAAAATTTCAACCGATCCTGGAAATTTTAGGGGGGCACGTGCCCCCCCGTGCCCCCCCCCCCCCCCCCCCCCCGTGGCTACGCGCTGGGTATTTCACGGTAATTTCGTCACTCGACGCTGGCTCTCGTCTTGGTCAGATAGCGAACTCTCCGCTTTGCTCCAACTGAGCTAAAATAAGGAAAAGGACTGGAAGCGAGAAATAGAGTTCCTACAAAAGGCAATCCCTGCCTTAACTACTTGTTGAGATTAATCCAGGTAATTGGTGTCGGTGTTAACTATGATAGCGTGTTGGAGAAGTTGACTTATGTTTGTATTATTAAGTATACAGTTAAACAATCCATCCTTTCATAACGTGTTATTAGTTGAGTCTCCATAGACTGACGTAATATAACCCTCTCATAGAGAATACACATCCACCTATCCAAAACACCTCTCATCTCCACACTCATGTATTTTGGGAAAACGGAGCCACGTACGTCCGGGCCTCTAAACTACAAGCGAAATAGAAGCTGCTCGCATTATTCAGGATGGCACATTCTTCGTCAGATGACGGTGATAAAGGCAAGGGACAGGCCAGCCCTCAGTATCCAGGACCCGTTCTAAGATGGAGGGTCGTAACAATAATGGTACACGTAGTACCCGTGTTTGCAATGACGACCTTCGTCACTGCCTTGTTTTCGTTCACATTTTGCCCCATTAATATTCTCCTTATATTCCTTATCGTCAGGAAATCACTTTCGTTTTGCACATAGTAAGCAAATATTAATCGACTACGAGGGTAATGGTGCAATTATCATCGCCGATGTGATCTCGGGGCTACTATCATCCCGAGCCGCAAGGCGAGGGAAGGGATGATGGTAGCCCCGAGATCACCGAGGCGATGATAATTTGTATCCATTGCCCGAGTAAAGGAGGTTAATATTTGTTTTATATCCCACATCGGCAATTAAAGGTCTATTTAAAGTGAATTTTACATAATAATAAGAACTGATTCTGCAGACAGTTTAGCTTCAGCTAGATTTTACAAAGCGCAACATGCATACATGTAATACAGTCGATGCGCGCTCATTTGACATTGGCATTGACTTTGACATTGCGCGTAACCTACTTTGCTATGCGTATTCAATGGGCAAGGGTGGGCAAGTGGGGTAGCAGCAAAAAATTAGGTAGATAGTACTTATCTATATTTTATCATGTGACCTCGTTTAGACCAATCAGATTGCAAGATTCTTAGTATGGGATATACTGCTTGTTATTCCTAGTTAGGTGCTTTCCTCATGTCCCTTCCTTTCAAATTTCATAGGCATAGTCTCTAACATCTTATCAAGGTCACTACATTCTTCGATTTTCGAAATCACTCATAACCGTCCAGGCGCCATTTTGTCCATTTCTGGTCCATTTTAAGGCCTTTCTTTCTTCCTTCCTATCTTCACTGTCCTAGATCCTACAAACTTTTAACAAATTCCTCTAGATAGTCTAATGGGGCGTTGCAAGAAAGTTGTGTTGCAATCAATTGCTACTTTCTGTTGCAAGAAAGCTAGCTAGCAATCCCGGCCCCCCCCCACTCCGAGAACGGACGAACCCCATGCGTGTTGCCAAAATGTCCTTTTCGTAACAAAAGAAAAAGGTCGACCCGTATTGACTTTACACACCGGACTTTTGCTGAAAAAGGCTCGTATACAAAAGAAAAAGGTCGAGCCGTATTAACTTTACACACCGGACTTTTGCTGAAAAAAAGGGGGGGGGGGGGGGTCGGTTGGAACACGCATATGCGTACCCTAAATAACACTGAGGGGGGGGGGGGGGGGGGGCGGGCTAGCAATCAAATGCAAGTTGCAACTGATTTGCAACTGATCGGCGTTATTTTGTATTTGTGAAAACGACTGGATGGCCGAGCCCAGCAAATTTCTCAATTTTATGTGCAATTCGCAAGCGCGGCCGGCGGGAGCACTTGTCTGCTGTTTCCTTTGACTGAGCGATCTCTTTGATTCTGAGCAGAGTAAATGGAAAAATATTCAATTTCGATCGTATTTTCGCTTCATCGTGTATGCTTTATACAAAAAAACTATATTTTTTGCCTATTTCTGGAATAGATTTATCTTGAAATATTGGAGAATATTTTTTATATCGCTGGGAGAATTTGGTCGTCGCGAAAACTCCTTCCATACACATTTCCTTAATTATTGTCCTACATATAGCTATTTGTGTTAGATATAGATTGTCTAGATCTAGTTTTTTTTTTTTTTTTTTGCATCTCGTATATATTCTGATGTAGGCCTTGGCCTCAGCCTAGATCTAGAATCTATAGGCCTACATTTGAATTGGATTTCAACAAGAAATTATCTCTGATTCCTCTAGTACTAATAGGTCTATTGCTTAATGTTATATTAGACCCCTATTCCTGACAGAGTAATGTCTAGATCTAGATCCTAGACCTATTTCATCTTTCAACTTGTTAATCTGTCACTGTCACTGTGTCAGTGTCACATTTTTTTAAAAATTAAAAAACAAACAATGTCATTTTCAGAAGAATGAAGGTAGTGTCATTTTGACCTGTGTTGAAATTGTTGACAACACTGCAAAACAAAAGGCAACAATTCATTACAAATTCAACTTTCAACTCAAGACAAAAGTGCCAAAGTCTATTAACGGGCAGTTCAGGGTTTTACTTTTAGACATAAAAGACAACCTCAGTTTCGAGGCTTGCCTTGATTTGGTCTTGAGAATAGATTTGCTGAAATGGGTAGAATTCATTTCTGTGTCAGTGTGTGTGCAAGAGTGGGAAAGAATTTTATTGTAAAAAAAAGTACTTTAATTCAGCCAACCCTGGGCCTACAGGCCTACAGCCCCCCCCCCCTACATTGGTGAGGATGTTGGGAGTGATGAGAATTTCAGAAGAAAAATAGACCTAACAATCTTGATAATTTTGCTTGTGTGTGTGCTTGTCAGAATTTCTAACAAAAAGAATCTCCCAACAAAATTTAGCCTAGATTACTTTTTATTTCATTTTTTCTGCACCCCCCCCCCCCAACAAATACACTGATGCGGTTTTAAAATGTTGGAGGGGTGGTGAAGATTACGGTAACAAGTTGAAAGATGAAATATGTTATTTATCATTGAAAAAACTTTTATTCACATTTTCAAAATAAGATCATTCACCGGCTTGATGAATCGCTGCTAAATATTTTCTCCAAAAATTGGGAAAACAAAAATACATGCTCTTTAATACCCCCCTCCCCCCCCCCCGCTTATTCACTGATCAGATGAGTCAGTGCTAAATTTTTCCTCAAAAACTGGACCAAAAAAAAATAATATTAAGTGCTCTTACTACCCATCCCACTAATTTTTTCTCTCAATATTTGGCCCCTCCCCTTGTCGCCGACTGGATCCGCCCCAGGATCTAAGCACCCCTTCCACTTTTTAATGGCATGCACTGCCTAAACATGTGGCATTAAAATATGCATACTAAAACCATAAATTAAAAAGATGTCATTTCATCATCAAGAAAGTATTGGAACAAAAGAACAACTGCAATATCATAAAACACAAATAAATAATTTTTTGAAAATAGATAAACTTTTATTTGAGGGGGGGGGGGGGCATTCCAATTTTTAACAATACAAATCAAAATCCAGTGAAGCTCCAAGAAAGTTGAAAGGAATGAAGCTATAATTGTTGTCTCATCCACAATTTAATAAGCACCAATATTAGGTAATAGGTTGGGTTATAGATAAATGATAACATTCAATATTATTTGTTTTGCAGAATTATGGATTCGCAGCCCGGCCCCCCCCCCCCCACTCCAAGAACGGACGGACCCCATGCGTGTTGCCAAAATGTCCTTTTCGTAACAAAAGAAAAAGGTCGACCAGTATTGACTTTACACACCGGACTTTTGCTGAAAAGGGGTGGGGGGGGGGGGGGTGCTGAAAAAGGCTCGTATACAAAAGAAAAAGGTCGAGCCGTATTGACTTTACACACCGGACTTTTGCTGAAAAGGGGGGGGGGGGTCGGTTGGAACACGCATATGCGTACCCTAAATAACACTGAGGGGGGGGGGGGGGGGGGCGGGATTCGCAGGCAGAGGCTCCGTGTCCCAAACCTGAAGTGAGTACCTGAAGAATTCAAACGGGATTGCAGAGTGGCAATCTAGAAACATGATAGGGCTATGATGTGTTAAAATTTGTAAATTTAAATGTTTAATGAATGTTTTTGAAAAAATGTGATAAACTACAGGCAAAGTTATGATTATTTCCATGACTTTTTCACACTATCAATTTGAATAGATTCTATGTTCACCCTATTGGTATTAAACCTATCATTCCAATCGGAGAGATGTGACGTTGTCAATTTGTGTAAAGGGCATATCCCTAGGTTCTCATCTGATATTGAGTACCGGTACACTTCATATTCATATGTAGGAAGTTAATGGAAATTTAAAAATTTGATAGCACTTTTCTACATTATAAATGATTATAATAGAATTAAATATATCAAGTATTGTCTTCTTCCAAAACAAATGAAGAAAACTTTCTATCAATTAAATCAAACGCTTTTTTATAATCTATAAAAGCACAATATAAGCGTTTCCTTTTCTGTAGGTAAAAATCGATAATAGTCTTCAAAACAAACACATGATCAATGGTTGAATATGTTGAACGAAACCCAGCTTGTTCCTCGCCCAGGCGCGTACGCAGGGGAGGGGGTGGGGGGGGGGGGGGTTGGGGGTTAACCCCCCTTTGGTAATTTTATGTATGTAAACCCCCTAAAAAAAAACAACCTAAAACCACCCCCCCCTTTGATTTAAAAAAAAAAAAAAAAAAATACTTCCACGGCCGACCTAAAAAAGGTGACCTTACCCCCCCCCCCCAACTGAGCAAAATGTCAAATTTCCAAATTTCGAGACCAAAAAAACAACAAAAAAGTGTCCTCTTACCCCCCCCCCCCCCTTCCGCTTATTCAGCCGCTGGCTGAGTCGTTGCGAAATTTTCGGACCGACTTATAAATGTTAACCCCCCCCCCCTTGAAAAAATCCTGCGTACGCGCCTGTCCTCACCTAACATACGATTACTATCAAGAAATCTAAAAATTCTTTTATTCAAGACTGAGGTAAACAGTTTACCAAGGCAACTTAGCAAGGTAATTCCACGATAATTATCTGGATTTGTGTTTTCACCTTTATTCTTAACAATTGGGATAATCACTCCTATACACCATTCAGAAGGAACGATTTCACTATCTAAAACAATATTGAACAAATCAACAATAACCCTACGCATTTCTAAGGGGCAACTTTTCAAAAATTCATTTCTGATCAAATCTTTACCGCAAGCTTTGGCATTTTTCAATTTATTAACCATTAATTCAACCTCTTCTAATGTGATAGGTTCATTCAAACTATCATTTTGTATCGTTACATTATCAGCATCCAAAGGCATCCTTTCCTCTAAATTATCCTCTGATTTACATACATTTCCTAGAGATTTAAAATGCTGTACAAGATCCCCAAAAAAACATTGACTACACTTTTAGTTCGACGACCATTATTGTTTAATAAATCCCAAAAGGCTCTAGGGTTTCCTTGTTTTTTCAAGGACCGTAAAGAGGCACTAAAGTCTTTACCATACCGTCTCCTTTTGTACCTTAGCAATTTTTTATATTTTTACTTGCCAAAAGAAAGTCACTTTGTAAAACATCAATATCTGTTACTTGAACATCTAATCTTCTACCTAGCTGAATTTTCCTGCTTAGCCTATTCCTTAAATTAAAGATAAACTCCAGTACTGGTAAAAAAAAAAAAAAAATTGTCACAGAATCAAACGAAACTTACACTGAATGTTCATGATTACAAATAAATGACATGTGCCAAACAATGTTGGAAGAAAATGTATACTGGCTGAGTAATGAGCATAGAAAGACAAGGAAATCAAGGTAGTACTAGCCCCGACAACATGTGTGTTGTCCCATATATAGCTTTCTATGTGAGTGCTTGTTACTTTACCAAGACTCGGTCAAATTTATTATGATTTTGATGACTCCAAAACCTTGCAGTGCACACCAATACTTACATGCTACATGATCAACTGTTTCTGATCCTTTCCACACCTTTTCTTTCACAATGCAATTGCATTATCAGTACTAAAGTTTATCTTTAAGATACTCTTTACGGGCAGCTTCACAATCGGCATCAAACCATAATTGTGATGCCGAATTCACCATAATTGTTCTTTATGACTCCTTGCTGTCTTTGACTGTTTCCACTTACACACACCAATATCATGTGCAGCCTGTAAAAAAGAGTTACAGATCTCAGAGTAGCAATGATCTACCGATTCCTTACTTAAATTTCCATGAATATTTTCCATAATTTCTGACAATTGTAAGGTAATCTGTGTGCAGCCTATCAGAGTATTCATTTGCATTTTCACGATCCCACTTAAAAGACATGTACCTGGGTTTAGACGAGTCACAAATGGTATTAACATCATGTATTTCTTGGTGTGTATGATTTGATTGCAAAGTCATAACAATAGGACAATGAACGTCCGATAAACACTTGTCAAATAAGTAAACCTGGAAGTTTTGTATGTTATAAAACAATTCATGAGAAACAATAGCATAATCAATTGTGCTACAACCCCCATTCTTATTGAAACATGTGAAATCCATTATCATACCATTGACGATAGCAAGACCTAAAGTTTTACATATGTCAATTACATGACTACCATTGTTATTTACCTTAACATCCATATTTTTACGTCTGATGGGCATATATGACTTATCCATACATGTACTAGGTGACAGACTGGAATCATCACAAAAGTTCAAACCAAGTAGGTCAGATACAGCATTATCATCAATATCTAAATAATCAGCAGGAAACCCTGTGCGAGCATTGAAATCCCCAACTAAACAAAATGGAACATTAAATTTACTTTTAATGTTAATAATATCCTGTACCAAACGATCAAAGACCTCATAGTTGTGATAAATTGAGCCTTCGCAGGGTAGATATACCGCACCCAATATAAACTCAAAACCTAAGATTTCTCTTTGGATCTTGACCCAAATAATTGAAGGGGAAATGGTATCACATAACCTTTCTGAATACGCAAAAATATGTTTTTTCATTAATATACACAAACCCTCCTAATCTCTGTTCACTTCTTCTAGACAAACAGTAACACTCAAAATCATGTAAAAAGGAGTTAGACAGATCAATAGAATCAGTTAAAGTTTCCGAGAGACAAATAATATCATAAGTTTTCAAATACACATCAATTATACCAGCATTTAGCTTACTGGTCAAACCATTAACATTTAATGCTACAACAGAAAGCAAGATAGGGCTATGTACAGAAACGGCTGTGGTAAGACATGTAAAAAGGGGGTCTTCGTTTCCCTAGCCAGAGACATCAATGAAGAGACCTGAGCTTTTGAGCTTCTCCTCCCCCCATCCTAACTGTTTGAACAGGTCTTCTGGAGAGGAAAGTACATATTTCGTTTGCGGATCCTTCTTTAGAGTGCAGAAGATCTTGCAGTCTACTGTCCACACTTTCTCAGTTTCTTCATCTCGTTTAACGACATGAAGGAGCTTAATTGGCGCGTGATGGGGCCAAATGCTCACCCAGCATAAGTCCTTGTATTCGGTATCCCGCAGCTGTCTCTTCTTCCGCAGTAAAGCGGTGCGGGCATCCCTTCTAACAAAGCGGGCTACGATTGGGCGGGGCTTTGATGGTTGTGGCCTGCCGACGCGGTGGCTATAGTGCTGATGTCGGCCTCGCTGAGAGTAACACCAGCCTTCGCTGATATTTTTCATCACCACTGCAGTTGTTGATTCAACATCTTTTTCAGGCACCCCTCGAAAAAATACGTTACCGTCTTGAAATTGCTCAACATCGTCGAGCTGTTGTCGTGAAGCTGTAAAACAGTCACTCAATGTGACTTCACCGCATGACCGTTACCAAAATCGCGAAAAAGATTTCAAGCAATGTCCGCGGACAAAATATCCCGAAATTAATAAATAGGGGTCAGGAAAAGGGAAAAGAGAAAACCCGGGATGGAAAAGAGAAAACGGGGGAAGAAAAATTCTCGGAGCCGAGTCTTGTCCTTGAAATATGTTAAATAGGGGTAAATTTGCGAAAGTGTCCTTACAATCTATAATAGGGTATCCAAAGTACGATTTTGTGCCTGTTTTGACGTAAAAAAGGGGGTTAAATTTCACAAAAGTCCTGAAATTGACCGCAAAAGGGGGTTATATGCATTGGTGGTAACGGTCATATTGTCACTCTTTGCAGGGGAGTGACCCCACCGGGAAAACAGCTTGGGTTTTTTCCTTCGATATGTGGGTGGTGGTTGCAATCTGTGTTGACAAAGAGTGGATCATGGGCAGGACGGCAGCCACAACAGCCTTCACGATATCGCCGACCAGCTCCTTGCTGGAATCACGAGTATTAGCGGCAGTACCCCTTCCACGTGGACGATCAGGAATGAGTGCCATTGCACTAGCTACCACATCTTCGATTTTGGAGGTGATATCAACATCATCTTCTACGGGGAGAGCCTGAAACTTGTTGCTACCTTTGCCATTGCTCTAAACAATCTTTCAATGTTCTTTCAATAATATCAAGTCAACTAACTCACCTAACACAAAAACGGGTATGTGCATGGGGCAGTATAAACAGGACATGTGTTCCAAGTGTGCTCACGTGCCAAAGTTCACATTCAAATAAAAATAGAAACACAGCATACATGGGTGGCAGATTCATCCAAAACAGAGCCTAGGCGACACATTGAAGTATGACTATATGAAATATTCAGCAAAATCAAGCAAATTGTGTCATATAGAGATGAAATCCAACAGCAAGATAGTGCAGTCCCAAGCCATACCAGCCAATATAACAGATAACAGGAGAACGTGGAATGAGGAGATGATGAAATTTTATCCACTATTTTCCTACAGGGAAAAAAAAGAAATCCCAACTGGAGCGACAGTGAGGTGCTAGGACTCTGCACCTTTGTGTCAGAGCCCCGCCCCCCCCCCCACTCAGTGTTATTTAGGGTACGCATATGCTCGTTCCCTCTTTTTGAAAGCACCCCCTATCTGAGGACTGCCAACATTTCCGAACCCCCCTTTCGCGGGCTTTTCGCGGGCTTTTCCTGCCTTGGAGACCCCCCTAAATCATGAAAAATGGTCAATGTACCCCCCTTAATTCGGAATAATTTCTTAGGAGTGCAAAGAGATGAGAGAGGAAAGAAAAAAAACACCCCCTTAATACACCCCTTTTTTTACAATTCTCGGGCCGGACTTTGTCGCACGAAAAGTACCCCTTTACCGGACATTATGCCAACACGCATGCGGTCATTTCGAACCCTGAGTGGGGGGGGGGGGGGGGGGGGCGGGGTCAGAGCACCATTCCAGCCTGTTTGGAAACACAGGCCACTGCACACAAACAGTAAGTATCGTACATTTTACCATAGATACTTGCAGAGTAAATGCAAGAAATTAGATATTTGATGTGTGTGAAATTGCAAACTTATATTCTAGCTTTTTCTTGTATCTTTTTTTTAATACAGCAAAATTTAATATCTCTTTAGTTTGCCTCAGATACCCATATCAATTTTGGGGGCCCCTTTTCAAGCTTGCTTGCAATAACACTCTTTAATTTGTATTGCTTTGAACTCTATGCAAAATTGGGGGCTCTTTTAAGACTTTCGGGGGCTCTTTTGGGCATTTCTGGGGCTAATTCGCTCCGAGCCCCCGTGTATTTTTTCCCCTGAAGAGAAGGAAGAGCTTTGAGAAAATTTCATGACTTGAAAAGATCATATTTTATTATGTTGGAATTAATTGCTATTAATTTAAAAGTACTTTGTGAAATAGGTCTTAATTTCAAGATACTTGTGATGCAGCAGTGGCTAGTGTCGTTCTAATGCACTGGTCTGGAATTTGACATTATGTCCTTTTTTAAAATTTAAATGTTGATAATGTTATTTTTAATCTGTAGAGAACTGATGTTTTTTATGAATTGTGTTTATAATTCCTTTCCCACTGCAGTGAAATGTGATAGAATCACTGTGATATTTATGTTCTATCTGGTGCAGGTTGAAGAGCGAAAACGTAAGACGTGGGAGCAGTGCGCCCGGCTGCTAGAAGCTAAGGGAGAGAAGGTGGGAGGATATCAAGCGGAAGTGGACTGACTTGAAGGTGAGGGCCAACAAATACCTCACCAAGAAGAGCAAGACAGGTAAATATTCCTAATTCTTTACAATATATAAACAAAACATAACAGAGGAAGGAAGTAGCAATGTTGAATATGTGCATTATATTTTGCAATTTATTCCATATAAATTTATCTTACATTATTCTCATTTGTAGCCAGAATTGAATGGTTACATATAGCAGATAGAAAAAACATTGATCTGTCTTTATCTCTTTCTACTTACCCCCCCCTCCCCCAATAGAGTATTATATCAATTGTTTGTTTTCAAAACTATATCAGGTTTTACAAATGTACATGTATGAATCAAATACTGAAGAAGAAAACATTTATATTTTGTATACAATTTTTTTTAATGAAGCATGTTTCACACATTTCTCATTTAGACATGTGAACCAGTATAAAATAATTAGCTAACAAGTGTTTTATTTATCATCATTTTCTCACTGACTACATAGGTGGCGGGCCCTTCTCCGTACATCCTACGTTCGAGGCAGTCCTGCAGGCACAGTGTCCACAAGCAATCGTGGGCGTGTTGGGAAGTAACACAGAAGCAGGCCTGCTTTCATCCCAGGTGAATTGAAGCTTTATTTTTAAAATACAGTTAGATTCACCAAACTGCCTCCCCCCACCCATACATCATTGATGTGTTGAATAATTTACACCAACAGAGAGAATGAATTATAAATAATTTTACTCCTATATGAAAATTAAAATCCTGTACATGTTCGTCCTAAATAACAAGAACCAATACGCCCTTTTTTAGAGATTCATGATGAAGAAGTCAATTTAACCAATTCTTTTCCCCTATAAAACAGCAATAAATATGCCCATAGAAAGAGTCACATGGCACAATTTTGAGCAATGTTAAGTCATTATTTTGTAGGTCTATAATGGCATCTTCTTTTACTGTGTGCAAGTAAATGGTGACAGACATCTTAAGCAATTTAATTTAGTTGACAGAACTATAATATTGTCTCTTAAGCCATAGTTATTTTCAAACTGATGCAAGAGTTGTGAGTTCACAGTGAAATTTTGAGCCCACTCTGGGAATACAATTATACGCTCTGTTTTGCAGAAAATGCCTGGACGTTTCATCTTCAGCTATGACTTTTGCAACTTTTCCTGAAAAAAAAATCACCATAATTGCTTAAAGGGACTTTGTAACATTGTTCAGATGAGCGATAGTGGTGCTAAGGTAGTGACCTCAATGCTAGATGTACAATTAAAGATAATCTGAAAATTTGAGTGAAAACGGATCATTATTCATGGTACAAATTGGGAAAAACTGATCTGATCGATTCCTTAATTTTTCTAACTATATTATTCTACTTCTATTCTGCTACTTGTCAAAGCCTGTTCAGCATCAAGACAATTTAATTACATTTTAGGTGAATGTAAATCGTACAAAGCAATAAAATGGCTCTACATTCCATTCCAGAGAGTTAAGTGTTGACAGATTTGTATAGCCTGTTTTATGTATTTTTGTCATGGAAAAACGGTTGGGAAAATTCAAAAATGGTTGGGAGAATTTACTGTTAATCACTGTTAGAGGGTGCCTCACATCGACGCCTTCAAAGAAAACCATAGATATCTTTGTGGTTTGAGAATTTGCTCAGGATTTTTTTGCATGTCAGAGGGTTAGTATAGTAGAAGGAATATAGTAAGTAACATTTTATACAAAAATTAAGCTATTTTTTCATCAACCTTCAACAATGTTACCGAGTCACTTTAAAAGCTGTTTTTGATAATTATCAGGTCAAAAAGCATCATGGAGGTTCATGGTATAAATTACATTCACTTTCAAAATTATATTATTGCTTTTGTTTTGTTTTGTTTTGTTTTGTTTTGTTGTTGTTGTTGTGTGTTTTTTTTGTTTTGTTTGGGGGGGGGGGGTACAGGAAACAGATGATGATGCAGCGACGAACATATTGGCAGTGATGTCGGGCACTCCAGCCGCCATCTTCACAGCAGCCACAAACATGACAGCATCCACATCGAAGACTACATCTACCAACATAACGGCAGCAACCAACAAGACAGCAACCAACAAGAAGACAGCTACCAACATGAGACAGAAAAGATTTTCTTCATTTGAGGAGGAGTGTCTTAGAATAAAAAAAGAAAGACTGGAGGTCTCGGGCCCCCACTCCGAGAACGGACGGACCCCATGCGTGTTACCAACATGTCCGGTAAAGGGGTACTTTTCGTGCGACAAAGTCCGGCCCGAGAACTATAAAAAAAAATGGGGTGTATTAACTTTTCATCCGGAGATTTCTTTAAAAAGGTTTTTTTTTTCTTTCTCTCATCTCTTTGGACTCCTGAGAAATTATTCCGAATTTAGGGGGGTACAGTGAGCATTTTTCATGATTTAGGGGGTTCTCCAAGGCAGGAAAACCCTGCGAAAGGGGGGTTCAGAAATGTTGGCAGTCCTCAGATAGGGGGTGCTTTCAAAAAGAGGGAACAGGCATATGCGTACCCTAAATAACACTGAGTGGGGGCCGGGCTGGGGGTAGACAAAAATGCCTCTTGTTACGAGAGAGGGAGGTATGCGCAGTCGAAAAAATACAGAATATCCTTGAAAAAAAGTTTGAAAATGAGTGTTAAAGAAATAAAAGAAATCAAAAACATTCAATTTTCTTTCATATTTTCTCCCGTAGCATGTGTGGGCACTTATCTAAAAATATAACATCATAAAGAATTATACAGAGGCAAATTCACTTTTTAATTTTTGTGTGCTGAAAGTATTTAGTAAAGTGTCAAATTGCAGGTTTTAGGATTATACAATTTTACTTTTTTTCACAAATTAGAACTCATATTATACAATGTAAGGCTGCTAATTGAAATAGTTTGTTGGCAGTTGGGACTCCAGCTCTTAAAACTCCTTTGTATACAAAATTCTTTAGACCACCATCTCATTGCAAGGCTAGACAAAATTAGGTCTTGAAGGTTCTAACAATTTCTGCACGCGCAGCTATGCCTGTGGGGTCCATCTCCCTGTTTACGTCATGTCCATTGTCGGCGCATCTCTCCTCCTCCCTCTGCCTCTCACCATCATCATTATCGCTATCCTCGCCAGTTGCAGCTTCCTTTTGCAGATCTTTGCTGATGTTAAAAAGCACGCAGCAAGCCGTGATGATAGGACATGCACGCTGTGGCTGAATTTGCATGCCATGTCCCAAGAGACACCTAAACTTGTTCTTGATTTGCCCGTTAACGTCTTCAATAATGACACGGGTCTTCCTGTGTGCTCTGAAAGTTAAACAAATGAAAACACAAAATTTCAGGGCCATGATTAGTAATAACATATCATATGAGCGCCCTACCCATTTTCTTAGTTCTAAGACATTATAAATTTTTATTTCTTTTCAGGAAGAAAACATTTCATCATCCAAAGTGAAGAAAACAAAGTTTTTATGGAATCTATGTAGATGTACAGAGCACATGGAAGGGACGACACAGATTTGGCAATTTGTGTTTGATTAATCACAACTTCAGAAATATGTACCTTTCTTATTTTTTAATCGGAAATTGCTTAAACTCTCACTGACCGGTGCTTTTCATTTTTCTGTTTCTTTTACAACCAACTTACTATCTTCCCTAAATTTAGATAAAAAAAATAGCCATTTTCTCATGTTAACTTAATAACTATTTATTAAGTATTAAAGGATCACAAATGAAACAAAATGCTTGATTTGTGTGAGATATACTGTCAACCTCGCTCAAGTCGAAGCCGCAGGTGTCGAGTAATCACACAACTTTATCAAATACCCAGAACATATCCGAAAAAAAAGCATTGAATTGAAATGGCCCAAGTTGAGGAACGCCTGAAGTTGACGCATTTCATTCAGTCTCCTCATGATCGACTTAAGCAAAGTTGACTTTACTTCAGACATGGTGAGCCACTTAAAGTGACTCGGTAACATTGTTGAAGGTTGATGAAAAAAATTGCTTAATTTTTGTATAAAATGTTACTTACTATATTCCTTTTACTATACTAACCCTCTGACATGCAAAAAATCCTGAACAAATTCTCAAACCACAAAGATATCTATAGTTTCCTTTGAAGGCGTCGATGTGAGGCACCCTCTTACAGTGATTAACAGTAAATTCTCCCAACCATTTTTGAATTTTCCCAACCGTTTTTCCATGACAAAAATACATAAAACAGGCTATACAAATCTGTCAACACTTAACTCTCTGGAATGGAATGTAGAGCCATTTTATTGCTTTGTGACGATTTACATTCACCTAAAATGTAATTAAATTGTCCTTGTCTTGATGTTGAACAGGCTTTGACAAGTAGCAGAAAAGAAGTAGAATAATATAGTTGGGAGAATTAAGGAATCGATCAGATCAGTTTTTCCCAATTTGTACCATGAATAAGGATCCGTTTTCACTCAAATTTTCAGATTATCTTTAATTGTACATCTAGCATTGAAGTCACTACCTTAGCACCACTATCTCATCTGAACAATGTTACAAAGTCCCTTTAAGGCATTAAAAAAAAAAAAATTATTGCTTAATTGAATTTCCTATTGACTTTTAGGGAAATGAAAAACGTGAGAATTCAATTCATCTTACGTGTTGTAAGCATTCTCTGCAGGAGTCTTGGGATTCAGTATCGGGTTCATGAGCCATGGGAGAAGGGGATATCCTGAATCGTCCAGTAATATTCCGTGAAGCATGCCTCCTTCAAATTTGGCTGCTAGCCTGCTGTTCTGTAATGTAATGATAGAGAGCACAAAAAAGTTAATGGATAGAAATATAATTTAATCAGTACTGAAATATTTCCTGAAGTTATTTATATATTAATAATATATACTAATTTATTCATTCATTCTATATTCCATGTCTTATATGGATAATTTTTGTACATTAATTATAAAAAACTAACGTATTATATTGTAATTGATTCCTTCATTATTATGAAAAACACTTGTGAATCTGCCAACAATTGCAATGTATAATGATAACTAAACAATCACATATATTAAAAGTACCTGCAAGATCCGGCTGTCGTGTGTCGAACCTGGCCAACGAGCGACGACATTGGTTATTTTGTAGTGGGAATCACACACGAGTTGTACATTGATGGAATAATGTTGATGCCGGCAGGTGCGGATCCAGGATTTCTTAGGGGGGGGGGGGGGGAGGGCCCAAATTTGAAATTATGCGAGCCAAATATTGGTACGTAATGGTGACCAGCAGTGACGTAATGCAGGGGGATGTAGGGAGGGGCGAGTTCCCCCCTCCCTCTGCAAAGCGCGGAAGATATATATATGACGGTCATTAAAGTATTAGAGAAAGAAGACAATTCGTTGTACCGTTCTCGACTCTTATTCCTTCTCTTAATTCAGCCCCCCTCCGCGCAGCGCGGAAGCTTTGACGTTTCATTAAACTATTATTGAAAGAAGACGATTCGTTATAGCGTTCTCGAAAATTATTCTCGTTTGAATGCAATTTTCCCCTCCCGCGCGAAGCGCGGAAACTTTTACGTTTCATTAAATCATTGACGAAAGAAAACGATTCGTTGTACCGTTCTCGACTCTTAATCCTTGTCTTAATTCAGCCCCCCCCCCCCCCCCCCGTCTCGCGCGAAGCGCGGAAGCTTTTACGTTTCATTAAATCATTAGAGAAAAAAAACGATTCGTTGTATCGTTCTCGACTCTTAATCCTTGCCTTAATTCAGTCTCCCCCCTCCGCGAAGCTCGGAAGCTTTGACGTTTCATTAAATTATTAGAGATAGAAGACGATTCGTTGTACCGTTCTCTATACTCTTAATTCTTGTCTGAATTTCAAAGATGTTTTTTGTCTGCTCCTTTTCTCCCTACGTCCTCTTCCTTTCCTCTCCTCTCTATTTTTTTTCTATCCCCCCCCCCTGGCTACGCGCCTGCGGTCAGATAAACAAATTTTGATACCTTGTCCGACCCGAGAAGCTCGGGGGTTTTAGGCATTTGATTACGGTCAGATGAACATATTTTCATACCTTATTTGTGACACTGGCAGGACACTAATTGGCGTGAGGTCCAGCGGGCAAAGCCCCCAGAAAACAGGGGTTTTAGGCATTACATTTCCGTCAGATTAGCATCCAGGGGAGTCTAGGGCCCTAGGCGGGGTGCAAGGGACGGAACCCCGGAAGCTCAGGGGTTTTTAGGCGTTTAATTTCGGCCAGATGAGCAGCTAGTTAATTATTCTTTCTTTCTTGCTCTCTTTATTTCTATTTCTCTTTACTATACCTTTTAACAAAAATTGGAGGTGGGGGGGGGGGGGGGGAGCTCGAGGCTTGCGATTCCAGCCGATCCCCGGGCCCTAACTTTTCTCAAGAATCATATTTCTTGTCTGGCTGTAAATTTAGGAATTTGTCATTATCCAACAAACGCATACAAAAGTATAATTTACTAAAAACTGAGGAAAAATCTCGGAATGAATTAAGCATTATTTGTAAGCCACCGTTATGGAATTAGAAAATAAACCACGTTTCAATTTGAATTCCCCCAAGCCCCCCCTATCAGTACGCCAGTGCCCCCTTTTCTTCTTTCTCTTTTTTCTTCCTTCCCTTTCTCTCCTCCTTAAGGTTTGCCGAGGGGGGGGGGGGGGGCAAGGGCCTTTCGGCCCCCACCCCGATCCACACGTTGTTGGCGGGATTAACCGGAACTGATCTCCCGTTCTTTTACCCTTTTCTTTTCTTCTTCCTCTTTTTTGTTCCCTTTTAGCTCTCCTCTTTCCCTTTTCCTTCTTTCTCTCTTTGATATAGCGGGGTCGGGGGGAGGTAAGGGCCTTTTGTCCCTCCTCGATCCACCGGCGGGAAAATTGCAAATGATATCCCCTTTCTTTTCTTTTCTTCTTTTTCCTTCCCTTTATCTCATCTTACCCTTACCCTTTCCTTCCTTCTCTCTTATTTTTTTTATTGGAGGGGGGGGGGGGGGGTGCAACAGCCTGGGAGGCAAGGCCCTTTCGCCCCCCCCGATCTCCTTCTTCACCCGTTTCTTTTCTTCTTCCTCTTTCTTCTGGCGCTACACCTCTTACAAAAACAAAATGCAAAAATATCCAAAAAGAGAGGACTGCGATGGGGAACTTTGATTTAAGCTACGCGACCATTATTCTCTCATTTCCTTTCACATTGTATCTCAAGACCATGATAATTGCCAAGCTATGGTATACGTTATTTCGTTACACGAACACACACAAACACACGCGCACACACACCCGCACACACTTTTTTTTTCAACAATTTTGTTTTATTTCTCCAGATGTGTAATACAAACCATGACATACAATTGAATAAAATAAACGTGTTCAATATTGATGCTTTTACATAAACATAATTAAACACAAACTTATTTGCAGTATAATATAACTTAGCAACAAAGTAAACGTATAAGTACCTAAACATAATATGTCAATTGTAAATGTTATTTACTTATATATTACAAAAAAAAAACTTAAACAAATCTGGAGGTAATTTTACTGAAACAATCCTGCCCCCTCCCTGCCCCCTCTATCACACAAACATACTCACCCTCTATCACACAAACATACTCACCCACCCACACACATACTCACCCCCCCCCACACACACACAGTACTCACTCAGTGGATGTCTGCCAACATTCTCAACTCAAGAAAAATATACTAAATAAGTTATCCAGGCCGCAAAATCGAGTTACGCTTTTAACAGGCTCACGGTGGAGAAGAAAGCAAATCTTAATTAATCTTAACACACACACACACACACACACCCGCACGCACACACACACACACGCACACACACACACACACACACACACACACAAGATCATAACCTGCACGAGTCTACAAGGTGTGAGAAAACTCTGATTCAGGAAAGAATACAAGGGTGAAAGTAAAAGCGAAAAAAGTGGACACTCTCACATGGCTTCCATGGATGCCGTCTTTGTTCTCTTTTTGCCTTCTTCTTACTCCTTGACCGTTCACGCATATTTTTTTTACAAAACTGTTTAGCCATATATAGTACATGTGCAAGCACGTATACCCAGGGAAGAGAAGGTAATAGAAAAGGGAAAACAAAAAAAAAATACATAAGGAGAGTGCAGAGGACATGGAGAAAGAAAGACAAAGAAATACATAACGGAAGGGCTTTTAGGCACCAAATTACGCATCTAGGGACCCGCCTTAGGCCCCTTGGTTGAGTCCAGAGGGCAGAGCCCCCGAAAGCTCAAGGACTTTAGGCATTTAATTACGGCCAGATGAGCAAACAGGGGCCCGCCTTAGGGCCCTTGGTGGGTTCCAGGGGGTAGAGCCCCCGGGAGCTCATGGAAAAATACTGCCATTTTAGCAATACTTGTAAATCACTGGTATCAAATTAAAAATAACCCATGTTTAAATTGTATTGGGGGGGGGGGGGTTAATGCCCCCCCCCCCATCAGTACGCCAGTGAAAGAGGCGGAGGTGACGGAAGGGACTACCCCCATAAAGCTGTATGATAAGTCTTATATGTAAACCCCTCACAGGTTTTTGAAGTTTTGTTGTGTTACAAAATTACATTCTTTAGCAAAACTACAGCATAAAAACAAGCAATATACTTTTTCACGCTTCACTTTTACTTTGCCGATATCTAGTGTGCAGTCCGAAGGGTTGTAAATATTTACTAGGTAAATTTTAGTTTGACTGAGCAGGAAGGGACTTCTTAAAAGAGCAAGCTGAATATTCATTTTTGGAACACTGATCTATTTCTATAACGTTTAATCTTGTTAACATACAGTGTATTTTGTACATACGTGATACCAACAGAATACATATTTTCTTCAATATTTACTTGTATATTTTTAGGATATTATGCGAAGGAGCTTAGCGACCGAGCGAGAAGATTTTAGCATATCTATTAGTCTAAACGCTGTACTCTTGGGCCCACCAGAGCCTTAAAGCGTGTTGCAGTCTTTAGTCAGTATTTGCTATACATTTTGTTGGTGTGCACTTTTTCAAATTATCCATGGGGGACGATCCCCCTCAGAAAATTGAGGAAAGACGTGTACCCCGTCCTTCCACCTATTTTGTGTTTTGCTCAAAAAACTATCCACAAGAAAGGACTATGTATGCCCCTTTTGTGAAGCGACCTATCAATATTAATGTTCACATATCAGTCCCTTTTTGGATTGCCCTCCTCCCGTCCCCCCCCCCCCCAAGAAAAAAATTATCACACTGTTACATGTGTGCACAATATATATTGATGTGTCAACCTTACGAAAATGGTGTTTTCATAATGATTATTGACCTCCTTTAAATTTATATTTATATGGAAGACTTAAGAAGACAACTGTTTACAGTCCAGCTAAGGGTGTAGAGCATGCCGTGTAGACTAAAATGTGCAATGTTGTTCAATTTCTGAATTCTTTGTTTAAAAAACTTGCTTGCTGTCAATAGTGTATACATTTTTTATACGTTTCAAATGTCTAGTCCGGTTAAAAATAGCACGTAATGATTTCATTATTTGACACGTACTTCACATTGATTTATCTTATCGATTAGCGAAACGATTTGCTTTAGTATCATATAACAAATATAACAGTAATGACAAGTATGGTTTTCCTGAAAATTGCATTATACAATGTATATTCATCGTTATGGAAAATGTTGTATAATATACAACAATGGGCATTAACATTTTCCAGACCATTAATTTAATTACGTTTAATATTGAAGCTGTTGCCCTTTGTATATACATGAACTTGAGAAAATAAGTAGCCTTGAAAGTGTCGCAATAAATCATGTGTGAGTGAGCTTGAAGTTTAATGGTGTAGGTTTGTTTGAAACTGTATAGCCTTTACTCTGTTTTTAATGAGATATATCTCCAATCAAATCAAATCAAACTGAGTGATTTTATCGTACAACTAAACAATATCAATCTTCTGTTCTCCTAAATAAGCCTGGGAAACTTGAAAATTGCATTACAATGTGAATTCATTGTCAGTGAAAATGTAATACAATACACAACAATGGGCAAATAATTGTTTCCAGACCAATGATTTAAGTAAGAAGAACTTACATTTTATATTGAAACTGTTGCGTTGTATATACATCAGGCGCGGATCCAGGATTTCTTGGGGGGGGGGGGGGGGAAATTTGAAATTATGCGAGCCAAATATTGGTTCGTAATGGTGACCAGCAGTGACGTAATTGGGGGTGGGTGGGTGCAGGGACGGAGGGGCGAGTTTCCCCCTCCCTCCTCCGCGAAACGCGGAAGCTTTGACATTTCAATAAATTATTAGAGAAAGAAGACGATTTGTTGTACCGTTCCCAAAAAATAATCCTCATCTGAATTGAGTTTTCCCCCTCCCGCGCTAAGCGGAAGCTTACGTTTCATTAAATCATTATAGAAAGAAGACGATTTGTTGTGTCGTTATCCCTTTTTTTCTTTTCTTCTTCCTCTTTTTTCCTTTCTTGTATCTCCTCTTTTCCTTTTTTCTTTCCCTTTCCTTCCTTCTCTTTTATTTTTTGATTGGGGGGGGGGGGGGGACAGCCTGGGAGGCAAGTCCTTTTGCCCCCCCCCCGATCTACTTCTGCCCTCTTTTCTTTTCTTCTTCCTCTTCTTTTTTCCCTTTCTCTCCTCTTTACCTTTTCCTTCTTTCCTTCTCTCTCTCTCCTTTTTTTTTTTTTTGTTTTGTTGCGGGGGGGGGGGGGGAGGGGGCCAAGGCCCGCTCGGTCCCCCCTCTGGATCCGCGCCTGGATGCCGGTTTTGGTATTCGTGTTCACCAAGTTTCGTACCATGCAAGCCAACATGCGTACAGTCAATGACACCCGATATTCGTGGAAAACCAGCAGTTTGGTGGAAATCGGCCATATTTCTTTGCACTTCCTCGTCTTCTTTTGGGAACTTGATGACCTTTAGGGAAAGAAAAATAATTGTTCTTAATATAAATTTAAATGTTTAACGAAACGATGAATCTCACTTTATAATTCATGTATATCTGTGTTTGTATACTGTGCATGTATATATTTATGATTAATATAAGATGATATACTGAGTATTATTTTGTGTACTCTCTAAATTTGAAAGTCTTATTTTAAATCTTAAAGTCTTACTTTTAAATCTAACAGAGACTGATATTAGTGACGAACCCTTTGGGATTTAAAATAAGTCTAAGCTAAGACTTGAAATTTTAAGTCCCTGAAAAGGTTTAAAATTTAAGTCAATTGGATTTATATTTCAAGTCTTTTAATATTTATTTAAACCTTTCTTGGATTCATTTCAAAAATAAATCTATGCTAAGACTTAAAATTTTAAGTCCCTGAAAGATTTAAAGTTTAAGTCAATTGTATTTATATTTCAAGTCTTTTAGATTTACTGGTCTAGCTAAGCCATTAGAACCATTTGGTAAAACTTCCAACCAATTGAACGGCAACAACACTTCAATACTGGTACGTCTGTATTATCAATGTAAAGGCATCGGTAATAAGTAGACTTATACATAATTTAATTAATCGAATTTTTTTTCATATACTTGTATTTTATTGAAATTATTTTAGTTCATAGTTAATGTTTCCCTTATTCATGTTTAATTAAATGGAATTCATACGAAGTAGCGAAATGTCCTAATAACTTGTAATTTATATTTGTAGTATTTTCGAAATGAATTGCATATACCTAAATCATCAGTAATTAAGAAATATGCTGTAAATTCAGAAAAATTGTTAAAAAAACATAGATCTGCACGCACCCCATATTCAATATGCAAATTAATTGGTGTCAGCTGGTTCAACTGGAAATATGCCAACAGTCAGTCATCAACAGGTGCAACTGGAAATATGCACATCTTATTGGCGAGAAGTTTAAGTCTTTCCAAGATTTATATCTAGAAGCTGGTTTCGATAAAATTTTTAGTCGAATTCCCAATTTATTAAGTCTTAAAGACTTGAAATATTTTAAGTCTCAAAATGGATTTAAAATTTAAGTCCTAGAAATTAAGAGAGTACATATAACTATAATAAAAACTGAATATTCATTATAAATCATGGTTAAAGTGCATCTGTGTTCGTGACAAATCCAGGGAATTTAGCTCCCACCCCAATGTAAAAATATATAAAGATAACCCATTTGTGCAACATAGACCTGAGAATGATGGTTACATAACAATTTGTGAATTATCGCTATTAGTAATGAGTCATAATTAACACAATTTAACCAATCACAATTGTTTGCAGGTCTACCTTTATAACAATAATCCATGATAAGCTGAACTTCTGTGTAACTCTCCTTAGGTTGTAATTATTTTAATTAACATTTTAATCTACATTATTCCCCTTACTTATATTGATAATCATTTTATTGATCTTTTGGGTGGGGGATCTGATCTAATTGATCCAATATTTGCCCATACCATTACCAAATGGTTCATATTTCATTCAAGTTAATTATTCAGTATACTTGTAATACCCCATAGCGGCATAGCCCCCCCCCCCATTCGTTGATGTATTACCTAGCCACCTGATATGTTTGAGTGAACTGATCCTTTAAATATACTATTAACCCCCTATCAAAACAATAATGATAATCATAATAATAACAAATAAATAGAAAAATTACCGGTATTAAACAAAACTGGGGGGAAAAAAAGTGGAAAAAGTAAATACAAAATACAAACTAATAAATAAATAAAAACATACACACACAAAAAAAAATAAAAAATACTGATGTATTAACTAGAAGCCTGAGCTGTATGTGTGTGTAATGGAGGTAATTGTCCTTGCGGGGGGGGGGGGGTGTTTTCCAGAGGTGATTGTTCAGGGGGTAATTGTCCTGGTCTGATAAAAAATCTCCTGGGCCCCCAGCCATCGACTTGGCAGCTTAGTTTTTGGCGCCTCCGGCCCCGATCGCGTCTTATTTTTTTCATACCATAAAAGACGCCCCCGGTCCCGTACGTACGGATGAATATAAGTTCGTACCGACACCTGTACTTGTGTTACAGTTTTATAGATGGAGTAGGTAGAAAAAAAAAACAGTCACTAGACTAGGTTGATATCGTGCCATTTGTTTAGCTTTTCAGCGTCTTTAGAACTTAAAGATGAAGTTGAGTTCTGCATGGTCATGCGATTGCATTGTGAAAGCATCGGTGTGGAATCGACCAGAAAAGGTTGATCATCTAGCATATAAGAATTTTTGTGTATTGCAAGGTTCTGGAATCATCAAAATAATCAGAAATTTGGCCAAGTCTTGGTAAGTTAATACAAACACTGTACACAGAAAGATGTATATGGGACTACACTAACACGTGGCGTAAAAATCCTACCCCCGAGTTTTACGATGTTACATGACATATTTCGAATATGAAGGCATTTGAAGAGCCATGCTTTTCAGGGAACATGTCTTATTTGATGTTCTTCCACACTCGCATAATAAGAATGATTATGCTCACAAATTATTTTTCACCTCTTCCCAGAACTCAACCTTCTCTTTAAGAAGTGAACTGTCATCTACTTGGTAAGACACTATTCTAATTTTTATCAACAGTTTGTTTCCCAATCATGGAATTAGGACATGTTTTCTAGATCCCTAAAGTAAGATTTCCGAACGCTGCATACTGAGCGTGTAGATCCTAGTGCCTGGCAGTTGCCACGGCCGTGCAAGGAGTATAACGCAGTTATCCCTCGCTGCCTGCCCGACGGGCCAGGGAGAGCTGGGTAGGCCTACTGTGATCGTACAAAAGCAAGACCCCCTCAGGTTTTTCTCAGTTTTATTTTTTCTCTGGGGGCCAAGAATATAACCCATTTAAGGGTAGGCTAGACTAGTACATTCCTTGCTTTGTGGAAAATCATTGCTACAATTACAAAAATAAGTGTAGATAAACCCCTAGTCTAAATTAATGACAATTAAGAATTAAGACTGAGACTTGAGAGTGAAGGAGTCTCATCAATGAATGAGTTACAAAAATTGTACACAACTGAGCTAGTTACCATGACCACCATACTATTGTTGGTTTTTCAACAATTTTGTTGATAATTAATAAATTTATTAACATCATAATGAATACTCACATCTTTCTTGATGTTGCATAGAGCCTGAGCCGCACTATCTCCAATGCAGGAAAAGCCCGCAAAAAGCCCGCGAAAGGGGGGTTCGGAAATGTTGGCAGTCCTCAGATAGGGGGTGCTTTCAAAAAGATGGAACGAGCATATGCGTACCCTAAATAACACTAAGTGGGGGGGGGGCGGGACTGCGGCTAACTGTTGCCACATCTACACAATAATTTGTGGCAATTTCGTCGAAAAATCGAGCCCTAATTAGCAAAGAAGTTGAGTGCAATGCACACTTGCAATTCTTTGGTAAGGGCTTTACTCCTTGCTGTTTTTCTGTCGAGATCTTCTTCATTCAGCATGCCGCAAATCTTATTGACTTCTTCTTTATAAAATCGGAACTTCTTCTTGAATTTCTTGTCGGATAGCTGCTCAAAGGGATCTATTTTATCCTCCACAATTCTCCTAGCTCCTTCATTTGCAGCCGCCATTTTGAAGAATTGCAATCAACTGCCAAATCAGTTGCAAATTTTGCGCTACCTCCAAATTTATTGCAAAGTTGCGCTTGATCTGCGATTAAACGCCTGAGTTGCGCTTGATTTTGGGGTTTAGCGTTTAAACGCAACTTTCTTGCAACAGGATTGAACGCAACTGCATAGTTAAACGCCAGAGTTGCGCTTGATTTTGGGGGAGTTGCGTTTAAATCTTTTTTTATCTGCGACGTATAACGTGACCTTCAAAATGCCATCTTCGTACTCAAAATTCAAATCTGAAACCGACTCCGTCAAAAATCTCTCATTTGGATTTAGATACTTGAAGTAGGGAGGTGAGTGCCCTGCTTGAAGATATGCCCTTTCCAGCTAGCTAACACTGACCAAATTTGAGAAAAATGCCCTCCAAATTCGCCATTACAAGAAAATTCCGAAATAACTTCAACTTACTCTAAAATTGCGATCTCATATGAACTAATTTGACCCACATTCGGCCAAAAGATCAATGAGGCATTTTGTGTACCTCCCACACAGACGACGAACGTTCGAGTGCACTAGAGCGTAACACCAAGGTACCTGACTCGTCGATATGAAATAGGGGTTTATCGTAGAAAACTGGTGAGAGTGTGAATGTCAACACCGCTGTGCGAGCGTGACTTGTCAACTCTGTGTGTGTGTGTGTGTCTCTCTCTCTTCCCTCTTCTTCTCCCGAAAAAAAGAAAACAAATCAGGAAATTATATATGTTAGTCCAAGGAGTTACTACACTCCTTGGTTAGTCTAGTAAATGCAGATGCACATCACAATGCATAAGTCCATTGTCATCCCTCCGTCTAAGATGGGCGGGATCACCCTGCAATATGAATACGCGATTCCTTCACTAGCAGATCGACCATGAATATATGGATTTGCTCATAAAGCGAGTTCAGAGTGCCACTAATTTGCTAAATTTCAGGAAAACTAAAGAATTCAGTGTCTCGTGAGAGATATAATCTAATCCCTACACATCTTTTTTTGTAACATATCGTCAATAATATCTAAATTCCCTTCAGTAAATTGCTGAAATTAACATAAAATGTGTCTTTTCCATCGCCGCGGAGCTGAGTCAAATTTGATGGTCGAAATACGCACGGCTGCGAGCACGGTGTGTAAGCCTCATTGTCCGCTGTGTAAAAACCTCGCTTACGCACAATGCATACATTACGGAGGTCGATGCGTAAATTTCTGAAAGCTTCTTTTTATTGGATTGAAATTGGCCCTAATTTCTCGACAACCAATCAAATTATGTCTTACATCAGACGACACGGGATTATATCATACCCTATGATTTGGCGCCCGAAATGGCCCAATAACATTAAGTCGCAGTTACGAGCATTAGCTCCTTGAAGTACACAACCCCAGTGAAAAAGACGAATTTTCCTGTGACCTCCATAGAGAAATCACAAATTGAATGATCGTTGTCCATTTTTGAAGACGAAAAGGCCCTATTTTCCGGTATTCAAATCAGTTCGAAATTGGTATCAGTGGAAAGAACAGTATTTGAATATGTGATTTCCACCCGAGATGGTGTGTAATCAAAGTTTGTTTACCTCGTAGGAGCATTTCTTTGCACATTAAACGCATTTTCAAAGACGATATCACTAGTTGTAGACCGCGGAGCGAGACCGCGTGAGCAGATCGATGCCCAAAATTTGTTCATATGTTATACCTACATAACTTGACGGACACATGTATCCATATACGTGACAACTGTCTGCCAAGTTTGGTAAAATTCGAATACGTCAGCGCAATGTTATCGCCAAAAATGATGAATTTACTATGCATTACGTAATAGCGCGTTTGATGCGTGTAGTACGTTGCGCGCAGATGACAATGGTGTCAAACTGACCGCAATGAAGTGCCATTTCGAATGATACCAAGTATGGTATATGTTCAAACAGAAAATTGTGAGTAAATCGCATTTGAACAAGGGCCACTATACGAATTCAACCGAGTTTCCGCCCGATTATAACACTTATCGGCCATGACATCATTTTTTCAGCCCGCTTTTCGCCCCCTAAAAATCCTTTTCTTTCCTTGAAAATTTGCAGTGACATTCCGAGTTGCAACACGCAGGGTACCTTGAAGCCGGATTTTTAAAAATTGGTCAAGGGGGCCATTTAAGACGTCATTTTGTCCTATAAATCTATTTTAAATCACGTGTTTCGATAGGATTATCATAGAAAAAAATAAATTGGTTTACAATAACAAACATGAAATTTTCTTTCCAATAATACCAAATACCGCCCATAAAGAGACATAAAGAGAGAGAGAAAAAAAAAAACAATTTAAGTCCAGTCATAATACAGATCCTGTACGTTTTTCGCTCATGCATTACACGCATTGTCTGTGGGGCAAATCGGGTTCACGCTTTTGGCCCCCAGAACGATCTTTATTTTTCTTGTTATTGGACAGGCACATTCTAAGTGGCCAAGTGCAGAGCATCTCGAAGCAGGATTTTTTAAATCTGCCAAGAAGGCCATTTTAAATGCTATTTCATACTCTGCATAACTAGTCCGAAAGATGTTCTTTCGTTTCACACGTAGAAACATGGCGTCATTGCACGCACATCGTTCTGACACGATTGCATTTTTTTTTGTGTTGCCATGATCTGATTCCAACCAAAGAGGTATCTCTTTGTTCTAACATTTATAAAGTTAAATATGGTTATAAAAACAAAGGTAACGATGGTTAGACTAAGCTTCAAAGATGGTACATCTATGGTACACGTGGTACCCATAGTTTTCTATCGTGTTAACATGGTACTGTCGTGCAGGGGAGGCGATCAGGGGGGGGGGGGGGCTCGTTCCCCCTCCACATATTCCTCCGGTTGTCTCATTTTCGCTCGCTGGAACATTGCCAGCACAAACCACTGACCTCTACCTCCTGGACGTATCATCGCCCATTCCCATTAACTATACGTTACGTACTAGAAGGCTGTATTGTCTGACCGTTCATGAATATTCATGTTTTTGCTTACCTCGGCAAATTGCTTGCCTTTACTAAATGGAAAAATTACGGTGAGGGTTGGATGAAATGGACATAATGAACAAATCAGAACTGATCTATGATAATTCATGTTTGTTATCCTTCGTGAACTTGACTTATAATTTTTCAATCGCGTGATAAATTGAGTCCAAAGTTCGACTTGTTGTACATGTGTTATATAGGCAATGGCGAGCTTGCGACCTATTTTGATGAAATTACGGTGGGTGAACTTTAAAAAGTCAATGAGACATGAGGGTTCCAATGAAAGAGCTAGTGATAACGTACGTCGGGGTGGATGTGCTTTTCGTTTAAACAAAAAATGAATTTTTAACGATTTTTTTTGGGTAAAAGTCCATAGGCTAACATGTTAGGCTGCTGACTCTGACGATAGGGGGCGTTGTCAAATGAGACTAAACGGAGCTATATGTTTTTTAGGGGGGATCTTGCCCCCTCCCCCCGGAAAATTTGAAAAAGTGCCAAAACAAATGTATAGCAAATAGCAAAAAGTGACTAAAGACTGCAACACACTTTTTATGCTCGAGGGCCCAAGAGTGCAGCGTTTAGACTAATAAAAGTGTAAAAATAATCTTGCTCGGTCGCTACGTACGCTCCCTCGCATAATATCCTTCATAATGTACGAGTAAAAAGGGGAAATATAAAATTACAACCTTTTGGACTGCACACTAATTAACGGCAAAGTAAAAGTGAAGTGTGTGCAAAAAAGTAAATTGCTTTTTTTAATACTAAAGTTTTGCTAAGAAATGTAATTTTTAATACAATAAATCTTTAAAAACCTGTGAGGGGGTAGTCACTTCCACCACCTTCGCCCCTCTCGTTCACTATGCTCCCTCGTCCCCCGCATTTCGACCCCCCCCCCCCGTTATGAAAAGAATTCGCCGCCCCTGCTTTCGCGGTTACCATCAGTACCGCGAAAGCAGGGCGGCGAATTCTTTTCATGACCAGGGGGGGGGGGGGGGGGTCGAAATGCGAGGGACGAGGGAGCATAGTGTACATAACATTAGGTACTTAATTTGTGATATGTGTGGAAAATCACAGGTACTATGATGGTAGTACCGCATTACCGATACACCTGTATGGTACGACCGTGGTAATTATCTTTGTATTTCCGTGGTATTACTGGTACTTCCATTGTATTATATATACACAAAAATGCTTGACTTCAAATATGTTCCTCAGTTATCGTGAACGCAAAACGTGTGATGTCATTTTTCGTGTGTGTTTTCGCAGGGAGTCCTTTAGAACAGATCAATCTGGAAAAATATTATTTAATTTCATTACATGTACTTTTACGTTTACATTTTTTTACGTTTCAATTTATTATTTTATTTATCATTCTCTAATTGTATTCACGGCAAAACGGATAAATTAAAATGTGAAAGTTTCAAGAAAATCCAATAAAGCATAATAAATTTATGCAAGATCTATATCCTTCTTTTAAATGTACGAACATTCTGAATTCTTAATGTTATTGGTTGATAATAATTGTTGTAATGAGGTTTTGAAACTCATGTGTCCTATATGTAAATAAATAAGACACATATATGATCAAATAAATTCAAGAAACAAGAAATGTATGAATTTTTTACAACAGATCAAATGAAATCATTAATTTGAACCTTTGAAATTCCTTTATTGGACTCTATTCTTCACATTTCAACATATTTGTTTCTCTTGATTTTGTTTCTTTATTGAACTAACTTCCTAAAACATGTACACACAGCAATATTTCCACATCAACATTGCTGTGAAATACACATTACTTGTGAGACGAAAAACAAGGAAATTCATGTGTGATGTTCCATTTATAACTTGTACAATTTATTATATGTTGTTCTTTCTTCCATTGAAGTGACATGATCATTTTGATATGTTGAAGATTTGCATTGCATACGATTACATCAGTGGTCCACTAACACGTTACATACTAAACATTACTACAAGAATGATGGTTAACTCACAGCAGTTACATTATTAACAAGTTGAATACAATTTTTAAAAACATTTTCCAATGTTTCCAAGTTAATCTGTTTCTCTCATTTACATATATATATATTAATTTTTTTTAAAAACCCACCAAATTATCAGGGGGACTTCTCCTTTAGGCTGAGTATAATCTTGTTGCATTGATAGCTTTGAGAAATGTAAGTCTTTATATTTCCTCACATGCTTCAAAATATTCAAAATATCTTTGAATTTATGTGTCATAGAATTTTGTTCACATATCACCAGTAGATTTTATACATATACAAAAAACAACAATGGAATGTATAATGTTGTATATATAAACTCTAATAAACCCTCGTTAGTTGAATATGAATTTACATGGCTCTTTACCTGAGAATAATAAAAAAATAATATGAAGATTATGAACACTTATAATGCGACGGTATCCATCGCAATAGTGATGCCCATGGCGCAGTGGAAAATCGAGTAAAAATAGTCACATAAACATGAACATGAGTACTAACATTAAACATGTAATCATATGATACACTACACCTAATACTGTGTTTAACACCTTGCATTTGGTTTTATCATTGATTTAAAGTATATGGTTATAACAATAATGAATACAACATAAAAGTCATTAACTCTTTGACCTATGAGTTGATAAAAACTGATAGGAATGCATATATTTATAAAAATTCCTTCAACGAAGATCATCATTAAGTGAAATAACAGGTAAAATTCTATTCACCTTCTATTAAGTTGGGCAAATCTACTACATACTCTGTATCATCGGTTTTCATGAGCATACATTTCTTAGACATGTCACTACAATTCATAACAAACATATCTCCCCTGGAACCTCACTGATAAAGTAAATTGCACATCCTAGTTCAGGATCTAGTACAGATATTCTTTCCACTAACATCACAACGTGTTTAGTACATCTACAGTGGTGACGATCATCACAGTTGTGATTTTTAAAAGAGATAAGGTAAAGAATTTCTCCCAAAAGCTCTCCTGCACCAATGATTGAATCAATGCGATTATATTTGCTGGAATACAGCTTTGTTGTGAAAAGAACATTTTTACTACAAATCTATGGAAGCAGTCTACAAGGTCTATTATCAGAATCTCTCCTAAAAATTCTCCCAGTGCAGTCCTATATGCAATTGACTTAATTTCAAGAGTCTTGACCTGCCTAAACAAACAACTTCATCGAAGCCATTTCTAATTTTCTCTACATGTTTAACAAGATTATGGCCGCTCATCATTTTAGGGACATATTCTGCAGCAGCTGGTAAAGTAATATGCGATACATTTGCTACTAAATCCTGAGTTCGACAAATTGATTGAAAAATTTGTTGAGGCTAGAACCTAGTGCCTGAAAATAATGTTTTCATGTACCCTTTAAATGACTCGAAGACAATGGCCCCAATTGTTTACACTATCTGCCATGTGCATACGTAGGTGTACGTTGTAAGTACATTCTCGTTTGCCATATAACGGTTCAACATATCACAAACTTGCGGAGCAAAACAATCACTGTACCTCAGACTCTGTCTTGTTATATGATTCGAATTAAGTATAAATATGGCAATCACCAACATAGACCAATGGGCTAGATATTTGACACGCAAAATACCTTTCAAAAGTGTAGGAGAAAAATACATATATGTCCTCCATGCATTAGCTTTCCAAAATTTGCAATCAATAAGGGACCTTGTTAGTCTTGTGATTTCTTTTGTCCCTTGAACTGATTTGATTCTGTTATCAATAACATTATTTTTGTTCCCAATATAATATTCATCATGCCTATTTGCAGAGTCAATCCACATATAACGGAATCTTTTGACCACACCCAGACATACAGCATGCATGTAGTCTGGAATAAAGCTACTTATAATGTTGATGTGCCATAACAATGACAGAATGCTGACATCTTTGATCCCTGTCATTGTCCTACCAGACTCTTGTGTCAAAACATTCTCTTGTTTGGTCTGCCTGTCAGTCTAGGTTCAGGGGGAAGATCAGTGTGTGGATATCGCATTGCACGATCTGCATACTCTCCACTGTGCTTACAAAGCTATAACCATAACACATTATTAATGAAATATGTTAGGTTTCAATGATTTTTTTTTGTCTGCTTAAAACTTGACCATCAGCCCCGATTAAGTCATTTACAAATCTTACACCCTTCTGGTTGCAGTGTCAACAAATAACAAGGTTTTTATTTATTACATTGTCTTCATTGTCGAAAAGGAGTTCAGAGCAAAAACCTTCTTAGCTGGAGCATCTATTTGCTATGCCCAAAATACACCACGAAGAAACTACATATTTCCAAAAAGGATTTATTATTAAGTCAATACACTTTTCTAAATAACTATAACCGTAAAGTAAACAATTACAATCTGAGAATGGGACATACATCAGAAGAGATATTAAACATATACTGTCAATGAATCCAATATACATTCTTCGTATCCAAGTTATTTTTAGCGAAGAAAAGAAACATTCCGTATTGACCATCTTCACACCAGCATCCATATATGAGTTACATATCTGACTTCTTTTGATACGATCAGGTTTCCTTCTCCACAAAAAACTGAATAAGAGTTTGTCAAGCTCTTAATAATGAATAATGGTGACGGGTTTGGCAAGGATAGAATTAGAAACTTAAATTGTGAAAGAAAAAGTCTTTTAACAAGAGTTACTTTACCTAATGGGTTTATGTTCCTATTTGACCAAACTTGGATTATTCGTTTCACTTTATTCAATGCTGGCATATTATTTAAAGATACCATGTTATCTAAATTTAAAGAAAAATTAAGTCCTGAAGATGTGAAGCAATCATCGTCAACCCAAAATAATTTCTTTCTGGTTTTTATTCTGTATATAAGGGCTGTACTTTTTGATCCAATCCAAACTACTTTTGTTTTAATTTCATTAATTTTTAATCGTGAATTTTTTTTTCACAATCACGGAAAGGGAACTGTGCAGAGACTCGTTTAAACCATCTAAAAAAAAGGGTTGTATCGTCTATGGCACGTATTTAGGGAAACAAATAAATATATGCGACACTTTCAAAAAATATATTTCACTCAAATTATGTATTGAACACTTTCAGAAACTTTTTGACAAGTTTGATTTAACAACAAATTTTATTTGACATATCTTATTTAACAAAAAACAATAATTTACATAAATTGTATTCGACATAAATTTTACTTAACACCTTTTATTTGACATATCTTATTCCAAAAAAAAAATTAATTGAAAAAAAATGTATTTGACAAATTTTATTTTATCCGTCATCAACATACTTTAATTTTTTTTTTTGACATTTCCTGCAATATCTATACCTTTAATATATTAATTTTGTAATGGCCAAAATTTCAGAACACCTCACAAATAGATATGGCGATAATGGATCTCCTTGTCTACAACCTCTTCTTATAGAAAAACGTTCAGATAAATGCCCATTGATGTAAACTGAAGACTTGTTTTCATTATAGAAAGTTTTAATCCATTGACTAAATAAAGACCCCAAATTGAATATTTCTAATGTTTTGTACAAACATCTCTGTGAGACCGAATCGAATGCGAAGTCAAGTAATAACAACATCCCAGGAATATTATATTCTTCAGTTTCGTAAAGACTGTCATAAATTATACGAATGTCTTCTCCAATACCTGTATATATATTTTCCATGAATCCTTTTTGATCTTCATGGATAATTAGGTGCTATATCTTTTTAATTCTATGAGCAATAGCCGAAGATGCAATTGTATAGGATGTATTTAGAAGAGTGATAGGTCTCCAATTTTGTAAATATTGCCTAGGTTTGTCTCCTTTGGGCATTAAATAAATAATCCCCATTTTTTGAGAATTAGAAAGTTTCTTGAATTTTTAGGAATATTAATAAAGAAGATTGCTCTTACAAAAACATGAGCCAATGCTTATAGAATTTCGTTCTGAAACCGTCCAGGAGTCTTTCTATTCTTCATTTTTCTGAAACTTTTAGTCACTTCTTCAGAAGTTAAAGGCCCACCTAGTGTATCTATTGTATAATCTTCTAATTTGTTTATTTTAAATGTTGTTAGAATATCGTTAATAGCTTCAATATCCAAAACAGAGTCTTTATCACAAAACAATTTTGAATAGAAATTCTTGCATTCGTTTGTAATTTCTTTTGGATTGTTAACAACTAATCCATTATTTAAAGTTATGGATGACATTGTTTTTTCAATATTTTGTTTCTTTTCCAGATTAAGGAAAAACTTCGAAGGTTTTTCTCCATATGCAAAAGCGTTCAAACGTGTTTTAATCATTTGAACTTTCAATTTCTCATTTCTTAAATCTTGAAGGAAAATCAAACTTGGCATCAATTAAACTTGGCAGACGTAATAGTATCCATGCACGTGACAACTGTCTGCCACGTTTGGCTAAATTTGATGACGTTACCGCAAAGTTGTTACCGAATTACCTTCTGTATATTATACTTCAATATAAGATTAATTAATAGATATTACGATTTAAAAAGAAATGTCTATAGTCTCTACATATTATCAATGAAAATGTTCAAGGCATATGTTCTGAACGGTCAATAACGTAAATCCTATTTAAATTGCATCTTTAAATATAAAGATCAACTAAAGAGTAGTTACTTTTTATAGGTGTCAAAATATGAATATAGCGATAATTATACTAATACTATGCGCATATCACTGCCGTAGCTTCTCTGTGCGCTTGTGAAATAAAACACACACACACACACACACACACACACACATAAAAGGCAGGGGCTGTAATTGCCTGACCGAAACTCATTCAAAAATGCTGTTCAAACATTGGTTTCTAAATTTATAGATAGTGGATGATTCCTTCATATGTAAAGGGGTGATGTAAAGTAAAGCGGCAGCATGAGCTGATGATCACTCGCTACAAAACTTGGTCTGAACAAAAACGACATTGCACGAGATTTGTCTGAGATGATCCAGGAGTGCGTGAGGATGCATACGTGCTTTACCAACGACTCATTAAGATATTCTGGGGCTATTGGATGAAGACACTGAAAAGTCAGTAGAAGTAGTTTGAAAGAAGTGACCGGACTGGGTGCCAGTGTATTACTGCTTTAAAGGGCAAGTCCACTCCAAAATAACTTACTTTCAATAGAAGCAGAAAAATCAGACAAACAAATCAATAACAGTTTGAGCAAAATCGGATAACTAATAAGAAAGTTATGAATTTTTGGAAAGGTATGTAAAACTATGGAACAATGAGAATCACAACACAAATTGCTATTTTGGTAATCAGTTTGTGACGTCATGTCCTTACTATTGATCAATTGCTTTATATAGTTTAATCCCATTAATTTCCCTTTTTATTCCCCAAAACTTGATTTCCCCATGTCTTTGCCCAGGTTATATGATTTTTATCATATTGTATGCATGGAATTTCATAAAATCTTTTATGAACTTTGAAGAATTTATACTATTTTCTGAATATTGTATATTAATAATTATTGATTTTTATATCAATAGTTATCAAAATTTACATTTTTCATGATTTAACTGGAAAAAAATGACTCTATATTAGTGCATCCACACAAAAACATATCACCATTAATCTAACTTGGATGCTGGTGTAAAGAAATAAGATTCTGAGGGAAAAATGGAAATAAATGGGATTAAACTATATAAAGCAATTTATATATAGTGAGGACATGACGTCACAAACTGATAACCAAAAAAAAAAAAAATTCTTGACCGGACTAGGAGCCAGTGTATTACTGCTTTAAGACATTTGTGAGAGTATTTCTTAGTTCGGGTTAATCAATCTTGCCATAGAGTCCTGGATTACTTGGGGTTTAGGGGGGAAACTGACATAATTTACAGCAAACTATTACAGAAATGGTATGGTTAAAAATACAAACTATTACAATTTCTTCTTTGCTTAAAAAAAAAATACTAACCATGCACAACAACAAGATATGCATTTTAAAAGATATCGACAACGAGGGGAACAATATCCCGTATGTTATACTTACGTGAATCTCCTGGGGCTGCTGTGGTACGTAGGTTCACTATAATACAAATCAATGATACCCAAGTTAAAACCCTGAAGGAACGTTCTATATCCATGGCTACTCTTCCCCTTGCCCTGATGTGATACAGGTACAAAAAGAGGTAATCTCTAAAGAATCACGCTCGTCAAAATCTTCCTCGTCTTTCGGCTTTAAACGACTTAAAAACTCGATCGATGTCTATGAGATATACAACCCTATGACGCTCTTTACAGAGGAAACAGTCCACGTTTGGAGGTGCACACCCGTGATCACAAAGTGTCAAAGTGGTAAAACCTCTACTGACGTGGGTCCACACCTAAGACCCCAATCCAAAGAGCTATACATGCAAGCTTACAGCCTCTAACGCACCAACCCACGTGGCCTTGAGGGTAATTCAGCCATGTATCAATTATTGAATGATAAATTGCCGCAGTCTCTAATTCAGTATTGCTGTTTCATAGAGCACAACTATGAGACTAGACAAAGAGAAAGCAAGAAGTTGAGTGTGCCTAAAGTAAGGACAACGCAGGGTAAAATTTCAATGTCATTCAGAGGCACACGCTATTGGAATGATCTACCCCTATCAGTACGGAAGAAAGCATCAGTGTCTTGCTTTCGTAGAACTATAATATCACAAATGTTAATAGAATAATTGTTTTTAACTTTGAACCAAGGTTCTTGCCTTTTTGTAAATATTACGTTATATAATTCTTTATCTTTTATTTAGTGTAAAATACCAAAGCTTTGTATTTAATCACAAAACATATTTACCCTATACAGTGTGTCCCGAAAAAAACTATACACTTTTGAAATGGCTGCCGAATAACAAATATATGATTCTAGGGGGAAAGTTATATATGTATGGAAAGCTCATATACTCAACTTTCATATGACACCAAAAGTTGCGAAAATAATTCATGCTCGGGTGAGCACTGCTCACTTTTGTAAAGGGTATGAAAATTAGGTTGCGCAGGAATTAGCCTTCCAATGTGTGAGAGGTAAATCCTTTGGAGCTTTTGAGGATTGAGGATGATATGACCAATTTATGATCAATTGTGATGAGTTTGGGTTTGCTGAGTGAAATGTTTGGTTTATGGGATTAACATTTTATGCATGAGTGAACAGGAATTGCATTTTTTATTGTAGCACTGTAACTTCCCTGTTAGACTCAGTGGTGTGTTCATGGGAGTCAGGATGGGGTGATGGTACATGTTGTAATTTCCATGTTACAAACTGTTATTCTCTTACATCTGTGACTTTGAATAAAAACCTTCACCCCACATTTCAATTGTAAGATTAGTTGAACATCTCATTCATTTATTCAATACCCAGGTAGGGATAATGTAAATCGAATATTCAAATACGGTTTGTTGAAAAAAGGAATGTCCAAGATGTCGGCTACTTATTCTTCAGGTAAATGGTAACTGAAATGTGGGGTGAAGGTTTTTATTCAAAGTCACAAATGTAAAAAATAACAGTTTGTAACATGGAAATTACAACATGTACCATCACCCCATCCTGACTCCCATGAACACACCACTGAGTCTACCAGGGAAAGTTACAATGCTACAATAGAAAAATGAAATTCCTGTTCCGTGCATAAAAGTTTGGTTTAATAAACCATGGAATTCACTCAGCAAATCATGAATTTATCATATCACCCTCAATGTTGTAAGCTCCAAAGGATTTACCTCTCACACATTGGAAGGCTAATTCCTGCGCAACCTAATTTTCATACCCTTTACAAAAGTGAGCAGTGCTCACCCAAGCATGAATTTTTTTCAAACTTGTTGGTGTCATATGAAAGTTGAGTTTATGGGCTTTCCATACATATACAACTTTTTCCCCTAGAATCATATATTTTTTATTCGGCAGCCATTTCAAAAGTGTATAGTTTTTTTCGGGACACTCTGTAGATGAACTGAACCTACACGATTTATGTACCCTCATGCAATTTTGTCCGAATTTAGGGATGTACTAACTAGTGAGGTTGAAAACATATTAAGGACACTCCCAGTGAATAAGGCTACTGGTCCGGATAATATCCCAGCAAAACTCTTAAGGCCTATTGCCACAACCATTGCTCCATTGTAAACACATATTTTGAATCGATCACTACGCATGGGCGTTGTGCCCAGTCAATGGAAACATGCACGTGTCACGCCAATTTACAAGTCAGGTGACAAAACTTGCATGGAGAATTATCGACCTATATCAGTTATTCCTATATTTGCGAAAATTATGGAAAAGGTTGTCTACAATCAGATTCAAGATTATCTAACCAATAATGCAATTCTATCTGATTGTCAGTCGGGATTTAGGCCTTTACATTCTACTGTGAGTGCCCTTCTTAACTTTACAGATAAATGGTTGGATGTAATTGATAAGGGAAATATTGTTGGCTTGGTGATGATAGACTTTAAAAAAGCGTTTGATACGGTCGATCACTCTATTTTATTGCTAAAAATTAGAAATGTATGGATTTGATAAATTGTCTTTAGAATGGTTTAAAAATTACTTCAATGAACGATATCAGTTTACATCTGTGAATGGTTATTTATCTGAAAAGGGACAAATTATTTGTGGTGTCCCGCAGGGCTCACTTCTGGGCCCACTGTTATTCACTCTTTTTGTAAATGATATGCCAAAATGTATTAACTGTTGTGAAATCGCACTGTACGCTGACGATACATGTTTATATACATCAACAAAAGATCTACAGGAAGCTGTAGGTAATTTGAATAATGACCTTATAAGTTTATCTAATTGGTTGTCTGAAAATAAGTTGATAGTTAATCTGAAAAAAATGTGAGGCCATGTTCATGGGAACAGCTCAACGTCTGAAGAAAATGCAACATGTATTTGATAACTCTGATATCTTTATCGATGGCATAAAAATTCAACAAGTCGAATGTTGTAAATATTTGGGAGTCGTTATTGATTGGAATTTGCAGTGGAAAAATCACGTTGAATATGTTAAGAAAAAATTTATAAAGTATATTTATCTTCTGAGACGGCTCCGACCATACATTAACCAAAAATACGACACTGTTGTTCTACAAAACCATATTGCAAAGCCATTTTGATTACTGCAGTCCTGTTTGGACAAATACCTGTAAAACATATCTTGGAAAATTACAAATTCTACAAAATAGAGCTCTCCGTACAGTGTTAAAAGTGGATTATATGTTTCCTTCAAATGATTTATAACGATTACTAAAACTAGACCGTCTGAATGAGCGATGGTCAAAACACCTAGCTTGTATCATGTACCGATCAATTCACCAACTCTGCCCAACCTATCTTAGAATTTTTTTTTCTTTCCACCAATCAAAATATAATACAAGATTTGGCCCACGTAAATTGAAACTTTCCCAGCCCAAAACAAATTACGGTAAACGATCACTTGCCTATCGAGGTTCAAAACTGTGGAATTCACTTAGTACCATCGCTCAATCAATAGTCTCAATTCAAGCATTTAAACCCTTCCTTCAGAGTAACTCCATCAAATGATTTCATTTATTATTTTTTGATTGTTTTATACGCAATAATTTTATATTTTGTTTTCTCTCTCACCTCTCTATTTCTTGTTTCTTTCTTTCCCCTATCCTGCACATTTCTGTTTTTCTTTATGTATATATAATAATTTTTTTTTTCTTGTTTATCATTGTAATCATATTTCAAATGTATTTTATCAACAATTTGTATTTTTATCTTGTGGATGGACCCCTTTGAAGACCAGCTTTTAGCTGAAAAGGGTGATCCTTCCCATATGTGGAAAAAATAAATAAATAAAAAATAAAATAAAAAATAAGAACCTGCTATTCATAAAAAACGCTATTCATAACGCGGAACTTCCTCTGCGTGAAGACCGCTATTCATAAAACAGAAAGGGGTTCACTAATATTGCATAAACGCCTAACGACCGTTATTGACAAGGACCACTATTCATAACGTGAGATAATGGTCGCTATTCATAATTCACATTGAGACTCTTGAGGACCGCTATTCATAATACGAAATGAGGGTCCCTATTCATAAGCAAGACGAAGGGGCGCTATTCATAATTTTTATTGAGAGTCATTACTCGTAAGGACCGCTATACATAATACGAAATGAGGGTCCATATTCGTCTTCAATCTTCTCGTATCATGAATAATGACCCCTTTTCTCAAATTATGAATAGCGGTACTTATGAATAGCGTTCCTTACGAATGGTGGTCCTTATGAATAACAGTCCTTACGAATAGCACGCGGACCCGCATGCTTACGCTATGGAATTCCTGAGGTTTAGTAATGGTACATATTTAATATTTTCGTCATAGAATTTGCACGATAGCTTTTTATGGTTGGCAAAATTTACGGCATTTTAGGTTGGTTATTATTGAACACAAATGTCTCTGAACAGGCAGATCGTGTCCACGAAACACGAAACAAGCCTCAAATTGGAATAGGGCAGATCCAATTTTGTTTTGGTTATATTGTGTACCATAACCTACAAGGTATGATGGAATTACAATGATAATTGAAAGCGAATATATCACTATCTTACATAATAATAATAATAATAATAACAATAGGCATTTGTATAGCGTCGTCTATCTAGACAATGCTATTCCGAGGCGCACTAGAAAAATAGACATACACACACAAACAAATCCAAAATGGGCCCTCGTCTTATAAGGAGATGCGATTGATAACGATCATAACTATGTAAATAAGAGAATAGGGAATTGAATACATGCGATTGGTTTGAGGAATTACGATTGATTTGGATCAATCGCAACTATTTATAAGACAGGGCCCATAGCTCAAGATTAGAGCTTTAAGAGTATATAGCAAAACAAATCATGTCAAATACGTAGTATCCTTTTTGGGATTAAAAAAATATGTCAGGAATTTGCTTTGAATACATGGATATGTACAGACATAAGGGCTTATTGTGTTTAATATCCGTCTGTACAAAAGAATGTTTTCTTTAATTAATTGCTGCTTTATTTTTACAATCGTGCTATTAACAAAAAGTATAAGAATAAAGCTTTAGTAACGAAGTATCATGGTTCTTAAATAGCAGCCCAAAGATCAATTACTTAAATCATCGACACTGGAAAACACGGAGCAAAGGAATATTGCTGACATGGGTGTCGATCCTTACGTAATACATATTCATCAGGGGGGGGATGAATGAATAGATCATTCTCCCTGATGAATAGGTATCAGTTACAGATCGACACCCATGATTGCTGACATATTTTCGTATATTCTTGCAACGCCTGCTTGATACTTGTATTTCCCCACAGTCCGATAAATAAATTCATTACATAGAAATAAATTCTTCTCGGATGAAGCACACTCAAGTTCTGTACAAGCAGAATAATTATAAGCTTTTGTGCATTTTTCAATTGATTAAATTCCTTAGCTTTGTCATGCTTCCAATTTAATATTTCCACCACGGAATATGCACAAAGGCTTCAAAGCATGATTATGATCGGCAAATTTACAGCCGTTTTATTTGAAAGCTATGTGATTATAAATGGAATGCATCGCGTTAAAAATAAAATACGATACATCATTTTATGGCTGCTACGCCACTGGCGCTTGTTATGCACAAAATGAAGTAAATCTCGAATAGCTGACGAATGCTACACGGTAACTTCATGTGTTAAAAACTAAGTATTCAGGTATATATAAACTGTGACCACCAACTTTCTTCCTGCAAGCCAATAAATTGATGGTTATTCTTCTTTTTCTTATTCAAGGCATTAAACTGTTCTCGTTCTTTCTTTCTCGCTCGCTCGCTCTCCCCCTCTCTCTCTCTCTCTCTCTTGCTCTCATGTACCCTTTCCCCTCCGTCACCTTTCTCACTTGTTCTCTTCCCAATCACACACACCCACACACACCACACACACACACACACGCACACGCACACACCCACACACACACATACCCGTCGTTCCTACTTCCCAAATTGAAGCTATCAACTTTCACTAGCTATGCCTCTTCCCTTTCCCCTGCCTTTCCTCTGTCTCTTCTTTTCTGTCTTGCTCCATCTAGCCAGTGGCCACTCCCGGCCATCTCCCTCCCGTCTTCAGTATACATGTAATATCCTTTTTCCTATTTTATTTTCCAAATACATTTCACATATAAAAATAAAATAAAAGACAAAAACAACAATGGCAGATTGCCCGTAGGGAGTTTGGGGTTTCTGTGCAAGCAGAATACTTATAATCTTTTGTGGTTTTCAATTGACGAAATTCCTTTGGGGTTTTGTTTTGGTTGTGTTCGCCCCCCCCCCCCCTCCCCAACAGTAGAGCGTTTTATTGAATAATAATGCAGTTTACATTTTTCTTCATAACAACAGCTATTGAGTGATAATAACAATGACTGGATGCAACATTGAACATGTAATAATAAGACACATTACTGTGTAATTCCTGAGGTTTGGCATGCTTCCAATTTAATATTACCACTACGGAGTATGCACAAAGGCTTCAAAATTATGATTGGCACTTACAGCCGTTTTCTTTGAAAGCTATGTGATTATAAATGGAATGCATCGCGTCAAAAAAAGAAATCCGATACATCATTGTATGACTGCCACGCCACTAGCGCTTGTTATGCACAAACAAAATTAAGTAAATCTCAAATCGCTGACGAATGCTACACGGTAACTATGTGTTATAAACTAAGTATGTAGGTATATAAACTGTGAGCACCAACTTTCTTCCTGCAAGCCAATGAATTGATGGTGATTCTTCTTTTTCTTATTTAAGGCATTGTGTGATTTAGTCCATAACTGTTCTTGTTCTTTCATCCTCGCTCGCTCGCTCTCCCTCTCTCTCTCTCCCTCTCTCTCTCTCTCATATATCCTTCCCCCTCCGTCACCTTTCTCACTTGTTCTCTTCCTAATCACACACACCCAAACACCGCTCTTACTTCCCAAATTGAAGCTATTAACTTTCACTAGCTATGCCTCTTCCCTTTCCCCTGCCTTTCCTCTGTTTTTTCTTTTCTGTCTTGCTCCATCTAGCCAGTGGCCACTCCCGGCCATCTCCCTCCCGCCTTCAGTTTACATGTAATCAGGGCTCAAATTAATTTTTTGCCCACGGGGGCTCTTCCAAAAAAAAAAGAGCCCCCGTGAGCCTTCTCACGGGGGCGCTTTTAGTGCTGACGGGGGCTCTTATTTTAATACAAATTTCCATTGAATTGGTACCCATGAAACTCCTTGGTATTTTATCATTACCATTTATTTATGTCGGTATTTTTCCTCTTAGAAATTTACTTGTTACATAGTTGTTATTGACTTTTATCCCCATGAGGACATTTTCTCCATTTCTTCCCGTTCTGCACATAATTTCCTCCTCATTATTCGGAGCAACCTTATTTACATTCTTTCTTTACTTTTAGTCTTTACCATATCCTTCCAAAACATAGGGGCGGATCAAGCTTTTTGCTAAGGTGGTGGGGTACCCCAAATACGATGTAGAGCATCGTCAACGAGCCGCGTAGCGGCGATGCGATTTTTGTTGTTGCTATTTTGAACCCCCGTTAGTGATGTTTTCCTGGCATCTACTGACATCTACTAATACTGTGTAGGTCTGGACACATGATATCATTTTTATGTGCGCATCACATTTTTCCTTGGCAGCCCAAGGGGGAGGGGGGGGGGGATTAAACCTCCTAAACCGCCTAGATCCGCCCCTGCAACATCTTATGCCTTTTTCTTCTTCTCAATATTGATTTACTGGTCGGGTTACATTATTTGCTGGTCTTTAAGAATCACCAGATTTCAGAGGATTCAAACTTTCACAACGAAAAACTTCTCCATGTTTCAGTCCTTGGGCGATTGTCGATCTTCAGCTCCAGCAGATACTGGGCGTCAGCGTGCACACCGGTACTACCAGCGCAGTATAGCCACTGTGCTGACGGCCGCACCGCGAGCTTCCGTTGTTTGTATCGGAAATACTCGTAGAGATGGTAGAGAAAGCGCCATCTAAGTTCCATTTCATTGGTTTAAGGTTTGAAAATTAATACTCAATATTGTGTTAAAGTTATATCAGAAAAGATAATCTTAATTTTATAATTCCACGGGGGCGATTTTTAATTTTGCAATCGCCCCCGTGAGCAACCTGACGGGGGCGATTATGGAGCTCACGGGGGCGAATCGCCCACCGCCCCCGTGTATTTTGAGCGCTGCATGTAATATCCTTTTTCCTATTTTATTTTCCAAACACATTTTACATATCAAGATAAAAGAAAAGACAAAAACAACAATGGCAGATTGCCCGTAGGGAGTTTGGGGTTTCTGTGCAAGCAGAATACTTATAATCTTTTGTGGTTTTCAATTGACGAAATTCCTTTGGGGTTTTGTTTTGGTTGTGTTCGCCCCCCCCCCCCTCCCCAACAGTAGAGCGTTTTATTGAATAATAATGCAGTTTACATTTTTCTTCATAACAACAGCTATTGAGTGATAATAACAATGACTGGATGCAACATTGAACATGTAATAATAAGACACATTACTGTGTAATTCCTGAGGTTTGGCATGCTTCCAATTTAATATTACCACTACGGAGTATGCACAAAGGCTTCAAAATTATGATTGGCACTTACAGCCGTTTTTTTTTGAAAGCTATGTGATTATAAATGGAATGCATCGCGTCAAAAAAAGAATTCCGATACATCATTGTATGACTGCCACGCCACTAGCGCTTGTTATGCACAAACAAAATTAAGTAAATCTCAAATCGCTGACGAATGCTACACGGTAACTATGTGTTATAAACTAAGTATGTAGGTATATAAACTGTGAGCACCAACTTTCTTCCTGCAAGCCAATGAATTGATGGTGATTCTTCTTTTTCTTATTTAAGGCATTGTGTGATTAAGTCTATAACTGTTCTTGTTCTTTCATCCTCGCTCGCTCGCTCTCCCTCTCTCTCTCTCCCTCTCTCTCTCTCATATATCCTTCCCCCTCCGTCACCTTTCTCACTTGTTCTCTTCCTAATCACACACACACCCAAACACCGCTCTTACTTCCCAAATTGAAGCTATTAACTTTCACTAGCTATGCCTCTTCCCTTTCCCCTGCCTTTCCTCTGTTTCTTCTTTTCTGTCTTGCTCCATCTAGCCAGTGGCCACTCCCGGCCATCTCCCTCCCGCCTTCAGTTTACATGTAATATCCTTTTTCCTATTTTATTTTCCAAACACATTTTACATATCAAGATAAAAGAAAAGACAAAAACAACAATGGCAGATTGCCCGTATAGTCCTGTAGAAGTTTTTCAGACCTTAAAAAGTTGATAAGTACTAGGTTTTGTTGTAGATTTGATAGAGAGATAGATAGATAAATGGTATTTTATTGCATCTTTCATGAATGGCAGTTTCACAACTGAATTGCACATGAATTACACGAATTGGATATATACATTGTAAAAAACTTACATAACATTTTGATAAAAATTATTCAAACGTGTCACGTTACTATACTGCCTAAATACCATAAACAATTAAAAAACACATAATAAACATAATTTCTACCAAAGAAAGAGGAAAAAAAGGTATAAACATAATTACATGCCAACATAATATGGACTAAGGCAAATTATACAACAGTTCGTCATGTTACAATATTGCAGTTGTGGGTATAGTGGCAAAATAATCAAGGATAGGGGCAAGAGCAGGGTTTATGAACATTTAGTAATATTTGAAATAATTGACTTGACTTGAGTTATGCCGTCCGAGCAGGCCAGGGGCCTCGTGATGGCTTCTGTATGGTGATGGTATGCCAAGTTTTTCTGTCCGCAGCCAGTCTTGATGCATCTGTCAACCTTGGTATAGATCTTGCTTTGCAGTCCTCTGAGATGCAGTCAAGCCATCTTTTGGGTGGACGGCCTCTGGGTCGATTTCCTTGACCTTTCCTTCCACTGCAATTTTGGGGTATCTTGTAGGTTTCATTCTTAGGACGTGGCCGAAATATTTGAGTCTTTTAGTGGAGACTTTGTCCATAACGTCTTGATCGAGGTTGAGGGATTTTTTGATGTGTGTGTTACGGATCTTATCTAGTCTTGTCACCCCCATTATGCGACGAAGGCATGCCATTTCAAATCTTCTTTTTTAACTGTCCAGGATTCTGCCCCATAAAGCAGTATAGAGAGGATAAGCGATTGGTACAGTTGCATCTTCGTGTGACTACTAATGCTTTTTGATGTCCATATGTTATTTAGCCTTTGGAAAGCTGCCCCTGCTTTCCTGATTTGATTCTTAATGTTACTTGTACTTGAGCCGTTTTCTGCTATTTTCCCTCCCAGGTACACAAAATCTTCCACCTGTTTTAGTCTGTCGTTGGCTATGTCAAGTTTGAGGTTGCACTTGCTTTTGCTAATAGCTTGCACTTCTGTCTTTGCTATGTTCACCTTGAGACCAAGGTCACAGCTTGCCTTGTAGACTTTATCAACCAGTGTCTGCAGTTCCTCTGTAGTCCCGGCTATCAAGACGATGTCGTCTGCCAAACGTAAGATGTTTATGCAGGTTCCTTGAATTTTGGCTCCCATTTGGACTTCATTGAAATAATTATTCATTTTTAAAAGTAAAAAGCAATTCAATATCATTAAAACATACCGGTACGATATACAAATTTGGAATAGGACTATTTTGCATGCGACTGGTTTTACATTTAAAATCCGGAATTTTCTTTGAATTTCTAAGTGTTCTAGTACAATGTTTTTGTTGGAGAAATTGTTTAAATTGATCAGTGAGTGATAATGTTTTTTGAAAGAAAGTAACACATAAATATTGGCGTCTTTCATCTAATCTTTGTAATTGAGATTCTGCAAGTGAAATTGTATAGTTAAATAATCCCTACGAAAAATTATCCGCAACGCTCTCTTTTGTATTTGTGTTATAGATGGGTATTGAAGTAAATTCAGCTTGGTTGCCAGCTTGGCAACCTTGGGCAACTTTTTTAATAGCCATATGAGCATAATCATCTATTATGTGCAATATGTAATAATGTTGCTAATCTCAATCCAGGAAGCCTGAAAACATGGATAATACGACTTTTCAAGGGTTTTCTATGACGAGGAATTCATTTATGGCACCAGTTTTTTTTTATTCCAAGTAATGCAATTGTCATAAATAGCATAATTATCATATGTACAATGTATGGACTTCATTGTCATTGTTTATCTATAAAGCCTAAAAATGATGTAATGCAAAATTGTAAATCACTTTTGAAAGACTAATCATTAATTCATGAGAAGATATTACATGTATAATTATGTAGTATAATTAGCCTAATTAGCAAAATAATCTTATTAGCATATATGTGCGATATGTAAAAATGTTACTAATCTTAATCCAGGAAGCCCGAAAAAATGGATAATATGACTCTTCCAGGAATTCTGTCACCAGCTCGAGCAACGTCGGGCTTGTACTCTCAATGGTTCTGGCTTTGGTAAACATAGACAGATCATAGTTTGCACTGTTGTATTCAACATCCCTGGCCTATGTAGTACATGTCTCACCACATCATCAATTTCATCATTATCATAGGACAAGTCCACTCCAAAAATAACTTACTTTCAATAGAAGCAGAAAAACAGACAAACCAATCAAAACAAGTTTGAGAAAAATCGGATAACTAATAAGAAAGTTATGAATTTTTGAAAAAGTATGTAAAACTATTAAGGAACAATAGGAATCACAAAATAAATTGCCAGTATGGTTATCAGTTTGTGACGTCTTGTCCTCACTATTTATCAATTGCTTTAATAATAATAATAATTATATGTCTTGTTTATCCAGGGTACCTCATCAGTATTCATACTGTTCTCCCTGAGGGCCCTGCAAAACCTATTATTACCCCGGTCATGTATGCACATTCTCCACTCCCTTGGCAGCATTACATAGTTTAATCCCATAAATTTCCCTTTTTATCCCCCAAAACTTGATTTCCCCATGCCTTTGCCCAGGTTATCTGATTTGTATCATATTGCGTGCCTGACATTTGACAAAATATTAATACTATTTTCTGAAAATTGTATATTCATAATTATTGATTTTTATATAAATAGTTTATCAAAATCCAAATTTTTCCTGAATGAACTGGAAAAAATTACTCTATATTAGTGCATCCACACAAAAACATATTACTATCAATCTAACTTGGATGCTGGTGTGAAGAAAAAAGATTATTAGGGAGAAAATAGGAAATTTGTATTATCAATATAAAAAAAATAATTAGTGGATAGTGAGGACATGACGTCACAGACTCATGAGTGAGTTGCCAATTTGTCTAGTGATTTTCAAAGTTTTTCATGTCATTAAAAAATCACAACTTTCGTATTAGTTATCCGATTTTGCTCAAACTCGTTTTGATTGGTTTTGTCTGATTTTTCTGCTTCTATTGAAAGTAAGTTATTTCTGAAGTGGATTTGGCCTTTAACCATCTTCAGTGTGTTTCCGACAGTCTCTCTAAATCCAATGACTGAAGCCCAGCCATCAATGCGTACGATGACCCCGTCATTTCCTAGACATTCATGAGGTTCGACAACATTGCCCTGCGACCAAGATAACCCCCACTGTACATTGGACATACAATTTGTGAAGCTAAATAGAGTCCCAAATGATTGATATTCTACATGTATGGTAATTAGGCCTATTGGTACAATTATTACATATTAAGCCAATTAGCAACATTATTACATATTGTACATAATGTGTATGTGCTAATTATTATCTACATGGAATACCTTCTCATGAATTAATGTGTAGTCTTTCAAAAGGTGATTTACAATGTTGCATTGCACCATTTTAAGGCTTTATAGATAAACAATGACAATGAAGTCCATATGCTAATTAGCTCGTTATGCTATTTAAGACAATTGCATTACTTAAAAATAAATACTGGTGTCATAAATGAATTCCTCATCATGGAAAATCCTTGAAAAGTCAAATTATCCATATTTCCAGGCTTCCTGGTTTAAGATTAGCAACATTATTACATACTGCACATATATGCTAATTAGATGATTATGCTAAGTATACTACATATACATGTAATATCTTCACATGAGTTAATGATTAGTCTTTCAAAAGTGATTTACAATGTTGCATTGCACCAATTTTAGGCTTTATATAGATAAACAATGGCAATGAAGTCCATACATTGTACATATGCTAATTATGCTATTTAAGACAATTGCATTACTTGGAATGAAAAACTGGTGCCATAAATGAATTCCTCGTCATAGAACTCCCTTAAAAAGTCGTATTATCCATGTTTTCAGGCTTCCTGGATTGAGATTAGCAACATTATTACATATTGCACTTATGTTAATTAGATTATTATGCTAATATGGCTATAAAAAAAGTTGCCCAAGGTTGCCAAGCTGGCAACCAAGCTGAATTTACTTTAATACCCATCTTTAACACAAATACAAAAAAACTTGTACTTCCAGGTCATGTACATGGTATATGGTACCGTCTACTGGACTAGTAGGGAGTTTGGGGTTTCTGTGCAAGCAGAATAATTATAATCTTTTATGCATTTTTCAATTGACGAAATTCCTTTTGGGTTTTGTTTTGGTTGTGTCCCCCCCCCCCACAGTAGAGCGTTTTATTGAATAATAATGCAGTTTACATTTGTCTCCATAACAACAGCTATTGAGTGATAATAACATTGATTGGATGCAACATTGAACATGTAATGATAAGACACATACTGTGTAAATCCTGAGGTTTGGCATGCGTTCAATTTAATATTACCACTAGTGAGTAGGCACAAAGGCTTCACAATTATGATCGGCAAATTTACCGCCGTTTTCTTTGAAAGCTATAGCTATGTGATTATAAATGGAATCCATCGCGTTAAAAAATAAACGATACATCATTGTATGGCTGCCATGCCACTAGCGCTTGTTATGCACAAACACAATTAGGTAAATCTAAAATCGCTGACGAATGCTACACGGTATAAACTAAGTATTCAGGTATATAAACTGTGAAAACCAACTTTCTTCCTCTCTCTCTCATATCTCCCTTTCCCCTACGTCACCTTTCTCCCTCGTTCTGTTCCCTATCACACATACCGATACACATACACCATGATGCACATACATACATAACCCTCGCTCCTACTTCCTAAATTTAAGCTATTAACTTTAGCTAGCTATGCCTCTTCCTTTTCCCCTGTTTTTAATATGTTTCTTCTTTTCTGTCTTGCTCTATCTAGCCAATGACCACTTCCCATCTTTCCTCCCGCCTTCAGTATACATGTAATATCCTTTTTCCTATTTTCTTTTGCAAATACATTTTACATATCAAAATAAAAGAAAAGACAAAAACAACATTGCCAGATTGCCCATAGGGAGTTTGGGGATTTTTACCCATTGGCCGCGCGAAATTTTGGCTTAAGAGCCAGTTCGTTGATCAAAAAGTAACGTAATACACCCATTACCTGTCCGCCTCCGCTACTAACATTTCAAAGCGAATTTCATCAGCCTGGAATGACGGCCCTCAGGCTGCTTGGTGTTCTCTTTATACTTCCTGACACTCCAACTGTACTGCGAAATATCCTTTAACAGCGCCAGCAATGGTTTATGCTGCTCTATATACCAAATTCGCGCTTCCAGATCTATCTTCTTCAGTTATTTCCGAAGAGGCCCGTGGCCCTTGGAACTACCCTTTGTTTGCAATTCATGTTAACGGTACTTTTTCCACTATTTTTATACTACATTATCATACGTAAACAGTATATTATTAAGAATGCCCTTAGAAATTTGTATTTAAAGCAACATAAAAATCAATTGGAATTCGATTTTTTTTTTTGATTTTTTTTTTTTTTGGGGGGGGGGGGGTGAGATGGAGGTTCGGGGATCTAATAATATTTGTTTTCTTCTTATTTATATAAAATGCCAATTCATATAATTTATATTTGAAAAATATCTTTATCACTGAAATTTGTACAAAATACTTTGAGAATTAGGTTATTTATTATAATTTCTCTATTTTATTCCCTACGAGGCATATTGTAGTACGTAAATTTTGGCTATTACTGCTTATTGTACATTTGCCATTTGCACCCAATTATCTTTGTTATTCTACAATTTTGATTTCTGTTATCCTTCGTTTAAAAAAAAATTGAGAATGCACATGTTTGGATTTTAATCAATAAATGTGAGTTTAAATTTGATTTTTGAGCGTGAAAATATAATGAGGGATAAAGGCGAGGGGGTGTATGGGTCAAGATCGAGGTGAGGTTCATGTCATCATATATTCCCATGTTTCTTTGTCCTCCTCTCCAATTCTTTTTAACAATTCGTTGTCTTGTAATTGTTCTTTCGGCATCAAAATAGGGGAGGCGGTGTGCCCCTTGATCCCCTTTCTTGAACCCTTTCTCTGAATTAAGTGTCTTAATTTTATATGGATTTGTGTAGAACTTTACTTTCATATCATATTACACTGTCTTCATGATTTTCTTATAATGTGATGAATTTTGTTTAGTCAGTTGTAAAACGAACAATCCATGTCAACTTTTTTTCATAAAGAAATTAAACGCAATACAATTCAGCCCCACCCCAGTTATGGCGGGCGGAATGTGCCATATTCATGACAACTATACAACCATACATCCATTCGATGGATGTATAAAAGAGCAGAAAACAACTACTGCACGTGCAGTAGTAATTTCTCTCTACGCGAGCAGAGAAACTCCTGATCAGGAATTTTAATTACTGCACGTGCAGTAGTTTCTCTCTGCTCGTGCAAAGAGAAATGACTGATCAGGGGTTTTAACTACGTCTGCACGTGCAGTAACATCTCTCTGCTCGTGCCCCCCCCCCCCCCCCCCCCCCCCCCCCCCCCACTCAGAGGTCGGAATGACCGCATGCGTGTTGCCAAAATGTCCGGTAAAGGGGTACCTTTCGTGCGACAAAGTCCGGCCCGAGAATTGTAAAAAAAAAAGGGTTTATTTGACTTCCCCCCCCCCCGGAGATTTCTTTAAAAAGGGGGTGTTTTTTTTTCTCTCTCTCATCTCTTTGGACTCCTGAGAAATTATTCCAAATTTAGGGGGGTACATAAAGCATTTTTCCTAATTAATGGGGGTCTCCAAGGCAGAAAAAGCTCGCGAAAGGGGGGTTTGAAAATGTTGGCAGTCCTCAGATAGGGGGTGCTTTCAAAAAGAGGGAACAAGCATATGCGTACCCTAGATAACACTGAGTGGGGGGGGGGGGGGCGGGGCTCGTGCAAAGAGAAACCACCGATCAGGGGTTTCAACTACCGCACCAGCAGAGAAACCCCTTATTATGAGTTTTTACTACAACACGTGCAGTATTTTCTCACTGCGCGAGCAGAAAAAAAAATTACTGCACGTGCTGTAGTTTCTCTCTGCGCGAGCAGAGAAACTCCTGATCAGGGGTTTTAACTACTGCACGTGCAGTAGTTTCTTTCTGCTCGCGCAGACCCGTTCATACTTGTTTACAACTAGACTATTCGTGTTTACAACTAGACTTTACTTGTTTTACAACTATACAATTTTATAAACACGAACAGTTTCCTGCGTTCTGATTGGTTAAAACTATTCGTCCATTCGATGGCTGTACAGTCGTGTAGTCGAATGGTTGTATAGTTGTATAGTCGTACAGTTATGGCACTTCGGCCCGCACGCTGGAAACTATACATGCGTTCGATGGATGCTTAGCCGTATAGTCATATAGTTGTTTAATTGTACAGTTTCCTGCGTTCTGATTGGTTAAAACTATACATCCATTCGATGGATGTATAGTTGTATAGTTGTCATGAATACGGCACGTTCCGCCCGCCATACCCGCCACTCGATCATACCAACTTTGTACAGTGTATCTTAATAGTTACACGTTAGAGAATTTGGAGCGTGTAGAGGACGTCTTGCAGAAGCTTTTAGTCTGTCATTGGGAGATAACCATGACGTTAATCCAAAAGAAGTAGGACATGAACGTTGTGTACAAGTAACCATATGGCCAAGTGAATGACCGCTTGGTCCATAGACGTGCTTGATTTCATAATTAGTTCTAGCGGGCATGATGACCGATCCGCAGTCATGCAAAGCGTTCTATCAAACCTGCCATTTCTCATCGAAAAAGCCAAATTTGCAACGTCTTCTTTAGTAATATTCAGCGATGCTCAAGGCATATTATTACTCGATGGGACTTGTATTGATAAGTAACTTTACAGGCCTGGATCATGATCCGTAGACTTTGATTGTCATTCAATTTTGTGTTTGCTTTTGTCTTTTTGATCCCGCCTTTATCAGTATTTTTTAAAATCCTCCTTACTGTTAAATATGTATCCTTTTTATTGTACACCTCTTCCTTTCTATATTCTGTTTTCTTTAAGTCACCATCTATACTTATTACATTCAGTCAGTTTTAAAGATGGGGGGGGGGGGGGGAGGTCGGAGGGGTGGTGATTGCTTACTCGACTGTGCTACGTTTTGTCTTCTATTTTTCTAGCGGGGAATGGGGCTGTCCCCCAAAAAGATCTGAAATTTCCGGCGATTTGATGAACATTCGACTCCACAAACGATTTCTTGCACTTTTTTTCTTAGGGGGGGGGGGGGGGGATTCAGTGGCGTTTTTCATGTTACATGCAGGCCCGCGGAACGTTTTTTTCAAGGTGGGGGGGGGGGGGGGCTAAAGTATTTACCATCAGGAAGAGCGTAGCGAGTGGGAGTGAGATCCAGGTGAAAATCCCCGACGAGGGTAAAGGCGCGGAGCAAACTCATACGAAAGTATAATTTTTAAAAAAATGAGAAAAAATCCCGGAAAATCATTTCATTTCATCAACATTTGTAAATCGCTGGTAGCGAATTAGAATTAAATCACGTTTGAATTTTATTTAGGGGCAACTGCCCCCCCTCCCCACCCCAAGCCCCCGCTTCCTATCAGTACGCCAGTGGGGAGTGCAGAAGGGGATATCCAGAAGACGCTGATACCGCTATCCACGTCTACCTCTAGAAGAAATAAGTATGACAGTAAAAATATATGATAACCGTGACATTGTACAATTTTCAATCAGTTTCATGTAATGCATAACAAAACGATGGGAACATACATTACATCAAGACAGACTAGAACGCATATAGAATTTGCATTCATAAAACATGAATACCAGCTTGAGATAGATACTGACAGCCTGAGAATAATGATTGCTTCTGGCTTTAAAATGCAGAGGAGAGGAAATCTACTTTTGTAGGGTACAACTTTGATACGGATCATTTCCTAAATGAAGGCAGGATATTCTACCGACACTGCTTCATATTTACATAATATACTGCCATCTGCTGCTCATAATGTCCCGATGTGTCGGCAGCCATGTCCAACTCGTATCACCAATATTCAATAATGAAGAAATTAAAGTTTATGAAATTGTATAGGCAGCTGAGAGGACCTTGTAACATGCTTCGCAGTGTTGCCAATTTGTGTTTGATTGATCGCAACTTCAAACATTCATAACCTTAATTTTAATCGGAAATTTGCTCAAACTTTTGCTGACCTATTCCTCTCATTTTTCTGCTTCTCTTAAAACCAACTTAATATCAGGGTGGACGTCACCTTTAATAATGATGATGTGATTTCTAGAACAATCCTATTGACGATTAGGCCTTTAAAAAAGAGATGTTGTATTACGTGGCTCGGTAGGTCGATTTTTTTTTCTTCCCTTTTCGGGCTGATATTTTTCAGTTTTGAAGGCTTCAACACATTTTTAAAAAAACATTAAACGTTTTTTTTCTCTCCAAAAAACGGTAAAAAAAACTCAATTTCAATAAAAAGCCAATCGTAGATTTTTAGATTTTGGGGTCGGTCGCCTTATTAAGCCTCATTGAATCTCATCACACACGTGCTTGGGTATCCGGAGACCTTGAATGGAATCTGTGTTGACTGTATACGGTTTCAGGTGGATAGTTTAATAACAATAATCGTGGTACTGTCGTGAATTATCGACTCAAGCATTCTTGCTTATGATAGTTGGCCTCTGCATTTATCTTGACTATTTTTACTTACCTCGATATTTTCAAGCTTTGAATTATGTATTTTCTATTTGTGTGTATTTAAGTTGTCACTCTTTATGTAAATCAATTATATTATATACTATTATTGTTATTTGAATGTTTTATATTTGATTTATCAATAAATGCAGAAACATCTGCTATTTTTTTTTGCATGATTAAAGATAAAACTGACTTCTGGTCATGCGACTGTATTATGAAAGAAACTGTAATGAAAGCTATTCGAAAAAGCTTAATTTTGTTGTTAACAATAGGCCGTAGATTTTATGAGGTTTTGGAATCATCAAAATACATGTGTATTAAAGAAAATGACACTGTCTTGCTGCACATATAAATATATATATATCGGACGGCACCAACACAGTTTCGTCCAAATATTCTGATCATTTCTTGTCATATTTCGAATATGAAGGCACTAGAATGAGCAATCCATTTTCAGGGGACATTAACATAAAAGGTTAACTGATTTTTTTTTTTTTTAATAATAATAGTCCACTCCAAATTTTATTAAACCGAAACGGAAATTCTTTTGCCCAATTGATCGTGAGCCCGGCAGCCACTGAGCAGCGCCAGATCGACGTTGCTCTATCCCTTATTGTTGAACGCCAAACAAGGTAGCAACAACCCCCAACTTTTAACGTCTTTTGGTATGACGCGGCCGGGGTTCGAACCCACGACCTCCCGGTTGTGAGGCGGACGCTCTACTGACTGAGCCAACTCGGTAATGTGATTCTTGTTCAGGGTGATGTAGCTTATGTCTGGGGGCAACATAAATGTTCTCTTCAGCCCTTGTTGAATATTGTGCTTGTTATGTTTTTTGTTTGTATTCAAGTGATTTGAAGAATAAAATGACATCAATTATAACATTATTTAAAAAAAAACTTGTCTTAAGTCAATTTAAAACATTGAGGATTGTACTACATTTCCATTTTCCCAATGAAGGTCGTATCGAGATAGGTCCATGGTTGAAGTAGACAGGTTGGCTATGATATATCTGTTATGAGTTATGTCTATACGTAGACTAGACTTGAGTTATTATTTAGCTTCCGTGTGAAACATCCTGTCTGTGGTAGTTTTACGTGTGAATGGGGATTATCGGGATCAAAGGCTAGGACTTGAATTCTCGTGATAACTGGACTTGATCATACATGGCATGGCCGTAGTATCGATTATTGTGATGACTATCTTCAATTTTGCAGCGAATGTAGAATCGTCTCCTTTTTCTTTTACATTCGCTTTTCATTAGTAACGTACATGTATCTAGACCTTGGCCTCAGTGGCGACGAAAGACAATTCATACAGTTCATCACAGGGATGCCCCCTAAAAAAGACATGAAACATGTTAAAGGTATAGACCAGTTTTAGAAACGCCCCCTCTCAAAAAATGAAATGGAAGCTCTTATCACCAATCATGTGAAAGAATATGTTTTGACTATCAATACGTGATGATACAAATTTTGCCGGGAAACCATCTATTAATTTGTAGTGGACAAAATCCTGAAACGCTTAAAGATATAGACCAGTTCTGGTCATGCGATTGCATTATAAAAGAAACGTTGTGGAATCGATCATCTAGCATATAAGTAATGGTGTTTACTGCAAGGTTCTGGAGTCATCAAAATAATAATAAATTTGGCCCAGTCTTGGTAAAGTAACAAGCGTTTTACACAGAAAGATGTATGGTGTCGGGGCCTGACACCTTGATTTCCTTATCTTTCTATGCTCATTTCTCAGCCATTATACATTTTCTACCAAAATGGTTTGACAAATGACATTTATTTGTAATCTTGAACATTCAGTGCAAGTTTCGTTTGATTCTGTGAGAATTTATTTACTTTTTTTTACCAGAACTCAAGTTTATCTTTAAAAGTTGACACAATGAAGCATTGCTATGGGCGAATTGTGGTCATGCTAGATAGGGCTTCTCTAAAGTTATTAAAGCGAATGAATGAATTCTGAAATGGAAAGATCTGTTAATAAAATTTGGAATTTGGAATTAGGAAGGTTTGCAGGAATATGAGACTGGAGGATTATAAAAAGATATTTCCATGTGTGTGTTTGAAATATCGAAAGGTCTCTTCATCTATGCTTTCGCAACCCCTTTCCACTGGAAGTGCATGATCCTAACAAATATTAATCACTTCCGAATAAACAATTCATACATGTTCAGGTTAATTATTGTCGGAGCTGTATGAAATATTGAGTAAATCAAGTCTTAGTCAGAAGTATGTTGACTAGCAGTAAAAAAACAAAAACAATTAAAATGTTATTATTCGTTAAGATATGGATGTAAGTGACAGCCCGTACAAGCTTGTTTTTAGGGGGTTCTAAGGGTTGCCAGCTTTGAGCCAGAGGTGAAAGTGAGACATTGTGAGGGAGCAAAGCGACTAAGGCCGAGGGGGTAAGGAGCACTTAATTTGTTTTCTTCACGAGAAAATATTTAGTGGCGAATCAGCCGGCGAATAAGCGGGGGAAGGGGGGGGGGGGGGTATTGAGCACTATTTTTTTTCTCAAAATGGAGAGGAGGGCATAAAGCACCATTTGTTTTAAATCAACACCACCTCCCACTCTTGAGCACAAAAAAAGAAGGGACCCCCCCCCCCGAACCCCTATTTAGTACGGGGGTGAAGTATAATCAGTCACCTGACCATGATATTTTAATGAATATTTTTGTTGATATCATAAAAAAGTTCTCAACAGGTTGAACAATGTAGGAAAGATCGTCTCTCCGTTACTTAGTCAGACTTGCTACGTGCATTCCCAATACGTCATGATTCGTCGCTAATTTCCTCGGCAGATGGACAATACTTGCAACTAAACAATATAAATATTTTTATTTATTCACTTTTGTTCTACTTCAAAGATATTTCAAGAAGCTGCGACAAGTCAAGGGAATGAATGACTCAGAGATGGCTGATGAGCCTTGCCGACACGCCAAGTCCTGACCGAAGATGATTGGGTTCTTCCACTGCTGATTTCTCGATCGTGGTGTGCGCTAGGTGAATGATACGTACCACCAGGAGCGGCGATTTATTTTTATGACCCGGGGGGGGGGGGGGGGGGAGAAATTCGAGAAATGTAGGAGTAGTAACATAATGAGCAAAAACTTTTTTTTTTGGGGGGGGGGGGAGAAAGAAAAAAATGCGCATCATCACCGCTCGTACATGTTACATGCAGGCCCCGCGGAACGTTTTTTAAAGTGGGAGTGGGGGGAGGGGGTAAAGTATTTGCGATCAGATAGAGCAAAGCAAGTGGGGTACTAATTGGCATGGGGTCCAGGGGTGGAGCCCCATGAAGCTCAGAGTTTTTAGGCATTTAATAAGGGTCAGATGAGCATATTTTGATACCTTTTTTGTGACACTTGCATGCAGGTCACTAATCGGATTGGGGTCTAGGGGGCGAAGCCCCAGAAGCTCAGCGGTTTTAGGCATTAAATAAAGATCAGATGAGCATCCAGGGGCCGCCTTAGGGCCCTTGGTGGGGTCTAGGGGCGGAGCCCCCAGAAGCTCAGGGTTTTCGGCTTTTGAATATGGTCATATGAGCATCCAGTGGCCTGCTTAGGGCCCTGGTGGGGTCCAGGGGGCGGACCCCCGGAAGCTCAGGTGTTTTAGGCATTTAATTATGGTCAACTGAGCAACTAGGGGCCCGCCTTAGGGCCCTTGGTGGGGTACAGAGGGCAGAGCCCCCGGAGGCCCAGGGAAAATCATGGCAATTCAGCAACATTTGTAAATTTGTCACTGGTATCGAATTAGAAATAAACCACGTTTGAATTTTATCGGGAGGGGGGGGGGGGGGGGGAGGAGTGCCCCAAGCCCGAGTGAGTGAGCATAGTGAATGAGAGGGGTGAAGGTGACGAAAGTGACTACCCCCTCACAGGTTTTGAAGTTTTGTTGTATTACAAAATTATATTCCCTAGCAAAACTATTGTATGGAAACAAACAATGTACTTTTTTCACACTTCACTTTTCTACCATATTTACTTGTGCGAGGAAGCATAGCATCCGAGCCAGAATATTTTTGCATTTTTATTTGTCTAAACGCTGCACTGTTGGGACTCCAAAGCCTAATAGTATGTTGCAGTCTTTAGTCAGTATTAATTTGCTCATATGGAAACGTTTGCTTGTATTTGTCTCATAAAAGAAGTTGACCGTAAACTGACTCCCACACGGTGTTGAGTGCTCAGGGGTCACGAGCCACTGGCTTCATCGGGGAGGTAGTTCCATTATGTGAATGGGTAAATTAACTATTACGAAATGAGGGGACACATTGTGCAATAGGGACACACATTTTTTTTATTGTGCAGATCATACTTTTTTATTGACTTGAAACTATAAAACCAAAATGCTTTTTGTATTCTAACAATTGGAGTACAAACAATAAAACAGGTGAATGAAATGTATAAACACCACAAACACCTGGGGAGGAAGCATTCATAAATGTGAATAATTTAGTTGGTAAACGACTCCGATAAAACTATAAAACCAAAATGTAATTTGCGTTCTGGCAATTGGAGTACAAAGAAAGATAGCAAGTGAATGAAATGCTTCAACAACACAAACACCTGGGAAGGAAGCATCCATGAATTTGAATAATTTAGTTGATAAACGACCATGCATGTGGACGTTTGGTGGACCAGTGAGCAGTGGATTCTTAACAACACGAGCCCTTTTAAGAAAATCTTTCTACCCCTGCGGCTTTAATGGTACGTTCCAGTAAATTAAAACAGTAAAATGGCTCTTGTTTTAAAATTACTCATTAAATACAACCCAAAACTGCAGTGATATCAGACAAAATATGTTATATCTTACTAATAATTAAAAAAAGATTTATAAACATTGTGAAAGTGTAGCATTTTACGATAAAAGACACCGATTTAGCGAAGATGACGTCATTAGTGCGCTTGCATCAGGGAATTCAAGGTCAAAAGGTCAATTCAGACGCTGATAAGTTATTGGACAAGCCTTTTGTTTCCTTTATTCCGACATAATTATACAATCAATCAAAACAAGTTTAATACCAGAAGAAAGCTAACGATTAGTATTTTCATTAACGCTTGCCCCAAAGTCGCTTGACCACAGTGAAACGAGTGAGAGCTTGCGAAAGCGGCCAAAGTGTGATTGAAACTCGCTATTTGCTCTTCTCCAACGCAAAAAGAGACGACATTGTGCTGGATAAATGTATTTTTTCCGACAAAAGTACAGACAATTTTCATATGGTCTTTTTATAGTATACTTTATGAAATGTTACCCGAGTGACTTCCGGGCGCCCCAATGTTTGAAAGAAACGCACATTTTAGAAAACTTCACTTTTTCATGCGTATTTGTTTTATGCACGCAAGTCAGATTGAGCGGATGATACAACGTTTCCATATGTACATTATTTTTTTGCACTTTTTCAAATTTTCCGGGGGGGGGGGGACGATTTCAAAAATCGACAGCTCTTACCATACACTAAACTATTAATATAACGACATTTCGTGTGAACGCAACTATTATCATGCTAATTGAGCACTTTACGCCGAATTATAAAATGTTACACCCGCAAAACCCATTGTCTTAAAGGTACTATGTCCCATTTGCAGGCCCAAAAAAATGAAAAAGTTAAATTCCAACTGCATTTGAAAGATAATACTAATTTAGAACTTCCCTAAAATAGGTGGGGCTTGAAAATGTCTTCAAGTGGGAAAATAACGACTATTAGTTGTCAAATCGACTTTAGGGCTATAGAGCCCAAAAGTAATAGTCTTGATTTTCAGACAATTGTACCGAATGGTCATACGTTTTATGCTGCGCAAAGATCAATCAGTTTAATCTTGGCCATCACAAGAAGTGGGTTATTGATGTAGACAAATGCTCAAGTACCCTTTACAACTCTTTTCATGTATGTTATTACCAAAGAAGAAAAAAAGCCAGTCAGTCACTCAAATGTGTCTGACAGTGAAGTCTAGCAAGTAAACGGGTTTCCTTGCATAATTTGAATATGAGGACACTGCTAACGTTTAAATTTCACAGATAGGACATACGTGACATATTCATAATTCCTGCAAAGTTCTACAGCATTTGAGGTTGGCAGCAAAAGGGACATAGTACCTTTAAAAGAGGACTCACCGTTGTTTTCGTGTATGAATCATCATTACTCTAGTGGACTACACATATCATCATATCACAATGACGTGAGAGGTCACTTGGACACACGCCATCTGTGACCTCAAAGGATATTATATCTTCATGAAACAGTTAATAATTTTACTTCCCCCCTCTCTAATTGTATATATATCTATACTTGTAGATCATTTAGAAACAAACAAGAATAAAAAGTCATACTGTATATGCCTGTCACGCATTTGGAGTTAGATAACAATATTTGTACAAAGAAGTTATAAGATTTCAATTAGTTTTAAAGAAAGGTATTTTAAATGATATTTTGATTGTACCGGTAGATAGAGGTAGTGGTTATCTGTGTTTTCTTCTTTTTATAGCATTTTAGGCATTATTGGTCTTCATTCCAGCAAACTAGTGTGGGTTTGCTAATCAGTAGTGTCTTATCACTTGGCATATTCTTATACACCAAACCGTATAATCACGGCGATCTTCTACACTCCTGAAACTGCTACCTCTCACCTCTACCCCAAAGAAGAAAAAAATAGAACATCTAAACAATCTTATGCGGAATCGTATCCGCCGACAAGGGATATCGATTCCACACTTGCCCCAAGTCGCAGGAAATTAAACATCTTCAATACCGTCATCATCTATCATTACAGTAATTTCGAACTCCATTTCACAGTGCCTGTCTTACCAGCTTTCATCCTTTCTTCTCGTAATAACGACAGCGATGAATGATTACGTCACGGATAATATTTGTCAGTTCATTCCGTCCCATTTTTCATAAAAGTATTTTCTAGCCTACCGCTCAGATGCTTAGATTATATCTTCCACTCGTGATCCTACGTTAATGAGGGTGATAATGATCATGAACATATAGGACAACGTAAGACAACGTAGTTCTCCGATCACTTATTTGCAGTGGTATGAACGAGAAAAAAGGGAACTTAGAGATTAATGGAAGAACAAAATTAAAGACAGATGTTAAGTAAAGCGTGAACAAAAAATGGATTATAGAAAACAAAATTAAGTTTTTCAATTTTTAAACTAATGAAATGTACCGAAATTATATCAAATTGTACAGCAAAATTACAGAAATCAGCTAGATTTGCAACAAGACTAATGTAATTTCCTACTCTTGTCATCTGTCTTCACGTCAGGTTCATGACCAACGGCAGCTGGGAAACCGTTTCGCTGCTTCCCATCTACCCTTTAATCATCCGGATGGGTGAGCACAAGCGAAAGGTGATGATGCTTGGTGAATGGAAATGTATTCACAAATCATTCTAGATCAAGCTCAGGAATAGTTAGAAATGTCCTTGAACCATTGAGGTTTCAGTTCCTTTAAAGATGAAAATGATTTGTGAGCTTTGTCATTCTTCGTCTGTCTGTTTGGAAGTAGAAATGTCCTATAAAAAAATGGTATTTAAATAGATTCATAATCGAAATAAGACAAGAAATAGCTTAAAGTTTGAACCAAAGTGTGTGTAGTCACATATGTTGTACCAACTTCTGTGTGTAGTGCATGTCATTTTCTTGTCTTTTTTATGCAAGAATTAGTCACCTTTTTGTTATTTTAATGAGTCCAAAACCTAATATTATACAACAATCCCTCTGTTCTACATAATCATCCTTTAAACTTGTAATCTTTCACAATATACTTGCATGACCGGTACCCAACTTTATATTCAATTAAAAAATAATGAATCATAAAATTATCGAGAAACAGACATGCTATATGTGTTTCCTAAAATTTTTGTTTCCCGTGGGTGGTTCGTCAAAAAAAAAATCAGTTTCTTTTGGAGCTGAAGGGAAACATATTAGAGATTTTTATTTGCGTCATGACGATTTCATCATTATTCTAAGAACATCATTGATTCAGAAAGATTACTCGCATGAATTTTGATTGTCGCTTATCTTTCTGAACTATTATTTTGTTTTGGGGGAGGGGGATAGGGGATGGTGAAATTCATCTCAAAGCCTAGGGATTTCGGGCTGATCTGTCATTGATATTTTTATTGCCATGCTTAAATTCTAGTTTATACGATGGCTTTCCTACTCATAATAAGTGGTAATTGGTTACTATATATCTAGAAAAGCAGGAAAAACCAAAAAACATACTGCGGACATTTTAACAAAATCCGAGAAATAATGAGAAAGTTATCAATTTTCGAAATGTTAAATCTCCTAAACAGAGTATGCGAAAGTGGAAAAAAATTGGTAATTCACTGCAACATAACATCGGCAACTCTTCAACATGCTCCTTCACACAAAATGACTTAAATGCAATCTTCATAAATGTTATTGTTGAGTGTTGACTCAACGGCATCGAATTCAAATTAATCAAAACATCAACCCATCACCGTTTCGGCGAAGAAGAAATAATTAGCGAAACAATTACTAGTATTAAGGGGGCAAAAAGGTCATACGTCACTTCATTTATCAATATCGATACACGGTGACTACCGTTCTAAAACTATTATGCCTATACAGAATGTGCTTTCATAACATGCTTTCATTAAACATAACATGTTTTAACAAGAGAAATACGAGCGAAACTAGATTGTATCAATTAGACCAACCACCACAAATTCTTTGTTTCGAACATGATTATCTAACCTTGCCCTTCAATATGGTTAACAACTGACATAAAGCGTCACTTTTGTCCCTCGATAGAATAGGTATCTCATCCTGTTACCATGGTTACGTCTAAAAGGATACCTCAATTGAAAAGCAATTGATAGGTGCCTTAGGGAGAATCTCCGGAGTTTCTTGTCCCAATTGCTACCTGAACTGCCACTGAACCCCCAATCCTGGGTTTGTCAAAGACGGTAAATGGAATGATCGGATATCACTCCTGTCAATATTTCCACTATGAGGAGACGATTCTCCAGAGTGAAAATTACAGGGAAAACACAACGGACTGTTTGTGACCACGTATGCCCAATTTCCCATACGTTCCTTCCTTACTCCCATGGCCCATGACATTTTTTAACCCGTTCATTTGCTCTCATGAAACATTTTTTTCCTCAAGGTTTCAGTTCTTCAGTTGCAATAGCAGTTACATTAAAATACACACTTACAAAAAATAAGGGTGCAACACTTATTTCTTAGTGTGTATAGTGCACAGCACATCAAGAGCATGGCTTGACAGAAAATTAGCATGATACAAATATAAAGTAAGACCAATTCAATTTCCAAACAATTTTTTGAATAGGGAAAAAGAGTAGTTGCTAGATCTTAAAATACAACGCACACCTAACATTCCACATGTTCTGATACATACCAACAATCAACATAAAAGTGCTTTATAAGAAAATTGTAATAGTACTTGTGTACTTGAAGTTTCGCCTAAAATGAACGTTTCTCCCCAATAAGCCAGTTCACAAATACAGTTTGCGCATGGGCAGATAAAGGTCATTTGTACCAAAATGGTAAAACCCACAGAGATGAATACTGAATATGTGCTCATGAAAGTTATGTAACATCATTCATTTATGCACCAACGGTACATTCTATGATACGCAGGTGGAAGTATTCTTTTCAAGAGGTCAAACAAAAGGTATTCATGAAGCACATCTAGGACTTTGGCAGTTATTATTCTAAGATGCTCAAAGTGGAACTTCTCCATGTGTAAAAGATCTGTGGATATTTGGGGTCATTTGTACCATGTGCTATCTGTAAACTCCCTTATTGAATGGTCTTTGGCCTCTTACTGGAAAATATTCGCGTTTTATTTCGAAAGAGAAATTGAGTTCGTTATGTACAAAGTGTAGGGAATATTTGGATAATTGTTAGCCCTCTTAATAAATTTTTCTTTTTCCATAGCGCATGTATTTTATATATTAAAGTTAATATGTTTCTTTTTTCTATGGCATCTTTTACACGGTGTTAGCACGGCCGTCGCCAGAGGAAGGGAAGGAATGTTAGAGATGTGATACACCCCATCAAAATGTTGTGTAAGGAAGTCACAAAACATGTTGGTTCCACTCGTGGATGTTGGCATAAGGATGTGATTGCCCTGGAAAAGAACCATTGTGAAATATATCATAATTATGTAGTATGTAATTTCATGTAGTATGTTTATGGAGGTTTTTAAATATCGAAAATGGCCAAATCTTAACTAGAACTCGCTGATAATCACATACAGTTTTTATCACTGACACACAAAATGGGCATGTGGGACTACACAAAGATGTTTGGTCCAAACTAATTGTATTCATTGAATAAGATTTGAATAGGAATCCTTTTTCAGATGACATTCCTACTGTGGTATTCTTCCATAGGAGAATGAAAAGGACGATAAAGTCGTATAGTTTGGTCCTGTACCCCCGTTCAAAATGGTCGATAGCAGCGCCCTGGATGTTGGCAGTGTTGGGATACCTTGACCCTGGGAATCTAAGCACTATCCAGAGACTCGAGAACACGTCTCTGCGCTGTACCCCAAGACATCAGTCTTCTGGATGGGATACTGTAGCAGACGTTAAGTAGTCTGTGGAGGAATCGCTGGTGACGTAGGAAGGAAGAAGTGCCAACTGGACTTTAACAAGAAAGAGGATATTCTGAATCAGCTGCAGCTCGTTGGCGGGAAATCTCGGGGGTGCATTCCGAGCCATGCTGCCTGAAGGTCAAATGGAATTTCTCACTCGAAATTTACATATGTCGTTGAATATTAGAGTACTAAAAACTATTGCAGGAATCTTTAATGTGATAGAAAAAATTCAGGTTGGGCCAATAAAAACTGCAAACGGCTCCATCCCATCCTCTTTGCTCCATAAGGAGAAGTAAGTAACCCAATGAATATTGACATCACTCGTTGACTTCCACCATATCTGAAAAAAAGTAGTAAGACGAAGCGCGGTATATGTTCATACATTCAGCAAAAGTCTAAATTCATGTATAAACGTTCATATATTAACGAACAAAATATGAAGAAAAACAAAACATTACCACAAAAAACATTTTTTCTTTAGGACTTCTGATTTTTAAGTCTAGGGATAAAATAACTGCATGTGAGAATGTATTGACTGTTTGTATGTAAAATGCCTGTCCTTAACTTTTTACAATGATCGATTATATTCCTTTCTTAAAAATGTGCTACTCTCTAAAAATGATCCTAAAAGGGGTCAAGCTAGCCTTGCCACTTCTTTAGCATCTTCTCGGGTGCTGGCATCAAAATATAGAAATGTTAAAGGTGGATAATTTTTTTTGGAGGCACTAATGACCAGTGCTCCCTTTTGGAACCTGATATTGGCATAACTTCAGTTCAAAACGAGATAAAAAAAAACAGTTATTGTCACATGTATTTCTTCGGAATTGTGTCCCCATTTACAAAGTCCCGGATCCACACTTGATAAAATAGCACTTTCAAAAGTTCTATTAGTTTACGAACTTGCAGAATTTGTCCATGGTTCTGGATAAAATGGGAGTGTAAATGATAGGCTATAATTGTAAGTTTATCTTTGCGTGCGAAGGTTCATTCCGACAGAGGATATCGCCCACCAACGACTTGCTGCATTTCAGGAGGAAGACAAATTCTGGGGGAAGAAGTAGAAAGACAGACAGACGACGGAGAGAGAGAGAGAGAGAAAGAGAGAGAGAGAGAGAGAGAGAGAGAGAGAGAGAGAGAGAGAGAGACTCTTAGGTGGAAGGCAATATCCTTGAGGAGGTTCATGAAAGGTTGAAAGGAAAACCCATACCCACTTCTCAAAGTACCCCTTTTCTCTTTCCTATCACGTGCTACCGAATGAACTACGTGTACTTTGGAGGACCAAACCCTCCTCCTTGGCAATGCAAAATAGAGCATGCTTGCAGTCAGAGTGTTGTAAGGTTTTTGTGAATAAACTTCATCCTACAGACAATGGTGAATTAAACATGATAAATGTAGTTATAGACTTGTTCACATTGATTTCTATCAATCACAGCCCATCTTTAGTAACAGGCCTACCACTTATCATCTCTCACACTCTCTCAATGTCCAGGAGTGGAATTCCACTTTCGGGAGGGGGGGGGGGGGGGGGGGGGGTTCATGTAAGGGCAATCCAACCCTTGTCACAAGTTGGTTTTTGTATGAAAGCAGAAAAAATAACAGAAACAGAATGAAAAAAAGTTTGAAATGAATCGAACCAACAGTAAGGAAGTTATTAACGTTTGAAATAGGAGATCTCTTAGTCTTTGCGAATCTCAAATTGGTAGGTTGGTCAGTGGATTGTGACGCGTAGGACGTGGATAACTCTCCCATTGCCGTGTACAAACACATCAATACTTTCTGTTTTTCTCGTAAGTTCCTTCTCCCCTGGGACACTACTCAAAAATATATTATAGATAGCAAGTATCATAGGTCCTCTAAAAATAATAGACCCTCCTGAGCCATTATCTTTAGTCATTTTATATGTTGGTACAAACGGTAAAGTAATCCGGCGGTACAACCCATTAACATTACCGCTTCAGTCAATTTGAAGTGCCCATACGTACAATGATTACTACTTTAAAAAAAAAATCATAACTTTGTTATATTGAGTCAAATTTAATTGAAGCCTTTATTAGTTTGCTTCTCTGGTTGTCCTGCTTTCTTTTGGAGTAGTTGTCTATTTAGGTTAGATTTTCCATTAAGGATTCCTGTTTGGAGTGCAATGTCAAGAAAAACACAGAAAGAACTGTGTATTTATGTTGTTGATGACATTGCGAGTTGATACCGCTTTTGCGAGTGATATCCACTCGTAAACGATATATACGGAGCGGATTCTAGTGTAATTTGGAACAAATGTAACTCAAGAGGAAAGCGGCTAGACGGATAGGAACATGTGTATCTATCTGACCCAGACGCAGCGGTGATATTTCTAGCCCCCCCCCCCCCGCAAATCAATGAATGGGAAACCGTTAGAATACAGTACGAAGAATATCCTCGAGAGCATTTTGATCTTCTTTCTACCATTGCTCTTCCGTTAACAAAATTAGATTGAACAGCTTAGAGTGCGTTTATGGATTATTATTTTGTCATCATGTTCACATTGGCAGACCTTTCCTGCAAACACGATTGCCCAAACTTTCGAGAAATCAGCCTAGGGGCAATACCCTACTGCAATGCCTGTATAAATCATGGTTGGGTTACGTGACATGCCACTGTCCATGCCTGCCTGCACTAATTGAATTCCAAACTTCAACCTCCCTGGACAAAACACTATACCTAACCCTGATTTTAAGCGAACATTCACCCAAATGTTACCTGAACGCCGTAGCTTTGACGAATTAAGGCCACTGTTCCAATTGTCAACATGTAGGACTATACATTCCGATCCCATGTCCATTCTGGAGCAAAATTGTGAAATGCAACTGGTTAATGAATCATTTAATATGAACATTTTCCTGCAAGGTGCTGGCAAAAAATCATCGAAATAAGATTGGAAACGCTCAATTTTGTTCCTTTCTTGGATAAGGTAGAAAAGTGACATTAATTCGAACATTTTATGACTTTTTTTAATGACTAACGATTACATTGATAATGCTAATATTATGTTCAATGTCATTATCACTCTGATGTTTAGCTGGAAAATGTCATTATTTTCATTTAATTCATTTATCTATCGACTTTATAGGTCATTCTTCACATGGCTATGCCCATCATCTTCGTATTCTATGAGAACTTTCGCTCCGTTTAACAAAACCATCTTCTATACTTCGAGAAAAAAAAAATATCATGTAAAAGTATGGGCCTACCCCGTTTCAACGGCTAGACACAAACATAGTTGTACTGTCGGCTCTAGACTGAACACGCCAGATGTCTGTATCAAATAACAACATCAGTACCATTCACACAGCCCGTTCATGACAAACGTAATGAACTTCAATTTCCAGACGATAGCATGCCCTTGCGATTAGGCGAGAGATTTGTGCAAGTATAATGGGCGCGAACTACATGTTTTCTCTAATCAATGTCCGACTAATACTTCCTCTATTCCGCAATCAATTGTTATGTCTGTACAATTTTCACCACTGTTGAGAGAAGTTTTCCAGTTGCATGAAAACATACATGTAAGCTTTTGAACACTACACTAGTATACATTATGCCTCTATTAAAGTTGCCTACCACCTGTCTTTCTTTAGTCATACAAGTTGCAGAGTGGCGAATCGACCGATTAAGAAACTTTGAAAGTTGGCGATGTGCATGACCGCTAGACGGAAATGGAACTGTCACGCACGCGCGCGTTATCATTTCACTAACCAATAGGGCAGCCTCGCACAATTCAGCGGATTAAATACTTGCACAATCCACACAGACGACACACGACTGGCACGAGCGCGCAAAACTTCTTTACGTGCGAAAGTTTGTTGTCGCTGAAACTCGTTAGAGATTGGGGAGGGTCGGGTGATGTTTGATCTCGATCTTCATTCTATCTCGGCCAGTCTGACAATTTGCTGAATGTGTTGACTTTTGTTTTTTTTAACCTGTGCCAACCACCTGGCATTGGCAGTCATGAAACATTATGGTGGAGGATATCACTGAGCTTTAGCGACGACTAAATATCACTCGAACTCAACTGACCAAATTCGTGATTGGATAATACTTCTTGTGATTTTTGGATTGACTTTTCGGTGTTTTGTTCGTAGAGAAAACCAGAAGTCTTGCTCCTGTGAGCTTGTGTTGAATAGCAGCTGATCTAAAGATGGATTTACAGGGACTCTTGCGCTATCCAATGCGGATTGTTATTATTGGCTTTCTTCTCTATTCGTCACTATTTTTAGGTGAGTATTTAGGAATGTCGTTATTTATCTCCTTTCTCATCGATGAAATTAATGATAATCCTTGCATTTTTTTTTTCTTCTTCTCTTTTTCTGTTGTTTATAAAAAAAGTTATGCTGTATCTTTGTTGTGCTTGCAATTGAACGTTATGTACGATTTCAAACTTGTCACCACTTTTGCGTAGAGAATTCATTATTTCCATTATTTCCTATGATTTATGATGTCTAAATGACACAGAATTCTCCCTCTCATCTCTCTCTCTCTCTCTCTCTCTCTCTCTCTTACACGTATTCCCAAGAATGTACTATAGCCTGTGAAGTTTCACTATTCCTTTCAGTTATAATGTTTGAAACGTTTTTTGATGGAAGTTAGCAAAAACGATGTTCAATATATCAAAAGCATTATTCACAAAATATATTTAATTTCCTTTTATGCGTTGGTTATCTTGTATCAAACTGCATACTTTGGGCGTAGGCCCCACCTCGAAATGAATTGCAAAATCAGTCAATTACCTTGGACAAGATACTCACAGTTCTAAGATGCTGTGAAGTTTTCCCTGTTAGAAATGATCAAGTTACAACTTACAAGAGAGTCCTGATAATAATCACGTTACTTACTTGATATTTTCCCTTTCTTTTTGTAACAGTCGTCAAGGATTTTGGTACATGGAGAATGTTAAGTATTAGGCTATGTAAAAGATAAATAGGCCTAGGCCTTTATCCATAATAAGATCCGGAGGTGCACTCTGTTTCACGTTCATGCTATTTTCTTTACTCATGTAAACAGGCTGAATGTTATAAGTAAAACGCAAACGTCATCGGTCTTTGTAATATTTATTTTATAAGGACTGCCACATTCTGCCGTATCGCAAACACAGTAAAACTGTTATAAAAAAACATACCACTGACTTTTGATGCGTTGGTTCGCGTTAAATTGGTAACAAAACAGGCTTAATTTTGCAGAAAATTCTCATAATAAATATGATCATTGAGTGAAACCAGTTTGTCGGATGTGGAGCGATGAGCGATAGCCGAAATGCCAATGTCATTTCTGATAAGAATTTAGTCTTTCGTAAATACCAGGCAGTTTGAATATCGATCATCGATTGAGGATGATGTCCTTCACTAGATCAAGGGATATATAAATGAATTTGATTATCGAAACTATTGCCTATGTTCATTATTCCTAAATTGTGTATGTGGGTGGTGGTGTGTATGTGTGCGCGCGTGGGTGTGCGTGTGTGTGTGTGCGTGTGTGTGTTCGTGGGAGGTATTTGCTTAGCTATTGAAACAAATGTTTATGCGGAAATTGCCTCAAAAATATGATTTGACGATAAAACACACAATATACTTTTATAATAACAACAATATACGTCGCTGTTTCACGAAGTGACGGTTACGACGTTACGATTTTCCTCACTACCGTCACTTCGTGGAAACAAGGACAAATTGTACCATATCTTCTTTTCTTTGCTTTCATATTGTACATCTCATGTAATTCAGCCCGTGGGCCACCGGATGGATATAATGTTGTATTGGAAAAAAACAAGTTCTGTAGTGTGTTCTCCATTTATCAATTTTTCATTAGCAGGTTTCGACAGCTTCATTCTGATGTATACGTATTCTATGTAGTAAAACGAGCGCAAAGACTTTATAGAAATCGACTCAAGTGCAATCTCAAACCATATTGTAGGCATGTTGCTTATAGAAATCATGTTCGGGTTGTAAGCAATTTAATTTTCATGTTCGCAACATATAAACAGACAGCACTCGGCTGGGAAATTGCCTGATGCTGATCATATTAATGTTTTGAGAATCTTTGCAATCTTGTTCATGTCGATTACGTTAGTAATTCCTAAAGATTTGAAAGGCTCAAACAGGGCCAATAATAATAAAACCACAAACACAATCTTCGATCGAAAACTGGTGTTGGGGTGCCTTTGCCTTTGACATATCCGTGTGATGCCTAAGTCACATCGCCAAACCAAGTCCACGTCGATCCCATACCGCTCGATTCTTTCCATTGGGGGTATTGTTCGGTGTGTACAGTTGTCAATATAGTGTTGGTTTGGTTGGTGTGACTGAGGTCCCAATGCACCCCATGGGGAGAGGGATCTGCCCCCCCCCCCTCCCGCCCCTCCCCCACTAAAGTCACCATCTTGTATAATATCACATGGGAGATTTGGAATGAAGACACACAGCACACAACAGATGGTTAAGGTATCACTGCCGAGTAGTTTCCAACGGACGTGATGCGGTAGGCACGCCTGGTATGCAGGACTTGAACTTAACCTCTAAAGCTCCCAGTTTAAAACGTGATGATGCTATACTCGCTTCGCGCATGTTTGAGAAAGTGAGATGCGATAGACAAGTTTAAAGGTAAAGCCGGAAAGTAGTCAAGCGAACATTGTGACATAAACTGTCCGGAAGCAGCTAGGAAGATTAAGTTTGTAGTGAATACATTTCAGAATTGACACTGATTGATCAAAACAATCAGAAATGGACGCAGTCTTGCTTAATATTACATTGACTGCACACCGCAAAGGTATATGGGACTACAAACACATTTAACATGAATACTTAGTTTAAGCTTTCCTTTTTTTTCTAGTCATATTATTTCAAATATGAGGGCTTTTGTAGAGCTGTCCTTTTTCAAAGGACTTTATTTTGTTTTAAGATGTTCTCTCAAACTGGCCTAAAGCGAAAGAATGTGAAAGCTCACGAAGATTGCTCACTCTTACCAGATCACAACGTTCTCTTTAATAGGAAGAAGAGGCCTGTTCGTTATTAGATTGATGGTATCTAGTTGGTAGACGGACAATGTGAGACTCTTGCTTATGGGCCTTTGTTTGTGTTGTTGCTACTGCGACAGTCTTTAACGTTACAGAGACCTTTTCATAGGCCTATGATGCCGATATCTCAATCAAAGATATGGGCGAGTAGGTCATACTCATTGACTTATAAAGCACAATTCGTATAGTGAAAATATGTGCTCTTGTTAGATAGATAGATAGATAAAGAGTCGGAGAGAGCGAGAGAGAGAGAGAGAGAGAGATGGCAATATATAGATAGATAGATGGAAATAGAAAGATAGATATATAGATGGATGGATGGGTAGACAGGCAGACAGATGGATAGATAGATAGATAGATAGGTACAGAGATATAAAGTAACATTTGAAGTAAAAGAGAGTACGCCCCTTTTTCTGGAGATTATAAAACAGCGCTTATGACATCAGTATACCAATGACATCAATATAGCAATGTCACTTCCTTCCACATATTTTTTTGTTATATTTCTCCTTTCCCTGATGACATTATAATGGTTATAGTTATGTCGGTGAAGAAGACAAACTTATGTTGCGTTTATTTTTCATTCTATTTCATTTTTTGAGAATACGGCAGCAAAGTTATGACAAGGATTAATCTTTCTTAGACTCGGAAACTATCAAGAAAAGAATAAATAATTGTTGAGAGTCTCGACTCGTGCTACTATTCGTTCTTTAAAAGAATATGATATTAATCGTATGCATCTGGTCGATGTGGGTATGAGCTATAGGGGGTGTATAATGACCACACCTATGTGACGTAAGCAATTCATGAAATATGTACGTGGGCTTGGTATATTTTAGTCCGGGTCTCGAGGGTACATTTGTACTACTGATATATGTGTGTATCATCCTTTGGTTCAATGATGTTGATAAATTCTTTAAAAATACATGTCATTCTTAATATCTCACGTTTAATAGAACATGAATGGAAAACACGATCTCAAAGACTTTAAAAAACCAAACTAGACAATGCAAAAAAAACAACCAAAGAAAAAAAAAAAAAAAAAATCAATATAAAGAAAAAAGCAAACAACCTAAGACAATGTTAATTGAATTGTTTAGCGCTTTTTGAATGCCGATGATTTCTACAGGCAATTTCATTTCATTTCATTTCATTTTATTTTTTCATTTCTAACAGAAACGATACATAATAACGAATACAATGTAAAATCTATACAGAACAGTTACGTTTGTAATAAACAAATCTTAATAGTTATTTATACATTTGAGTAAGACAAAAATTGATTTATTTTATTTATTTATTTTTGTATTTTTTAAATATAAATTTAACTGCATTTATATTTTGAGGAAATGGAGAGGTACACTGAAAAGCAATTAAATGCCCCCTACAAAACAGTAACATTTGTAATAAACAAATCTTAATAGTAATTTATACATTTGAGGAAGACAAACAAAAAATTGCATTTTTAAATTTACTGCATTTATATTTTGGGGAAATGGAGAGGTCCTATGACATAGGCAATTTAATTTACCCTTGATTTGGTTCATGACAGCCTTTCCGATAGTGCTAGAAACATTTCTAGGGACTGGGTGAAGATTTTTTGGTGGCAAGACACTTGGAAATTCAGTCAACATCAACCATTCAAAACACATCTCAGACTCGTGCTTCTGCCTGGCTTGTGTTCTGAACCGAGAAAGTGAAATGAAAACCCAAGTCACACGAACGGGGATCGACACCATGGCACCGGTCTTGTAACAGTTGCTATTAATCGCAGCTGTGTGTAAGAAAGGGCCCACTGACCAACAAAAGACCAGACAAACCTTACCTTCCATGGACAAGGATCGGTCGTTTGGAGTCGGTGAACAATGGAGTCGGCTCGGCTGAT